>NW_017728980.1:14119265-14126379 GCF_001723915.1 Gavialis gangeticus | reverse complement strand
GGGGGGGGGGGGGGATGCTGAGGCCCAGGGAAGGGGAGAGATGTGCAGGAGCAGCAACACCAAGTGGAGCATAAATGAGGCTGTTGGCTCAGGCCCTCATAAGGCAACATGCTGCATTGTGAGTGTCATAAGACCGGCATGTAATCTTTACTTAAGCAAAACACGCTCCATCTGGCAGCCTTGGGCTAGGGGGCGGAGATGCTCAGAACACCCCCAGCACATTGCTCCTGCGTGGAGAGGGGGCCGTGCCCGCCCTGCAAACGTGCCTTCAGGGCAGGTGTTTTAACCCGGGGTGCATCCCAAGAAAATCACCTCCTCTCTCAGGATCCTGCTGCAGGCATATGTGAGTGCACTCAGTGATGGGGCTAACAATTGCCACGTGCCTCAGACAAGACGGGTGTGCAAAGGGGTCTGGATTTAAGACTCCTGAGTGCTTGGGGTTTGTTTCTAAATAAATACCGCCATGGCCCATGGTCGCATGAGACCTGGCTCGTAGAAGGGCTGTGCCTTGTCCCCAGTGCAGAAGATGATGAGGCTTGTGATGGCCGTAGCTCCTTTGGGGACTTGGTCCCATGTGGCTGGCTTTGTGTAGAGACCACGGAGAACGTTTCTGCTGAACAGAGAAAACCTCCTTAAGGAGGAGTGCTTTGAAGACAGGATTTTAAAGAGACTTAGGATAAGAGACCAGCGGCAAAGAAACTCCAGGCAGCAAAGCCCTTGCTGTAATTAAAGCTTAACCCCTCCGTCCATCTGTTCCAGGTCGCCACTTGGTCCCTTCTCCGGCTGCACGGCTCCTGGCTGAAGAGCCCGGCCCTTAGCCAGTGCATATCTGCTACCTTCAGTGGAGGTCAGGAGTTTCCCAGCCCAGGATCCGGCCTGCCCCACTTTCCTCCACTGTCATTTTACCCTTTAAGAAAGCAAGCCCTCCCTCCACAAAGGCACCCGGCTGCTCCTGTGCGGTATTGTGGCCACAGCTTGGAGAAACCTTCCTCTGAGCATGCACAGCACTGATGTGGGCACCTGTTGCAGGCAGGTCCTGGGCTGGGAGGAAGCAGCTGGTTTGCTAGTTGCTATTAATAATGTAACCCGGGTGGTACTCCAAGAGGTCCGCCTCTCCAACTGAAGGGATGAAAGCAGGTGCACAAGCGCTGTGGGAGGTGTAGGGACTCTCCTCCCCTATAGAGCAGAGCCAGACCACCACTAGGGACTTAACCATATGCCTTTTAATATTGGGAACCCTCCCAGAGCCAGACCTCACGTGGAGCTGCCTGGCCTCTGATTGCGGGAGCTGGAAGCAGAGCTGGGACCCCCTCAGGTCGCTGCTCAGATCCTGGCTGGAGCAGGGGGGAGCCTCGTGCTGGCTGCAGCCCCTCCCAGGGGAACCTGGAGCCCAGTGGGGGCCACTCCTGCTGGCTGCACGCCGCGCTGCGGAGGGTCCCACTGCTGCCTGCAGGTCCTGCTCTTTCAGGCTCTTCTGGGGCACTGCTCCTGCCCCACTGGCTCAGCTCTTGCCAGCTCTGTGAAGCTCCTTCCTTGTTGTCCCCTCGCTCATCTCTCCTGAGTCAGCCCACGCTGCCCCTTGTATCCCTCTCCAGGTGGGATACAAGGTGGTGTCTCAATCAGGGGACATGGGGTGGGGGGGTGAGTCTCTGGGGCCTGATTGGTGCGGAAAGGGAATCCCAAGTCCTCCAATCATCTTTTGCCCTTTCAAAACCCCTGGACCAGGTCACTGCCAGCCAGCCTGTCACATCAACATGCATGCGTCACAGCTGAGACAGCAGGTGGTCGAGCGGCACTGAAAGAGCATCCCCTGAGATGCAGGGATCTGAGATTGGGGCACCGTCACCAGGGGAGGTTGGGTCTCCAGAGTCCTTTCTGCTGAAGGGGGGCCCAAGTCATAAGGGACTGAGCTGGGCAGGAAGTCGGGGTGTGACGTGAGTGCCAGTCCGGCTCCCAGTTAACTTGAGTGGGAGCAAGGCCTCACGTGGGAGTGCGTCGTGGAGTGTGTCTTCAGAGCAAGTCTCAGGCTTCATCATCTTCTTCCCCCACCACATCCTTCCTTGCTACACCCCAAGCTCTTGCAAGTAAGGAAGTGGGTACATGGAAATCTGCTAAGCGTGACTGGGCCGTGAGCAGACCTTGGTCCCGAGGGAAGTAGAAGCAAACCTGTCCCCCAGGTTAGCATGGAGGAACCTTGACCTCATCCTTGCTTGGGGCAGTAATGGGAGAGCACTGCCCTGAAACTGCAGTTTGTGCTGTAATCTCTTCGCAGAGGAGACAGCACCTGTAATGCCCTGCGGTGCTGTTCCTTCTCCGAGGGCTTTTCCAACTGCGTAGTAAAAGGAGCTGAAAGCAGCACACAGCCCCTGGGCTGCAAAACACGGAGAGGCTCACCGCCCTGGGACCAGCTGGGCGAGTTCCTGCTTGCTAAACAGAAAATAAATAGAGGAATTGGTGAGCTTCTGCGTGCACAGATGGGGGGAGGAAAGGCAGGTGCCCTTTGTCTTGTTCTTGAGAAAGAAGCTGAAATTGGTTCCTGGTGCCTATAAAAAGAGCAGTGGCCAAGGCATGGCGGGAGCCTCGTGGACAGGTCTGGGGCAGCTCCGCGAGCTGGCAGTGGCCACGTGTGCTGCCCATGTAGAGGGTGCGGTGGCAGGGGAGGAATGGCCCCATTGTGTTGCAGTGCCAAAGAGATGTCCCTTTACAGCTGTGTCACGTCATAAGGGACTCGGGGAGCTTCTGCCTCGGGGAGCCTCTGCAAGGAAAAGCACCATGCAGAGAGCTCGCAGCAAACCCAGGGCAGCGGTGTGCCTTTCCAGGCCCCTCCGGCTGAGGGAGACACCAAGAAGCCACGTGCCAGGCTGCGTGGAAACCGCTGCAGAGGGAGCAGGCTGGGCAGAATCGATTTGCAGAGGCCGCAGGAAGGAGAAGGGGAGGGCAGCCATCTGGATGCCACCGTGATCATGGGTGCTGACACAGCCATCCTCCTGACCCGCTTCAGAGAACGGGCTCTTTGAGGCAGACGGGGCCTCGTGATGCGTGGAGGAATGTCGGCCACTCCCTCACTTCGCATCCGACCTGATGCCCTGTTCCTCTCCCGCGCAGGCACCCCCTGGCCGCTGGACCCGAGGGTTTCCCCAGTTCAGTGCTAGGCCTGCAAAACTGAGAGCAGGACAGTTTGGGAAAGAAAAGCTGTGTGGAGTTGCATCGACTCCTTCTTATTTGCAAACACCCGTTCTTGCAGCCTCTCGTGGCCCTGCCTGGGAGTTACGGGAATGTGGTACCCGGCTGCCCGAGTGCTGCACAGAGAGTCGGGGAGGGCGGGGAGAACCCAAGTGGCCTTGCTCCCAGCCCTATACTCCGATTGCTAGTTTATGCCAACCCCCTGGACCTCACGAAAGATGCCTCGAGAGGCCTTTCCCATCCCTGGTTTATCATGTGTGTGTGCCTAGGGTGCTTACCACACGGTGAGTCTTTGCTATGCTAGAAGCTGTTTGCAAAGAGAGGGAGGGAGGGGCCATGTCCTTGGGAGCTTGCAGGCCAAAAAAAATGATGAGCTCTGCACAGGAAGGTGCTTTCACCCCATTTTAGCCAAGTGAAACTGCAGCAAAGAACAACTTACGTGATGTCCCCAAGGTCATAAAGGGAATCTGTGGCAGAGCCAAGAATTCAACCCACGTCTCGAGGGCCAGTTTTCTCCTTTTCCCACAGGACGCCTCTGTCCTCTGTGCCCCTTCTGCTTTGTGTGGTTCCTACATGGTCAGTGAACCTTTCATCGCCACTTATCTGGGAGCACAGGTAACAGGGCAGCTGGGTGCACTGGGTGAAGCCCTGGCAGCAGTGATCACTCCTCTGGCCTCCAGCCTATCTGCCCTGATGTTCCCAACTGTGGTGAACATTGAATAAGACTCAAAGGGAGGAAACACGGTCTTGATTTGACCGTCTGTCCCCAGGGAAAAGGGAAATACACTGAATTACATGGAAAAAAAACCCCAGTGCCATGGAATTAGAGAGGCAGAGGAAATGCTACGGTTGGGCAGTTCAAAGACCATCATCTGCAGAATACTCTTATGGGAGCCCAGCTTTAATCTTCGCACTCAGTAAATACAGGCATGTGACCCCGCAGGGCTGTATTTATTGAGGACCCACCAGCCAGCTCGGAGCAGTTCTCACTCTGGCAACAGCCATGCAGACAGTGGTCAGAGAAGGCAAGCTGAGCCCAGCAGGCCGGGTGACCTTCCTCTCCAGGACAGAAACCATCGCAGCTGCTCACAGGCTGAACAGGTAACAGGGCACAACTGGCCTTTGGCAGGGAGGAGGACAAGGCATGTGTCCCCATCACTTGGGCAGCTTGGTTGCAAAGTTGCCCCATTTGCTACCCAGACTTTTCCAGCATAAACCACCAGCTAGAGGGTCATGGATAGGATAGGGCCATGCCTGGGACAGTGTGGGGCCAAAGGGACAGCAGCTCTCTCAGATTTGGAATGAAAACGGGGTTATCAAACCTGAGTCAATCTTTCTCTCCAGAAAAGGTCACGGGCAATGCTTGCAAGTGCCACCAGCCAGAGACGGTGAACTCTATTTGGTGTCGATGCCTTAGATCCCTTGGGTGATGCTTAACTCTGGGTCACGGCCCAACATACGGTCTGAGACCAAGTACCTTGTGCTAGGCTGCCCAATTAATCTGTGCAGCTAGCTGCCCCGGGATGTCACGGTGGCTGAGAGCTCAGCAGGAGTGGGATGGGATGGGACCTAAGCCCTCCTGTTCCAGTGCAGGATCCCAGCCCCAACAGCTGGGCTCAGGAGGAAACTCGTCCCCAGGGCAGGTTGTCCCATAAGTGCAGGGTTTCTTGCACCTTCTTTCCAAGCTGTTGGTGACTGGACACCAGGCTGGATAAAACCTGGTCTAACTCAATCCAGTAATGCCTCCATGGCTGGAATTGAAGTGGGGCCTGGTGGGTGCTGAGAGCTGCTGTCCTGGCACTGGCTCCCTAGAGCTGTTTTTGCTTGTTCCAGCAAATCCCTGAGTGATGCAGAAAACAAGAAGCTTTTTGGGAAATGCAACCAGAGTCATGGGCACAACTACACAGGTGAGGGGCTGCCTGGCGCCACATTTTGCACCTTCCCCTAGACCTGGGGGGCGGTGATGAGAGGGGAACAGGGTCTGAATCTCACAGCCTGCTCTTCCCATCCAGCTGGGCAGCTTCTGGGTCCTATTGCAAACAGAGGCCCAGACAGGAGAGCTTTCTTCTGCAAGCACTGTGATCCTTTAAATGCAGACCACTGCAAAGGGGACACTGAGTCAGGTGATTCTTGCCTGCCTCTGTTCTGTGCTTTGAGATCCATGAATGAACAGTGCAATGGAAGGGCTAAAATAGATTTTAAAACATATTCAGGAAATAACCCCTCTGCATCCAATCCCTGAGCGAAATGCCCCTTGTCCACCTTTCCAAGTATCAATGCACCTGGTGAGCAATAATCTCAGGCATTGCAGTGGGTCTCAGCCCTCCCAGGGCAGGTGCAATTAGTCGTCAATTCAGCAAACCAGGCTTCGTTGTCGAGGGGCAGAAAAGATCTGGGGTTGGTGCGTCCAGCCGGGGCACCTGGGTTGATAGGACGTGCTGTCCCTGTGCTCCCCTCGTTGGCAGGAAGCTGCAGGGGCTGCTTCAGGTGAGCCCCACGTCCGTGTCCCGTACTGGTTCCTCCTCCTTGCTCCCTAGGCTGCAAAATAAGAGGAGGTTTCTATTCCTGGTGCTGGGTCCTGACTCCTTCCTCTTTCTGTTTTCTCTGTAGTGGTGGTGACGGTCCGTGGGGAGGTAAGTGCCTTCCGATAGTCCTGAGGCAGACACGGTTCTTTGGGTAGGTGTGATATCTTTTATTAGACCAACTAACTAGTTGGAAAAATTGTTCTTTGCAAGCTTTCAGGCACAAACACCCTTCCGATAGTCCTGCCTTTTAGCCAGGGATCCCAGCTAGAGACGTCTTCATCTGGGCTGAAGGCTGGCATGGCTTCCACGGTCAGTGGCCCATGGAGCCGTAGTGGCCCAGCCTCTGTGTGAATAAGGAAAGGCAGAACTGGTGCCAGTTTGCTTGTATAAGGGATTCAAGGAGGGGAAGTGCAGTAACACCAGGCATTTCCCACTTGTACAGACAAGGCTTTTATCCCAGGGACCTCTCCCACCACACAGTGCCTCAATCCTGATGCTAAAGCCTTGTTCACTTTTGAGTGGTAACAGAGACACCCGAGTCAATATAGCAATGTTCGCATCAAACTATAACATACAACCCATCTCTTCCTGTTGCACAACAAGCCTCGACCTTCCCAAAAACTCAGCCCTCCACCTATTTTCTGTCGGCTTTCAGTGTCTTTTCCAAGCCTCGTGTTCTGCACGTACACCGCTTCACATCAACCCAGAGTTTCCAGGCACTTCCCACATGAAGTCTGACCCAACCAGAACGCGCTTCCTTTCAGCGCATCCTGCTTTGACGGGCACAGCTGTATATAAGCCCCAGCTTACAACCAGGCTAATCTGTATATAGCTTTAGGCAAAACACACTCATTTATAGGATAGCTATGACGCATAGGGCTGAACTCCCTGTGGACTTACGCACTAAGTCAGGTTAACACCAGACGGGCCAGGCCCCCATTCTGTGTTTCACAGTTTCATAGTTTGTTTGTAGGGTCGGAAGGGACCTGACCTGTCACGTGCATGAATTTGTTTTTTACTCAGAGGTCTCAGCTCAAAACCCAGCGGTCAGGTTTTGGCTTCTCATAACCATCCCAGCAGAGAGTTTCGCTTCCCAGGCTGTGAATTTCTGTTTGTCTCTGTCCTGCAGATCAACCCCATCAGCGGCATGTTCATGAACATTTCCACGCTTCAAGAGCACATGCAGGTAATGAGGCGATGGGTGCTCCTGTCATGCTGATTATAATCCTTTCGACTGGCAGCCACCTGGCAGGCCAGCGGGTATAGGTGTGCTGTGCTGTGCCTGAGATTTTAAGTTCCTTCTGTTACGTTTCCCAAGGCCCGGACATCCCGGGGAAAATCCACTGAGGGCAGAATTTATCTGGGACACCAGAAAAGCTGCTGCCCTGAGGCTGAATCCTGGCGTA
>NW_017728980.1:14113452-14114265 GCF_001723915.1 Gavialis gangeticus | reverse complement strand
CGACTGGCAGCCACCTGGCAGGCCAGCGGGTATAGGTGTGCTGTGCTGTGCCTGAGATTTTAAGTTCCTTCTGTTACGTTTCCCAAGGCCCGGACATCCCGGGGAAAATCCACTGAGGGCAGAATTTATCTGGGACACCAGAAAAGCTGCTGCCCTGAGGCTGAATCCTGGCATATTTCCACTGTGGAAATATGAGGCCAGCTTGGGGCTGGTGCATGAGAGGCTCCAGTGAGAACCTCATCCCCCATCCTGCTGCAGGGAAAAAACCCAACGTGTGACACGCAAAGCCAGGCCCCTGCCTTGCATAACCAGCTGTGCAATGTGCTGTTGGTTCCCTCTAGCAGTGCCATTCAGCGCTAGGAAGCTATGGGATAAGGCTGAGCCAAGGGCCCAGCATCACCCATATGGGATTCCCCTATAAGCAGAGCAAGCCTCTCCTGGGCACAGAGCTCGGGGTCCTGGAAACGGTTCTGCTGCTCTGTCCCCCCCCAGGACACAGCAGGGAGGAGCCTGCTCACATCCTTCCTCTCCGCTCCAGGAGGCGATCATGAAACCGCTCGACCACAAGAACCTAGATCAGGATGTGGCCTATTTTGCTGATGTGGTGAGGTGAGTACCAAGGACTTGTGGCAGAACTGGACCAGGTACCGGGGCCTCACAGGGAATTTCAGGGACAAATAGGTCCCTCGTGTTCAAGACGGGTCTTTCTTTCAGGAAAGATCCTTAGAAAGCTTGTCTCTCCAGCTGTCTCAGTATGGCAGCCCAACAGAGAGGTCCCCCACGGCAGGATGCATTTATGGAACGCGTCCTCCA
>NW_017728980.1:14104617-14108452 GCF_001723915.1 Gavialis gangeticus | reverse complement strand
AATAGGTCCCTCGTGTTCAAGACGGGTCTTTCTTTCAGGAAAGATCCTTAGAAAGCTTGTCTCTCCAGCTGTCTCAGTATGGCAGCCCAACAGAGAGGTCCCCCACGGCAGGATGCATTTATGGAACGCGTCCTCCGGCCCCGCCATCAATGTCAAGCCAGGCTAATTCCCTTTACTTCCCTGCAAGTCCCTGCACTCAGCCAGCAGCTTGGGATCCTGAAAGGCTGATGCACTTATAGTCACGTTGTGTGGTACAAAGAGGGCTCCTCACAGGTCCGGCAGCCCTTGGGATACACGCTGCACAGAGGAGAGCAACTCAGCAACTCCATAGGGATATACTGAACCCCTACACATAAGGCCAAACCAGCATAAAAGGCCCTTCAAGGGGGGGTGTCCCAGAGGGTTTGGTTGGGGGTTTCAGCACGCTCCAGTATTTTTACCTGGGGAATCTGCAGCGAATGCTTTTGCTATCAGCACAATAGGCTGCTCACTCCTGGCTGCAGTTAACCTCACCAGCACCCCCTGCAACAAAGCCCAGCTAATTTTCAGCTCTCAAACTGTGTTTTGTACCCCTCCCTCCCCATATGGGTTTAGGGAAAACATTGAACCCACCGAGTCTCTTGGATGTGGGAGAGTCTGGGGGTTAATTCTCCCCCCACTGTTGCCATGTGGGTCACAGGGGGACAGGCCTGCCTGTAACAGAGCCGGGGGATCACCATGAGCTGAATCATTTGGCATGAACCTCAGTGAACAGCACCCGGCCTGCAGTCTCATCTCCTTGTGCCTCAACTGGTCATGAGCAGGTTTGGAAAGAAGCAGCCAGGGTGGAGCACAGGACCTTGATTCGCAGCTTGCTCACCCTGGTGTAAAGCCCTTTGAAACCAGCTGAGTTTCACCCACGTGAAAGAGGATGAGTCAGCCCCTCTCTTCCCACTGCCCCAGCTGCAGTGCTGGGGCTCACTGACTGCTCTTCTGCCTGCACAGCTGCAAGGGTCCCTTCCAGGAGCGCTCGACCAGCATAGCCAGCTGGACCCCCAGCGTGCTCCAGGTGCCTTGTGCTATCGCACAAAGTGAAGGGGCTCTGGAGTGACACAGGCTTGAGAATCTCCCAAACCTGCTGGACTGCTGCAGACCTGTGTGTAACAGAGGCAATGACCCAACTTGGGTCCCCAAAGGGCTAGCACCTCTGGCTGGGATAATGCTCTGGCCATCTTGTGAAATAAGCCATGGGGTGCTGGAATGCGGGCCTTGCCCCTAGACAGCACCTTCCTTCCCTGCACTTGCATTTTTTTCCACTACAAAGAATTCTGCTTCCTCCACAGCACAACGGAGAACCTTGCTGTGTATATCTGGGAAAGCCTCCAGAAGCGCCTGCCAGCTGGGTGTCTGTACAAAGTCAAAGTCTATGAATCTGACAAAAACTTTATTGTCTACAAGGGAGGATAGGAGGCTTAAGGGTTATGAAGATGCTTCCTGAAGTCTAATTCTCTCAAAGCCTAAAGCAGTTTCTGGACACATTGTGTTGACAGCGAGCATGGATCAGATATTGCGTGCAAATCTTCCCTTAGCAGGCCATTTGTTTATAATTAAGAGCGCTGATTCCTTGAAATCTTTAACATAAGCTATAAAGCAGCTTTAACAGTGTTCCCAGCAGGTTAGGTGCTTGTAATTCATAAACTTTTATAGCTACTGTAATAACCTGTGATCATTTTTGCAAATAAAACCTAATGGAGCATCATGTGTTACACAAATCACAACAACAGCCTTGGTGTCGTTGGCTCCAGACTTGACTTTCCCACTGGTATGTCTTGATCAAGGTAAATCAGGAAGAGGGGGAACTGTGAAGGTCACTTGGGGAAAAAGATTCTGCAGGGCAGAAGTTTTAACGAGTGGCAATCAATCCACATGAATGACTGATTTTGTTTATTTTTGTCATTGCTGTGACCCTGACACATCATTGCTGCAAGACATGCTGTGACTTCTGCCCTGGGTCTGCTGTTACCTGTCCTTTTCCAATCTATGGCAATAACCCCATGGCTTGCTCCATCATGACCTTTACAATAGCTCAGCAGGCCTGGGTGGAGCTTGCTGCAGGGATGAAGCATACTGGAAAGAGCTGAAGAGCTGCAGGTCAGCATTAAGGCCCATTAGTAGATCTAAGTCAGGGGAATTTTGGCCTTGACTTTGGCCAGCCAGGCCTAAAACAACACTCCTATATTCAAATCGCTGATGTGATTGTCAGATCATTCCCTTCCCCAGATGGTAAACAGACCCAGAAATGGATCCTGGTGACACATTGTATATGCTCAGGGTGGCCAGTGCTTTGTTACACCCCCTCCTCCCCACCCAAATAAGTGGATCATAGTGGCATGGAAGTTGTGATGGTTCAGGGTATGAGAAGCAAGATCTGTGGCGTGAGGCAGTTTCATTGACTGAACCAAGCTTCATAACTGGAAGAGATAAGAGATGAGCTTTGATATTGTCTGGGTTTTTTTTACACCACCTGCTGTTTTAGCTTGCTGATCCTTCTTTCTTTTTTCCTAAAAAAGTTCATGTTCCAAGCCAAATCAACTCCAAAGTCATGAGTCAGTCAAGAAACATCAGTGGCCCTACTACCAGCAAACATCCTTCACCCGCACCCAGGGCTTCAGATGTTTCCCAATCATTTGGTGGGCATCTTACAATCCCAGGGGTTCAGATGCCTCTGAGTTTCACTTGCCCTCAGCCATACGGCTGGGAGGAGGAGGAGGAGTCTCTCATTTCCATAAAGTGGGCATAAAGCCAAGATCTTCCCCCTGGAAAAGTGAGAGGTTAACTATACATGACCGTTAATCAGCAACCTAATGATCAAAGGGAAGCTGGGTGACAGTGACAATGAGCTGATCACCTTCACCATCTGCCATAAAGCTGGCAAGTCAGCCAGCAATACAGAAGTCCTTGATTTCACGAAAGCTGACTTTGACAAGCTCAGGAGGCTTATCAGAGAGGCCCTGAAGGGCCACAACCCAAAGGAGAGCGGAGTTCAGGACAAGTGGTTGCTCCTCAAGGAAGCAATCCTGGATGCGCAAGCAAAGTCCATCCCAACTTGAAGGAAAGGCAGCAAAAGGGCACAGCAGCCCCCTTGGCTCTCCAGGGAACTAGTGGACCTCCTGCGTCTTAAAAGAAAGACCTACAAAGGATGGAAGACTGCACCGAGAAGGAATACTCTGCTCTGGTCCAGACCTGCAGGGAGCGAACCACGAAAGCCAAGGCTTCTACGCAACTCCAGCTAGCTTCAAGTATCGAGGACAATAAAAAGTCCTTTTTTAGATATGTGGGGAGCTAGAGGAAAAGCAAGGGCAACACTGGACCCCTGCTAAACCAGACGGGACAACTGACAACTGATGCCAAGGAAAAAGCAAACTTGCTAAATGGGTATTTTGCATCGGTTTTTCACCAGTCCCTTGGGACACCCCTGCCCACTGTGGGTCAGGGAGGCCCCAGGTGAGGGAGATCCCCTGCCGTCCATCAATGCTGAGCTAGTGAAGGAACACCTTGAGAGGCTGGATACCTTCAAGTCAGCTGGCCCTGACAATCTACACCCCAGAGTACTCAAGGAGCTGGCGAGCATCATAGCCCAGCCCCTGCCACGGATCTTCGAGAGCTCTTGGCGCTCTGGTGAAGTGCCCGATGATTGGAAGAGGGCCAATGTGGTGCCTATCTTCAAGAAAGGGAGCAAAGTAGATCCAGCAAACTACAGGCCCATCAGCCTGACCTCTATCCTGGGGAAGGTCTTGGAAAAGATTATCAAAGAGGCCATCCTTAACAGGCTAGCTGACGGCAATATCCTGAGGGA
>NW_017728980.1:14090526-14099617 GCF_001723915.1 Gavialis gangeticus | reverse complement strand
TGGCTAGCACTACGGAAGAAAGAGACTTGGGGTCATCATTGACCACAAGATGAACATGAGCCTGCAATGCGATGCTGTGGCTACTAAAGCGACCAAAACGCTGGCTTGCATCCATAGATGCTTCTCAAGCAAATCCCAGGACGTCATTCTCCCACTGTACTCGGCCTTGGTGAGGCCGCAGCTGGAGTACTGCATCCAGTTTTGGGCTCCACAATTCAAAAAGGATGTGGAGAAGCTTGAGAGAGTCCAGAGAAGAGCCACGCGCATGATTAGAGGTCAGGAAAACAGACCTTACGACGACAGGCTGAGAGCCATGGGGCTCTTTAGCCTGGAAAAGCACAGGCTCAGGGGTGATCTGATGGCCACCTATAAGTTTATCAGGGGTGACCACCAGGATCTGGGGGAACGTCTGTTCACCAGAGCGCCCCAAGAGATGACACAAACTCCGCCCCAAGAAGTCACAAACTCTACCGCGACCAATTCAGGCTGGACATAAGGAAGAACTTCTTTACTGTGCGAGCCCCCAGGGTCTCAAATAGCCTGCCACCAGAGGCGGTTCAAGCACCCACTTTGAACGCCTTCGAGACACATTTGGATGTCTATTTTGCTGGGATCCTATGACCCCAGCTGACTTCCTGCCCCCGGGGGAAGAGGGCTGAACTCGAAGATCCTCCAGGGTCCCTTGCAGCCCAAATGTCTATGAAATCTATGAAACCTGTGCAAGTACTGCCCCATGCCAGAAAAGTAGCTATCCCCAGCAACTAGGAAAGCCACCTGAGTGGTCACAGTATTTTCCCTGCTAGGACCTTCTGTCATATCAGTCCTTGGGTGCTGCCCTGTTTCACTATCTCAGGGCATCATTCAAAACCAGTGGCTGTCCCCAGAGTCCTCGCATTGTCACTGCTTGAGAGCAAACATAAGAAGGACTTTTTCTTGCAGAAGGTAGGATGACATGAGAAAACTTTCCAAGCTATTAATGCAAGCAGCACCAGTCCCTGCAGTTAAAACCTGGCTGTGGTCTGGTTACTCATCCAGCAGACAGGCCCAGAGCTCCCCCTTGATTCTTTCTCATTGTACAGACTAAAGCCCTATACAATGCGAGTGGAAGTGCAGCACCACACAGGGTCCCAGCTGCTCATCAGGCTGACTTGCCTCACCTGCTGCAACCACATTTCTGAGTAAGCAACAGGACAGTCCTCGTGATACGAGAAGTGGAGCTTGGTTCTAGAAAATCTCAGCACTAGGTAACTTGTGATGCTGAGCCACAGCTGGACATGGGATCTATGGAGACAAATAGGTATGTATATATATGTACATGCGCCACCAGCTATACCATGAGGCAGGGAGCCAACCCATGTCATGCAAGTCACTGCCAACTGGATTTGTATTTCTGTCTCTTTTGGTAAGAGCAGATCTGACCAGCGACATGGGGGTAAGAAGATCTGTCCCTTCTTGCCTCCATGTGGGCTTGCTGGGGACTTTCTCTACAGAGCAGACACGTAGTTAGCTGTGTTGGCCTGAAGTCAAGTAGAAGCAAGCGTAGATTTGCACCTTATATACCAACCAGAGTAGATATATATAGCCCAAGCTTTCATAAGTTGAGGCTCAATTCATCTTATGAATTTGATGATCAGAGCCATCTTATGAAGTGACTTTCACATCAAAATTATAGTGACTGCCACTTGGTCACATGCGCCTCTCTAGGGACCCAGAGGCTTGCTGTGGGTATTCAAAGCTCCTTTAAAACATTTGTGGTCAATGTCAACAACCTGGCCACAAGGCTATTAGCAACAGCAGTTTGCATTGATTTCTGGCACGGCCAAGACACGGAAAGGTTTGTGAATTCTCAGAGGGCTAACAGCAGCTATAAGCCAGGCCCAGGGATCAGACCCTTCCTGGCATCAAATAGGGGTTTTATCCTCCTGCAGCACAGGCTGGGAGGACCTCTGAAGAGCTGCAGCATCCCCTCAGCCACAGCTGCAGCTGGAGGAGAGGGCTCTGAGACAGCTTCCACAAAACCAAGCGAGTGAACACTGGCCACTTCACCTGCTATGTGATGAGTGATACTGGCATGGAGCCGTGGCTAGCTCCCCACCAGGGAGGTATTTACTGGGAGAGGATGGCATTCACCAAGGAAAACATAACAATCCACATAGTTTAACTAACCCAACCATTGCCTGGCTCTGTTCCCTTTGCTCTGTTGGCTGCTTCTCTAATCTGCTGGGACTTTCTATGATTTAAAGCTGCCAGTTTGCATGGGCAGCCACACTCCTGCCCAGAGCCCCTTGCCATGTAAAGGAGAGAGCTGGCAGCTAGAGGGAGGAGCAGGTCTGCAGCACAGAGAGGGAAATCCTACCTCTTATTCTCCACATCATCAGAAACTATCCCCAGAGCCACTGATTCCACAAGGTTTAATTGCAAAAGATATTTTAAAAGATATATTAAAAGAATTTTTGCCAGGGGAAAGGGTGCACATATAGTTGGTCCACTTCATTTCCAGAAAGCAGCACTGCCTTATTTAAGGCCCAGAGGATTTCACATAACCTTGGTGGTTTGGGTTTCAGAAGTGAAATGTTTTGAGACAGATGTAGTTAGCCATGGTAGTCTGAAGTCAGACAGAAGGCAGGGTAGGTTTGCATCTTGTAGACTAACTAAATCAGAGATGTGTAACATCAGCTTTTGTAAGCAGCAGCCTTGCTTTACTTGATGTACATATGTATGTGTGAGTATGTGTGCTTCGAGTGAAGTACACCTGCTGCTTACACAAGCTTATGCTATGCATCTCTGACTTGAACCCTGCCTTCTGCTTGAGAAAGAGATGCCAGCACATTCTGAGAACCCAGAACCAACTAGGAAGCCTCCTTAGCTTCCCGCAGTGATTCTCCCCACAGATGTCTAAGTGTCCTTATTAATAAACACTACAAAATCAATGTCTACAAGCCACAGACACAGCATGGGGGGACCTAGATAATCCACTGATATGCTGATCTGATTATTCACGAGAAGCTTATGATCGACTATGCCAAGGCTGCAGCTTCATCACTCATAAGTTGTTTCTTCTCCCTTGTACACGACGATGTTCTGGTCCGTTTCATACACCTTGACTTTGTAAAGAGTCCGCAGGGGCAGGCGCTTCTGGAGGTTTTCCCAGATGAAGACAGCGACATTCTCTGTCGTACTGCAGGTAAAACAGGGCCAAATTCAGCAGAGACGCAGTACCCGCCCACGGACCATGAACAAAAGGGAGAGGACACTGAGAGGTGGTCAGTTAAGCTAAATGAAATTGTACTTTGAGAAGTACCAGGGTTGAAACAGGTGCCAGCAGACATGTCACATGCCATCTGTAAGTTGGCACAGGCCGGACTCTGCTGGTGCCTCAGTCCCCCTATTAGTCCCCACTACCCACCTCACAACATCAGAGAAATACTCCACATCCTTATCCAGGTTCTTGTGGTCAAGTGGCTTCATGATGGCCTCCTGGGGGCAGGGAGGAAAGATGTTAGTGGCTCCATCAATGAAACACCCAGGCACACGGGAAATAACAGCTTCGAAGCTTTGCAGACTCATGCTCGGGGTGAGGAGGTGGTTCGAAATGGCCCTGAAGAGCACCCCGGGGAATAGTGGTAAGGAAATCTCATTAGGGCCAATGCCAAACTTCTCCAGAAAGACCTGAGTTATGCAGTGTTGGGAGGAAGGTAGCAGGGCAGAGTTGTTTTAGACAGACAGCAGCAGCCACATCACAGATCAGTGTGGGGACCAGAAGGGGACATTACACTCCAAGAGGATGCCATGCTGCAGCACTGTGCTTTCCTCTCCAGCAAAACAGACTCCTTCCCACCACTAGGCACATGCAAACTTTTACGCCACAGCTAAATCCCCAGTGGGGTATCGCCAGCAATGCAGCACTATTACCTGCATGTGCTCTTTCAGGTCTGTCAGGTTTATAACCATTCCTGAGACAGGGTCAATCTACAGGGCAAAGAGACAGAAAACAGATTAGCCAGACCAACTATAAGTCCTTACTACTCATGCATGTTTTGAGCCGTGCCAAAAAGTTTAGGCAGCATAGTTTGTTTTGCATCTGCAGCACCCTAAATGTAACCATGTGGTGGTGTCTCAAGAAAAAAATCCCTCTTCACCTCCAAATGCTGTCTAAGGCAGGAATAAAGATCTCATCTGGCAAGAATTCTCATTTGGGACCCACTAGAACAAGGCATTTCCAAAACAAAATAGCTCCCCAGACTGTAAAGCTGCCCCGAGATGCACGTATCCTTGATCTGCAGTGAGCTCCATGAAGGTGCAACTTCCCAGCAAATTAATTTTGTTGCAAGACAGAGGTTTAAGATGGCCCCTGGACATCCTGCAGAGAGGGACAATGAAAAGGAGAGCTGCTTTTTGCAGACCCATCTCACACACAGGCAGTTAAAAAAACCTTCCTCTTTGTGGTGAAGGGGACAGAGGTTTTTCAAGGAATCCAAGGCTTTCAGTAGCTCTGCTGAAGCTACTTCTGCAGGTGTCATGCATTTGCACATGGAACTCCACATCCTGCTACTTCTAAGAACAGGAAGGAAATCACGTTGGCACTCACCTCCCCACGTACAGTCACGACAACTAGAGGAAGAAAAACACCAAGTTAGAGGTGCAAGTCAGGGCCTGGGAGAACATGTTACAAGAGACAGACCACACAGTGTTAATCAGCTTCAGCGAGTGGGCCGAAAGCTCTTAGCCAACGTGAGATACAACTGTTTAAATCAAGATCCACTGCATCAAGAAAAGTTATGCAGTCACTCTTAGGTGTGCTGTCCACTGCCAGTGTGCACAGGTCCACGTGTACAAGATCAGATTCTTTCTGTCAAGTGTCCTCTGGAGTTACACCTGCATCCTAACTGCCCTTCTGATGCCACCCCCACTAGAAGGCATGGGGGCCAGAGAGGGCTCAACAGTCCCTTGGTTCTTTCTGCAACCTGACTGATAATGTCAAGGGAGACTGTAGAAGCCAAGACAAAAACAGGAGCCCTCCTGCAGGCGGCTGAACTAGAGGCTGCCCAGGAGAATCTTGCTTGGGTGGAACCGTGCAGCCACCCTCAGACCGGGAGCAACAAGGAAGCAGGGGCACAAGTACAAGCTGACTGTTTTGCAAAGCCTTGAGTCAGAGCCGGTGGGGTGATACAGGGATGCACTGGAAGGTCATTAGATCAGAGTGCCAGAAGGACCTGGTCCAGGTCAGGACTCTTGTTGCTGTTACACTCGGATTGTGTTTCAGTTTCCTCAGCAGTCTTAGTATCCCCAGGATCAGTGGAAAGGCAATACAGCCAACCCAGTGTCCAGGGGATGAAAAGGCACCCATCTGGGAGCCTGGATTCAACTGTCCCTGGAAACAAGGTGTCTGGCACTTGTGGTCTACAGTGAATTTGTCTATTTTGGGGAAGCTCTACTTGCCAGAGAGGCTCTATAACTCTGATAGACCACTCATGGTCACTGGAGAATCACCTCCTTGTATGACATGGAGTCGAGCCCACCCCCATAACCATATGACATCCTAGCAAAGGATCTGGCCCAGCTCCTCCTTGCCAAGGCACAGCTGTGTACTGTGCATGTGCTGCTAGCATGTGTACTGGGGATCCCGAAGAGCCAGGAATAATATGCTGCATGCCAAGTGGATGGCTCTGAGCTCTGGGGCACGTACAGAGGCAAGGGTCTTGTGACCCAGATGAATTTCCAACCCTGAGTAGAAGCACCAGTGTTGATAGGCAGAGGAGTAGAAAGAGGGGTCCTTGTAACAGGTTTAAACAAAAGACAGATTACCTGGTAGCTATGAACCCCTAATGGGCAGAAATGAGAACCCCCTTGCAACACCCCTCTCATTTAAGAGCGACCATGGAGAACTACTCTCTGAATACTGCTTTCCAAGCAGCTGCAAATCCCCCTTACAGGAGCTGTATTTTTACCATATTTTCTAAGCTTGCTGAGGAAAGCGCCCTGTGAGACGATAACCAAAGCCTGGCTAAGGACATGTATCACAGCCACTGATTCAGCATTCCTGTCTTACCCTGCCCTAGAAGAAAATCAGGTTGGTTTGACATGGTTTGCTTTTAACAAATGCATGCTGGGTATTACTCATTGTCCTGTTATCTGCTACTTGATTGCAAACTGATGGATTATTTGTCCCAGTATCTTTCTGGAAACTAATGCTAGGCTGATTGGTCCATAACTTCCTGAGCCCTTTCCCCTACTGTTTGAAGATAGGCACCATGTTTGCCTTTCTCCCATGTTTGGGAACCTCACCCACCTTCCACAAAGGCTCTTAAAGGTGGCTCTGAGATTGTTTCAGCTACTTCCCTAAGCACGTGAAGGGGGATTTCATCAGGCCCAGCTAACTTGCAAATATCGATCTCATCTCAACAGCCTCGACTGCTTTCCTTATTCTAGCCTTGGTTCTTAGCTTTTTATTGCTCTCAGGAATTCGAGTTAGGCAGCTGATTGGAGCTCACCTTTTTAGTGAAGACTGAAGGCAAAACAGCGTTAAGGACTTCAGCTTTCCTGCCATCCTGAGTTATTAGTTTGCCCTCCCCATGGAGCAGTGGGCCAACTACTTCTCTGGTCTTCCTCCTATCACTAAGCACTTAGCCATAGTTTTCTTGTTACCCTTTATGCCCCTTGCTGGCTGTAACTCCTTTTGTGCCTTGCCCTTTGGGATTTTGCCTCCGGATGCTTGTGCTATTTATACCTATCCTTGGCAATCTTGTTTCCACTCTGTGTAATTCCTTCCTGAGTTCTAGGTACTGAAGAGCTCCTGAGAGAGTTGGGTTTTGGCTACATGTCCTACCTTTCCTTTCCCCAGAGACAGTTTACTCTTGTGCCCTTAATCTTGTTTTTGGAAAAAACTGAACTCCTTTTTCCTCAGACTGGCTTCCCATGAGATGTTCCCTGCCCACTGCTTTATACCCTCTCTCCTTGCCTGCCTAAGAATCATTCATGAACTCCATTTCAAGACTGCTGTTGGGCAAGGTACCTGCCCCCTTCACGTTCTCAACCTCCCTTGTAATATAACAGAAAGAAAAGTCATATTAAGCACAGAGCAAACAGGTTCTTTCTTTCTCTCCTCCACGGATGGTGATAAGTCACAGAGGGAGGGATGGGCCCACACAGCCCTGCATCTCTGCAGCTGCGGGGATGTGATGGCCCAGAGGGCACAGGCCCAGCCCCACAGGACACTGCTCACTAAAAGAATCCAACCTCACGTGTACGAGCACGTGTACGAAGCATGGCAGCTGCATGCACAACACTTAACGCTTGCTTTTGAGTAATACGGCTGCTCAGTGAAACCTCCATTATGATTTATGATCGCTCGGGAGAAGCAGCTTGGTTTGACTAATGCAATTCTGACAGAATCTTTATACTCTGTTGGATTTAATGGCACAAAAGCCAAATCCAGGCCTAGGACTTTCTGCAGTTGAGAATTAGCTGCATTTTTCACTGCAGCAAATGGCCTCTTCCACCAATAAAAAGCTGAAAAGGCCAGACCATGCCGTTACAACAGGATCACTGACTTCCACCAACGTGACTGTCCCAACCCTCTTCTCTTGCAACCCCCAAGCCATTCTTATCTAGGCCCACAGGCCGGGCACCTCCTCACCTTTATAGTTGTGCCCATGCCCATTAGGGTTGTTGCATTTCCCAAAGAGCTTCAGGTTTTCTTCATCACTCAGTGAGGGGCTGCAACAAATAAACAAAGAGCATGTGAGTCCAATTAACACCCTCATGCTCCCATTTCCCTTGGGATGGGGAACTGGCTCTTTCCTGAGTTGGTGGTAACTCAATGAGCTCACAGGAGTCTCCTAATCAGGATCTATGCACAGCACCTGAGTCACGCACGGCTTGTGCGTGCAAGATTTGCTCTCCCCATCCTCCTTTCCACACCCTAAATCCACTTGCATGGATAACCCCTGGTTTCAAAGGGTGCAGTAAAGCCACACAAACCATGGTGCAGCAATCAAATGTAGACCTAATCCATTCCTGATTGTTGAACAGAGGGATTATGTTGGGGAGGCACTGCCATTTTTTAATTGCTTTGTTACCATAAATAATCTGATTGTGTTTCTCTATGGCAGTGTTATTAGCTGCTGAAACAGCTCTGGAGGGTTAAAGGAGCCCAATTAGGAGGCTCTGTACCATGTAACTAATGCAAGAATGGCCATTAATAAAACTTTTAATTAATTCCTATAACGATAAACTTGCCTGTATCACTACACTTGAAGAGATGCTTAAGTACTTTTATATACGTGGTGTATGGGAAATGGCAGTATATACAGCTATGCCTAGTGCCTCGTGTTATTAACTGGAAGTGGTTGGGCTACCTAAACTCCTAAGAAACTGCTGCCTTCTCTTAAGGGACGACCACAAGGGCTTGCAAGGAGAACCCCACTGATGCGTACGTGGCACCTGCCAGTCCAGTTCCAGGGCGCAGCGTCCGTCTGGTTGCAGCACTCCATGCCGTCTCTTTCCTGCGCTGTTGGGATGATTGTGGGTGTTAGCTAGTGAGATCTTGGGTTTTACATGGAGTGCCAGGCAGGAGCTTGAGTGACGAACTGGGGAAAAGCTACTATAGAGACCACAACCTTCAGAAATGCAGAGCTGAGTTATCAGGGCAGTTTCCCAAGATGGGAGATGTAGTTGCCTGTGTCAGACGGACGTGGAAGGCAGGGGAGATGTGCACCTTATTATAGACAGATGGGGCGGGGGGATGCGTGCACTGCACAGGACGAGCTCTCACTTCACCCAACGCTGTTTGATCAGATGCTCACAGCTGAAGCCCTGTTCCAGTCACAAAACCTTCTGCTCTATGGTTTTTAGTTGGTCTAATAAAAGAAATCGGATTGACCCAAATAACCTCGTCTGCCTGTACTCCACACACACACACGGATACGCACAGACACGTGGTACATAAATGCACATACGCACAGGCACACGGATGGGGGCGGCGCCCCCCCGCGGCCCGGCCCCTCACCTGTGCAGGCGGTGGCAGGCGCTGAAGCTGAGGCAGCGGGACACCCGCGCCAGGCGGCCGGGGCCGAGCGGCATGGCGGCGGCG
>NW_017728980.1:14070154-14089893 GCF_001723915.1 Gavialis gangeticus | reverse complement strand
GCCCTGTCCCGCGGCAGCGCGCAGCCGCGCTCGCACGCAGGCACGTGATTTGCACACGCACGGTCTGCCTGCGTCCGCGAACGCGTCTCTTCCGGCCGAGCTGCGAGGCGAAGGCTGCCCGGGCGCCGCGGTATCGCGGTCGCGGGCCCGCCTCGCCCTTCCTCTCTCCCGAGGGACAGGCCTCCGCGCTCAGCTCGTGCCCGGCTTTGGAGACGGGGCGGGCGCCATGGCTGAGGGCGGTTCCCGGCAGTGGCAGGAGCGGATGCTACGCGGGCGAGGACGGGCCCAGAGTCCCGCGGTGGTCGGTCGGCCCCCGTTCGGAGCCCTCCTCCCTGGTACCCAGCGTTTATTGGGGTGGAGAGGCCCGAGGAAACATCTCCAACTTCGCTGTTCAATAGCCCGGACTAGATCAAAGCTATTAATTGGGAAGCAGCACTCTGGCCGTTAATAGCCTTCGTTCCCCCGTCCCTCGGCCGTCTCCTGCCCACCGTCTCAGGCCCCTGGGCGCTCACCCTGCTGTGCTTTTCCCTCCCAAAGGCTGCCGTGACAGCAACAAGGGTCATGGCTGGAAGTGGGCACACAGAGCCAGGTGATGACATGGCTGCCAGCTCCTCCTGCGCAGGTTCAAGCAGGATTTGGAGAAGAGGCTTGTGACTTGTTCTGGACCATGCTAGGGTTTTGGATGCGCCTAAGCCAGCTGAGCTGTGCCAGCCCTAGAGGGCATGCCCCATCTGTGCCACAGGCAGTGACAGGGTGAACCTCGAGTGGAAAAGTGCTTCCCTACTCAAGCTTCCAGGTGGGATCAGCCCTGCCCTCCAGCACAGCAGAGCCATCGGTTCACTCCCCTCTGCCCCACAGCCCTTGCTCCCGATGCCGCCCGTGGGTTGTTCACACGACAGGCTGCCGGTATTTATGTGATGGGGTGACCCAACCCTACGCTGTTTGATGCTGTTTGTGCCCGACTTCAGCAGTGCACGCCCCGACTCCAGTGCTGAAACTAGGACAGATGCAGCTCCTTCCCTGTCTTGTCCAGCTTTGATGTTTGGCAAAGCTGCAGAAGAGAGGCGCATACTGAGCTGTGGGCTGGTGCTTTGGGGTAAGATGCTGTTGGTTTGGGGCCATCAGCTGCACACGATCTTTCAAAGTGCCCAGGTACTTTCCAGTTTTCTTACGATTTCCCACTTGGTTTAATAAAAGGTATCATTTTAGAACCAAGAGCTCTAGTTTTTTGTAGGTCTTCAAGTGCTTTCCTTGCATTCATGGTCTCCTACAAGACTCACTGCATCTTTGGCACCGCTTTTCTGCTGCATACTCTCTCAAAGGGGGATACGCGTCTCCCAGCTGTGTAGGGGTGAGGAGGGATGTTGGAGTGTGGTGTCAGGTCTGGCAACTGGCTTGGGAAGAGCACAAGGGACTGAGCTACGGAGGAAGGGGAATTGGACGGTAATAGTGGGTTTGCAGGAAACTCGCTACTTTCTAATAGACCGGGGCTCAGAGCAGCCTGTTATATCCTGTGACCTCATCCACTTCTGCCTCCTTTCCTTTACATTGACCGCTTCTCCCCTGTCTTCCTGCGGGATGGAAAGCACCAAACACTTCATGTACTTCAGTAGTGTGGGAAATGCCGGGCACGTGGGGCCAGTCATAGGCAGCTGAAGAAGCCAGGCAGTGTGGCATGGGTGGCAGATTGCAATAGACCTGCGGTTCCTCTTCTTGCTGCAGGGATATGGGTGTTTTATGAGACAGGAAACTTGCCCCCATTCACACTGTGGCACTTAACAGTGCAAAACTCATGCTCTATGCAAATGCTGCAACTTGGCTGCTGTTCATTGCCTGTGATTAGGGTTTCTGGTGTGGAACAGATAGGGTGTGATTTAGAGAACAAAGTAAGAGCCTGTTGCAAACTATTCTGCCAGCTTCTCTCAGGTGCAAGAGTAAGACAAAGATGCAGGTAGGCAGTGGGTTTGGCCTGTCACAGCAGATCCTTGGTGTCCCATGCCTGCGGGCTGAAGGCCTCGCTCATCATGTTGGTCTCACTCCGGTAAAGCACTTGGTGGTGCAAAAAACAAGCAGCTCTTTGGGAACTGCAGCCAGAGCCATGGACACAACTATGAAGGTGGGTGTCTGCCTTGACAGTGCCCTTTGCTTGTTCCCCTAGCCCAGGGCAGCACCAGCTCTCACATCAGGAGTCAGTGTCTTATGCTGGACAGAGGACTGGTGCTGTGTCAAGCCCCTCAGCTCCGCCCTTCATGGGGGCTTTCAGGCAGTGGGTCTGGGGGGATGGAGCTGAGCGATGCTCTGGCTTACGGTGGTGACCTTCATCCACGTGGGCACAGGGGAGACATGTCTGGATGTTTCCCCACAGCATGCAGGAGGCAGGGCAGGTAGGTTCAAACTCAGCGAGGGCCCAAAGCCAAGCAGCTGGAAGTGAGATCAGGTTATGAGTGATGTGGAGCGATGGCTAGGAGAAGCACTTGAATAGCAGGGAGTCGGGAGGTTTGGTTCAACAGCCTGCTGCATGGAGAGGAGCACTTGCTGTAGGGCAGGAGCAGGTGTGCCAGCTGCTTGCTTCCTGTCAGTGGAGAGGATTCAGCAGAAAGGCTTTGCTTGCTCCAAACCTTTGTGCATCAGGCTGCTGCTTGGATTCACGCTGTCCTCGCTTTCTCTGGGCCTTCCATCTCTTCATTCATCCATTAGGAAGCAGCTGTGCCTGAAGCCATCTAGTTTGACTTGCTCTTTTCTTTGTTCCAGTTATAGTGAAAGGGCAAAGTCCATGGTCTTTGTGAGACTTGGGCCAGGAAGGAAGGAATTCTCCTAGCCTGGCAATTAGTTTGATGCTGAATAAAAGAGCAAAATCCCCAGAAGTCTTGTGGACTTGGAGGGGTGATATCAGGCTAATTATCGCTGAAGGACAGTTGATCAAATACCTGCTTGCTCTCTTTCTTCCTGCTTCACAGCAGTGCCTGGCCAGTAATTTGCCTGTTTCCTTTCACTCGGTGCCTCTCTCATCTGCAGCGTGACTGAGGGCATTGCTGGTACATCTGGAGAGCCTCCACCCCGCAGGCGCACTCCATAAAGTCGAAGTGCAGGAAACGGACTAGAACGCTGTTCAGTACAAAAGAAAAGGGACAGCTCCCCACTGCGACAGACCGTGGCACACATGCATGAAGCATGATCCAAACCTGGCATTTTCGGGTGACAAAATGAAGCTTTATGCCCAAGCTCAAGTCTCATGCACCATATCTGCTCCCTCCTGCTTGTATCCAGCCCTTGTGTCTAGCTTTGGGCTGAGCCCTGCCCGCAGCAGCTGCTGAGCTTTTGCTGTGTGAAGGGGTAAGGTGTGGATGGGGGGAGAGGAAAACTGGTGACAATGCTTTTTGCTGTCAACAGGTTTTATTACCCCACAAGCTTCTGGACTCTCCCCGTGACTGCTCCTCAGGATGGGAATACACACAGCATCCTCCCCCAGGCAGGGCTGTACCTGATGAGCGAGGGATACTTTCTTAGAGTGAAGTGTCAGGATTGCTGCTGCCCAGGGAGCAGGGCTCAGGCAGGCAGCCAATAGGCATTAGCACACTGGTACTAAGCTCCAGCAGTGAGGCACGGGGACGCCAGACAATGTAGAGCACCACCTCATGTTTAGATGCATGGAGTCGGTCCGTACTGACTGAGAAAGGAGTTGCTTTCAACCGCGAGAGGCATCATAGCGGACACACAGGTTGGGCTAGCAAAGAGCCTGTGCGTTGATCTGACCTGCAGCTCAGCAGCCACCAATCTTGGCTGAGACCAGGGGGGCGGGGGGAGGGCATGGCCTGCTCCTGCCTCCAAGGCATACGCTGCACCTCTGTGAGGGGGTGGGGATTCTCCATGTATTACACACTCAGGGGTGGGAATCTAGTCTCAGCTACCTGCCTTGGTGCCTCTAGCTTTATGTAAAACCAGACTGGCCTGAGCTGGAGTGAATGCCCGAGGGGGATGCAGGCCAATGCAACATGGGCACAATCCAGGGCTCAGGCAGCAGCAGGGCTTGTCCAGAGAGCTCTGGAAGGGTTTTCTGGTGTATACCATCTCCTCTATTTGCTTGCTTGAATCCCCTGCTTCTTGGTATCAGCCATGACCCTTCACAGGCGTTAATAGCCCAAAAGAAGGGGTAACTGAGGGGTGGAAGGAGGAACTGTACTACTGTGTTTGCAGCAAGAGATCCTGGCCCATAAAATCCTTCTCCCCTGCTTCGCTGTGACCCTTGTTCAAAGTCTGTGTCTCCCCTTGGCTTCCTCTGGCTACAGACAAACAGCAGGGTTAGGTTAGCACCAGCGCTGCTTGTTGTGGCAGACGGCGTCACCACTGAATCGCTGGGGTTATCCTCCGTCCTCTGTACTGGTCTCCAGAGCCCCCCACACCCCAGTCAGAGCAGCACAGAGGATGGGAGGAGAGTTTCTCTCCTTCAAGGCATAGTGGGGGATAAAAACTGCAGAGGCATCTGGAGTTAGACCTGGCCCTGAGCGACAGGTATCTTTGTGTTAGGGTAGCTTGTCCCACTTAGCTTTAGTTGCACCTGCTTGAGTGGTGAATTATAGTATTATTTAAACTTTTCTTTTATATTTACCCTTATCTAACCATTGTTCCCATCTGGTTATCTCACATAAATCAAATACAGTGTCCATAGACCTCACAGGGTACTCAGTTTTATGGTTATGTATGGGCAATGTGATAATGATCGTTAAAAAATTCAGGTGTCCCCCTTTTAATTCTGGCATGCCATCAAGGTTGGCAATGTTGGTTGGATTTATGGTATATTAAAACTACACAGGTGTATACCCACAGGTGAAGAAGAGATGGCCTGGCTTGACAGAAGCTGGATTGGGAGCAGCTGTCATGGACAATTTTAACATTAAAGTCTTAGCTAATAAACAAAGCTATGGCTGAAATGCAAAGCACTGGGAAACCATTAATGAGTTCGTTGTCACACCTGGGAATTGGGGAACAGGTAGTAGGAGACATCCTGCCAATACTTCAACAAATTGAAGAAGAAGACCACCAGATTACAGTTGCAGCAATCGATAAATTAATTTGGTACAATGTTTCTCTAGCCTTGGCCTGTACACAGGCTCAAGCTGTAAGCCAGATCACAGTCACTCAAATAACCCACTCTGGCCATCAGGGCCACTTGCCAATAGGGCTTAGAAAATTGTTTGGAACAACACCGCTCAAGGAAAAAAAGACATTTCCATGCGGTAAAAGTTAGTCTCTCTTACCTACAGCGTATCAAACCAATGAACTGTAGCTCATGTGGTTACTGTTAGTGCCAATTTTTGTATTACCATATATCCACTGGTATCCGTGGGTCTTGAAGTGAGTAAAGCGGTTGTGATGTGTCCCTGTGACCATCATCAATGGGCATTTAAGCAACAGAGTAAATGGAGGACCATTAATATCAGGGAATGTCTAACTCATAACAATCTGGAGTATGTGTGAGGACCAGAATCGTCAAGCACAAGATGAATGCTTATATGAAAAGTTCAACACTGCACCTTTGATTTAGTCAGTAAAAATTATTCTGTTGTTGTATATACTGGAAAGGGATGTATTTGTGTATGTACTCATTGCCCATAAGCCTTAATTAACCAAAGAAATTCTGGACCTAATGACGTTTTCTATTAATCAATGGTTCTGTAATGTCTCATCACCACGGGTGCATACCATTCGCTAGCGGGACACAAAGATGCCATGGAATCCATACGACATGGGCACGGGGACCTCTGCGCGGCCCAGCTCGCTGAAGGTTGCAGCGTCCAGGACAAGCAGGAAGTTGCTTTGATTCTGCAGAACAAAAAAGCAAAGGGAACAGTAATTCTGAGCTCCCTCCCCAGCCCCTGGGAGCATCCAGCCATAGCCGAACCCCCCAGGACACATGGTCAGGAAGGAGAGACACCTATATGCCCTCAGGGAAGCTTTGCCTCTGGGTACAGAGCTGTTAAGTGGCCTCGTGCTGGCTGTGAGGGGCTGCAAAGCCCTTAACCATACAGGGCCTGGAAAGCAGATGAGCCTGGGGATGTAGTATCAGCTGTGTCCAGGAGAGAGCACTGAATCCATCCCACAAGTGTGAAAACCCACACAACTGGCATTTCTGTCTCCAGCATTTCCAGCAGCAGAACAAATTACCTGCAAGGGAGACAGCACTACAGACAGGATGACCCCGCTGTCTTCTGCTGTGGCCCCTGGCACTGGCACAAACCCAGGCTCTGATGGGTAGAAGCCTTCCTCTTGCCAAACCTGGGCAGCAAAGGAGGACAAGATGGAGCGCTGCATTAATACCCAAGGCAGGATCAGGCCGTGATGTGATCTCCAGAGACACAGAGATCCTGTGTGCCTGGAAGTGTTCAACATGCCCCAAGCCTCCATGCACAGCCTGGCCTAGCTGTGAATGACACCAGCCTCAGTGATTTCAGATTATGCTTCAGGAAACTCCATTCTCTATGTGCTGGCAGGCAATGGAAGAGATAGAAGGAGGTCTGAGGCATAAATCCAGAAAAGCAGCAGAAGCTCTCCGGACTCAACTTTTTTATGCCACGGACGAGGGTGAGGCCAGAGCAAATCCAGGATGGATCCAGGAAAAATGGGTCACGGGGTGCACCGGCAGTGAAGAGCTCACTGCACCAGTGTCCAACAGCCGAGACCAGAGGTCTTGGTGATGACCCGGCAGCAAAGGCAGGGTGCAACTGCACCACGGCACCCTCCCACATCCATTCCTGGCCTGAGGGCCTGTCATCATCAGCCCAGACTGCTAGCTGTCCAGGGAAAGCAGGGAACAATATAAAGTGCCTAGGCCTGTGCCTTGCATAGGATACAATATCTCTGGCTCTGTTTGCTGTCCTGGGCATCAACAGCCTGACTTGAAGTGTGCTAGCAGCATTAGTGCTCCACCACGGGCTCCACTGGGTTTGTACTGAGCAATCTGTGAGCACTTCCCCTACCTTCATCAGTCAAGAGCATCATGCTCTGACCCCCATAAATGCAGGCCCTTCCTCTTCCCATTCCCCTTCCCTGCTATGTGCAGAGACCCAGAGCAAGACCCCTCTTTGTATGAGGGTGTAACACTCACAGGATGCCCAATGCTGAAGAGAAATGGAGACCAATCACACCCCCTCCATTACAGAAATTCTACCCTATTCTCTGTGCTAGTTGGAAGGGGGGAGGTACAGAGACAACAAGATAACAGCAGCGAGGTGACAGGTAGGGTCACTCCATGGAGACAGCAGCAGTGTCCGAAAGAGGCAGCTACATCATCTCACCTTCATTTCCTTTGTCTCTGTGTCAATCTTGATCAGTGAAGTTCCTACCAGGTGGCGAAAGCCACAGCCGTAGAAGAAGCGGTACTTCCTGCCATTGCACTGGGCATAGTTAATGTGGGGGAACTCCAAGCCCCCGGCCTCCTCCAAGCCTTCAGGGTGGAGGTTTTCATGGGTGCACCAGACCTAGGGCAAGCACAGAGAAACACTGATGCCTATCTAGTTCCAGGAACACCTGACACAGCCATGCCAGGAAGGTGACAGGCTTGCGGGGGCAGCTGTGGCTTTGTTTCCTCCTGGCTTTCTTGTCCACCCACAAGCACATTGGCCCGAGAACATCAAAAGGGCCCTCATGCCTTCACTTCCCAGGGAAAGACCTCCCCCAAGCCCTAAGAGCAGCAGCATGTGCTTGTGCACTGCCAGCTGAAAGGAGCCTAAAACATTTGACAAATGGAAGGTGTTGCTTGGTCCTCCACTCTCTCTGGGAGGGAGTGCAGTGGCTGGCAGGGCAGCCCCAGCAGCATGAAAAGGCAACAAAAGGAAGGCAGCCAATACTAGTGCTGCAGCCAGAAGAAGGCAGAGACCTGGCTTCCGCCTGCACTGGAGCAGCAAGTCCCAGCGCATGCGGGCCCCACTTTGCAGTGTCTAGGAGACCCGTCCCAGGGCGGACGAGGCTGCACCGTCTCCTTAAATGCAGCTGCTTGCGGCTTTGACACCTACCTTCCCATCTGCCTGCTTCACAGTGCTCGCTGACATGTAGGACACAGGGCTGAGGTTCTGCCCCACAGGTGTGTCTGAGCTCACAGTCAGAGGGAGGACGAAGCGGCGAGGGAACGCTTTGGGCACCGCATTATAGACCTGGAAGGAAGAGAGGCAATTAGGTGTGGGGGAGGGTAAGAGAGGAATACAAATGGTTAAACTAGGTCCCCTTGATGGGATCCGCACCGATGAAGGGGCCTAACCCCTGCCCCACAGCCTGCCCCCAAGCACCAGTGACAGATGGGGACTGAGGCCTCTAGCAATTGCTCTTCTTTGCCCCTTGTGCAATCAGTGCTGAGATGGGAGCTAGAAACCCCAGCCCAGGTATTGCCCAAGGCACTGGTTTTCAGCCTGTGGTCCACGGACCCCCAGGTGGCTGTAAAGATGGCTACCCCTGCCCTAAGGGGAAGCACTGCCGGTGCTGCTGCTGTTGGATGTGGGTGTGGATGTGCGTGTGTGTGAGAGACAGACAGAGAGCACATACCAGTTAGGATGGAATCTCCATTGGGAAAACTGGCAGTGTCTTGAGGCACTTATGGAAAGCTTTTTTTGAACAATAAGAACTGCACATATTTTTAGAGAAATGTTAGTTCTACAAAACTCACAGGAGGCCACTAGCAAAAGTCTAGTGGAGTATGGGGATACATCTGCTCACTCGGTCTCTGCCCTGACTTCCTATCTTCACAGCACATCTCATACATATGAAGGTGTGACGGTCTGTTTTGGTAATCTGGGGGAATCCATGATTACCCACATATGCAGGGAACTGTCCCTGGTGGCTTTCATTAAGAAGCTTTAACTCTGGGTTCCTTGAGTAAAAGCAAAACAACTCTGACACATTCAAAACCCTTGACAACCTTTTTTGTTTGAAAATGAGTTGCCACTAGAGAGATGCGGAAAGCAAATTCAGGAACACTTGCTGGTGCTCAAATTTCCGTTTCGCTAGTACCTTCCTGAAGTGGGCAGTGCAAATGAGAATAACCTGAGGTCCTAACAGCTGTGGTTATTCTCATTCTCATTATGGCATTGAGAATGAGAATAATAACCACTTGTTAGGACCTCGAGTTGCCATCTGCAACTCGAGGTCCTAACAGCTAAAGAAGAAGAGGAATTACTTGAGTTACCCTGTGACAATGGACTTAAACTTGAATTCAGGCAGGAACCTCCTGCCTACTTCTGGTTGCAAATGAAAAAGGAGTACCCTGATCCAACAGATAAAGCCATTAATGCCTTGATGTTGTTCACCACCCCGTACCTATGCAAAAGTGGATTTTCAGTCTCAGTATCATTAAAAGGAAACACCAGCACAAATGGGATGTTCCAGGAGATATAAGATTGAAACTGTTATCTACCCTACCAAACTTTCACGTCCTTTTTGCTTGTTTCCAAGAAACAAGCTCAACCATCTCATTAGGACTGATGCTGAAATGGTGAGTTCACAAAACTATTATTGTTATCATTGATATTATTTTTATTTTAACACAACTGTTTATCAGTAATTACCTATTTATGTTTGCTATACACACAATAGATTTCTAAAGGGGTCCATGCCTACAGTCAATTTTTGTTTAGGGGGCCACAGACGAAAACAGGCTGAAAGACCACTGGCCCAAGGCCTTCCCCGGGGAATGGGCTGCAGCTGCGTGTTTGTACTTCTCAGGTAAAGCCAGATGCCCTTGAGTGTTTTCATGGCCTGTCCCCATAGCCCTCTGCTAACTGGTCTCAGCATAGGCCCAAGAGGAACAAGAGCTTTAGCTCTTGTAAGAGATGGGATTTGTAAGAGATGGAAAGCCCAGCACCAAACACCCAGAGGAGGTGGGTACCAGGCTAGACACCTATCAGCTGGTCAGCTATGCCAAACCCAGGGGGCCCCCAGTAATGAGGAAATGTGTCCACAGGGGCACGGAGGTGCCACTGAACAGGTTAAACCAAGGAGCTAAGATTCAGATAAACAGGCCTTTAAAACATCACAACTTCTGCTGGTGAGGTATGCATGTAATCAAAGATAGATCTCCTAGTCATAGACAGATGTGGACAACCACTGAATTTTTTAATATGTGCACTAGAAATGACTCATCACTGTCCCCACTACATAGCTTCACAGGGAAAACACAGTCACAGAATCACAGAAAATGAGGGTGAGAAAGGACCTCAGGAGGTCACATCTAGTCCAACCCCCTGCTTAAAGCAGAACCGGCCCCAACCAGATCACCCCAAGGCTTTGTCTAGCCAGGCCTTAAAAAACTCCAAGGATAGACAGTCCACAGCCTCTCTGGATAACCTGTTCCTGTGCTTTACTACCCTCCTCATGAGAAAGTTTTTCCTAATATCTAACCTAAACTTCCCTTGCTGCAACTTGAGCCCATTGCTCCTTGTTCTGTCATCTGCCCCCACCGAGAACAGTCCAGCTCCGTCTTCTTTTGAACCCCGCTGCAGGGAGTTGAAGGCTACTTTTAAATCCCCCCTCCATTTTCTCCTCTCCAGACTAAATACGCCCAGTTCCCTCAGCCTCTCCTCATGTCATGTGCTTCAGCCCCTGAACCATTTTTGTTGCCTTTGACTGGACTGTCTAATGTATCCACATCCTTTCTGTAGTGGGGGGCCCAAAACTGGACACAGGACTCCAGATGTGGCCTCACCAGGGCTGAATAGAGGGGAAGAATCACTTTCCTTGATCTGCTGGCAACGCTCCTACCAATGCAGCCCAGGATGCCGTTAGCCTTCTTGGCAACAAGGGCACACTGCTGGCTCATGTTCAGCTTATTGTCCACTGTCACCCCCAGGTCCTTTTCTGCAGAGCTGCTGCCCAACCAGTCAGCCCCCAACCTGTATTGGTGCATGGGATTGCTCTGACCTGAGTGCAGGACTTTGCACTTGTCCTTGTTGAACCTCATGAGATTTCTTTTGGTCCAATCCTCCAATTCAACTAGGTCATTCTGAATCCTAGTCCTGCCCTCCAGTATATCTGCTCGTGCCCCCAGCTTGCTGTCATCTGCAAACTTGCTGAGGATGTGCTACATCCCATTTTCCAGGTCACTGATGAAAATATTGATCAAAATGAGCCCCAGGACTGACCCCCGGGGAACTGCACTTGCTACCAGCTGCCAACTAGACAGAGCCATTGACTACTATCCAGCTTACAGCTAAGTCACTGAACCTGTACTTCCTTAGCTTGCTTGTGAGAACGTTGTGGGAGACCATATCACAAGCCTTGCTAAAGTCAAGATATACCATATCCGCTGGTCTCCCTCCAGCCACAGAGCCAGTCATCTCATCAGAGACAGCAATCAGGTTAGTCAGGCATGACTTGCCCTTGGTGAATCCACCATACTGGCTGTTCCTAATCACCTTCTCCTCCAAGTGCTTAGAAATGGATTCCTTGAGGAATGCCCATAGGTTCCCCAAGTGAAAACTCATAGGCTTCACATAAACCATGTCTGGGAGCAGCACAGGGTTTTTTTCTAACAGCCTGTACAAATATTTGTGGAAGGGCAGTACATCAAGAAGTTCTAGAATAAAATTAACTACAATTCTAGCCTTCTTATTAAGCAAAAAAAGCCTAAATTCAAGGAGAGGAAAACAATACAGGACTCATGTAACAACATGCTCTTCTGCGGAGGTGGGAGACACATTAGTGAAATCATACTTCAATGTTCTCTGCGGTGGGGAGGTGTTTTGTATGATACCTAAAGTGTCGGTTATCTAATGTGAGAGTGGAACCAATGCCCACACATTACTTCCTAAAATACATGCAAGCCCCCAACCTCCGCCTTTCTTTTTTTCCCCTGCCACAGGCTTTGCATAGTAAGGCCTTTGATAGTATTTTAAATAGTATATTTTCACACACAGAACTCACACTTTCCCCTAACACCACATGGGGGAAATTGGAGTGTGTATTACATGCACAGAAATATAGGAAGAACAGGCTCTGCCAGTGATGCTCAAAGGACCTGCTGGCTGGATCCACTGCCACCACTCCTTCACCACCAAATTCCCAGACCAGTGGAGAGTTCCCTCAGCTGCATGACACGGTCCCACATCCTGGATTGTGCTGGCACTTGTGGTCAGTCTCTGGCCCTAGACCCAGTGCCTGTACACACACAGGTTTAAGTGAAGTACACAACCTGTTGACATGACTCTAACTAGCTAAAACCAAAGTAAAGCAATGCCCCTTTCTCCCCACTCCCTAAACAGGCTAAGGTTCTGAAAACGGCATTAAGAGTTATGGGGCGGATGAATTTGCATTCATTTGATAATATGGATGTGTGGAAACTAAGCGGATCCCTCTTCCCTGCCTTATAAAGTTGACACTCTAGACCAGGTTCCTCAAGCTCATCTGCACCTTATGCTTGACACCCCTGCTCTAGGCAGCGCAACCAAATTTGGTATGGACCAATACAGTCTACACTGATGAGGGCTGTGTTGCATGTAATAGTGCCTCCAATTCCCCACAGGGCACCACCAGGATATTTTCTCCTGTGGGCCAGTTTGGCAGAGCAGGGTGCCCAGCTACACCTGGCATGGGCTGAGTCCATGCTGCAGGTGTCCCCCTGCATGCCAAGGGAAGGCAGTGTGTCTGAGCTCAGCACAGTGCCTTCCCACAGAGTGCAGCAGGTGCAGTATGCTGCAGCACGGCACGTAGTCACAGGAGCTGGTCAGGACCAGCCCAGCATAGCTCCATGTTGCCCTCTACAGCATGGCAGGGTGGGCGGAGAAGAGCCAGGTGTACGCTGCACAGGGCTGCAACTACCTTCTCCATTCCTCCTACTGCCCTTTCTGGCCCACTCCCATCCCCTCCACTTCCAATTTCATACAGGTCATGTCTTAAGTTCTTGCTTTGCACAGAAGAGCCACCCACACCCCCACGAGGCTAACACCAGGGAATATAAAGCCTGGGGCCAGCCAGTCTCTGCAGTCTTACCTGGTCCAGGCCCTCCCCAGCTTTGCGCAGGTTTTGGAGCTGGTAGATAGCCAAGGAGTCTCCATTGTCCTGACAGCAGATGTCTAGCACCACACAGCCCTGGTCTTCAAAGGCATTGATTTGGTGGTAAGTAAGAATAGGCTTGCTGTAAAACTGACCTGCAAGCACCTGCACGGAGACCAGAAAGAGGTTTGCATCTCAGCCCCTCTCACCTTCCCCACTCCTTCTGCTGGTTAAAGCCCCTTTGGGATGGCAGTTTACAGCTCCCTTGATCAGCAGCAGAGCAAGGCCAACTGGGTCTTGGCATATCACAGTAAGCATCCCCTTGCACCTGGTTCCATCTCCAGGGTGCTGTGCCCATGCCGTGGATCCACTCCCACCAGTGGCAGGAGAATCCATGTCTCTGACCAAAGAAGGGGCAGCACTGGCTGGCACTCAGGCCCTTCTTGGGGTCCTACACTTGCCATCTAGCACCACAGAGTGAAGCTCTGGGCTTCTCAGTCCCTGAGCAATTGTGTAGTTCCAGAACAGGCTCCCACAAGCCCCTAAGTGGATTCCCCTTGGCTTCTTGGGGGATGGCAGAGATTCCCTCTCCAGGAAGTCTAAGCCACTGGCTTTAAGCCCCTCGTGCAGCAGCTTCTGCTGTGACCCATTCCACCCAGGGCCCTGCAATGTGAAGAGGCATGACAGAAGGAGCTGCAGGCCTACCTGCCCTGTGTGCTTATTCACCACGTGGAAGCGAGTGTTGCAATGCGGCTCCCAGTGGAACCCTTCAGAAATGGGCTTCCTCCGGAGCTTGGCAGTGATGATATGCCATAGGTCCATCTTGAGGGGCTGCTCAATGAAGATCACATAGTTCTCACTCATCCCTGAGGGGGCAGAACAGGGGAAAGACTCAGCACATTTTGCTCCCAAAGGCAAGCAGCAGGGAAACAGGCAGCAAGTCTGCTTTGCCGTGTGACAGCACATGCCAGTCCATGAGCTGCATTGAGTCCACGTGGAGGACGTGGGAGACCCTCACCGAAGCTGTGATAATAGGAGGGCTTCCTCCTCTCTGCCGGGGCAATGGAGCACAGCACTTCCGCACCCTGCAGAGTATCTCCACAGGCCGACTGCTGTGCAGGGACCCGGATAATGTTGTACCTGGAGCCTGCAGAGAAGAAAGAGTGTACATTAGCCCAAGACACAAGCCAGGCATTAGCCGCAGCCATGCTCACCTCACGGGTGGATTAGAGATGTCTGAGAATGCACGAGCTGGGTGTTTATTTCAAGCTACAGAGGGGATTTGTTAGCTTCACAGTCCCCATGACAACAAATCTGAATTCTGGACTTAGATAGTCCAACCAGACACCCTGAAATCCCATCAGCTGCTTCTGCTAAATCCCCAAATAACCAGCTGCTAAAGCTTTGCCTGGCATTCCCCAGCACTGTGGCCTTGGGCAGGCTCTCACGCCTTCTGCCAAAGAGGCGCTCACCCCTTTCCTTCACTGACTGGGCAGCATGCAAGGCTGCCTTAGATCTGTGCTAAGGTCTCCCAAGCCTGCTCCTGTGGCCCAGGGTGCAGGCTGGGCCACATCCTAACCTGGCACTGGCACCATGTGGGTGCATTTCATAGGCAGGATCCCCAGCTTTAGCATCTGATCTTCCCCTGAAACACACTGAAGATACAGAGAAGATCCTTGTTTCACAGTGGCTGTATCAAAGGGAAAAATGGCAGCTCGGGTACCAAGGGAAGTTCACAATAGCTTATCCGAGAATCTAGTCATCCCCAAGGGGGTGGACAAGGCTCATGTGAGTAACTGCAGAGGCAGTGGGAGCAGAGCCCAGACCAGGCAGGAGCTGGATGCACATTCCCAAAGCATGGACCATGCATCAAGAATAAAAGAGCAGTGAGGTCAGGACTGAGCCTGGCAGCCCAGGGCACTCCAGGAGTAATGAAAGGAGGCTGAGCAGCCCCTTGCATGGGGCTTAAGCATTGCAATCTGGCCTAGCCAGGAGTAAGCAGCAAGGAGCAGGGAAAGGAAAAGGGCACCCTTTATTCCAGACCATTCCCAGGAAGGCCCCCATTCAAATCAGTGGAAAACCCTCTCGCTGATGTGAAGGGCTTTGCTTTAGCCCCAGCCTCAGACTCTTTGTAGCAATCTCTGCTTCCAGCACTGAGGAGGAACCAGCCCATGGACCTGTGGCATACGACCAGCACCCACTGGAACAGGCCACCGCACCTGCTGCCTGCCAGCCCTAAGGCACAGGGCAGGGCAGCAGTTAGGATCAGGACCACTGTGGCAAACTGATGTCCAGGGATAGCTGCCATAACTTAGAGCCCAGCCTACTCTGCCCATGTTGTGCCCCCCAGCATCATTAATCACTTCAGAGGTGCCCTAGGAGAGGAGCTAAGCAGCCAGTCCGACCTTCCTGCAGGGCCTGACTTACCGTGCTGCCCGTAGGAGTTGCCCATGTTGTATGTTGTCCCGTCAGGCTCATAGTGTGGATGAGCCGTCGCTCCGTTCACTGCCACAAATCTGCTCCAGTCCACCTGCAAGTGCAAGAGGGCATCAGTGTGGGCATGGCTGACTACTAGTCACAGTACATCTGCCAGAGGTGCCAGGCAAGTGGCACCTTTTAGGTGCCTGCCACAAAATGCTTTCAAAGGACACACGATGACCTGAATCAGGGTTCTCACTTCCCCAAAATTTGTTTTACATCCCTGCCATCTGCACCATTAGGCCAGAAAAGGTATAGCCACAAACCTCACCTCATGTGTTTCCTGGACTATATGACTTAAGACTAAAACCAGCAACAAAACATCCCACTGAGTGATGATGTTTGAAAACAGAAATCAATCCCCTGCTCCCCCACCCTATCCCGTTCAACTCTTGGGCTAGTGATGAAGCCTGGCAGACCTACAAGAGTTTCACTGTGACTCTAACAGGAGAGGCAAACACTCTCACAGAGCATGAGGTAGGGTATTGTAAAGTCCATTCAAGTCAGCATGGCCCTGCACACAACAACTTCCAAGACAGCCTTTTTCCTCTGGTTTATGCCTGTCTGTGATGCTGGCTAGCCATGGGCACCTGTCCTTAAAGTCTGCAAGTACATTAGGCAACTGCAAAGAGGTGCAGGTCCTTGGAGCAACTTATGGCTTGAAGCACATGGAGGAGATTGAGGGGATGCAGGGAAAGGTCAGGATCCTGCAGGAGTACCTCCATGCATCCCCCTGGCACTCCCCAAGGGCCTGTGTTGGCTCTTTGTACCCTAGAAGTGGCAGACAGGACCAGAGGAGTGAGCTGGGACAGGGCCAGCTGGACCCTGGCTGAGAAAACCACCCCAAGAAGTCTGACCCTGCTAGTGGGAGCGACTGGGCCTCCCAGCGCAGCAGCTGCTTTTGTGATCAAGTGGCTCTTCCAAAGCACATGGACAACAGAGGCATCACTGACTCTGTTGGGTGACCAAGAGCTGTCACTGCTGCCCTGGCCATTCTGGCACCTGTCACCAGAGGCCTTTTCTGCTGAGGCATGGAGCATCCCTCAATTCTTGCTAGTGCACTTGTGAACTCAAAGACCCACTTATCTGGTGAGGCCCAAGCTGGGCACAAACCCCACAATCCCCCTGCCCATCACCTTCTCCTTCGTTTCAAGGGTTTCCGGATCTACTCGGTGCATGAAGTTTGTCTCCGTGCTGACGTAGTAGTCCCCCTTGTACACCACATAGTTTACGCTGCAGTTGTCTGTGGACTCTGCAATAAAATCCCCATGCTGCAGGCAGCCGCATTAAGCCCAGGTCCCAGCATGGTCAATGAGACAGATTTAAACAAACAGCTCCATTCACAAATACACAACCGCCTCCCGGGATGGAGTCGCAGCAGTGGCACCCACAGACCTGCCTCCAGGCCAAAGAACAACTCAGATCTCTCTCACGCTGGGGCAGGCATTAACAAGCCATTATGCAGCCTGCCTGCAGGTTCTTGCAAGGGAAGGAAATGAATATTGCAGGTGGTATCACACAGAACTGAGGGAAAGGGGATTTTGGAGTAGGCTGCAGTAGCTTTTCTTATAAAGCCAGGCCACCCCCCAGATGCCACCATGCAACCAAAACCAGGAGCACAGCACTCAGACTGCATGTGGTATCTGAGGCCAGATCACCAGTGGGCAAGCAGGCCCCATATCACTTGCTGCTTTCTGTTAGGATACAATGGCCACTAGCCTAGCGACCTACAAGCCAAGCAGGGCAAGGTGCTCTCAGGACAAGGCTGTATCTGACCGCTTAAGGTTGTTGACTGACAATGCATGGGGACCTTCAGGAGAAGGCATTTCTACTCAGAACCCTGCCACGAAGCAAATCAGACATGGTGCAGCCCCCCACTGATCCACAGAGGGACCTGTGCAGAGCCCCCTCCAAGGCTGCCTAAACCTTTGGAAGCCAGGCCCAAGGAGCCAGGAGCTTTGTTAGCCAGGAACTACAATTTTATTTGGATGATGACAACCCCAAGCAAAGTGCACTGCTCCCAGCAGAGCGTGACCCGAGGCTCAGCCTTGTGCAGAGGGGCAGTCTTCTAAGAAAAGCATCTGCTCAGAACTGGACCACCCAGCTTCACAGAGCTCCCACTGCAGTATCCCCAGAAACACAGCTCCTAGATGGACACCTGCTGCCTCCAGGGACATGGCATCTGTCTGGTTCACCCCTTACCTGGCAGCTCAAACTGGGCCATGAAGCGCCCAAAGATGCTCTTGCATGGGTCTGGCATGGCCAAGGTGCCGAACTCAGAGACCACAATCCGGTTGTGCTGGCTGTTCACCCTGTAGGAATCGCTCTGCAGGAATTTGCTCCTGTAGGTCACACTGCCCTCTGCTACCCGGAACTGGTGCATAAGGGCCATGCCATCAAACCAGTGGTTATACCTGGCAGCAGGGAGGAAGGGCAGGATCAGAGACAGAAGAACAGCGGTCAGTGTTATGCCACCTCCCCTGAGCCCTGTGTGTGCACTAGTCATGTTAGGTTCAGGAGGATGGAAGAACATATCTGAACTCAGTGGAGCAGCTCACGTCCATTCATGGGCCCACATATTTGCAGGCTTAGGGTCCCCAGCCTCTCTAGGCCACCTGTTCCAATACTTCACCTCCCTCATGGTGAAGAAATGCTAGAATGCCAGATCCACAGGAAAACCACAGGCCTGGCTCTTATTTTTACTTTAGCACTATTATTTTGTTTTCTTTAAAAGAAAGCAAGCCTGAGTGCAGGTTGGGTTTGTTTTCAGACACACACAGGCATGCACATCAGTGCAAGCAGGAAAAAGGTCCAGCCCTGGCTTCCCAGGCACCTGTGGGATGTACTTGACACAGGGCATGTCTATACAAGATGTTTTACTGCACAGTAGACTAATCTACTGTGCAGTAAAGCATGACTGTCTATATATGCGTACCCACAGGGGATGTGAAACTCCCCTGGTCTTGGTCCCAGTTCCTGGCAGGAGCTGAGCATCACTGGAATGGAGTAGCTGTCTGTGCCTCCCCCACCTATCTCCCTCAGCACTGTTCAGCTCCCAGATCCCCAGAAGGGCCAGGAGCCAAGCAGCACAGGGACTGGAGAGCCCTCTGCTTCCCTGCCCACCCAGAGGCTGGCTGGGAGCTGTCATGATTCTGGGGCAGTTCCCAGTCAGCTGCTGACTGGGCAAGAAGGCCCTGCTGGGCTTGTCCCCATGTGAACAGGGCTGGGAGCGGTCTGCAGTGGCAGCTGTCTCCTGGTCCCATGCACATCAGGACCCCTCCTGATGTGTACGGGGCAAGGAAACAGCTGCCACTGCAGCTGGCAGAGCTCTCCTGGCCCCGTGCACATCGGAGCTGGCCCCTGTGCTGCTTGCCAACCTCCAGGCTGCTCCTGTTGACAGCAGATTTACTCCCAATAGGGAGCATGTGTAGTTGTGTTCCCAGGGATGGCTTCCTGTGCAGTATTTTACTGCACGGTAAGCCTTTACAGTGTTAATAGCATGTGTAGACATGCCCACAATGAATCAGTAGTCACAACCCCAAGCTTTGCTCCCCAGTTCTGGTGACTCACTGTGTGGCCTCCAGCAAGCCATAGCCTGCATGAAATAAAGCTTCCCTATCTTTGAAATGGAAAAAAACACTTTTTAATTTCAGATGTAGGTCACCAGAGTTCTCATCTATATGGGCATAGGGTTTTCAAAGCATCTACCGAAAGTTTCTAGATGACAGAAAAGCTGTCATCTAGAAAAGCTATTAGAAGAATGAGGACCACAGACATCCTCAAGAATAACCCCTTGAATTCACCCACTAAATGAGAGCTAAGAGCTGTCCCACACCTGGGATCACTGCAAAAGCACCCACTAAATTCCACCAATGCTGGACCCAAAGGGTAATCAAAGCTCCACTTACTTGTCCTCTCCAAATTCAAACTTCCCAGGCCCGTTCCTCAGTAGACTCCCGTTGATCCATTCAGGTATGTGCCCTTTGACCTCAGCCTGGATGGGCTGGGGAGTCTCCTCCACTGTCTGCATTAGTGATGAGATGCATTGCAAACCCTGCTGGCGGCTGACGACAACCTGCTCTTGTCGTGGGCTGGGCAAAAAGGTCTTCAGGACTGCAGGGAATGGGACAGGAGGTTAGAGGCAGCAAGGAACTATGGAACCTGTCAGACCAACCTGGTGGCCTTCTATGATCAGATCACCAAATCATTAGACGCAGGGGTAGCAGCGGACATAATCTTCCTGGACTTTTGGAAGGCCTTCAACACTGTCTCTCACCCTGTTCTCATTA
>NW_017728980.1:14067816-14070125 GCF_001723915.1 Gavialis gangeticus | reverse complement strand
GGGGGATCTAGTGGCCTGTTACAAACTAGTCAGAGAGGACCAGCAGGCATTGGGGGAGTCCCTGTTCCCCCGAGCACAGCCAGGAGTGACCAGGAATAACGGTCACAAGCTGGCAGAGGGGAGATTCAGGCTAGATGTCAGGAGGCACGACTTCACTGTCAGGGTGGCTAGGGTCTGGAACCAACTTCCAAGAGAGGTAGTGCTGGCTTCTACCCTGGGGGGCTTTATGAGGAGGCTAGATGTATACCTTTCTGGGGTCATTTGACCCCAGTACTCTTCCCTACCATGGCAGGGGTTCAGACTAGATGATCTGCTCAGGTCCCTTCCAACCCTAGAAACTATGAAACTATGAAACCTGGCTCAGAAGCCTGCAGGCCAGCAACCAAGCCATGGGATTTTGGGAGTGTGGACCCAGGAGCATCCTGCCCACCATCTGAAACAGGCATTGACAACCAAGCTCTGCCTACACCATGCCCATTATGTCCAGTGCAATGAATGCTACTGTTGGCAGAGGCCTGGCACAATCACCACAAACATGGGATGGAGACATGAGACAGGCCTAAGGTAGCTAGCAAGGTTCCCAGACTGCTTGGGCTGGTGTGACCAAAGAAAGCAGGGAACTATATTCAGACAAGGGTCTTTGGGTAAATCTGATATCTTTTATTAGACCAACTCAAGTAGTTGGAAAAATTCTTCTTTGGAAGCTTTTGGGTATAAATACCCTTCGTCAGGCTGAAGAAGCATCTGCAGCTTGCAAAGAAGAATTTTTCCAACCATTTGAGTTGGTCTCATAAAAGATATCAGATTTACCCAAAGAACCTTGTCTGCCTATGTCCTTACACCAACACAGCTACAACCTGTACCTCAGGAACTGTATTTACACCTCAAAGCAGAACTTGTAAGGGGCAGAGACTGGGATATCTGAGGATAGAGAGAGAGACTGAACACATAAGAGTCATGAGGGGTGTACGATACATGAGGGATGTGAAAAGCATGTTATAGTCAAGACACCCAAGGGGGAGAAGGAGGTGCAGATTTTCCTATTAAAACCCAGGCAGGGATGAGACCTCTAGGATTTCCTCCTTGTCACCTAAAAAGATGTGTGAATCCCCTAGAAAGACTTTCTGAATACCTGGCTGCAAGGAGACGCTCTGCCTATGCAAGGCTTTCTGTTTTCTTTTCGGCTTATTATGTTCCATTTTAAGTTAGGCTAGGTGGCGTGTGCCATCACCGTGTCTTACTGGGCTGCATGAACGTAACTTGGGCGAAGTTTTTTCTGTTGTGTGCTTGAAGTTGCAAATTGCTGTGGTCAATAAATGCTCTCTTCAGAGAATGGACTGTTCTTGTCCAAGCACTTATGAATTCATTGCCGCTTCCTAAAGTCTAATATTAAAGTCCGGTAACACTACCCAATTCCCTGCCATGATAGTGGCCAAGGCACTGGCAGCATCCTTGTCTTCCCTACTCTCTGCCTGTGGTATACTTTTCACTAACTCTCTCGGACAAAGGGTCACTGGCTCGCTGCCCTAGAGGCCCCTTCATAAGCAGAGAGAGTTCAGCATCTGGAGATGCAAGCTTCAGCCTATGAAAGCTTGTGCTATAAATGTATACATTATAAGATGCAAATCTAGTGAAGGCCCCAAGCCCCCTTCCAGCCCTACCCTGCTCTGTGGTTTAGAGAAGGTGAGAAATGTGGGTCTGTATGGAAATGTGCAGGAAATGTACTTAAAAATAAATCTACACTTAACTAATTTGTTTTAGCGTTAACAAGCAGCAAGTGAAACACCCTGGTGATGGCAACTTGGGTATAATCTGGGCTCAGAAATATACCCTACAGCTGTTAAACAGGAAGAATATGAGACCAATAGGTGCCTCAGGAGGCCTTGTAGTGACTTGCTACCAGGGTGTGTACCTCCACCCATGCTCTTGGAAAGATCAGTAGATGGTTACTGAAGCTCCCCAAGATATTACCATGCCGTCAGCCAGAAGGCTAGCATAGTACAGAGTGGGAAAGTCACACAAAGAAAGTGGTCCTGCATGGCTACATCCAGGTGCTGCAAGGCCTAGGACCATCATGTGCGGCCCCAGGGATTTCTACGCAGTGTCTGGGAAGGTGCGCCCAGGGCAGGGCAGAGCCCCATACTCCTCACACATGGCTCTGCTCTACAGCCTCTTTCCCTGTTCACCTATATGCTCCAGTGATGGGAGACTGCATGTGATGGGACACTTTTGTGTGGTTCATTACCTACTTAGCCAGCTTCCGGGGCTCATGGGTGACTCTTCATATGCATTAAAAGACCAGGCACTGT
>NW_017728980.1:14047898-14062816 GCF_001723915.1 Gavialis gangeticus | reverse complement strand
TGCGGCCCCAGGGATTTCTACGCAGTGTCTGGGAAGGTGCGCCCAGGGCAGGGCAGAGCCCCATACTCCTCACACATGGCTCTGCTCTACAGCCTCTTTCCCTGTTCACCTATATGCTCCAGTGATGGGAGACTGCATGTGATGGGACACTTTTGTGTGGTTCATTACCTACTTAGCCAGCTTCCGGGGCTCATGGGTGACTCTTCATATGCATTAAAAGAGCAGGCACTGTTCCAGAGCGAGGAAGACAAGGGCAGTGCTCCAAGAGGGCCACAGGCAGTCGGGGACATACCAGGTTAGACACAGGACGTGACTTGGCAGGTGGCACCAGAACCATGGCCTTCCTCAACAAAAGAACCATTTAGCTCCCTAATACTCAGACACTAACTATTCCCCTGTGGGCACTAACATGGATAAGCCTGGCTTGAAGATTAGCAACACCAGCCCTGCGAGAGTGCTGACACGGGCATTCCTGTCCAGGCCACACAGGGGTCGCTGCCCTGGTACCCAGAGTTAGGCTGAACCAGCATGGAGCCAGGCAGACATGCTTTTGCCAGGCAGCCACAGCTCATTTTGCCAACAGTAAGTCACCGCTTGGCTGAAAGCACCTTGGGCTGTGGAAGCCACAGAGCACTCTGGCTCAGAGCAGAAGTCTCTTGAACTCAGCAGCTCTCTCCACCTTGGCAAGGGAAAAACCTACCATCCTCTCATCCTTGAATGGGCAAGTGTAGTTAGAGGGTGAAGGCCTGTCCCTTGCACTGCAGGCAGGCTTGACCCCTGCCAGAGTCTACAAATGCCTTGGCTAGGGGTAAGCGAGACGGGGGGGTGGGACACGACATCTGAACTCCAACGCCTCCAGGCTTGCACACAGGATGTTTGCCATGGATTTGGGAGTATCAGAAGCCCCCAGCTGAAGAGTCTGGAAGGAAGGCAACTTGCTGGTGGCAGCACCACAAGACTTGAACAATTGAGCTGTGCTCATTCGAAATTTGGAACTTAATCTGGAACCGATTTGGCCCTGCAAATGAAATGTTATTACAAAGAAAACCAAAACCGAAACCCAGCTCCCTGTCCTCTATGCTCCACCTTGCCCCTTGTTATAGCACCCCAGCCTCCAGCGTCTGTCTTGCCTGACCTATTCTGTTGCAAAAAGGGAGAGAAAGTTTAAGTTCCCCTGCAAAGACGTCAGTGGGGCGGCAGGGGATAGTAACTAAGGAGACTGGAATCTATGCTGGCTCTGAGGGTTCTCGGGGTATTGCCAGTAACTGAATGGGTCGTGTCACTGGCATGTTCAGTTTCTGTTTGAACCACTCAGTTCACAACAGGGCATCGTGAGATCCTACCACCCACTTCCTTTCCCCTACTCTGCTCAACATTTACATGAGACCCTGTTGGCGTAAAGCCAGTTCATCCCCCATAGCTTCTCTTCTCCTCCACCTCCCCGAGAGTGTTCTCAAGCAGGGACCTTGGCCTCAACCCCCAGCTGCCCATGCCAGCATGCCCCTTGCCTACTTTCTACAGTCCCTCTACTACTCAGCCACCTCGTCGAGGATGCTGCTGCTCGGTGCTTGCTGCTGCTCATTGTTAAGATGCAGACGCTAGAGGTGGGGCTGACTACAGTGGTGCTGCCAAGAGCCCTGCACACACCCAACAAGATACATGTTTCTCCAAAGAGCTCACAACCTCATCCTCTGCACGTGGTTATGCTGGTGGAGTTTACGCATATGTGGCCCACGCCTGTGGTGGCTTTTGCCTGCTGCCAGAACCAGTTTAGGGTAGCTAAGGCATCAGTCTGAGAGGCATTTATGGAGGGCTACTGAACCATAGCCTGTGAGGAAAATAGGGATGGTGGAAGAGCATTAAGAAGGGGAGAAGTTCCTCTATTTTGACCACCCTTGGGAATTCCCTTTGCCACTCCTTCCACCGGGTTTAATGCCATAGGGTGTGGGACCATCTTGACATTACATAGATGAGAGGAGATTTTTCGAAAAGCAAGTCCCACCTGCCATGGCTCTAACCCTCCCCACAGGGTGAGGACTTGCCCAGAAGAGCTGGACTGATCTGTATCATCCCTGCCGGATGCTTGCTGGCCCATCTGGGCTTGGTTGCATCCTATCAGACAGGAGCACTGTGCAGCACCCCAACTTTCACAACAATCCTAATAAACAGGAAGCCAGCAGTAATGCCGACCCGTTTCGATGCTATTCCTTTTGAACTGTGGCATCATCGGTATTGGCCGGGGGCCTTCCTCTCTCTCAAGAAGGGACCATCCCTGCCGCACAGATTCGAAGCAGAGAGCAGTTATTGGAAGAGGAAGCTAAGAGAGGGAACAGACTGAACTCAAAGCACCCCTATGCAGAGGCAGGCCTGGGCATAGCCTGGGAACCAGATGCTCTGGAGAGAAGTGAGCCAGTGTGCACTAGAGGGTATAAAATGCCACCTTGCGCCTTTATTCTGTGGTCAGGGCTGAAGACAGCACCCATATAAACTAGGCCTGAGGCTGACTGGACTGAGCTGCACTTCTGGAGCGGGAATGGACAGTTCCTATTCAGGGAAACAGCACGTGCACAGTGGATGAAGAAGGAGCATCTTGTGGAAGCCCCTGTTTGGACCCTGGCAGCAGCTCCCCTCATCAGGCCCAGCCATGCATGGCAGCCCAAGGCCAGGCACGGATGGAAGGGCACTGTCTCTGGGCACCCCCAGGCAGTCAGTCTGTGAGTTCAGCCAACCTGGAGCACAAGGCTCTGGCAGCAGCACCAACAGGAAAGCGAATGCCAAGGCAGCAGGATGCAAAGCTTCTCTCAGAGCTATGCAAGAAAACAAAGGAAAACTACAAACTGTTGACCCCCAGAGGTGTTTGGGGTGTTTGGTGTTCCCACCAAAATCAAGTACTCAAGGAAATAAATTCATGTAATTTGAATAGCAAGTTTCACAGTGAAATACAAATAATCTAGACATGGCCAAAGAGTATAGGTAAGATAAATGATGCCAAAAAGAAATTACAGGCTTAATAATATTTGAAATAAGTTAACCTTAAATTCACGAAGTCCTAATGTCTTAACAGCCTCTAACAGGTAGCCAGCCTGTGAGGGAAAAAGACTCTTAGATGTCAAAGAATGTGCGTTTAAAAAGTACTGATTTTGTTTGGTGGCAGACAAACCAAAGTTCAAGACTGAAAAGCAAAATGCTGAGGTGGCTTGAAATTTTCTACTCAGTTACCTGACCCAGTTCCCAAAGCTTGAGAAATAAGGCTGTCAAATCTATAAATGTGCCTGACAGCAATATAGATTATGATATCATCTATGAACTCTAAAGTGGTAATAAATCATACTTTGCTTGTTCAAAATTCCTATTTTAATGACATGTTTAAACTAGACCTTGCCCTAAACACAATCTAACGGGCATCAAAACCACTAAATGAATTTTAAGTGACCTTGATATGACGTCTTCTGATCAGTCTTTCTTCCCCTTACTTTGAATTTTCCTTACTAATGCAAATGCCAGTGTCTCTCGCCTCTGCTTCTCTTAACCAAACTCAGGTCAAGCAGATGTTACAGCATGCTACCATTAAAGACCATGCTACCATGCAGTCTATAAACCACACAAACCAAAATAAAATTATGGCAACACGTCCAAAACATGATCAGGACATCCTAAGTTCCAGAAGGGAATTCAGCAAGTGTTTGGCATGGCAAAGAGCACACACAAGCCACAGCTTTTGACAAAACAAGGGAATTCATTCAACTTGGGACACTAACCCTGAGGCAAATGATTCAGGCAAGAGACACAACAGCAAAATCAGCCTTCCACCTTGAGTAGACAAGGGCCGGCAGAATCACAGCAGCAAAGCTGCTAAATGCTGTTTGTGAGATCTCTCTCAAATGTGTCGCATCAGGAAGCAGATATAACAATACACCCAGCACAGCACCTGCCTGCAAGAGTGTCAGTTGCACAGAGAGAGGGAAAGAGGGGAAGTGGAAAAAGAAAGGATTGTTGCTACAACCAGATCGCAAGCTGGATAACTCCCCACAAAGTAAATCTGCCTCGATCCAAGCGACTTGCAGAAAGTACTAACAGAAACTCACCAAATTTTTGATACTGAACGCTTACTTCTCTTGGCAGAACCAAGCATTTTTTGTGTATTTTGTGTTAATGCCTCAGATTGGCAAAAGAAGCAGGATAAAGAAAGAGTTTTCTCTCCCCATTTTGGACACCAGGAAGGAGACACAAATGGCAAAGGATGGCACCTGGGATCAAACCTGCAGTAGAATATCAATGGGTCTAGTAAGACAAGTAGCCAGGATGCTGTGGGAATCAGTGTCACAGCTGATGATATTCTGGTGCTGAGTCATGCAGACAGCATGAGAGGAGCCATCTGTCTGCAGGGAAAACCAGGAAAGTGAATCTAAAATTTAGAAGGCAAGATGAAATTGCAGTACCAAGTGTGGGATGCTGGCTAACCTCCCAAGGCCGCAAGATGATTCCAAGATGGTAATCGCAAAACTGCAGGTGTTGACACAAAGGCTACTAGACTAGTTCAGAGAATATCAGGATTTATAAATTGGCAAAAATGTCTTCCGATGCTTTTAAATGTGTGACAACTGCTGAGGTTATTTCCAGGCAAAGATGAACTAAGAATGTAGTTACTTCAACATGATGCAGCCCTCACATACGTAACGAAGTCAGAATTATTGCAAGATGAATAGAGAAACAACGGTATAATATCAACCCGGAAAGAAGTGAGATGTAACATGGCTCTTACAAAAGGGGAAATCAGCTGTCATCAAAAGGTTACCAAAACCAGAGGGGAAAAAACCCCAAAAAACAACCCCAAATGAGAAAGGAAAAACTCATGTTACATCTGCAAGTGGATAATTTGACCAGCCTACTGAAGAGCAGGATGCCATTCAAATCAAAGACACAATATACCACCACAGTGTTTAAAAATGACATTTTGTGGCTGTCAGCACCAACTTCAGTGTCTGTAGCTAAAACAACGCTACTGCTCAGATGAGCACAAGAAAGGGACTCAAATGAGCACAATCCTTGCCTTATTCAGGGCACAAGGAAAATTTGGCCAGAACAAAAATGCAAAAGATTTTTATCCTGAGAGAAATAACGAGACAGAAATGGGAAGTGGCCATCATTAAGTGTCTGGTCTGGAACACACAATCTGGGAACACACAATCTGCCAAAAGTGACAAGTGCTCTCCAGCAACATCCTGCCAGGATAGCCAGACAGCAAAGGAGAAGCACTGCCTCTTAAATATTACTGATACAAGCCAAGCATCCATCATAGCTTCAAAGGCAGTTGAATCTTAATCCCTTAATCACTGAGAACAGAAATTCTCCCCAGAATACCACAAGAGCACTTCTAGAACATGTCTGGAAAGCCAGAAACACCGTACACTGACCAGACGTGCCATCACCTTGGTGAGTAGTTGTCATACACGTATGGAAATTCTGGCTAAGCAGCAAAAAGATGGTAAAGGTACAGAATCCCCAACATATTTTTTAAACAAACAGGAAATGGGCATTTTTAACCACAAACTACTTCATCGTGATAATCTGCTGGTCAGATTCTCAGAACTAAAGAGACTATCAGATATTACCACAGCATCTTTACAGACATGAAAATGAAATATTTGAGCAGACCTGGCACCTGAATCTTGTGATATTTCTGACAGTAGGCTCAGAAAAGAGGCACAGCTGACCTGGTCATTTAAATTGCTGTACCTCCATTAAAGAAAGCTGCAACAAGCAAATAAAACACGTGGCAAACTCCCCTGAAAAGGAAAGAAACATACACCCATACAAGTCATTAATAGCAACCTGGCAGTGCTATGACTGGCAGATGGGAGAGGGTTAAGGGGGATGCGCAAAGGCTGAAGCTATTATAACAAACAAACAGATCTCCTGGGATGACAGTCAGGAGATCCTATCGGACCCAAACTATTTCCTAGAGAGCAATCATGAGCTTAGGAGGCAGATTTGTGTTTTCAAATGATGAATCCTCATTCAGAAGCAAGCCAGGGCCTGGGTACGCATTTCACTGAAACCATACATGCCAAAAACGCAGCTGTAGGAGATGGTGACAGACAGACTCCCCTGCAACTTCATCAGTCGGGCTCAGAAAAAAACAGACTAACAAGCAACCAAGAGCTATGGGGAAAAGATCAGGAGTCCCAGCTGTCATCACAAGACAGACTTGTACTTGCACCAGCAACAAATGCTGGCAAGGTGTACACAAAGACTGTAATAAAGGCAGGAACTGCACTCTCCCAGACCCCGAGGAAACTCAGCAGGTAGTTTAAATGTTAATTATCTATGATGGAAAGGGTCATTATTAAGGCACACATGAGGCTATACACATTCCTGGGGTACAACAGAAGGTTCAGTATACTATAGGATTCAGATTTAATGCTGCTAGGAACAAATGCCTCCAAAGGGCTATAACAATAAGTAAATTTGTATTAATTATTAATAAAGTAATATTATTAATTTGCTTCTTAGCAATAGTATTAACACTAAGCACCAAGGCAAAGACAGAACTAAGCAAAGACTGCTCAGAGCTCTGTTCTCTTCCTCAGATCTTCGCTAAAGAAGGCAAGCAATTCCATGCCCATGCAGTGGTTCCAATAAGCTGTGTGCAAGAAGAAAGCCTGACCTATCTGGCATCAGACCCTGAGTCAGCCAGTGATACAAAATCCTCAGTCCTCTGGATTTTAACCTGCACATCCTAATCATAGGCACCAGAGAGACCTGGCACTTGGCCCCGCTCGAGGTTGCACCCAACTCAAGAGCCTGGGCTGCAGCACAGAGAGGACCAGCTCTGAGGCATGGCTCTGCCGGGGCACACCAGGCAAGGATTCTGGGCAACTGGTGCAATGATACTGACTCCCTTGAAGATCCTGGTCCCCAAAAGCAGGGTAACCCCAGAGCTGACATGGATCCCCATAGATAGGCGGTCCCAGGGCAGCTCTGACAAGGTGCAGAACTAGGACCACTCTCTGTACTTCACAGGGTGGAAGGATGGTCAAAGCCAGGTCTCTGTCCTTCCCCCACCCTGGTCCATGCTGCACCAAGGCCCCTGCCCCACAAGCTCACCTGAGTGTCCCACATGGACTTGTGGCTTAAGCCTGCTCCTCATCCCCTGCCTCATCTGGGGAACCTTTACACTGGAGGTCTGTTTCCCAGAGGCAGAAAAGCAGTCATCCACCTCCTCACTCTGGGGAAGAGTGGATGGGAAAGGGAGGAAAGAAAGAAAAAGCAGGAGGAGAAAAAGGGAGTGGGAAAACAGGATGGAAGGGAGGAAAGTCTCAGCTGCGCGGAGGTGAACTGTGCAGGACTTTGCCCCTGGTTAGGCAGGGCTGGCTCCCTGGCTCTCTGTTGAAGGCAGAGAGCCAAATTCCTAGGGCACTTTCAGAAGCAAGCCGAGGAGACTGTGTACTGGGCTTCCTGCCAAAGCAACTCTGACCAGCCCGGTTTTACATGCGATGCCCTATGGACGGTGGCTCTATGGACAACTGCCATCCAGCTGGGCGCTGACAGCTGTCACGGGGGGTGACAGCAGGCCGAGGGAGGGACAGCTTTGCTCCGAGGCGCTTGTTTACGTCCTGGTTGACTACAGGACCTGGGAGCAGCTGAGCTGCCCCTCGCATTGAGACTCCCCTTTGCTCCAAGGACTCTGCTAGCAGCACTGGACTGAGCAGGGGCAAAGCAGAGCGGACAGGGAGCATTAGGGGGGCAGGCATGAGCGTCCAGCCCCCTTCTGCTTCCTGGGGCTGTACCCTGCGCCGTCAGATGGACCTGCAGGGACTTGGGGGCTTCTCGGATCTGCACATGGGGGTGGGGGGACGAGCCTGGCAACCCCTGGGCCGGCTCCGGCGGGGGGTTCACAACCTGCGCGCCCTCGGGACAGGTGGTCCCCGCCGCCATGGCGGGCCGTTACCTGGCAGGGCTCGGACCGAGCGCCTGAGGGGCACGAGCAGGAGGCGGAGAGCGCGGAGCAGCTGCAGCGCGGGGTGCGCGCACCGGGACCGGCGCGCCGTGGAAGCCCGGCCCCGGCTCTTGCGCTCCGGCGCTTGACTGGGAAGCCGGCCCCGGCGCCCCGGGGAGGGGGCGGAGAGGCAACCCGGGGCGCGGGGAACCGGCGGCCTGCCGAAAGCGAGGCGAGCGAGCTGCGATTCGTGAGAGCAGCCGAGCGAAGCGGCTTGCGCAAGCAGCAAGACCGGGCCCGTGGCTGTGGTGGTCCGTGCCCGCAAGGGGCGGTGGCCGGCTGCGAGCTGCAAGCGGAGGGAGGTGGCGGGGTTTCCGGCCAGCCCGACAAAGAAAGGCTGTTCCCCCCCCCCACACGCGCACTTTGCAGATCTCTTCTCCGTGGTCTCAACCGTGTCCTTGCTCAGGAGGCTTTTCTGGCTGGCCCCCTTGCCCCTGACAGTGGCAGCTCGTGGTCTCAGGCTGGACCACACTCGGGAGCCAAGGCCGCTTTGAAAACCAAGTCGGGCCCTGCACGGCTGTCTCGGCACTGGGCCCAAGGGCCCGGACACTGCTGGCTCACCACACAGCGCAGTGCGGGGCTCAGTCCGGAGCCCGATGCCGACCTTCCTGCCACATAGCCGGCTCTGCCCCTATCCATCCTCCCGTCGGAAACCACAGACCCACCCGTCTCACGGACCAGCTGCTTAGCGAGGTGAAAGGCAGCCTTTCACCTTCTGCCACCCTGCAAAGCCAGGCCCACCGCTGCCCCAGCAGTCCCATTGGTGAACTTGCTGTCTGGACTTCTCCCATTCGAGTCCATCCCAGCAGCAAGCTCCACCACCCTCCTTTGCACTCCTGCATCAGTCCCCAGGGAACTTTTCTTAGCCAGATCTCTGGGCTTATTTGATGAAATGACAAGCCTACAGCCTGCAAATAGCAACAAGGAAACCAGCAGTGGGCATCCCCACCTCTGATCACATCACACCATAGGAGGAGCAGCACTGTAACCTGGAAAGCACCGACTGCTGAAGGGCTTGAGGCCCTCCACAGAACGCCTGAAAATATCTAGCCCTGTTCTGCCAGTGCCCTTTGGGGAGCAGTTGCTTGGAGAACAGGAGCGGTGCAAAAGCCAAGGGACTCTTGGTGCCTCAGGGGCAGCCCCTCTCAGAGGTCAAGAGATGCCCGGGCCACTTCCATTTTTTGAGGCTCCCGGTATATTAAAAAAATATTAATTCATAGTGCACTACAGGCGGTATGGCCTGGTAATGGGACACAAGTTTAAAGTTGTATGATGAATGTCTTCTTCTGTCAGTGTATATCTGTGTCTGTATGTATAACCTCATTTGGAGATAACGTCAAAAGTCTAAATGTGAGGCCCTCCATGAATGAGAGGCCCAGGCCAAATGGCCCTCCTCATCCCCCCTCTCCCCCCACCCATGATAGGCCCTGCTCAGGGGACCTGCCAGTTCACTGTACATTCACGGCTGGTCCAACTAAAACCATGCCATCAGCTCCCCTGCGACAAAACTTCTCCTCTTCCCCTCTGAGCTCTCTAATTATTCCTTAAGCATGTCCTTCAAGGGATCCTCTGTACACCTCACCTGCTTCTAGCTCTCTGCCTCAGCCCCCTGCTCTTCCCCTCTGAATAACCACCTCCACAAACACACATCCGAATACCACCCCCATGCAGCTGTCTCTCAGTTGAGTCTCTTAATTCAGCTCCTGTCCAAAGTAGGACCCTGGCTTGGGTAGAGTTGCAATTTTAGACGCAAAGTGCAAGCTGAAGTGCAAGTGGGTATAGCACAAGGTTTCAGGGGCTGGAACTCATTTCATCACACGCTGTAATGGGGAACACAGTTTTTAACCAATAAAGGCGCTTATTGCAGTTTTTTTTCCAACAGAGAAAAAAATGAAAAGCTTAATTAGTCAGTTCTTCCATTGCTGAAAAAGACTTCTATAATAGCAAGAAGGAAGAAGGGAAGAACCATTGATTAAAACCTTTCATTCAAAAAAATAAAAACATTGAATATATTATTATTTAAAGCTAGATCTCCAGAAAATTAGTTTGATTTTTAATTAAAGCTGATAGTGCTTCTTAAAAGCAGCTACTCCATGTACATAGGGAAGGGATAAAAGTTTTGTTCCTCTTTAGATAAAATGACTGCTGCTTTAATTCTATGTATTTTCTATACAGTTACTAAAGCAACATACAATTAGAAATGCATTATAAATGGCTATTTCAAAATTCAGGTATTGTTTAAAGGGCTCTTGCAAATAAAGATGGAAGTTTTTTATTCAATCCATTTAGTTATGCGGCATATCGCTTATTATTGCAGCTCATTCACTGCAGACACTGCTAGTGAATTTACTTTCAGCCTCTTTTTGGACTATAAAATGCACTCCCTAAAAGACAGCCCTGAAGCTCAGTAAAATGTGTTGCAGCTGTGTGCATCTTTGATTGCACTGTTTTTGTCCAATATCTTATGTACATGAAGCAATCTGGCTGCAAAGAAACAACTTACACAAAACTTCAATGAGTTAGATCTAGACAGGCTGGGAAAGTGGGCAGAGAGCAACAGGATGCAATTCAATATGTACAAGTGCAAGGTGCTGCATCTAGGGTGGAAGAAATGCCATCATACCTACAGGCTGGGGGGTGACCTTCTCAGCTCCACTGAGGCGAAAAAAGATCTTGGAGTCACTGTTGACTCCAGGATGAACATGTGTTGCCAATGTGATGAAGCAGTCGGCAGAGCCAATTGCACCTTGTTGTGCATCTGCAGGTGCTTCACAAACAGGTCCAGGGAAGTGATTCTCCCCTCTATGCAGCACTGGTCAGGCTGCAGCTGGAGTATCGTGTCCAGTTCTGGGTGCCGCAGTTCAAGCAGGATGCGGACAACCTGGAGAGAGTCCAAAGAAGGGCCACTCACCTGCTTAGAGGCCTGCAGGCAAGGCCCTATGAGGAAAGGCTAAGGGACCTTAACCTCTTGAGCCTTTCCAAGAGAAAGCTGAGAGGAGACCCTTGTGGCAGCATACAAATTCATAAGGGGAGAGCAACATGAAGTAGGCAATGATCTGTTCACCAGGGCACCCCCTGGAATGACAAGGAACAATGGCCATAAGCTATTAGACAGAAGGTTTTGGGCTGGACTTGCTCTTCACAGTCAGGGTTGCCAGAATCTGGAATGGGCTCCCAAGGGAGGTGGAGCTTACCCCATCCTTGGGGGTCTTCAGAAGGAGACTGGACAGGCACCTGGCTGGGACCAAAAGTCCTCAGTTGCTAGGTCTCCACTTCTATACTCCTCCAGCAATTCACAACACCAGAGAATCTAGCAACCAAGGACTCCTTTTAACTTCTTCTCTACATAACTTCAGAACGTTGTAGGGATGGAGACCAAAGGTGCAACCGAAACAATGGTCAGCATGTGATCAATGACAAACTGATGATTTTGTTTTTTAAGAGGCCCTCAAATACACAGAAATCTAGTGTCACATATCAGCAATTACTACTACCCAATTTACTGTGTCATCTGCAATTGCTTTTAGCTCATTTCTGTATTTCAAGAAATTATATTGCTTCCAAAGGTGTTGAAAGTTTCCTCAATTTTTAAAAATATTTACCAAAAAGCCAAACACATATGAAGCTTTCATTAACATGTGTTCTGGTACATAACACCATACGTGCAGAAGAGTCTGTTCAACTTATTTGCCAAGCAAAATCCATTTTAGCTTTTCAGAGTATTTGCTATCACTGCGAACCTGTCTCTCAGACCCTCCCTTTTCTGCTTCAAGTGATTTTCAATGGTCCTCGCTTCTTTCAAAATTCCATCAAGCTCTTGTACGTATGAAGCATCCATCGCTGCTCTCTCACTGAATTGGAAAAAATCCTCAAATTAAAATACTCAAACTTTAACTCTCAACCACTCCTTGTATTTGGATTCACTTTAATCGGTTAGAAATCGGTTATCCACCAGCCAACACAGTCTCACAAATCAGCTTGTTAAGTCCACAAACAAAACCAAGGGTTTTGGCATTTCAGGATTTATTTGATCTTTCCCTTTCTTGACACTGCATGTGTACACTCCGATACTCAGTTCAGACTGGTGCTCGGCACATGTTCTTAGACAAATTAGAAAAAATAAAAAACCCCTGCAGAAATTTACATTTTCCTTCACTAAGAAGTAGCCAAGCATAGTTCCTTTCATTTAACTTTGGCTCCATAGCAATGTTCCTGAATGCACTATTTTGAAAAACACTGACATCTATCAGAAGTATGGAACTTTTGTCACTCTTTCCTTAATACATCTCGTACACCTGAAAGTACAAGATCATCAAAATATGTTGCCTCCTTTGCCAGAGATCAAGGCTGACAAATAGAATACTTTTGGCCTAGCTAAGAAACAAGATTTTCTAAGATTACATACTTTTTACATACTAAAAATAATTCATGTAAAAATACACACTTGCCTTAAAATGTGGGCGTATTTTGACAACAGGCTATTGATTTCCTTCCCCATGTCTGTTAATGCAAAAATTTAATTAAAAAGAGTGAATACGTTTTATTAATTCCAACATTTAATTAATTAATAATTGCATTTCTGAAAAAAATCCTGTAAATGTTTAATACATCACCATTTAAAACCTTTTCCAGCACATCTGCTTTGTAAAGTGAATGAGAACTCTCAGAAAGAGCTGGGTCTGGTTTTTCAAGGCAGGATAACTGAGGACTTCCTGATGTTTCCTTCTAGAAATGGAACACATGAAAAAATATATGCCAATAAGTTCTTTGGACTGAAAAATTTTGCATATAGTTTTTTACAAAGATCTGCATAATCTGTGTATTTTATTGTAAATTAAGGTTGTATAGTTGAGGTTCATAACTGCAAAAGTGCCTAAGTCCTCAGTGTAAAGAGGCCAAGTGAATGTTAGGTTCTAAAATAGTTTGAATGTATACATTATATACACAAGACTTCATATTCCACCTAGCTGGCACTACCTCCCTGTTAGCAATGACATTTTAAAGTCGTCCTTCCTTTTAGAGAGCTGGTTTGGGTGGGTGGATTTGTGGGAATGCATGACATTTCTGGTCTCTTGGCAGTACTGACCCAAGACTTTTGACTGGATCAGTAAAAAATGTGTTTCTCCCCTACACCAAACTAACCTGCTTTCAATTGGAGAAAGCCCACACAACATGAAACTCTCTCTGGTTCTGTAAGTCTTCAAATCATGGGGGGGGGGGAATCACCCTAGTGGTAAGACATCACGTTGATCTTCAGTAGCATAGGTGAGGCGAAACCCTGTTCTGACTGAACAGCGAGAGTGGACGTAGGCTCACCGCACTTGAATGCAAACGTGCCAGGGGCCAGGGGCGGGGCTGGTGACGATACCCACCAAACAAGGGGAAAGGGGCGGTGCTAAGGCGGGCGGGACTTCTGGTCCCGCCCACGTGTCACATTTGTATTGAAGGGCGGTGAGCCCGCATACTACTAGGGATCAGTAAAGAGCAAACACAAAATGGTAACGAGCTCCAGTCATCCATTCAAACTAGCGCCCCAACCATAATAAAAACCGCTCACATCCATCTCCTTTCTGCGTTTACTGCTGCTCTCTTCAGACGTTCCTGCGTTACTTGTCATTGTTCCCTGCTAAGAAATGTTCGGTAAGTGATGTTTTCTCTGGAAACATAACTCAGCATGTAACGTAGGTGAGGGAGCTGTCTAATGCCATATCCCTCCCTCCAGGGCCTCCGCTGAAACCAAAGCAGAAGCCCAAGTGAAAGCATGGCAACAGCGGCAGGAACTAAATGAACAGGGAACCGAAAGGACTAGCGAGCCCAGCGCCCATCTGGCCCAGGCTGCCGGGCTGCAGAGTCGTTCCTAGATGGAGGCATGTCCACACATGCGCTTTAATACGCAGTAGCCTATTTTAACATGCATTAATTAAAACTAAGCACTTTCACTAATGCACATTAAAATAGGCTAATGCACCTTTTTGTAGCTTCATGAATGTTAGGATCTGGAAGGGACCTTACAAGATCATTGGGGTAACCCCCCCCCCCCCAATGTGGGCAGGAAAGACATCTGGGGTCAGGTGAGGTACTAAAACGGAGGTATTCAATCGAATGTGCATTACTAAAAGTGCATTCATGAACGTGTAGATGCACCCCGGGGTGGGTTGAGAACAGCATCGTGCCTGCTCAGGGTAACCTGCCCCGAGAGGCATGCCACGTAGCTGGTGCCACCAACAGCCACAGCAAAAGGTCATCATCCCCCTGTCCAGCCATGACACCGAGGAGCTAATGAACCCAAAGCATTGCTCGTGGTCTCCCTGTGCATTTTTTTCTTCTTTTGCACTTTAATATTAGGATATGTGCAGCACAATTCTTTAAATAATTTGATATATATTGTAAATAATATGTAAACATATGCACAATCCTGGTTTTGCAACATCTGTTTAAGCGTAATGAGACCTGGCTTTAAAAGTTAAAAGATGTCAAATGCATTAATAGTGCAAAAACCCAACGTCGCGGCGCTTCCAACTAAGGCAAACTCCCTCAAGGGCAGCTTGCCACCCTTCGTTTTCCATCCCATCCCGTCCTTCCGGGCCGGGGGAGCCCGAAGGGTCTGCAAAGAGGGCGAGCACAGAGTTTGAGGCGAGGATCAAGGCTTGTGAAATGGTGGTGGTCGCCCAAGGGACAGACCCCGGAGACGCACGGCGCGGGGCTGCATTCCCCAGGAGGATTTCACACCCCTGTTTTGCCCCCAAGCCCCCACTGCATGTTCGTGCTGGGAGACGAAGCCAAACGGCTTGAAAGTACTGAGGAGACGGAGGGCAGCGGGGAAAGGGCCGCCCGCAGCTTCCCGCCCGCGCGCCCCGAGGCGGCCGGTAACGGTCACCGGCGCCTCAAACAGCGACCATTACCCTCCCCCCCCCTCTGA
>NW_017728980.1:14036866-14042898 GCF_001723915.1 Gavialis gangeticus | reverse complement strand
TGAGGAGACGGAGGGCAGCGGGGAAAGGGCCGCCCGCAGCTTCCCGCCCGCGCGCCCCGAGGCGGCCGGTAACGGTCACCGGCGCCTCAAACAGCGACCATTACCCTCCCCCCCCCGGGCGGTAACGGTCACCGGCGCCTCAAACAGCGACCATTACCCTCCCCCCCCCGACCGTTCACGGTCACCAGCGCCTCAGGCAGCGACCGTTACCCCCCCGCGCCCCGTCTCCATCCCCTCAGGGTGGGGGGCGCCCGGGACCGTGTTTTGCCTGTTAACTGTCAAACTGGAGTTGAGGTTTACCACCAGTCCCCAAGTCAGGCCATGCTCTGACACTGTGGGAAGTCACCACAGAAAATCCCATGACCAGGTTTTCCTTCCTCCACTACACCTTTTCTCTTTCTTCCTGCAGGTTTGCCATCCTCAGAGCTGACATCTCCCTGGAATAAAGAGACGAGCGAGCAGGACTGGGAAGGGCCAAGAGCCGATGAGCCGCCTTGGAGAAGGGATACCATCCCCTGACACCAAGTCACCTGAATCCAGCAGGATCCGGCCCACTACACAAAGTTCAGCGTCCCCTCCTCTGCCATGATCGGGTGTACTGGGATTTGCTGGTCTGAGACCAGCTGGGCTTCCCCTGTTCCAAACGCAGCTATTTGCCATTTCGTGCGGTCCTCAGAGGATGCTGCCAGCCACGCAGAGGCGAGGACATGGAGTCCATGTGAACGCGGTTTGTCTCCGGTGCGGGTCTGAACAGGGGTCGTAAGCACCGGAAACGCTAGTCATTCTTACGGTCCTAAAACTGGTCCGGGAGCACGGCCAAAGTATTGGGCCATTTTAATGTTGCTCTGACACTTGTGGTTCGTTATGAACTGAAATCATAGCCTTCATCAGTGTTGCTTCGATGTAGTCCGCTGGGAATAACAACATTTAAACTTGTTTATATTAATGATGGAATGGAGAATATTTATTACAGAAATTAACGAGGACTTTAACCTAGTGATTAAAGCGGATCGAAAAGCCAAAGTAGTACCCAGTACTCTTTCCTGCCATGGACCCTTCCGACCCTACCGACTGTGAAACTGGAGGGAACCCCTCATGTCGCAAAGACAGGACGTGCCATGAGATATTCCCTCCAGTGAAGCCGGGACTCCTGCCGTTCCTGTCTCAGCAGCTCTCCATGTACTTATTTATAACGCGCTGAACTTCGCACGTGTGGCCAGCCCGCGTTTCTGGCACGACTCGGCTGGGGGCGGCGACGCGACTGTCCCCGCCGAGTGCGAGCCCGGCCCTCCAGGCAATGCCGGGCAGATTCACTCCATGCAAACCAGCGCTGTCCATTTTTTAGAAAATAGTCGTAGACCCTAATCGCCAAGTTAGGAGGGTCTCCAGCTGTTTCCATGCAGAAGATGAACTACGCCCGTCCTTGTTCAAAGGGAAAGGACAAGCATGAACGGGCTGACACGGTCGCACTGGGCTTGCTTCCAGTGTCATGGCTCGTGTGTGTGTGTGTGTGTTTGGGGGGCGGGCGGGGTTAATCTAAAGAATGCCGTTTTCAATCTTCTCCTAAACCCGGCCTGGGCCGAAGGCAGCAAAGCCCGGAGACGTGGCGCTACGTGCGCATCTAATGCATACGTTTGTTTGGTCTTCTTCAGGCTCCGACATACTGGAGACGATGGGAAGCGGCAGCAACAGGACACGGTTAGCAAGAGCCGCGGACGGGAAACGAAACTGCGAGCGAGGCAGAACCAGCAGCACTTCCCCAAAAGCCGGCACCCGTGCTCCGGGGCAGTCCCAGGCACTCCCGGCCCCGGGGCACGAGGCAGCTCCACGCTCGCGGCGGAGGGTTTTCCACGGGAATGCATCGTGTCGGCGGTGTTGGTTGTAGCCCCGTGGGCCTAAGGACACGGGGGAATGAGCGCCCGCCTCTGCCCTTCCATTAGAAATGGACCCAGGGCTACTATCTTGTCTCACACCAGGCGAACAGCTGGAGGCACGGCCTTTCGCAAGCACAAACAGCCTTCTGCAGGCGGGCAGGACTCTTCTCTCCAGGCGCCAACGGGTGCAAAATAAAATGCAGGTCTGTGAAAATGCGGGCGGGCGCAGGGGAAAGGAGTGCGCCTGAGCTTGCATTTTCACGGCCCTGCATTTTGCACATGGGCTTCAGCTTCTTCCGAGCCGACCCGAGAGAGAAGAGGACCGCCAGCAGGCTGTGCCCATGCCCGAAGAAGGGCGCTCGTGCCCCAAAACTTGCAGTTTTTTTTCCAACTATTCACTTTTGTCCCCGTGCCCGAAGAAGGGCGCTCGTGCCCAAAAACTTGCAGTTTTTTTCCAACTATTCACTTTTGTCCCCGTGCCCGAAGAAGGGCGCTCGTGCCCAAAAACTTGCAAAAAACCAAAATAAAATATTTCCAGCTATTCACTTGGTCTAATGCAAGACATCGCACTTAGCCTTCTGTGGCTGCTTTGTTTCCAGCCGTGTTGGGAAAGTGCAAGTTAGAGCTCAGTTGTGACCCCGGGAATAGCACCAGCTCCAAGAAAAGAGAGGGGGAAAAGGCAAAAAGAAAGAAGTGTTTCCATTTCAAGGTCTGAAGGATTCTGGCGAAATGCCTCGCCGCCATGCCGCCGAAAAGGACACCACACATCCACCCACGGGACAAAAGAAACAAGTTTGAACAAAGAAACCCAACCACAACTATTATACTAACAATGGAGCCCGCCAGCGTAATACAAGCATTCTGCATATATACCTAGAGGAATAAGTCAAGACACGAATCTATAATATCGTTGTAACCAGCTCCACAAGTGAAACAATAACCCCAAGTGTAAGGTTACAGTGTATCACTCATCTCAGTTAAAAACCGGGTAAAACGTGCAGTTTGGTGCTGTGCTGTCAGTTTGTCTCGCTATGAGGACTGAAAGGGGGGGTGGGGGGGGAAGCCTTGTACTTGCCCTATTCCTTGCAGGCTACAAATGCCAGAGCCAGCGATGAATGCCGCCGCGGCGCCGGGGCGAGTGCCATGTCACTGAGCAGGCTTCATCAGTGGCCCCCGAAAATCACTGCTCAGAAACCCTGTGCTGGCCATGACCGCCAGGAGAAGGGTCGGCACCGCGGAGCGGGCTCGTGCAGGGGGACCTGGGCGGCTTGGTAACCCGAGCCCGTCCGGCTGAGGGCAAGTACATCAACATCAACATATTTTAGCTCGCCGAAAAATTTGTCGCTTGCTCAAAAACCGTTTTCCCAACGATTTCAGTGGGTGTAAGAAAAGAGCCCGGGTTCAGGGGAAGAGCCGTGCGGCGCGGGGCGCGCGGAGCGGAAGGAAGCGACGTCGCTGCTGCGAGACAGCCTGCAGCCCGCGGGGGAAAGCGTGCGGGAAAATGGAAATTCTGGGCAGAGGGAGGGAGCAGCCGCGGGCCGCCCCTCGCACGTGGGGCTTGTCCAGCCTCCCGCAGCAAAACCCCGGTGCAGGCGGGGAGCAGCCCGCAGTTCAAACTCCGCCGAGAAGGAAGCATCCTTCCAGGTAGTGGGGCGGGGGCGGGGGCGGGGAAGACGCCTCATTCGCCCCCCCGCGGCTGGAGCGGGGTCGGGGTCGGGGTCGGTCCCCACCCGGGGCAGGGCGGCCTGCAGCCCCACAGCACCTGGGGCCGGGTGGCATCGCGGGGGGGCCGTCCTCCCTGGCTCCCCACCTGGCAGCAGCAGTCGGGCCCCTCGCCCCGCAGCGCTGGGCTTGGTGCCCGGGGCCGGGGAGGGGAAGTTGCCGGGAAATGGTGAGCTCACTCGAAGCAGGGAGGCCGGCCCCGGGGGAGAGCTCACTCGGAGCAGGGAGGCCGGCCCCTGGCCCGCCTGGGACAAGGGGGTTGTCTGGGGTCCCCCGGCACAGTGACAGTGGCAGGGGCTGCCCCTCTGCAGAGCGGGATGCCAGGGGAATAGCGGGGCAGTCCTGCCCTCGCGGGGGGCAAGGGATCTCTCAAAGCTTCCTTTGCTGAAGGCCCAGGGCAGTGGCGCGGGGCCCCGCATTGTACAGCCGGCAGTCCTGGCCTGAAGGCAGGGGCAGGAGCCAGGCTGAGGAGCAGGAACCAGAGATAGAGGGGGCCCCTGCCTAGATCAGGGGTCAGTAACCCCCAGCACATGCGCTGAGCATGGCATGCAAGGCCATTTTGGTCAGCGCACCACTGCCAGCCACCGAGCCCAGGCTGCTCCCAGGAGGCAGTGAAAGGAGCCATGAAAGGAGAAAACAAGTGTCCTTGAGCCAAGGCTACTATGGTGCTAGGAATGGAGATTTTAATTGGGGTATGGTGTTCATCCTGCTGTTTACTTACCACATCTTAGGAAAGGGTGATAATGACCCAGCTAAACTCTACAACCCTTTGCCCACACTTGCATGTCTGCCACTTCTTGGTTGGTGTGATGCCCATTCTCCCAGTACTGGGAAGAAGCTACGTTTCATGATACGGCAGCGGTGTGCAAGTTTGAATATGGCGATTTTTATATTCACCATCTCTGAGTGGCAAAAACATCCTAGCAAACCTGCGTGTTACTCGTGTCAAAGTCAGTTTCTGGTGGCTTACATGTCAAGACAGATGACAACCAAGATCTGTGGACTTATTCTCAAAATCCCTGTTCAACTACTGCTTGATCCTGAGGCAGAGTCCCTCAGGTACTATAACTTGGACATTAAAGATCCCCTGGTACCTAAGGTGCAGCCAGGCATGGTGGGGCTAAGCAGCTTGGGATCTACAGTTCACAAATCCCTCCACCTACCTTTCCAGAGGAGCATGTCTTACTGGACTCGACTTCCTAGGACATTCAGGGCAGCCGCCACTACTCTCGGGGCAGTGCATCCTTTTTTACGCAGAATCCTAGTGGTGAGGGATGTGTAACCTGAGCTGGAGTCCCTCCTGGGAGGAGCAGGGGGAGAGGGGCTGTGTGCAGGATAGGGGGTTCACATTTGCTTCTGCTCCCTGGTCCACTCGAACAGGGAAGGCTGGTATGCCTGAATGGGGCGGGGTGGGAATTGGACATAGGACTGGGGAGAGCCAGGAGCTCATGCTCCAAGTATAGAGCTATTGGAGAAGGGGGGGCAGCACTGCCCTGCACTATTCCTTCTCAGAAGTTTGGGGTTTTTTGAGAGAAAGGAATGAGCCCTATCCGAAAGAGAAGGCTACAGATGCTGCCTGCAAAAAAGCATGAGCTCAGAGCCAAGGTACTTCCCAGCAACAACGGATAAAGCATCTCGGCCCTACCAGGGGAGGGGAGAATATTTAAGACACAAGCGTTTGCTATTGACCGAGGACAAAAATAGTACGCTAGCTTTGGGGTTCCCTTGGAGATGCCCAGCCCTTACTACACACTGCACAGGGAGCCCACACACCTAGCAGGGCTGCGGATTGTGCCGTGGGGACTGCAGACCTGCCAGCTGGAAGTTGTGATGTTGAACATGCCCGTACAAGTCTTTTTTGTGATAAAGAGTAGTGTGGCACATCACAGTTAAACAGCTGTAGCTGTTACCCGAGCCAGCTCACACTGCTTGCTTTCTTTAAAAGCCACCATGGCCTCGAACACTTCATTCCGAAAGGTCTTTAGAGAACTCACAGTTTCAGTCTCTACCTCAGTGAAAGGAAGGAAAAAAGACAAGTTATTTTAGCAGATGAGAGGCTTGGATGAGACAAGTGGGCAGCAACCAGCGGGGACGGGAGAGAAAGGAAAGGGATGCGATTGTCCTTGGTATGTCTTCCCCTGTCATTTTGCTCCCCCCCACCTTCTTTCTTTGAGTGGTGGGGAGCTCAAGGCATTTTAATTTTGAAGGGGAAGTTAAGGCATCACTTAGCTTTTAAAGATAAATTATTCACGTGCTTTGGTTCTTGAAAACAATATTTTAAAATGTCATTACTTCTAAGAATGAAGCAAATAGCAGAAGCACAGATCAGACAAACCCTTAGATGCTTGGTGCATCAGTAGGAATCCAGTTTTTAAAAAAAGTCTAGATATCTTCTTCTGAAAAATCTTTAGTGACCCAATATCCCCCCCCCCCCCC
>NW_017728980.1:14024403-14036738 GCF_001723915.1 Gavialis gangeticus | reverse complement strand
CCCCCCCCCCCCCCGCACCTTGAAGTAAAACTCAAAGCAGCATGGAAGGAAAATAATTTTAGATTGCCTACTACCTTGCTGTAGGACAGCTAGCCTGTTTTCTGAACACCTTTGCCAGGCATCAAAGTTCCCACAGACATTTAAGAAGGATGAATTAGCTGAATGCTTGAGGTCTCTTCCTACTCAGTTCCTCTAAGACTGTCAGCTAGGTGTGTAATAAACCTCATTATCCCAGCTAGCCCTTTGCCACAGTTAGCCCCTCTGAGTGACAGCAGATCTTCTGAAAGCCATTTAGATTCATTTACCCTGCTAAAAAACCTCCCAAGACTGTCTGTATAGCAATTATGTGACTAAGGAAAATAAAACATAAATAAAAAATAAATAAAGCATCAAGTTATTGAGGAAAGCCTACAATTAAGCAATATCCCATGTTTATCTGTCTCAAACTATGACTCAGTTTAAGGGTAATAAAAATATTAAGATGTGAATGCTGAGGTTGTAAGAGACAAGGGAGAGTAAAGCACAACAACAGAGCAAAAAATGATTTAAAAAGAAATACTAGATGAATAATTCAAGAGGAAGTGATGTGTTCAGGAAGCCTTGAAAGCATCTTCAGCTACAGCTAGCCCAAGGTGAACTGCAATCTCATATCAATCTGAATAATTTTCTGGGCAACTTGAAAATTTATGATAACTCAAGGGGGCACCTTTACTGAACTATTTGTAATTGGGGCAACAGGAAGGGAAAGCATTAGTAGTCTCTGCCATACAAGGGTGAAAGAAAGGGATAATTGAATACATATCCATACCCCCATAAAACCATCACTCTGGGCAAACCATCACTCTAGGCAAATGTACCTAACTAGCAAGCCTAATTCCTTTGAGTCACGGTCATACAACTTGCCCCATCTCAACTCCTTTTCTAGGAGCTACTGTAGTTCTATACCAAGTTACCCAAGTGCCTTCCACTAGAAGTCCTTTTTTATGCCTGTGCACAGCTGTAGTTTCCCTAGAGCAGAGAAGATTTCTTCCAGCTGAAGCCTCAGTTCAGTCAGGTTGTTGCAAATCATTTTTTCCGAAATACGCATTACAGCATGACCAGTGTTCTCCAGCAAACAAAACAGAGCTCTAGGCCATCATAGATAGTACCAGGGATTATCAGAAAGGAAAGTTACTTGCAAGCACATTTTTTAGTACTGTAGAGTATGGGCAGCTTAGATGTGGCTCCTAAAGAAAATAATATTTAATAAACACATTAGTATTTGAGCTGAGGCACAGGGCACAAATCATGGTCTCTAGGGCATACATATCTCTAGCTTGTATCCCATGGCTGTCAGCAACATCAAGACTTCAGTTTGCAGCTAGAAGAAGTTGAAAGCTTAGCTACCCTGGTAGACAATTATAGATGTGTAAGAAAAATACATAAGGTGTGAAAAACTTTGTATCCACGTGGATACGCTACATACCAGTATAGTATTGAGTGCTTCAACATAGACAGTGCATGCTGTAGCTTTCCTTCGGCAACAGAAGAGTCAGAAAACTACAAGCTAATTCTTGCTTTTCTTCCATCTTCAGGTTGTTTTTAATTCGCTTAAAGACAGCGAACACCTGGGGGAGAGAAGGCAACCTTAGCCCCATGGCCTTTTGGGAAGTAGTAATTAGGGGGCTGATTTTTCTAGGCAACTTTTTTTTTTGCAAGCTATTGCATCTTCAACATTTTTAAAATGGCTAATTATTGTAATCAAAGGGTACAGCAATGATGTACCAGCTCTAATTTTTTTGGTTGAGGGAGCTCATTTAATAGGATTGCAAAAGGGAAAGGAAGTCTGCTGAGGTAGGAAAGAAGGGAAGAGAGATGTGATGAATAATTTGCTGGCTAGATTTTTTTCATGGAGTTAGGGATTTGGTGAAGTCAATGCAAAATAAGTTCTGTTAAATATTTATTTTTGGATTCAGGCCTCAACACAGGAGAATCAACAGAGCTCTCATTAGAACCTGACTCTGGGCATATGTTAATGTAGTTGGAATCAGCATCAGAAGCAGTCCAGATTAAATGAAAGTGAAGGACAGAAAACTGTATCTCATTGCTAGTTGGCTGATTAGAAAATTCTGGATTGAGGGAAGAGATCCACCTGTCCATTAGGATATCTGGTAACTTACCACCGATGTTAATTTTGGGATAGGTTTTCAATCTCCTTGTAAATAGAAGGTGCCTCTTATCTTTAAATGATGTAACTGAAACTGGGAAAGTATAAAACTCAGCTTTTCTAACAATCCTGAGGCTGTCAGAGCTAACATGAAGCAAGATGTTAAAAACAAGACGTTAAGAGGAGCCCCTCCGTGTCCGGGGCGGTAAAAAACCTCTCTGTTTTAGTGATCCATAGCAAAACACACAAATCTATTTCTCCACCCAGGAGCGTCACTGCATAACAACAGGAAGCAGAGAACCGGCCAGCATTAGCTCACTACATCTGAAGGGTGAGCCGGGTCATCATCATCTCTGGACTCCTTTGCTTATTGCAAAGTGAAGATGAATTGCAAAGAGGCTCTTGTCTCTGCAGTCTGCTTTGGGGAAAATCTAGAACTCTATTTTGAAGGTAATATTTGTCTTTTATTATACGTGTGGACCTGTGTTGTAATTTCTGTGCAACAAACCAAAACTGGCCAAGCAATTGATTCCATTGCTTGAGCTGACCTCCCTGCTACTGTAGCCAGCTGCTCTACTTCCCTATACCCTTCAGAGCAATTCCCACGTCCTGCAATAACAAAGTGTGCTTCCGGGGAGGCCTGGGTTCCGGGTTTCCTCAGTGCTCCTAGAAATGTCACCAAGAAGCTAGTGGAGCCCAGTTGTTGGAGCTTCAGCTGTACCAACCAAGACTTATTTTATCTGTTAGAACACTGAATAGTTTAAGACTGCGTTTATTTTAATCCTCCAGTTTCACATCAGTCTTCTCCTAAACCTCAAGCTAGACTACTACTACAGGCACAGTTCCTTGCTTGATGGGACTTCAGTAGCTTTTACAGCCTCTCCACAAATAGGAGGATTGTTGGGGCATGGGGAGTGGTCTAGTAGAGGGTGCCTGTTCATCTCGTTGACTGAAAGTGGCTAGAAAATGATCCATTTAGAAGCAGCTTGTAACAGCCTTTTCTTTCTTGTCATTGCTTGTTTGGAACCAAGATTATGAAGGTAAAGCTAATTATTTGCTTGTCACTTATTACTTTATTTAGTTATATGATTAACTAACACAGACCTAACCTTCATCCCCAAACCCACCAACTAATTCCACCCAATTTAGCATGAAGCAATAGGTAGTGACTTTCACACCCAAATTAATGGCAGGTGTAAGAACAAGTCCAATCTTGCAGAGCTCACTGTTAAGCAACTCCAAGTGAAATAGAGGCCCTCTGGGCCAGGTGAGCTGCTCTAGCAGCAAAGCTTGGTTCATTCAATGCATGACAGAGCAGACAGGATTGCTCAGTGCAACTACATGGGGAGGGCAGGTCCACTGCAAGGGAGAAGAGCTCAAGGGCAATGTGGACACAAGAACAAATGGATGTAAATCAGTTTAAAGTGTAAGTCAGAAGGGGGTTTCTGTCCATCAGAGAAACCAGGTCCTAGAACAACCTGCGATGGGAGGGGAGGTGATATCAGGAAAAAAAACCCAGCAGCAACAAAATAACTGCTCCAACCCAGCTGAATGGGTTAAAGAAAGCAGTTCAGGGAAGGGGCTTAATGATTTGGGGGTGGCCTCCTGTTCCAAAGCCTGGGTGCCTGTGATTGGAGAAAGGTATGCCAGAATAGCAGGTTTGGGAAAGGGAATAAACATCTCCAATTTCTCCCCTTAAAGTTGACATTGCAGTGGATGAGGAGGGGAATAAGGCAATGTATAGGAGAACGGCTTCCCTTCCCACTGTGCAAATGCTGGCTCTCCAGACACCTGATGCTTAGGAACGACTCCCCACTTCTCTTGCTCGGGATACCAAGAGATATAGCACAGTCTGTTTTGCTTGAATATTATTCCAGCACCATGCCTTCCTATTTATACTTCTAGCACTTCTGTATACAGGAGATGTGCTGATCTGCTCATTTAAAGCTAAAACTAAACCAAGTGCAATGGGACTTTCCATTTAATGTTTCCACAGAAGTTCTAGAGTGCGACTCTCTGAGGAAAGAACAGTGCATCTGTCAGCAAGTCTTTCGAAACATCAACAGTCAAATACTTGTGGTGCGATCAGATTCAAATGTAGGGGTATTCGAATCTGCAGCAGATCAGGAGGTGAAGCGTGGTATGTGAAAATTCTCACCTCTCTCTCTAATCACCGACTCACACTTTCACTCCACTCAACCTTTTGCCTTGTGGTATCACTGAATTCTGAATCTAAAGGGCATGTTATGCAGTTCTTAGGGCTAAAAACATAACTCCCACTGCTAGAAGCCATAGCTTGTTCTGAACAACTCGAAGAAAAATGCAATTAGCTAAAGGCCTTTCATCATCTCAAAGATGCTGCACATTTCATGTCAGCCAGGAAAGCACAGACTCGCTTCCCAGAGGGAAGTAAAGATCAGAAATGGTACCTGAGGGGAGACAGAAGACCAAGGGAATTCCTCATCAAAAAGTTACCGAGATCCACATGCATGCAAAAGGAATGAGGTCCTACAGTCTGAAATGAAGCTGGGGGCTAGGACGGTGCTGCAAAGCCACACTGACGGGCCCCTACCCTCTGTTGTGCTGGGTGCAATTTGCAAGGTCCCTTTTTTGTTTAAACAAGACACTGAGGCACTAAAAGCTGTTCATTGCTTTACACCATATAGCAATAACATTTCTTTGCTCATTCCCATTCAGGTTTACAGAGCTCATTACTAGCAACAAATGTAACCCCTACCTTATGGACCTGCACTAGAAGGCTTGCACAACAAATTAAAGTGACTTAGCAACATCTCTCTCTCACACGCACACGTCCTTTACCATTAGCTCCATCCAGCAGAGAAGTCCAAATGAATTGCATCAGCCATCCCAGGACAGGATACAAAACAAATACAGGCCCCATCTCTTTCCAACAAGTAGAAAAAGTGGGTGCTTGTGGTGCAATAAAGCACAGGTGGAATTAAATTGCAGAAACTGGCTCCTTCCTGAGCGAATTTCTAACGGGAGCACTTTCTGTTTAGGGAGTGGAATGCTATTCACCATTCACTATTATGCAGACACGGGTGTGCCTGAGACTGGGCCGGCTGTAGCATTCAGTGTCCAGGAAGGTAGCAAGACTTACAGTATGTACTGCATGGATGACGGTGGGAAAAGAATGGTTCGATTCCGGGTAAGTAGCTCCACTGGTTCCCAGCATTTGCCTTAGCTGGCAAAATAAATAAAACCAAGACATCAAACATGCTGCAATGAAGAATTGTTCCTGAACCAGTCAAGAGCTAGGTAATGAGTCTGACCTTGTGCTTGCTCTGTTTCAGGAGGGAGAGCCTCCCAAGGACATCGAAGGAAAAAGTGACATGGTTTTTATTCAAAAGCTGTTTACACCGGGAGACGGAACGTCATTCAAGTTTGAATCTTGGCTGATGCCAGGATATTTCTTGGCCTTTGCAAAAGAGGACGGCTTAATTAAACTGATTTTAAAGAGCTGTGTGAGTGGAGATGAAGTAGACGAGACCATGAAGATACATTTTGAAACTTAAACTAAACTGAAAATCACTCTAAAAACACTGCTGTATCATAGATAAGCTATTTCTTGGCTTTTTTTTTAACATAAAAAAAAGTGTTAAACATTAACTTTTTTGCAACTTCAATAATGCAGTTCTCTTAAAATGCATTAAACTCTCCCTTTGGTCAAATTGATTCTTTTTTTAATTTGTTTGCAAAACAGCCGTTCATCCCTCCTGGTAGCACAGATTTTACTGGCTCCCATGAGGCAGCCTTACGGTCTTTATTCATCTGAGAGTGCAACATGCATCTGCTTCCGCCTATGACCTGGCGTCGGAGGCTGAAGGCTTGCCTGGACTTGCCCAGACAGCAGCCTGCCAAGAAACCCCCTCAGTTCTAGTTTGTGAACAAAACTCTCAAGAAAGCAGTGAAACCCATTCATTTTGCTCTCAAAACCTGTCCCAACCCCAAGGAAAAAATCATAGAATCCATGAGTGGGAAGGGACCTAGACAGATCATCTAGTCCAACCCCCTGCCATGGGCAGGAAGGAGCACTGGGGGTGGCAGGGGTCATAAGACCCCAGCCAGGTGCCTATCCAGTCTCCTCTTGAAGATCTCCAGGGAAGGTGAGAGCACCACCTCTCCGGGGAGCCTGTTCCCGGCTCTGGCCACCCTTACCATGAAGTAGTTCTTCCTAATATCTAACCTAAACCTATCCTCCCTCAGCTTGTGGCCATTGTTCCTGGTGACTCCAGGATTTTCCACACACCACGCTAGGGCGGGCAGGAACTCTGCAGTTTGCAAACCGAGGCATGTGACTGGGGGGTGTCAGGGGGTGCTATTTAAGGGGAGTGGGAAGGTAACTGCCTGAGGGATGAAAACAGGAAGGACTCTGCCTGCAACACCATAGACTCAAGGAGTTGAGGCTCTTGAGCCTTGTGTAGTATTCTGCTAAGATCTCGACTTCTGGCAACTTTTAAAAGCAGTTTTTGAGACTGAACAACTACTTTGCTGAGCTTGTGCATCCCTGCTTACCCATCACACTGGACCCACAAGCATTAAACCAAAAGGCAGTGCTCCAGAGCCAAAGCTACCCATACAGTGGTGTCTTGTGGCTTAAGGAAGGGCACAGAAAGGAGATTTAAGCCTAGAAACGTGACCTAAAAATCCAGAACCATGACACGGAGGATCTACACCTTCCTTAATGCACCGTAATTATGGTGCATTAAATTTAGAACCTGTAATGACAGGGACTAAACTTAATGCACCATAATTGGTGCTACTGTGCATTAGCAAAAATGGTCTTTTGTGACATTAAGGTGTGTAGTACACTAAATCTTAATTAAACTGATTTTAAAGAGCTGTGTGAGTGGACATGAAGTAGACAAGACCATGAAGATACATTTCGAAACGTAACTGAAAATCACTCTAAAAATGCTGCTCTATCATACATAAGCTATTTCTTGACTGCTTTTTTAAACATAAAAAAAAAAAAGGATTAAACATTAACTACCCCCCACCCCAGCCTGGTGTGTGGAAAATCCATTTTTCCTTGGGGTTGGGGCAGGTTTTGAGAGCAAAATGAATAGGTTCCACTGCTTTCTTGAGAGTTTTGTTCACGAACTAGAACTGAGGGGGTTTCTTGGCAGGCTGCTGTCTGGGCAAGTCCAGGCAAGCCTTCAGCCTCCGACACCAGTTCATAGGCGGAAGCAGATGCACGTTGCACTCTCAGATGAATAAGACAACCGTAAGGCTGCCTTGTGGGAGCCAGTATACTGCATATTAGAGCATTAGCATGGGTTTTGCCTGTCACACTAATGCACAGTAGAATTAGTCTACTCACATAGATGCATCCAGAGAGACTCAGTACAGGCCCAGCTGGCTTAGATACAGTAAATACTAGGAAGCCCAGCACTGCAAGCTTGATAATTGTTCTAAAAGGAGGGATCAAACCGGATTGTAACATCTATGCTACTGAGGTAAGGCAACAAACACTTCATAAAGGGCAAGTGGTTCACACTGACAGGGTGAGGGAGAATCATAGAAAATGAGGACTGGAAGGGACCTCAGGTCACATCTATCTCAACCGCCTGCTCAAAGCAGGACCAGCCCTAACTACATCATCCCAGCCAAGGCTTTGTCTAACCGGGGCTTAAAACTCCCAGGATGGAGACCCCACCACCTCTCTGGGCCACCCGTTTCAGTTTTACTACCCTCTTTGTGAAAAAGTTCCCCCGCCCCGACATTGTTCCCAAAAGTCTTGGAAGTCCTGCAGATTCATATTGTTTCTACTGGCCAATGATAAAGATTGCAAAAGGGTTTACCGATGACTCATGTACAGATCTAGCACTTCTTACTGTACAAGAAGCGATAAAAGGAACAGAGAGCTGAGGCCAGACTTTTCTAGGCAGGAACAGTCAACTCTGACGTGAAAGGAGTGATTCAAAGTGTCGCAGGTCTGTGTGTCCTTTTTCTCAGATATTCTGACAACATCTGCTCCTTTTAGACCACAAATATAAATTTTCAGTCAAGAAACTGAACAAAACAACAGGAAGCTGATATAACAGGGATTGATATAAAAAATTGCTGTGTTTGCTGGTTCGTCCAATGCAGCAAAGCACAACTTTTCTTCTTCAAGTGCTCCATTCATAGCACTGCCTGCCCTGCATTAATGGGGGCTTGGAAACCTTTATTCAACAACCTATATAACTGGGCAAGTTGGTGAAGATAACTTCCCCTCTTAGTCTTCTAAAAAGAGAAGTGACTGTAATTTGCCAGACTCATGCATCCCAGAAACAGGTTACCATAGCTCAGCTTTCTGATTTATTCATTTATTTTTAAATATAGAAGAAATAACAGAAGATGGTGTTGGCTACAGACCGGCCATCTCAAAGGTCTTTTACACTTAAAAAAAAAAGAAAAAAAGTGCATTATTAGAACGCCATCATAATGCAAAGCAGGTCCTGGCCAAGGAAGGGTGCATACCAGTAACTGCCTGATACTGCCAAATGAATTGGAGAAGATTTAGCGGGGGTTGGGGATGGGGGAGACAAAATGGGTTTACTGAACAGACAAACTTAAATAAATGCACTGCATGGTAGCGCTGACCAAAACATCCTGCTGGCATCAGACAGCAACCACGTAGCCTCTTACCTTACAGGGATCCTGGTTTTCTCTGTTTAAAAAAAAAAAAGTCACAAGGTCTTTGATTAAAACCTCCAAAATCCATGTTTTTCTGCAATTCAAATGAAACACCACTATATATAAGTATCTGTTGAACTCAATGTTTTATTGATATATTTACAATTTTAAAGCACTCTGGAAATCTACCAGTGCCTCAATCACTATAATAAGATAAATTCTAAATACCAACACATTTTGGTGTTTGATTTTGGGGGTTTTTTTATCATGGAAAATTAGAGCTCCTCCTGCCCCCTTCACTCACCAGGATGCAGGTCCAGCTGCAGCTGTGCCCTCCCCGCTTTGTTGCACTGAGCAGCCCTGATATGCCAGTGCCCCTGACTCCCAACCCAGTCCCTCAGCCTGCCAGTGCCCTTGACTCCCCACCCGCAGCCCCGTTGGTGCCCCCCACTGCCCACCCACAGCCCCCACAGGGAGCCCCTGCCAGAGGGGTTCCTCAGTTAACAGGGTTACAGGGCCAGGAACTCAGGTCTGCAGCCCCCTGGCTCCACTCCCCCCACCCCACAAGCAGTGCCTGAGACCGCAGCCTGTGGGCAGCAGCTGCTGCAGCTGGAGGAGAACCCAGCTCCCCCTCCTCCATGGGTGGCACAGCTGGAGCACAGCAGCTGTGGGCTCCCCACCCTGCTGCCCTTCTACTGGGGGCTTCCTGGTCTTAGAATGAGAAAAATCGATGTTTTCCTGTGGTGAGCAGAAAACCCCGATCCCTGCTTATGACGTTAGAATAATATCAAGCACCGCAACCAAACTAATTCCCAAAGGGGGAAGAAGGAATTTTGGGATGAGACTAAGCATCCATTGGCCAATGAATTTAAACATAGAAAGATGAATCAGTAAAGACCACACTGGAATCTCCTTGAACATACTTAGGAAAGAATGGGCCAGGGAGCTGGGTGTGGATCAGGTTCTCTCACTTATGAGAAATCATGGCACACATGGTTTGAGTTTCAAAATAATGGGAAACTGCTTATGGCTCCTAAGACTTAATCTACATCAAAACACTCTTTCGTCCTATAATTAGATGACATTCAACACCGCATTTCCTCAGCGCACTCACAAACATCAAGTAAGAGTGAAAACCAGAGTCTATGCTTTGGTTTTCAAACAGTTACACCAACAGCAGGAGCAGCGAGAATACTTTAAAATGATTGGGGAGAGAAAAAAATGCATCATGGACAGACACAGTCTTCTGTAAATTCTTTATTGAATGGATTAACAACAAAAAAGTGTCCCTTTTTTACACCAACTCTCAGGGCCTGCTCAGTTACGTGAGGCACGTTGCACACACACTTGATGTAATCTCAGGAACAACGATTCAACTTTCCACAGGCACATTTTCTTTGCAAAATCATGCTGCAACAAACTTAGCCAAGATGCTATTCTAATGGGTAACAGGTTTCAGCCATATGGAATTACTGCTGATGTGAACCCTAGTAATTCACCCCAATTTACACCTGAAGCTTTGTCAGCATCCAGATCACTTCAATCTATTCTTCTCTCCTAGCAAAGTGCCACTGAGCTCTCTTTTTGGGGTTAACTAACTGCCTGTTCCCACCCCCGCCACTTTTAAAAAAAATTAATTGCTCCCTCATTGAATGCTTTAATAACTAGATGATGAAGCAAAGGCAGCAGTGAACAATCATTTTGTGCTGGAAGTTTGGTGGTAGGTTAGAGGCTCCACAGCATAGCCACCGCCTTGCAGATACCCACGTCATGATAGTTGAAGTAGCAGAGGCCTGAGAAGGTTAGAGCAGACAGTACATGCAGAAATCCTTTGGCCACTATAGGCGATGCCTCCCCATGGACGTAATCAGTTATAACCTGATCAAGACCCCTGAGAAAGAGAGAAACATGCTGAAAACAGAGCATAACAATCCCTGGGAACATCTGCCCAGCTTGCCTGAGCACTCTCTGGAGGAGCCAACAGCCTCCAGCAATTCTCCATCAGCATTTTACAAGCAGGAATTGGGCCCCAGCTCCCTCAGCCTTCTCCTGCATCACACAAGTTCTTCCAGGGAAGCCGTGTCCGCACCCCACAGCCAACACAGTCCTGCCCACAAAAACTGCAGGGAGATGCAGCTCTGCCCACGCAGCTCTTGTTGTTCAACAGACCTGGAGCAACTTTGGCAGCAGGCCCAGAAACAGGCCGCCCTCAGACTCTCAGTCCTCCAGCAGCCAGGGCTTTCTCAGGGAGCACTTTGCCCCTGTGAGCACAGTGTTGCATGGGTGTTTTGCCACCAGACTAGTGTAGGCAAGGGTCTGGTGCTTGCTGCGTTTTGGTGAGGTAAGATCCATGCTCCACTTTACAGGCAGCTAGGGACAGAGGACAGTTCTAAAGGTAACTTGAGCAGCAGTATCTAGGATACAAGCTGCTTTATACAGCTCCTTTAAAGAATACAATATCCCTCACAAGTGGCAGTGATAGTCTGAGACCTGCTGGTTGCACTGCAGAAGAGATCAGAGGAAACCCTAAGCTTCCTGCATACAAGTGGCATTGCCCAGAAACATGTGGGAAGTCCTGAGATTTTGTCCTCTCTCCTGATCTCTGGCAAGGCCAACCAAGCCTCCAGCATCCTTTAAGATGCCTCTCAAATGGCAATCCTGAAACTTCAGCAGGAATATTGGCTGTCACCTTGCAGGAGACAACTGAGCAGAGGTTTTCTACGCTACTGAAGCACTGCCCACAACCCAACAGTCACACCACTTCATTGTCAATTGTCACAAACTATGTGAAGTCAGCTGGCTTTGTTATGGATTCTGATATGGGTACATCAGCTGGACTAAAGTTAAGGGCTGCCATTTCTATTTGCTATAACTGCCAGCAGTTGACACCAAAAAAGCCACTGAATGGTCCAGTGTCACAAAAAGTGTATTTTTCTGAAATAATAGTTACGACTACACTCGAAACTTTCCTTGTCGTCTCCTACTGCATCATGTTTCCATACAGGAAGCAGAAAGGGGTCTGGCATTCTCCTTCTGGATAAGGCTTTCTAACATGGGTGCACCAACACAGAGGCCTGGTAGGACTTGGGACACACCTGAGATTGAAGAACACTGAGCCAAGAGGTCAGCAGGCCCTAGAATCCTCCTGCAAGGGTCAGGTTGGCAACTGATCCTTTATTTCGTATTTCAATTATCCCTTGCCTTTGTGGCAGGATTACATCAACATGAACTTGAATGCCACAGGCACAGCAAGTCTGGACTGGCAGGCACTGCCTTGGAAAAGGCATGAGCTGATTTAGGATCGAGAGTGTTGTGCTTTTACTGGATTCCATGACTTGCCTCACTGTGGTCAGAAGCCCAAGCATCTTCATAGTTTCTGGGGTTGGAAGGGACCTGAGAAAATCATTTAGTCCGACCCCCTGCCATGGCAGGAAAGAGTCCTGGGGTCAACCAACCCCAGCAAGGTGTTCATCTAACCTCTTCTTAAAAACCCCCAAGGTAGAAGCCTGCACCACCTCCCTTGGAAGTTGGTTCCAGACCCTAGCCG
>NW_017728980.1:14015696-14023858 GCF_001723915.1 Gavialis gangeticus | reverse complement strand
TATTTTCTCAAACAGCTTGCCTAGGATAGAGGTAAGACTAACTGGCCTATAGTTTCCCGGGTCCTCCTTCCTCCCTTTTTTGAAGATTGGAACCACACTGGCCCTCTTCCAGTCCTCCTCTTGTCTGATCCAGGTTAACAAGCCATTGTAGAGACCTCGCAGCATGCACTGCACTAAAGCAGGTGCCACAAGGGGAAAACAAAGAGGAAACTTGCTGGGTCTGCTTTTCCAAGACATGAGTTTTGTTACCTTAAGATCACCAACAATAAGGGAAATTGAAGAGGTCCTTGGAGTGTGGCTATCACAGAGACACAGGGGAGGAGGTGGGGAAGTCAAGAAGCCAAAAAGAAGTAGACAAATGTGATATTCAAGATACTACAGCTCAAACAGCTAGAGCTACACAGGTAGCAGATCAGAGCCAGGGATCTGAACAGCATCCACAGCTGTCCTGCATACTGCCCCACAGAGCCCAAAGTGGTCAGCGTGCGACTCAGCCATTTGACTCTGCTTCACATGGCAGGGTCAGCCAGCAGGGTTTGTTCACCCGGGAAAATTACTGGCCAGCAAAGGGAATTTACAGCGCACTGGCCTCTCATACTAATGCTCTGTGTCTGTTCAAATGCTTTTGTGCTGTACAGCTTACCCCCCACCAAAGCAGAGTCACTTGCCTCAGTTTTCCTGGGTACTGAAAGTGGCCACACATGGAGTTAATGTGCAGTGGCTAGTGGCCTTAAGTCTACATCCTAGCTTACTGCACTGCAGTTTCCCTGTACAAGCAAACCTTGACCTGCCAAACTGGGTGCAAGACCCTAGTGACTTAAGGTTTCTCATGCAAATTGAACTGAGTGTTTACACCAACTTGCAGAGTGAGTGAGCACTGCCCTTCCTGGGGTGCTTCATAACAATATGGGGAGAGCAGCAATTTCTTCCTGAAGGTCTACATTCAGCTGGGTTTTCAGCAGAGTCCCAGGGCTGAGAGCCAAGGGAGAAGAGAGAGAGGAGAACAAAGCCCTGGCACCGCACTGGCCATCAGCACAGCCTCTCCCATTTGTCACTGACTTGAAGATCTCTTCCTTTGAAGGTGTTCTGCCAGGGTGGGGATGTACTCACACTCCCAGCCAAAAGCAAAAACTGTAATAAAATTCCTGGGCTCTAGCCAACGGTGATAAGATCAAGAGTCCACAGACACAAGAAAGAGGGAAAACACACCTGATGCATATGAAGCAACAGCACAGGAACCCCAGTGCTGCAAAGCTGGTATTTTTATTTTAGCAACAAAAGGCTTGGCTGCCCTGCAAGAAGCTAAGGCCATAGCTCTGTGGCAGCAAAGAGTAAAAGGTGTGCTCTTCACTTGGATTAAAAACAGCAGTGGGAGAAGGACAACTTGGGTTTAAACTCAGATTGGCAGATCAGGTTAAAGAGGAGTTGGTGGTGGATTCTGAGTATTGCTCTCTCTACCCAGGTTTGCCAGCCAGAGTTCAAAACACACCTTTTGCCACTGCATGTGCAGGTGAAGATTTAAGTCCCTGTAGCCCATGCTTTAGAAGTGGGAAGTTTCTTATTACCACAGGCATTTTCCAGTGATGAGACACTAGGAACAAATGACGTACTTGATTTGCCAGAAGACAAGCTTTGGAAGAGACAAACCAAACACACATCTCTATTGCATAAGGTTTGGGGGAAGTCCCTACCCGATTGTTAAGAGGGGCATTTTGCTCCCAATTTCTCAGTATTGAAACACTGTCCTGCTTTCTGCAAGGTCAGTGTAAGATTGAAGGACTAATCAGAATGCGGCTGGCCACAGTATGCATGCACTTTCCCTCCAGGAAGCTCCGAGAGGCAGGATCCTGGTACCAAAACACATTTTAGATCACGTGGAACTTTCCACAAGTCTGTTGAGTCATATTGCAGAAACGCAAGATGCAGATACCTCCTCAGGCACGTGCAGAGTTGCTGTGGTTAGAATTTCTCATGGCCCCATCAATTGGTGAAATCCTTCCCGGAGAAACTGCATTTCAGCGGAACAAACAAGCGGAACCCACATTTAAGCTCTCCAGGGAAAGCCCTCACCACTGTCAATGAGCATGGGGTTTTCTGGCATAACTTTGAAAAGACAGAGAATTGCTCTCACATGCCTGATAGATAGAGCCCCCTTCATCCCAGAGCACTGTGACATGCTTTTCAACCTGATGCACAAAGTAGATCCAATCAGTTGTAACTGATATCTGGGGCACTGTGTGGTTCCACCACTCAAGGTATCTGGCCTACCGTACAACTGCCTGCACGGCCAGGTAGGCCAACTGCCATCCTGGGCATGTGTCCAACAAGATGGAAACGCAGCCAGTGAAGGGGAGACATTGCTAGATGAACCTATTCAGTTAATGCAGTTAACAAACGGCTACCTCACATGGGCCAAAATACATGGATAAAAGATCAGGTGCTCACTAATGCATCACCTGTGGTCACTAAGCCCTTCACCATGCAGGTGCCAAATACCAACGATCCTGGGCTACATCAGAAAAGCATGGAAGGTTGTACTCTGCTTTAGTTTCCATGCTGCTCTTCACAACACAAGCAGGGACATGTCCAAAGGTAACCACGGAGTGTATTCTGCCTGGCTAAAGTACCAAGGTAGCTTCTTTGAGCACCCGAGGGCCCAATTATTCTGTAAGCAGCGAGCTCATGCTAATCTGGGCATCCTGCCACCCAGACAGACAAGCTACCCTACACCTGCAGGGAGAATTGCTGTGTACCACAGTAACAACACCTGCAAAACTCCACCTTTTGAGGGATTTCATCTTCCATGTTCATGTCATCATGGACAAACGCCCTGCTTCAGGCAATCTCTGCATGCATGCCTGCACAGACATCAAGCCCTGCCCTAGTTCAACCCCAGCACCACCAAGAGTTGCCCAATACACCCAGACAGGCCTTCTACCAGTCTCCTCCAGGTAAAAAGTCCAGCAACACTGTGCATAGTGCATCCAGCTGCACTGTGTATAGCAGGAAGTGAAAAACCCTGCACGCAACTGAAACTGCAGAAGGAATTCAGCCAAGTGAAAGGCAATAAAACAAGATGGACTCTGGCCAAGACTCCAAGATAAATATCCTGACTCAGAAGCACACAGATTCCTCAAGTGTACAGATACCCGTGTCTTTGATGTTTCACTTGGCCCAAAGGAGAAGACCTTGGATAACAGAGCCCCAAGGCTAAGCTGAGACCTTCACTCTGCACCAAGGCAGAGGGAAGAGCACCCCTACCAGACCCCAGGTTTCTTTGGAAGGATCTCACTTCAGATCAGATTCTGTCCTGGTGCTGCTTTCATGGGTGTGCTCAGCACCTAAGGTCCTACATAAACTGTAAGACAATGAATGCTAGCCAGGGGCAGTTAACAGTCACAGAACCTCCTTAGGGTTTCTATCGCTTGTAAAATGTGGAATATGGAGAGCGTGAAGTGTAGGAAATTGAGGAGACAAGAGGCAGCCCCATAATGAGAACACCTCTATCCTGCCCTGTACCTGAACAGGCAGTGCCAGAGGAAGGCCTGAGCTGTTGCAAGTTTGGTGGAGGCTATAAGAGGGCAGCCCCTAGGACTCAGGGAAATGAGTTTTTGCATTTTACCAGGCATTCTACATGAGTCAGAAAACTGACATTAAATGTACTGCTTGACTCCATCTCTAACCACAGCTCTGAGCCTAGAGAATAGCTCTGGTTATTGGAACAGCCACAAAAACTTTCATCTCCAGTTCTGCTAGTCCTCTGTGCTTACCAGTGACCATGAAGAGGGAGGACAAAAGCCAGCGAATAGTCCACGACAGGTCCTGGATACATATAGGCCGCAGGCAAGAGACCCAGCAAGATGACACTGAGAACTCGCTCACCTGCCCAATGCAGAGATGCAGCCTTGGAGGGAGCTGGAATAAAAAAAAGCATTTTCAGAGCGTAATTTCTGCTTGCAGGGTTCCAAACCAAGCAACAGCTCCTCTGTCTGAGTAGTTTCACATGCGCTGCTTAGCTGGGCAATGCTAGGATGCCTTCAACTTACTTGTCTTCCGTACTGTCTAAAATGACATACTGGCAAAAGCCCTCCTCCCCATGCCCGTCGGCTTTGCACAAAGGAAAGTTCCATCTGTTAGAACAGACTGAAAATGCAACAGCTGAAGTCAAAGGGAAAGAGACCTTTTAGTTTTGTGCCCTTCTGTTCCATAACAGGTCCCAGTACAACCACCAAAGGACAATCGTAAAGTGGTTTGTTCTAGTGCTTAGTCACAAACTGCTTGCAGCCACAGACCTCACTGGTTCTGCTTTCCTATTCCTGCTCAGAACATCACGAAAGGAGAGGATGAAAAGCCGGGCCATGTCTGGAGAAAACCCAACAAGATACTTGGGCTGCACTTCCAGTTCTGCTCCCAATTCACTGTGCGGCCCAGGGCAACCCACTGACCTGCTCCGTGCCACAGCTTCTCAGTGAAGGCAAAATTACAAAGCATCGATTGTGAAGTTGTGTCTAGAATATAATACATGCATCGGAGCACCTATCTAAATATTTGACTTCGAACAGTCTAAAACCATAACGTCATACAAAGATTTAATTTGAATTGTACCAAAAATCAAATAAAAACATTTCTGCACTCTGCAGGATAAAGGAATTCAGAACATTTTTGCTACAGCACTGGAATGAAAGTACTTGCAACAAGGCAGCTGTTGAGAGGCAAGGCTTGTGAACTAGCCGTTACCATACCATCCAAGGAAGGCCTACCACTTTAGTTCTGCTCCTGTGAGCACAGTGTTCACTGAACACTGCTTTTTCTGTGCACTCTAACAATAAAACATCACTGGGAAATTCATTTTATCCTATGAAAAAGGACACTGAATTTTTCAGCCCTAGCAAACAGAAAGCATCATTTTAAAAAGGAGGACCTGAAATTTCAGGCAATACCAATTTCCACACAAGTCAAAGGAAATGCCACATATACGTATGGAAAATTTTACTCATTTAAACCACACCATTTACGACACAAGAAATGGAAATGATACCAAAGGGGGCAGATGATTGGGACCGACCATAAAGGGGAAGCCCAAATATCAACTAACACAACCCAAAAGCTGATGTTCTCAATAGAATTTTTGTGCATAGAGATGAACATGATTAGATGTGGTAGAGGAAAATTTAACCCAAAATCACTAGGTCTCAAACCCCAGGCACTCCTGCTTCTAATGACATACCAACGGTATTGGGAGGTGTGTGGATTTGACGCGTCAGAGTCAGACGATCAAAGGTGGTTGGAGATGCAACAATGGGTCTGGTCAAAAGGATCTTACTCAGAAGAACTGGAAAACAGAACCAGGAGTAAGTAATACATGTTTACACCTCACCCAGAGTTAAAGTTAAAGCCCTGGAAGACTTATTGCAACAATTTGCACTTGAAGAAAAAAGAGTCAACAAACAAGATCTACCAGAGGCCATAAAATCCTGCCTATGAGAACCTGGAGCACTCCCTGAAAGTCCTCCCTTGAATTCAGAAGGAACTTGGCTTCCCTGTTTCGGGAAGTGACTCACAATATTTACAAGGCTGATAACCATGTGTTCCAGGCTTTCCTTACCAATCATTTCACAATGGAAGCCACACACATCCAGAAGTTAAACAATCTCCGGTCATAACATTGCTTCAAGATGTCTAAAAAAGGGAAAGGCCGTAACCACCCACGTCAGCACAACAGATTCTGCAAGGGTGTCACAGGTGTCGGGGAAATCTCATTCTCCCCGAGATGACAAGGAGTCAAGCAGAAAACACTGCTCTGCCTTCTCAGTACAGAACTCCCACACGTCAGTGCCAGGTCAAGGCCTTTGAGCAGCTGCGTCCTGGACAAGTCCCACGGGGACCTTGAAGCCAACAGAGGTTGGAGGAAGCAAGTCAGTGACATGCGAGCCCAGGTAGCACACAGCCCCGCCACCGCTCTGAAGGCCAGGGAGCAGGCACAGCTGGCGCTTCTTACTCTAATGGCTCTGTGCACAGAGTCCCCTGGTTTCAAAGGACGTCATCGTTAAAGGCCTCCAGAGAAGTGGCCGGACCGCGTGCTCCCTGGGCTGGGGCACTGCAGGGCTGCGCCGGGCAGGCTCCGGTCCGGGCTGCGAGCCTTTGGGGGACAACGGGAGAGAGACAGGAACAGGAGGGGAAAGACGCAGGGGCGCTTCAAAGCACGGGCACACGCACCTACCAGCATAGGGAAACACACGAATGCACACCCACATGTACACGCACATGCATACAGGCACATGGAAACACGAAGGCACGCGGGCACACCCGCCACCCCCGCACGGCCCCGCCATGCGAGGGCGAAGCCCCGGGCCCGGCGCGGGGAGGGAGGGGTGGTGGGGTGGGTGTCTCCGGGCGCCCCGCACTCACCACGCCCCGCGACCCGCCCCGGCCCAAGCCGCAGCCCCGCCCGCGCCCAGCTCGCCGCCATCATGTTGCCGCCGTTCCTTCTCCACCGCGCCCCAAGGACACGGGAACACCCGGAAGCGGAAGCGCGTTCCGGCCTTCCACTTCCGGCGCGACCACTCGTCACTTCCGGTTCCGGCACCGTGGCCGTGGCCGTGGCCGTGGCCATGGCGGAGGCGGGCGGGCGGGACCCCGCCGTGTCCGAGCTGCGGGAGCTTGTGGCGGCTGAGCAGCAACGTGCGCAGTTCACGGCACAGGTGACCCCCCCCTCCCGCGTGCAGTTTTGGGCGCTGCCGGGAAAAGCTTCCACCACCAGCCCGGATTTTTGACCTTATTTAAAGAAACCCCCCAGGATGGATATGGGAGGCCCCGGAGCCAGGGGACCCCTGGGCAAGCCGCCGGGGGGCGGGAGGGCGCGGGGGCCGAGCGGGCTATGAGCAACCGTCCTGCCCGCAGGTGCACAACTTCATGGAGGTGTGCTGGGACAAGTGCATGGACAAGCCCGGCTCGAAGCTGGACCATCGCTCGGAGAGCTGCCTGGCCAGCTGTGTGGACCGGTTCATCGACACCACCCTGTCCATCACCCAGCGCTTCTCCCAGATCCTGCAGAAAGCGGGGCACTGAGCATGGCCGGCTTCGGCCTCCTCCTTCAGCCCCAGCAGACTCTTGTGAGCTGGCCCCGAGGGCGCCTGTGCACTGCTGAGGTGTTCCTGCCGCAGCCTGGAGAGGCTCTGCCCCACGGGCGCGTCTGGTGCTTTCCCGCTTTTGTATAACTGTGTCGTGGGCGTGCAAGGTGCGGCTTAATAAACCACCAAGAATCCTCCTCCTTGCAAGTTCATGGCACAAAAGTCTCCTCTCCCCTTTCTTTAAATTTAGTGAAAGGAAGATTCGCATTGTTTGTAGTGGGGGGGCGGGGAGAGAGTGGGGGTAGGTCAAGTAACTGCCCTACCACCAAACTGCACTCTTTAAAGAAGATCAATGAATGACCACAATGGAAATAGCTTCAATGCAACTAGGAAAGCAGTAAAAATATTTTCTGCTTGTAGTACAACCACTGGCCTGGCTGCATTGGGCTAGGGCACCGGTTCCCAAACTCTGACCAATTGCACATCACCAATTTAAAATGATACAACCTTAAGTACCACCAGCAAATTTTTGTCCTATAAAGTCATTATGATAAATCTGTGAATGTGTACCCCTGACAGGTTGTCTGCGTACCACTGGTGGTACGTGTACCCCAGACTGGGAGCTGCTGGGCTAGGGTATGAGAGCCAGCAAGCGAATCTCATCAAAAATCAATTGCCCCGCTTATTTTTACAGTTTGGTAAAGCTCACTGCAGTATTTCCTCCACTTTGTCATTGTACCTGGCAGGGCTACAAGGGAGGTCCTGGAAATACAAGCCCAGCTGTGAAATCAATGCGGTTAGGTCTGCCCGGAGCTTGGGGGTAGCAAACTTGTACTGCAACTACATAAACAAATGCAAACCCTCATTAGCGTCCCTGGATTAATTCTCATTATAAAAAGTTTGGCTAAATCTATTTGCAAGGGACAGGAGGCATGGTACTCAGTTATTGTTAGAGGATGTTACAGAACAAGGCAGAGCTCTCTGCTGTCAGAGTAAAACAGACTCCTAAACTTGGGCACTAAGGCCCAAAGGCAGGTATAGTTTTATTTAACAGTCTAAATGTCTGTAAAAAAAAAAAAAAAAAAAATCAAA
>NW_017728980.1:14010754-14015492 GCF_001723915.1 Gavialis gangeticus | reverse complement strand
AAAAAAAAAAAAAAAAAAAAAAAATCAAAACCAAAGAACAGTCATTTGAAAAGCCCAATTTATTCTCTTGGAGACTGTTGGTACCTGTTACATTACTAACGTGAACACCCACCGTCTCACAGGAACACACAAAAATTAGAAATTCTGTACTTAAGTCTCACAGAAAGAGAGACACCTTCTCACTGGCACCATTTTAGAATTCACTTAAAAATATGTTCAATGCGGATAGTGCAACACAATACAGAGCAGGAAACCTGGGGTTCAGAGGCAGGAGACCAGCCAAATACATGGGAGGTTGCCAGAATCAGACACTCCAGCTCAGAAGTGGGGAGAAAGGATAGAAAGTAAAGGGCATGTTCACCAATGAACTGCTCTCATCTCTTCCTGACTCAATCACAGCAAAGTTCCAGCAGGCTCAGGCAGAGGTTCCAACAGCAGATACTGCTGCTTGGAGTACAAAGGAAGGCAAAATTCGGACTGTCCTGGGTAAAGAAGAGGTGGCCAAGAATGGGTAAAAGATCCTGAATCCCACTCTGGCCAGCCTGTTATCCTGAGTAGATGCCTTGAGCTGGCAGGAACCCCCTTGGGATGTGGTTCTTGGGACGAAGCAGGATGAAGCAAACCATGTTCAATGCCAAGAGACTAGCTCATCAAAGCAGAGGTCCTGACATACTAGGTGCTCTCATCAATTGTTCTTAGGAGCAGCACAGTGGGATCAGTGATTCAGACCCAACACTCCGTCCCTCCCCTAAAATATACCTAGAGCAAGGTCCACACTGGGTCCAGTTCAATGTGGGAAACTAGTATCTTCTGCAGTTGAACATTTCCTCACAAAATCTTTGTACAGAGGAGTTATAAAAAATAAAACTCTTGAATGTTTCTCTGGTGATGTATGAAAAGCTGCTGCATTGTTATTGCATAAACATGACTGCAGGCTGCAACAGAGGAGTGAGCTGCCTGGATCAGAAAAGACTTGCTAACCTTGCTTGGGAATCCAGGCAGCAAGAGGCAAGACCTGCCCAAGTGAGAGGGCTGCTTGTACGCTCCCTCTGAATCCCTGGAAAGGAAGCCATAAATGCTGCCCTTCAGAGAGCAGATCAGAGGGAGCATGTTCACAGCACAGGAAAAACTAGAGATGCCACACTACTGACTTCCCCCTCTTTCCCTTAGTCAACATGCAGGGAAGGCCAAAACATCTTTGTCCACTGGAGGCAGAGATAAGGAGGCAATTAAATAAGATGCTGGATCTGAGCCAACACAGGCTTTATTTGCTTTGGCAGTACCAGTCCTCTGAGCAGTTTGCAGACGGCAGGGCTGAAAAATCTCTGGGCCATCAGACGTGCAGTATGCTCCATCAGTGAGCATCTCTTGTCTCAACTCCAATGGGATACTGCACTGTCTTCTCCCACAGCCCCGATGAGGTCCTCCTAGGCAGCAGAAGGCTCACCAAGTAGTCTCGGGGCCGAATTAAGCTCTCTCAGCTGGGTAAAGCAGGAGCGATGTCACTGAAGCCAATGGTGTAAGACTCATGAGGTGACCATCAGGATCTCAGACAAGCCAACCTAGAGCTGCGCAACACTTCGCATTTACACAGTATTCATCTGCAAAAGGCTCTTCTAATTAAGCTTCCCAAGACTGAAGAGGTAGGTAGCTGGAAGCGCCTCAGGGGCCCTGTCTGAAAAAGGGAGAAGCCTGTGAATGCCCTGCCTATCACCCACAGGTAGAGCTTGTTTCCAAGACACCAGAGGCCCAAGGGGAGAAATTACTCTGTGGACTCCCAGAGAATGAGCAGAGCTTTTAATAGAAGAGCCCGTCCCACCCTCAGTCCCTTGGAGCAGCCTGCTGGACTGCTCAGAGTAGGGGAGGAGAGTGGCAGCATCTCACTCTCAGGGAATGCCTACACCCTGTCCCTGGTGTGTCCTAGTGGAGGTGCCTGGGGCCACCTCTGCTTGCATGCCTCCAACTTGGAAAAAACAGCAAAGCCACTCCAGCACAGCAGCAACTGAGTGCTCAGGAACAGCCAACAGGGTTCCCCTGAAGCAGCTTCACCATGGCAAGGCCGAGTTTAATGTGAGAGCAGGAACACCTGGCAGCAGCACTGACGGCATTGTGCAGACAGGTCGTTACACATTCAAGCAAAACCAAACCTAAGGAGGACCTCCAGGACACACAGATTGCTCTCTTCCCAGGCCTTGGCTACAATGATGGTAAAGGCACAGAAAGCCCCCTCAACACCCTGATCCTTGGGTCAAATCCATCAGGCCCACCAGAGGCCTGTCCCATCAGCAGAAAGACCCAGAGGAACAGGCCACCAATGGGAAGGGTGGCAAGTCAGTCCCACAGAAAAGGCAGGTGCCAGGGAAATGGAAAGTAGTCTGGAACGAGCTCCTGCGTTGGTCTCTGTGCTGCAAAAGGGTCACCCCACCTGCAGCCAAGTCCAGCCATATTCCCACACACTCCAGCCAGGGGCCACCTCCTTACCTCAGCTCCCCAGGTGGGGCCATGTTTGTTATTTCACTGTGGGGAAAATGCTGACATGAGACATCTCTGCGGCTCCGTCCAGTGGCACCTCTTTTGTTACTGGCTTTGGGGGCAGGCTTTCAGTCTGTGGCCTCCACTCAGTTGCAACTCTGTATTGGTCATTACATGGTTAATAATGAAAAGAGGAACAAACTCCTCTGTGAAATCCTAGTTTAAAAACCCCTAGAGCTGAACATTGCCAAAGCACCCATTTCCCTTTCACAGATTCTGGCAACTCTATGAATCAAAATTCAACAAAGTCACAATGGAATAAAAAAAAAAGTCCATCAGGAATTAGGTGGGTGAGTTTGAGACCTCACCTGAGGGACAGACACCTTCTCCCCAGAGCTGTCAGCTCTCCTGATTTCAAGGCAGAGAAACCCCATGGGAAGTGATCTGCAGGCTGACAGGAAGGTCACACTTCTGTGTCCCCAGGCCATGTTCATTCCATGGAGCAATGCTGGGACCAGAACGGTGGCCCACGTTCTCCAACCTGCAATGTTCAGCCACAGCCCAAGAGTCACCCCCTCTCACTAGTCCTCATCCGAGCTCTCCTCTGACTTCTCATCAGCTGCCACTTTCCAGTTCTTCCTCTTGCTCCGCTTTTCCTGGATCTCACTGTGCTTCTCAGACGGGGATGTGTGTTGCTTCTTCCTCCTCTTCTTAGGCCGCTTTTCCCTTTTCTCCTCACATTCACTCTCCTCGGAGCTGCTGGTGGCTGAGCTGCTCGGGTGAGAAGAGTCACTTTCCTGCCCAGAGGAAGAGGCAGGGTTCCTTGCAGGCACTTTCTTGGACTTCTTCTTGTGTTTGTGCTTCCCTTTTTTGGTGCCTGAGGCCCCCGCCTGGGAGCACTCGCTCTCTAGGGAGGAATCAGACGAGGCCTGGGCTTGCTCCCTTTTCTTTTTCTTCCGCTTTTTGTGTGACCTTTTTTTCTGCTTCTTCTTGTGTGATTTCTTTTCTTTCTTCCTTTTGCGGGACTTGTGTGCAGATTGTTTTCCAAGGGGCAGTTTCTTCTTTCCATTGACAGCGCCGTGTTCATCCCTCTCCTGCTGGTCACTGTGAACAGGAACAAAGACTGAAATAAGAAAAATGGAGCCCTGGGAGTGTCATGTACTTGCACTTTCCTTTTCTGAGCCCTAATCAATCCCATCCTCCCCAAACTGCTTTTGATACAGATAGGTGGCTCCACTGTCTGATGGGCTGGCTGCATTTTTAACTTCAGGGTTAAACTGTCTGGCTACTACTGGGATTGCTCAGGACTCATAAAAGGGAAGGGTCCTTTCTCTGAAGAAATGGTACAGCACAAGAGAGGGAGTTAAGGGGAGACTTTAAGCCTTAAAGTTTGTTTTTTTCTGCCTTAAGAAAAAAATGCCCGTCTCCGCTTCAAAATATTGTGATTGCTCTTTTGAATAAAAAAACCCACAGTAATGGATCAGCATTATCCAAGACACTGGCTTGCTAAATTTATAATTCTCCTTTGTCTCTAAAAGTCAATTTACAATCAATGTTGGGAATATGACATACAAATTTCTCTGTGTAGCTTTACTGCAGTAATACACTGGGCATTTAATGGCTTTACCTGTCGGTATCAAATTCCTCTGGATACAACTCTTTATAGCCGCTATGACCCCATCTGCAAGGAAACAGCAGGAAACCTCCATTAGAAACAGACTGGATACTCAGAAAATAAGGGTGCTGGAAAGCAGGAGCCTCAGAAAGAACGCAAGTCAAGAGTCCACAGGGAGGAAGGGAGATCACCTTGTGTTCTCCCTGTTTGAGACAATAACCTGAAATCTCAACCCCACTGACATCCCCATGGCATGTAATTTACTTTGTCTTCCCAGTACTTCTGCACCATAGTGAATTATATATGCAACAGCATCATCACAAAATTCCTTTTGTAAAAAAGGAAAATAAAATTATGTGGTTCTCTATCACAGTGGTAAAGTCTGTACACCACTGAATTTAACGTTCAAGGCCTATTCCAGGACACAATTATGGCTATGTGGAGAATTTTATAGTAGCCAGTATGCCAAGACAGATTGGGCTCGTGCACTAATGAAAGACACATGGAGGAATGAAGAAACTGACTCCAGTGACTGGAAAGGAGAAGTCCAGCTAAAGAGGCTCAAGGATGCTCGTGTTTCTCATAAATAGCTCTAGAGCACTAATCAGCATTTCCCTTACCAGGTCCAAGGAGGTGATACTCCCCCTCTAT
>NW_017728980.1:14006473-14010353 GCF_001723915.1 Gavialis gangeticus | reverse complement strand
GCTACTTCACTGTCAGGGCGGCTAGGATCTGGAACCAACTTCCAAGTGAAGTGGTGCTGGCTCCTACCCTGGGGGTCTTTAAGAGGAGGCTACATGTACACCTTGCTGGGGTCGTTTGACCCCAGTACTCTTTCCTGCCATGGCAGGGGTTGGACTCAATGATCTGCTCAGGTCCCTTCCGATCCTAAAAACTATGAAACTATTAACTCAAAAATACTCCTCTCCATGATATCAGGAGCAGATCTCATGTCTGGGGACACTGCTAAACCACCTCTGGGATTACAGATGTTTACTGCTAGTCAGAAAGGCAGGTCTTGGCACTAGTCTGGAATGTGAGATCTGGGCTCAGTTCCTGATACTCTGTGACAAGGGGAAAGTCATTTTGCCCCTCGCTGACATTTGTAATAGGGATGATACTACTTTGCAAGGAAATGGTATGGGTAACTTCACTAACTTGAGAGACAGGAGAGCAACAAAGTGCCAGGTCAGTTAGACATAGGAACCAACCCAGAATAGTATTTCACCCAAACCTGTCCGGCATGTTGGCTTCACATTCGTAGAGCTTCTTATTCCAGGATCGGGCCCTAAGGAAATCCTCTTCAATCACATCAGGAAAGTGTGCAAAGTTCTTTGTCTTCCAGTCAGCTCTTTGGCTTTCTTCATCGAACCCATCACTGCGCATCCGACTGCTGCCAAAAGAAAGCAAGTATTCTTCAGCAGACCATTCTGAGGAAGAGACTTTCTGTGCAGTGGATTAATTCAGGATGCAAAGGGCAGAGGAACAAGCACAGATCCAATTGTTTCTGACTATCAATCCATGCAAAGTATGAGTCACACCTCCCAGGAATAGATATAGATGGGTTCCACGGACCAGCCCAGTGATTGCCTAACCACCTGCGCTACCAAAGCCGCCTTCCACCATAATTTCTCAATGCAATTCCAAACAATCTGAAAAGATGGGAGAGGATTACTTCATTCACAGCTCACGCGCAACCATCTCTGGAACAGATTCCTACAGCTGCTTAACAGCATGCAGGACAATGGGGGTGATGAACAGGGCATCTGGCAGAAATCAGGAGAGGTCAGGAGGCAGAAGGTAACTATCAGAGTTGGAAGTTGTTTAGCTTGGATCTAACAAACAATGGTGCCAAGGCTTCTAATGACCTCAAGGAGCCCGCCAAGTGCAAAGCTGGCACGGGGATCAGGCCAGACTGAAAGAGAAAAGCAGAACCATGAGTCAGAAAACCACTCCTTGCAGCTTTGCAAACTCCTTGGAGGTCTCTACAGATCAATCACATGAGGCTGATCTTACTTTAGCTTATAAGAGACTTTCAGGCACACCCATGATAGCTCAATGAATCTGTTGCACTGACTCTCCAGTTTGCTTCTATTTTAAAAACCCAAAATTAAGAGTGGTCAAGAGCTATGGCAGATTTACACTGGGCAAGATCTTGGGTCTGAACCACTGTAGCACACAGTGCAATAGCAGTACACAAGCACCTAGGAGGTCAATCAGCTTAGGACAGCACAATTTTTCCTTCAATTATTCCATCAACTTTCTAACCACTTCCTAGCCATATTATAATCTTGTTATTTCAGGGGCCCCAGCCAATTTAGTTACACAGCTGTAGAGCTGCATGCCTGGATCATCACACACATGCAATCTGAAACTTCAACAGGGATTTGGTGTCTTTCAACATGCGTCTGTACCCCGTAGGGCCCACAGAAGTGGTCAGAAGAAGATACATCTGTTGCATTTACATACAGGTCATTGAAGTGTTTTGTAAATATTTATCAGTACTGCACTACAGAGGCTGCTGTAGTCTGGTTACAAAGTGAGTAATTTCATACACCTACCTGGATGTGTCAGACAAGATTCTCCTTTGCTTCCTCTCGTAAGTCTCCTGAGTCTGTTTCTCCCACTCTCTAATTTTCCACATTTCTGATTCTTCCTGGATCTGGAAAAAAAAGAAAAAGGAGACAAATAGAAGTACCTCATACATGTGACGTTGAAAATACAAAGCACAAAGTATCGCCTCTTCAAAGGGGCAATTCCAAAGTTGGATGAATTTCAAGCAGAACCACCCTGCTACACTGACGCAAATAAGGCTTTTTAGTCATACTGTATTAACTAAAAGGTGCAACATTATAACGATGGTGAACGGCACAGAAGACTAATTGTTTTGTACAGTCACGCCGCACTGTTCACATACAGGTCTCATTCTACATTCGGATTTCTGCAGGTTCCCTACACACTTTGGCTCTCACCATGTTCAATACAACGCACTAAGGCACACAATTTCTCTCAAGCATCCTGTTGCTGGATCCAAAGACAGCAGCTGCGTTAAGCCTGGAAATTCAGCGTCCAGCCTAAAGCTTTGATGTAACTTTGGTTCATGTTGCATCACCTCACGAACATAAAAAGACAAATGAATGGACAAACATTCTTTGCCTGGCTTAAAGCTCTAATAAAGGAGTACGAAGGGCACTGCCCCACATTCAAATGAAAGCCGGACAGAAACCAGCTCTCGAGTTGTTATAATTTTCAAGCACTAACTTCATAGCTGCTTGGCACTTTTCACAGCTAAAGAGTCATTTTTATCAGGTGGGAATTACTTTACATGCATGGCTGGTCTAAATCTATCATGTGATTAACCAGTGAATTGCACAATATATGCAACAGGTAGCAGGAGCTTACAAATCTGAAAACAAAACTGAATACAAACGTGTCTTGTACCTGAGCTAAAGGAAACTTGCGAGCCAAAGAGCAGAGCTTCCACGGGGAAGCTTCCCTCTCACATGACTCACGAAGTGAAAGTCACCCCACACCCTCAACAACAGCCCAGATGAGCCCCTGTGCTAGAAGCCTACTGGGGTCCAACACACAGGCAGGTCAGCTACAGCGACACACAAGGACACGCGCCGAAGCAGCAGGAACAGGTGGAGGCGACAGGAGCTCTGCAGCGGTTGAGCTTACATCCAAACTACGCTCTGCCACCAGCCCCAAAGACCCCAGCATAGACAACCCGCCTTCGACACGGCTCGACGACGGCAACCACGTGCCAACGGCGTCATGGCCCAGAAAGACCCCGGCACCAAGATGGGGCTTCGGGCCCAGGGGGAAGGCCGCCAACCCTGTGGTGGCTAGGAGCAGTTTCTGGGCAGGTGCTCGGCTGTACCTTGTTGTGCGCGTCTGTGTGGCGGATGACGTTCCTCAGCAGCACCTTGCCCAGCGGCACCCGGGACATCCTGCGGAGGACGGACAAGGCTCTGCTCAGCGCCTCGGCCCCCTTTGCCCCTCCCCCCATTCACCCCTACACCCCCACTTCACAGCCCCTTCACCCGTCCCTTTCACCCCACTTCACCCCTGCCCCCCTTCGCCCCCACTTCACAGCTCCTTCGCCTCTGCTCTCCCACTTCACCCCTCCCCCTTCACCCCACACCCTCACTTCGTTCCCTGCACCCCCACTTCACAGACCCTTGGCCCCTGACCCCCTTCACCTCTTGTCCTCCCGCCCCCACACTCACCCTGCGGGGGCGGCCAGGGCCCGCGCGCTTCCCCGCCCGGAAGTGCGCCCCAGTGAAACACCTCCCCCGGAAGTGGCGGCCTCGCGGGCGAACCCGGAAGCCGGGTAGCACCGGGCGTGGGCCGGCCCCTTCCGCTTCCTGCGGCGGTTGCCATAGGCACGCGGCGCCGCCATGACTGCGCGGGGTGTGGTGCCGGAGCTGGACTTGCTGGCAGAGTACTATCATCACCTCATGCGGGACCAGCGGAGCGCGGCCGAGCGGGACAGCGCCCCGGAGCCGCGCTTCTGCCTGCGCGCCCGTCGCCGGGTACGGGCCGAGCCCCTCGCGGCACGGGGCTCGCCCCGCGGGGGGG
>NW_017728980.1:13985968-14001473 GCF_001723915.1 Gavialis gangeticus | reverse complement strand
GGCGGTTGCCATAGGCACGCGGCGCCGCCATGACTGCGCGGGGTGTGGTGGCGGAGCTGGACTTGCTGGCAGAGTACTATCATCACCTCATGCGGGACCAGCGGAGCGCGGCCGAGCGGGACAGCGCCCCGGAGCCGCGCTTCTGCCTGCGCGCCCGTCGCCGGGTACGGGCCGAGCCCCTCGCGGCACGGGGCTCGCCCCGCGGGGGGGCTACACCCTCCAGGGCCCGGCTCTGACCCCGACCCCAACCCCTCCTTGCAGGACTCGAGCGGCAGACCGTTATTCGTGAACGTCTACGGGTGGAAGCGAGTGCCCGCTCCCCGCTCCCCTAGCCACCCCGTGCCCGTCTGCGCCGGCCGCGTTCACGAGGTGTCGGGGGAGGCAGGTGGTCCTGGGCGCGGCCCGTCAGGATCTCCTCTCCTCTCTTCTCCTGGTATTTTCTACAAGTCGGTTTTCTGAAACAAACTCCTGTCTGTCTGTAGCTACTCCGGGGGAAATGGGTCTAACTGCATGGGCCTTTAACTAATAGGTCCCACCATGTGGAACCAAAGAGTGAAAGATACAACTAATTATTAAAAAAAAAAATTGGGGGGGATGGGACAGCTCAGGAAAAGACCAGGCAGGATAGGAGTGATGTGAGAGTCAACGAAATGAGCTCCTACTGAGAGACCACTTAACTCTTGTCACTCAATGTTTTTAAGAGCATTACAGCATCATGGATGTTGCCTATAACCCTGAAGTTCTTCAGAAGGCACAAGAGGACCAAGCAGAACTGGACCAGCTGATCCGGCTGACACTTAAATTCATTGAGGAGTGTTATAACCTGACTTTGTCGGACGCCTGCCACATTGCACCGTTCAAACTGAAAGGGAGCCTACAAAGGATGAGAGAGAGTCTGATAAGAGGGCAGATACCAGAACTGTCTCTCCAGGAGCAGGCAAGGAACGGTGAGTAGGTGGTGGCATGAGATGGGAAAGAGGCTCAGCTCCCCCCTTCAGTGCAGTCCCTGTGAGATCAGTTTATAAAAGCCAGTTCCTAGTCTCGGAAATCAACAGGTTGTTGAAGCCGGTCTAGGCTGAGCTTCAGGCTTGATCCTGGTGGAAGCTTTACATGCCAAACCACTTACATACAAGTAGTTAGATTACTAGCTCAAGCTGCTGAGTTCCTGACTGCAAAACTTAGATTTAGCAATGGCAGTTTTATCACTTGGGGTTAGATTAGTTACTGCCTACAGCAAGAGCCTCTTAGAAATGAAAGAATAACTTCAGTAAAACATTTTTCAGATGGGAAAGGGCTGACACTTGACCAGCTGATACACAGGGCAAAAGCAGAGGAGAGCCACGATGCTATGCTCCTGCTGAAGGAGGAGGTCATGCAGTCTCAAGTGCCTCTGATAGAGGAGATTGCCAGTACGGAGGTGCCAGAAGAACTCCGCGCGCCAGTCTATGAATTGACTGTTGTGCCAGATGCTAACAAGAAACCCATAAAGATTGAACTGAAGGTTGAACTGCCGAAAGTTAGCTCTGTTTCAGAATGTGACCTGAGCATTTCAAAGGCAAGTTGAATAGAAATGACTTCATTGACATTAGGGCTGGAAGGGACCTCTGAAGATCAGAGTCCGGCCCCCTGTCCTAGGGGCAGGAAGTCAGCTGGTGTCACAGGACTCCAGCAAGATAAATGTCCAATTGACTTTTAAAGGAGTCCAGAGTAGGTGCTTGCACCACCTCTGGCAGCAGTCTGTTCTAGGCCTTGGGGGCTTGAACTGTAAAGAAGTTCCTTCCTTCTGTCCAGCCTGAAACGGTCTTGGAGGGGTTTGTGACTGTTTGACCTTGTCATCCCTTGGGGGTGATAACCTCATGTCTGCTCTCAGTTGAATCTAAGCATTACCAGAAAACCTTTGGGCATTATAGATGTGCTCTGGGAAGGGGTGTGGGGGATGGGCACTTCTAATTATTGCAGCTTGCTAATTAAAGCACCAACTGTCATGTGCATCAGCATCCCTGCACTGAAAAATGCAGCAGGGTGTTTTGAACTAAAGCTCATCAAGCCACCTTTAGTTGAAAGCGCCCCCGTTGCCATTTTTCACTGCGGGGACACTGATATGTGATGCTGGAGGCTGCTGCATCATGTTAACTTCCATGCTCCAGCAGACTCTATTAATCAAATTTGCTCCGATGAAGTGGATTTACAGGGTATCGGAGCAGCCTTGCTGCACATCTACAGGATCCCCCTTCACTTCTAATTGAGACTCTTAAGCGCCTGCATTACTGAGTATTTTTATTTGCCTCTCTTAGGATGATCTAGTCATTGATGTCCCTGAGAAATACAGATTACAGCTGGATCTGCCAGAGTTAATCAATGAAGAAGCAGCTACAGCCACATTCAACAAAGGGAAGTGTGTGTTGCTGATCACAATGCCAGTTCTCCAGACAGAATGTTAGGGGCAGCAGGTTTTTAAGGATGGGACGGTTGATAGCAGATCTCTTACCACTGGATACAAATTGTTATCACTCTTCTAGGAATCTGTTCCTATTTAAATGTTAAAGAGTAATATGATGTAGGGTACAAACAGAACACAGGTAGCCTTAGTCTAAAGAGATTTCAGTGTTAAAGTTTTTTTTTTTTTTTTTTTTTTAAGTTCTTCCTAGAAGTTGTAAGCATTGAAGGGTTATTCACAACAGTTTATTTTAATACATGTAATACTAATTAATATCACCTACATGCAAACCTTGCTATATAATTTGGTTTCCCCATAAGAAAAAGAGACTTATCTTTGCGAAGAAATGTTCTATTCATTCCCCTAGCTGCTCCCACCAGCATTTTTTCCTCTTAAAAAAGTAGATCAAATGCAGTTAAGATGCTGGATCCAAAGCTTTTTAATTAATAGACTGAAGAGGCCTAGGAGAGACAAAGAATACAAGCTTCCTGCTTTTGTTCCATGGCATGCCGCAGGGAATATTTTTTAACTTCAAAAGGAATAGCCTGTTTAGCTGTTGACTGCCTAAATGGTTGAGGACTAAGGGGAGCTGTGCTGTGAGGATGTACCTTAACCTACTCCTTATCAAGCATGCTGTAATCTCAAAGCTAGACAAAAGAACAGCAGTGTCCCAGAATTATCTTGCCAGGTCAGAGATGGATTGCTTACAGCACTGGGGGCCAACCTTTTTGGCATGTATGCCACAGATTAGCCCTGTATCTTGAGTGCCACTCTGATCCCCTTCCTCTGCCTGATCAGCCCCATGGTCCCAGCCTGATCTGCTGCTTTAATTTCTCCATCTCCTATCTGTCATTGTGCTGCCTGGCCCCTTGCTGTGCCTGCCCATGAATAACAGAACTCAGAAATACCTGAGAGTGAAGATGTCACTATTAAAGCAACCCAGCACCTAGGAAAGGGGTCCAAGATGCTACCTAGCGTTCAGAAAGAGCATAAACCAACTCAAATGCGAGTGGTGAAAATCAGTTCTCTGGTGGTTGAGAAGGGGAAACAAAAAAAAAAATCAGTTTTCTTCTGAAGATATGTGACCTCCTGATGTACTATAGGGTCATTTTCCAGTTTCTCCAAATGAGGAAATAAAACATCTCTTTCTTAATTGTTTGTTTGGCAACTTTATACTACATTCCTTTTGCGAACTGCAGCAGAACAGTACAGCATAGCACAGGAATGATGTTTAAAACCACCACTTAAAGGTATCATTGTATTTAACTTGAACAGCTGTTTACTCCTAACTTTCCTCCCCTCTTGTTCTAAAATAATTAGATTGCATCTAACAACTGCATTTTATTTTCTATACTTAATTAAGAATTCAGAATAAGAAAAAGGGCTTTACTCTGAGCTGGCTCATTTGCAGGGTGGATAGGGAACCACAGAATGCTGCAAGCAACCCAAAGCCAGGGATACTTGTACACCTGAATGAACCATTCTGTTCTGCCAGCAAGCTTCCCAGTTGGGTATTTGCTGGAATTGTCCTCCCTTAGCTAGCTCCTGGGTTGGTTAATGTTTGGATTATGAGGAAGAGGGTAATGAAAGTGTCCAGAAGTTCCTCATGCAGACATTTTAAAGAGCAGGCGAATCATGCAAAGTCTAGCACTGGAGTCTGAAGCAAGTCAGTCTAGCACTACCTGAGAATGCTTTGTCAGAGACTGCACTGCCCCACTGAGAACTGGAAGTTAAAGGTTAATAAAATAAGTTGTGTCTGTCAAACCAGAGCACGACAACGGTTTTCACAGCATGAGCATTAGAGCAGGGGAGGTAAGCTACATGCATTAATGAACAGAAAAAGCACTGAAACAAGTCTTAGTAGTCTGCCAATTCCAAACATTTAATGGAACACACAGGTTCACTAGAGCCTGGAACAGGGATAATTAAGTCATTATTAAACTTAATTGCAATCACATGGGTTTGGTTTTTTTTACACCCAACCAATAAAATTAGGCATCACTGCAATTAACTGAGTAGAACATTAAACAGTGGTCACAAAAATATTTAATTTCCACAAAATAGTCTTTCAGCATTATCTTTTGTGGATTCTGTAGCACAACGTTGGAGGAGACAGCACTTAATGCAGTGTGGAAGGGATCAGGTCAGCTTCCCTCTCTTATTCAAATTTTTCCTTCTGGTCACATCACTAATCAACTCTACAATCCTTCTCTTTACATTAACACTTCTATTTGGAAAGTGGAATTTAGGAGTGTTCACCGATTCATCCCACCCCCCTTTGCAGGACCCAGTGATTAGTGTATTTGAACACAAGCCCAATGGAGAACCTTTTAAAGCCATTTACATACACAGACAGCACATTCTGCAGTTTCCTGATGCTGGGACAAGAGACATTCCATGTTACAACAGCACTACCTGACTCTTCTACTAGTCTTAGAGCTTCCTACATCAAGGACACCCAAAAATCACTTTTCAGGCCTCCAAGCTGTCATGTCAATGTTTCCTGATGGCCCAGTTGCATATGTCGATACACATTTCAACACACAAGATCCATTCTCCTGACCCTTAGGCAAAACAAGCATTTCCACTGCAACAGAATATAGTAGGAACTAAGCAATTGGAAAGCAGCCATTTAAGACAATGGAGTTCATATAAAAATGCATGAGTTAAAATCCAAAGAAGGGGGCACGTTCTCCATAGCACTTAAAAGAGCTGACTGCACAGTTTCTGTTTGCCTTATTTTAAAGTGCTCTGAAAGGGTCCATGTAGCTGGTAAAATCTGAACCAGTGCTGAACTTCCAAGAGCCTTTGAAATGCAAAACACTTCACCCTGTGAGAAGTTATTCCAAGAGGTCTATTCCTCCCACAGCACACCTGCTGCTCTCACTAATATTAGTAGGAGAACAGACCACCAGCGGAACACACTTTTGTAACAGGCTGTAGATTTCAGGTTCTAGGGACTCTTGTGAACAGATCTAGGTCTCCTATTTTTGAGAACACAAGAGATCACCAATTAACTGGGCATGTTCCCACCACTTTCCCCCTCAATTAGGAGGATATGACAAAGCATACCCTGCTCACATAATTGTAAATCCAGGACACAACCCTTTTGGAAAGAAGTTTGCAAGATCATTGACTGTATAAAATACAGCATTGCTCTATTGCTTTGTAAAGCCTTTTTGCAAACTATTTATCTGTACAGACTGGTAATAAAAATTACCATTGAATATATATATATATATATTTTTTTTTTAAAATAAAAAAGGAACATTTGTTTAAGAGGAGTCTAAACACTGAAATATAAATAGCTCATTTAGAAATTAATGTGGCCTAGGAAAGTCTTGGTTGCATGGTCAGATTATAGCAGCATGGTTGTTGGCTTTTCAAGGAACTTCTTGAACTCAGCAAGCCACTGAGCTCCGACCGCTCCATCCACAACTCGGTGATCACAGCTAAGCGTTACTGACATCATGCTTGCCACATCAAATCTGGGGAAAGAAAGGGAGTCTCAAGATTTGGTACTTTGCAAAATCAACTAGTGGACATCTTACCAGCAACACTGATCCAACACCCAGGACTTTTTCCTCAAATACCAAAGGGTGTTAATACTGTAGTGCTCAGTCCTACATTGACACCTCTCCAAAGGCCAGTAATAAGAGATCTACATGACAAAGCACATCATACACCTCCTTTCCTACAAGTTAGCAGCACCTTTTGGTGTTCCTTTTGGAACACACGGATCCGAAGCTTTAAACAAACACAGACCTAGTTACAGTAAAACCTCACTCTGGGTCTGCCAGCTCACGCTCTCGGTAATATATATACGCAGGGCAGGAAGATCACCACCCACAGGGCCTTCCATGGGAATGAGCGTTTAAGCTGTATGACTACTCTAATTTGACAACTAACCCGTAGCAAGTGTGGCACAGACGCTGCAAAGCACTGGTCTAAGCTTTTAAATTAATGCTTACCCTTTCTCATTATCTGCTGGCACCAGCCTTTTCTCCGATGTACCAACTGCCAGAATACAAGCTTGCGGTGGGTTGATTATGGCAGAGAAATTCTTAACCCCATACATTCCTAAATTGGAAACTGTGAAAGTTCCTCCCTAGAAGACGTAAGTGCATGTTAATATACAGAACTTTGGAGAGGTCATTTCATATGGCTTTAAGCACATCAAGGAATAGACTGGTTGGTTCTTAAGTCACACAAGCAAAACTGAAAACAATTTCCTATAGCAGGGACATAATCAGAGCTGCAGTTATTACTAACACTCTGGGTTCCTCACCTGAAATTCGTGTGGCTGAAGTTTACCTTCTCGTGCTTTAGTTGCCAAAGAAACAACATCTTTATTAATAGAAGCCAGTCCCTTTATGTGCGCATTGAACACAATGGGGGTTATGAGCCCAGCAGGAGTACTCACTGCAATGCTAACATCCACTACATGATTTCTGCAAGACACAATGGGGACACAGCCTGGTTCACTCTAGCAGGATACACAGAAGGAAGGAAGTGCCACTGCCACTCTCTCTAAGTTAGCAGTCACTCTTCCTGCCTGAAAGTCTACCACACAGGCCTTACTTACAAAGGCATTTTAAAAAGACAGTTTAAAACAACAGTGCTAGCCCCTTAAACAGAAGCTGTTCCCATTCCCACCAGCAGTGAGCAATGACTCTGATTTCCCTGTTAACATCATACTGAAAGTTAAAAAAAAAAAAGAAATATACAGTTGCTTGAACCATGTACTTACTGCCTAATAACTGTGTCCATCCATGAGGAATTTGCTTCAGGCACCTTCAAACATGCCAGAGCTGAAGCTTTAATGATGAAGTCATTGACAGAAAGCTTAACATCCTTCAAAACCTCCTGCAAAGATCATACAGAAGATTGAAATGTCAGCAATTTACCAGAAAAAGGAACTCATCACTGTAAAATCCCAATTAGCCTGCACGCTTGCTGCCCTGCAGCATTGCATTTAAAGGCAGAATATCTCAGAGAGATGCTGCTGTTTCCACCCACTCTGTAGCTGTCACAGTTGATTTGGCACAGCTCTACAAGGCAGGAACATTTGAAAGCATTGTGTGGGCTTAAGACAGCTGCACCCACTTCCCTCCTTCCACTCAGCATTCACATTGGGGGCACATTTTATTTGCACTTCAGGTTTGTTTACATGTAGGTCCTCGCTATTTATCCTACTATCTCACTGAGGCCCAAGTAATGCATGGCTTCTGAATGAGACCTTTTCCACTCTGCCATAAAAAAGATCCAAAACTGGTGAGGAGCAGCAGCAAATGCCAGCTGTGCAAGGAACCTATGGTTTCCAAGCCAAGCTAGCACATCACCGAAGAACAGCCCAGGAGTCTTGTAATAACAGCTGATCAGCAGGTGGCCCATCGCTCACAGCCACATCACAACCCCCCATAGGTTTTTACCTCATTGAGTTCTTGTCTGAGCACCAATATTTCTCCCATGTTTACATCAATGGAGAGATAGTAGTGAGGTATTGTTTGTTTGGACTGCATGAGACGCTGAGCAATGACCTTAAGGAAAGCAAACAGTAAGTCATTACAGCACAATGCACTTTGCAAAACAAGTTCCCAGACACAGCAGAAGCAAAGCTGTCTTGGCAGTCCCAAATACCTCCAATGCTCTTTCTAAAGGCCGCTAAGCATCAGACAATAGTCCACAGTGAATCCAAGGATTCTGCAGTTTTAATCAACTAGGATGTACACCTCTGTTCTAGGTTTTTGTGGGACAGAGGAAAGAAATGGACAGAGAAGCAGGGACAGCAGGAAAGCTTTAAGTTCTGGCAGTCTGAGAAAGGTGTTAGTCTTGGGGAATCAGAAGGATTTCCAAGAAGCTCTAACCCCCATGATCAGTGCTGTATTTCTGGATGCACTTGCACACCCAAAGACAAAATGAGAAAGCAAGCTTCTTACCCTCCGGACATTGCTGAGAGGGATATCCGTGAAGACCCCTGTTGGAGGTACTGCCACAGTTGGAACTGCAGCACGTGTGGGAGCTGCTACTGCTTCCGGGGCCTGGAGGCAAGGAGACACAGACAATGAATCACTGCTTCAACATCAGCCCAGGCGTTGGGAGGACAAATCAACATCAGAAGCAAATCTCAGCACTGAGGACAACTTTCCTGAATCCTGCCGTGTGGAAAATAAGAGTCTTGGGACACTGTCATTGCCTCTTCTAGTCCCCATCCCTCCCTTCCTAATAAGCAGAGGGCACTTCCTACCCTTTCTTCCTCAAACCCCAAGGTTAAGGTCTGGGGCCATATTAAAACTTCTCTCTCTCTGTCTCTGTCTCTCCCCCCCCCCCCCCCAAGGAAGATGGGCAATATGTTAGTGATAGGCAAAGCCTATTGTGGAGAGCCTACTCGGACGAGCAAAGCCTACTCTGATTTAGCTAGAGAGCAGAATTCCATTCTCTACAGTTTCATAAACCACACCTATCAGAGGAATAGTGGCTTCAAGTAATGCCTTGAGCAACATGACTGATATTGGTTGTCTCATCCCCTCCCCAGTGGGAGTATCTTGTTTCAGTGGGGTTTGTGCCTGGAAGAGCAGGGGAGGGTGTTGCTCTATAAATACATGTTACTATGCGCTGGAATGAAAGGCAAGGTCAAACTCTACTGACAAGGACTAAGTGGGGCTGACTGCACCATACTTTCAGTTTAAAGTCCTGCCTTTTCTCTGAACTTTCTCTCGTTGGCTGCATTAATTCAACTGCAGTTGCACACCATCATTAGGTGCTCTGAAGCCACAGTGATGAGGAAATATATAAACACCTGGAGGGAAAACCTGTCACTTGGGTGTTGCATTGCACAAGCAAGTTAAGAAAACCACCTTGCTTCATGCTTTTGAAATCCTACAGACGTTGGTTCCTCAGCACTTTCAGATCTGACGTTCAGAACTGTGCAGCCATCAACACAATTGCAAATGTCAGTCTCCTCCACAGACCCGTCCTTCAAGTGACAGTTATAGCTATCAACAGCTTTTAATAGATTCCACTGCACTAATTATTATAACGTCAATAATGTTGCTACATTCTCACAAACGCAAATTCTACTCACAGGAGCAACCTTTGGAGGCACGAATGACTCAACATCTTTCTTTGTGATTCTACCATCTGGTCCAGTACCTGGTGGAGAGACAAGGGAAACACAAGAGGATTTTAAGCAACATCCCATTGGGGAAGAAGTTAAAATGACCGTTCTGACTGCATTGCTCAGCGCAGGCACTGGATGCCGGGCTCTGATTGTTGTTTTAAACATCTCCAGCACAGTGGGAGGGAAGGGACACCTAAGCACATATTTAAGCAGAGCAAACACTTGGGTGACAAAAACAATGGGAAGAACAACTAACCTTTCACCTGCGCAAGGTCAATTCCTCTTTCTTCTGCCAGTTTCTTTGCCAGGGGGCTAGCTATCACCCGTTCTCCACGCGCAGCAGCCACAGGTGCAGATGCTGCTGGAGATGAAGGAGCAACAGGCTGGGCCAGAGCAGGAGCTGCTGCCATCTTAAAAGAACAGGTCACACAAAACCATCAGCTTCACAGGCACTTAGCTAACACCTCAAAGTAGCTTCACTACAGCACAGTAAGATTCAACACATGAAGAGGACAGAGGCATCTGATTACTTCATGGAAAATGCAGCTGCCTACTCCATAAATGGAAAATCAAAGAGAGCCTGGGTTGCAACTGTGGTGCAATTTTTCAGATGGGGAAGCTCTTTAAGAAAATTATCCAGGAGCACATCTGTGAGGGACCAGCAGAGATTATGCTTAGGGGCAACAAACATGGGTTAATTCGAGGTAGGTCCTGTCAGACCAAGCTGGTGGCCTTCTATGACCAAGTCACAAAATCCTTGGACGCAGGTGTCGCAGTGGGTATGGTCTTTCTGGACTTTAGGAAGGCCTTCGACACTGCCTCTCACCCCATTCTCATTAAGAAATTAGGCGACTGTGGCATCAATGTCTACAGGGTCAGATGAGTCATTAGTTGGCTGGAGGGCTGCACCCAGAGAGTGGTGGTGGTGGATGGGTCATTTTCGACCCACAGGGATGTGGACAGTGAGCGGGGTTCTCCAGGGCTCAGTCCTCAGGCCCACACTGTTCATCATCTTCATCAGTGACTTGGACAAGGGGGTGAAAAGCACCTTGTTCAAATTCGCAGATAACACTAAGATGCGGGGAGAAGTGGGCACGCTGGAAGAGAGGGACAGGCTGCAACTAGATCTAGATAGGTTACAGGGGTGGGAGGATGAGAACAGGATGAGATTCAATACTGACAAGTGCAAGGTACTGCAGCTGGGGAGGAAGAACAAGCAGCATACCTATAGGCTGGGGAACTCCCTTCTAGTCAGCACAGAGGAAAAAGGATCTTTATTGAGGCAAAAAAGGAGTCATTATTGATTCCAAAATGAACATGGGCCGCCAAAGGAAGGCTAACTGCACCTTGTCATGCACCCACAGATGCATCTTGAGCACGTCCAAGGAGGTGATCCTCCCCCTCTACGTGACACTGGTCAGGCCACAGCTGGAGTACTGCGTCCAGTTCTGGGCGCTGCACTTCAGGAGGGATGTGGACAACATGGAGAGGGTCCAGAGGAGGGCCACCCACATGATCAGGAGGCAGCAAGGCAGGCCCTATGAGGAGAGGCTATGGGACCCGAACCTGTTCAGCCTCCACAAAAGAAGACAGAGGGGATCTGGTGGCCATCTACAAACTGGTCAAGGGGGACCAGCAGGCTATGGGAGAGTCCCTGTTCCCCCAAGCACTACTGGAAGTAATGAGGAATAGTGTCCATAAGTTAACTGAAAGTAGATTTAGGCTAGATATCAGGAGGCGCTACTTCACAGTCAGGGTGGCTAGGATCTGGAACCAACTTCCAAGGGAAGTGGTGCTCGCTCCTACCCCAGGAGTCTTCAAAAGGAGGCTAGATAATCACCTAGCAGGGGTTGTTTGACCCCAGTAATCTTTTCTGCCATGCCAGGGGGCTGGACTTGATAATCTGCTCAGGTCCCTTCCGACCCTACCTACTATGAAACACATTGTGAATGACTGCCCAATTAGATCATTTATAAAAATCAATCCATGCAACTACCCCTGAAGCAGTTGAATGGTTATCAAATTTAGATATCAATCTATGAATGCTGTAATCCTAAAATGTCATACAGAAAAAGAAGAACCAGTGAAAACAGTAAAAAGTTGAAGGGGATTCACAGACCTGGAGAGACTAACAGATGGTGACAGAAGTAAGCTCGGCAAAAGCAACAATTAGAGTCACTAGATACAAAGGAGAGGAATTTAAAAGAGTGCAAAAGGATACGAGAACAGATGAAATTAAGAAAAAAAAATCCAAATAGCGAGAGCCTCCCTGGGAGGGAAACAGATTAGCCTTGGAAACCATCCTTCTGAGGAAGGTGTAAGCAAGCAATCTGTAGCCCCACCATTTGGGTACTAGCACTAGAATGGGTGGGGGCCCGGAAAAGAGGCCACATGGAGCAATTTGCTCTATTTCCTGGAGGATGGACTGCACATATCAACTGAGAGATTGCATCCATCTCCAGTGCTCACATTATCTTTACACTCAAGACAGCACAAAGATAATTGGAGTTAAGAGTTCACAAACCTCCAACCCGCAAAGTTATTCATAGCAAATGAATCTAATTGAATGGCTCCTCCCAACCACACTTCCTCATCAGAGACTGTTCTTACTGGTGAGGGAGGAGGCTGTGTTGGTGCTTGTGGCTTGATGTCAACTATTCCAGTCTCCCTATAGTCAGCAAATGCTGGGATATCAGACTCCTTCTCCACAATGATGCAGAGTGGGGTTCCTAATGGCACATCCCTTGTTCCTTCAGCCACCAGAATTTTTGCCAGATACCCTTCTTCCTGCACCTCAAAGCCTGCAAGAAAAAAAAATGTTTGCTGAACAGCAGAAATGGTTAAAACAATGAGATAAATACGGGTGGCCTCAGTCTCACCACGGTGACACAAAGCTGATAACTACCACCAGGATCTAACTCTACCATTTGGTAGATCTGGAAACAGTCTTTTTTTAGAAAAAGACTGAGTGGGGAGAGGGCTCCATGCATTAAAGGGTCCAACATAAAAAGGCTGATGAGTTAGGATCTGCTACTATCCACTCCATCACCAACAGCCACAACAGACTGTGAAATAACTTTAAATTGCTTATTTTAGGACAGAGCATGGCCTCCGGTCCTGGAATGCTGAAAGAGAACAGTCTGGTGTGAAGCTCTACCCTGGATTACTCTCCTCTGAAAGTGAGGTCTCTCTTGTTCTTGGGGGCTGCTCACCTATCGTGGCTTTATCTGTCTCAATTTCTGCCAGTAAGTCTCCTTCGCTCAGCTTCTCACCAACCTTCTTCTCCCATCTCTGAACTGTGCCCATCGTCATTGTAGGTGACAGAGCGGGAAGGACGATCTACGGAGGTAAAGAAAACGTGCATCACACCAGACCTTTGCAAGCCTACAGGAATGGGAACACAACTCCAACCCTGACACAAGCCAACCTGTACTACCCTGAGGCTACAGTACCACTACTTTCTACAGCCTGACTGCCTCAAGATGGCAGGGAGAGGTTGCATCTCTAGTTGGCTTCTTTTAACAAGGCCTGCACTAAGGAAGGAACTCCAGAGGCAAAACATTTTTTAAAAAAATAATAAATAAATAAATCAAAGGATCTCCCTGTTGCCCTGCTGGAATTCTGCTTTTCTTGCTTGATGCAATTAATACATCAGAGCATCTCACAACTCCAAGATTCAGGTTGCCTTCGGTAGCTCAGCTGGTAGAGCGGAGGACTGTTGGGCAAGACATCCTTAGGTGGCTGGTTTGAGTCTGGCTCGAAGGAACGCCTCCCTTTAGACCCTACAGTGAGAGACTGCAGGACCTGAACCTATTCAGCCTCCACAAGAGAAGGCTGAGGGGGGACCTGGTGACTGTCTATAGACTCACTAGGGGGGACCAGAAGGGTTTGGGGGAAGAGGCTGTTTCCCCTAGCACCCGCTGGCATAACAAGGAGTAATGGGCACAAGTTGATGGAGAGGAGGTATAGATTGGACATCCGCAAAAACTACTTCACAGTTAGGGCGGCTAGGAGCTGGAACCAACTTCCAAGGGAAGTGGTGCTGGCCCCTACCCTGGGGGTCTTTAAGAAGAGGCTGGATGCCTACCTGGCTGGACTCATTTGACTCCCGTATCTTGTTTTGGGGTTTTTGTTGTTCTCCCGCCCTGGCGGGGGGTCGGGCTAGAAGATCTACTAGGTCCCTTCTGACCCTTAATCTATGAATCTATGAATTCCACAGACAGGAAGTGCTAAAATAGAAAGGGGGGTGGATAAAATCAGTGCAGTTTGGAACGACTTGCCCAAGGTCACACAGCAAGGAGAACCAAGGTCACACAGGAGGAATAAGATTTCCAGTGGGGTCAGGGTCCTCACCTATTTGGAACGTGACAAACGGGAAGAGCCCAAACTCCTACTAGAAGCTATATATTTCAGCCCTAAACCGAGTACATGCCGACAATACAGCGACGAGCACTTAAGAAATGCACGTTACAGTAATGCTGTTTACACAACAAGCATCACTTCCCCCACGTCACAGCAGAACTTGTTAAAGAACAGACATTCAGCCACACCTAATTGAGAAGAAAGCAATAGGAAAGAAGCACAACTGGGATTCAAGTGGGTTCACATCCCTGCTCCACCACCTCCTTCCTGTGACCTCTTAGACAGGTCCCTTGGGTCACTCAGCACCTCCTCGGTACAATGCGGATAGTAAAAAGCTCGTACTTGAGCAAGGGGTAATAGAGACTATCCGGTATATTGGCAATGGGGGCTGCACAAGTAACCAATCGACAGGCACAGGGTATGCTAACAGTATTAGGACGCCACACAGAAATACCTCAGTCGAAAAGCAATAACCCTCAAGCGCAGCTCATTTTAACCCACCCTAGTCTAATCCCAACAGGCAAATTTAAACCTTATTCCCCCATACCAGCAAAGAGCCTGCTCGGTGCCATAATTGCTTAGTCCCATTTTGTGTTGCTAGAAAGCCATCTAACTAACCACATTTAGCCAGTCTACATCAAAGCCTCTTAACAAAAAGAATCACGTAAATGCAGGAGCTGCACAGAGTTTGCGGAAGCAGGACCCCGGCAGAGAAGGTGGATCCTCCTTCCTTTGCCAATACAGGGATTCCCGTAAAACGTGTCAAAGGGCAGCTCATTGGGATCCCACAGCACGTGACTGACACATGGCTGTAGCTGGCATTAGAAACAGTTGCCACAGCCTGCACCTACACAACAGTGCCCAGGAGCCAAACGTGTCATCGCAGGCAGAAAACGAGATGTCAAAAAGCGGCAGAGAACAGCTCAGGGAAGGGCTGCGTCTTACTTGCATGTGAGGCGGGTAGGAGCTTCCTGGGGCCTGAGCCGAAGGCTGAGCTGGCGGCGGAGGAGAGGCAGCTGAAGGGGCAGGCACTGAGGCTGCGGGGGCAGGGGCAGAATCCAAGGTATAATTTTTAAAGGCATCAACGAACTCAGGCCTGGAAAAGAGAACAGGAAGGCGCCGTGAATCCGATGCTTTCATCCAGGACACCCACCCGCTCCCTCGACTCACAACCCAGGCCCTCACTTTTCAACGGTAATGCATATTATGGCCCCGATGGGGACGTCTCTGGACCCCTCCGCCACCAGGATCTTGGCCAGGTAACACTCGTCCAGGATCTCAAACCCAACCGTGGCTTTGTCCGTCTCCACCTTGGCAGAGAGAGAATCGCCCCGTTACAACGGAGTGGGCGTCGCGTCCGCTCGGCCGCCTCCGAGGGCATCACGCCCACAGGGAGGTTCGACCCGCTTTGACGCATTCGGAGACGACAGCTCTGGGGCCGGGCCGGGAGCAGCCAGGTACCTCGGCGATGAGATCGCCCTCGCTGATCTTGTCGCCCTCCTTCTTCTCCCAGCGCGCGATGGTGCCCATCTGCATGGTGGGCGACAGCGCCGGCAACGCCACCTGCGAGGGGGCTGCGGTTAGCA
>NW_017728980.1:13954784-13985756 GCF_001723915.1 Gavialis gangeticus | reverse complement strand
CCGGCACAGCACCCGCCACATCCCCCCGCCCTGACCTCCGCGCCCGCCCGTCGCCCGCCCCACCAGCGCGACACTGTCGCAACGCGCCGCAAAGCGTCGGGGGCGGGGCTTCCCCTCGCGAGCGGCCGCCGGCTGCGCAGCAAGCCGCGCCGCCGGGTCATGCCGGGTGACTTTAGTGCGCAGTAGATGGACTGCCCGTGGGTCATCAATTTGGTGCCGCTTGGCCTTACTGCGCAATACATGGGTTGTATGTGGGACATCTGTTTAGTGCTGCTCGGCTTCACTGTGCAGTAAACGGGCTACCGGCCGACGTGAGCAGTCCATTTACTGCGCGGTAGACTAGCTTACTCTGCAGTCAGCGCTCGCACATGCAGACAGTGACGCTTTAAGGTGCAGTGCACAGCAAAGCATCTCACGTAGACGCGGCCGATCTGGCCAAGGGGTAATATTCTTTCCTGACCCTGAACCCACCCTGGGTCTGACCCTGAGCACAGAGGCGAGATCGTGTGGCCAGGATGCCTGGGTTTGGCCCACTCGCCAGCCCAGCCTGGGCTGTAGCCAACACCCAATGCCTCTTCTTTAATGTGACAAAAGCGGTGTCCATGTCTTTATCTTTGTGCAGGTGGGCTTTTTGGTCGATTTGGGAGCTCAGAGACATTACCAGGGATCACTAGGTGGAAGTGGCTCTCGTGGATCCCAACCCAGTGCGTCTGAGGGAGGCTTACAAACACCCTGAAACACATCCCCCCACTCAAAAGGATTCATTAGACTCAGTTTGCAAACTTCAGTTTATTGAGACTATTTTTTCTTGGTCCACAAATCCAGAATACATCCAAGTCAGATAGGCTGAGGTCTTTGATGTACAGGTAAAGCTCAGTCCTCAGTGCTGTTGGGCAGGGAGGCTGAGAAGAACTGTCTTTTTAAAAAGCGATGAATGCAAACTTCGTAGTTTCTATGAAAATAGAACTTTACATATAGCGCATATGTTAAATAATCAACTTACAGTCTTAAGGAAACCAGAAAGCAGCTTTGAAGAAAGGGCAGAAATAAACATAGAAGCAAAGGAAAACATTTCAAATTCAGGTCCAAGGGCCTGAGTCGGATCCCATGTACCCTGGTCTAAATCAGGAATAAAATCACCAAAGTCAGTCTTGTAGCGGGTGAGTCTGGCCCAGGTATTTCTATTATTGTTTGCCCATGGTGTTATGAACGGCTACAGGTCGGGTGGTTTCCCAGCTACCTTGGATCCCTTCCAGTTCATGCAAAGATAGGAAACCTAGAGACAACTGCAAAGTCATTGCAGGAACCAAATGACCTGGACTTACACATGTTACAGCCCCTGTAAGGGTGGAGAACGAGGCATAATCCAAGCCTTTAGGCTCCATGTCAGAAGTACTAATGTGTCTGCTTTTGGCTTCATACAGCTAACTGCCAGTGATTTTTTGGGTCACCCATGAGCAGGATGCCAATAACTAAGGGGTTTGAACTCAGAAGTCACCTGTTGCAGACATCAAAGCTGACAAGGCATGTCAAAGCTGTCTGGGGGACAGGTGGAAAGAATAAAATCATCTCCCAGGACCTGCATGACCAGCAGCAGTCGAGGTCCCCTCGCTGTGCTACCCCAGCCCTAAGGGTCCTGATGGGAATGCGAGACAGTAACTGTCTCCAGCCTGATTCAGCCCTAGGTCTCTCTTGGGACTGCCAACAGGGAATAAAGACAGCAGCTGTGACCACTGTTAGTGATCTAGACAGCCATCCACGAGGAACCAGACTGAGATTCCCAACTCTCTCCTCTTAGAGCACCCACCAGCCACTGCTAGGGTGGTAACGGAGGGTCCCTCCTGAACTAGACCGCAGGTGAAAGGCTTGACCGCATCTGATATCCGGTCCTTCAGAATGCGACTTGAACACTGCTCATTTCTGAGCAGCGCAAAGGGTTTCTAGGGTCCGTGTATGGAGGCCTATGAACAATTACTGTTTCTGTTGTCAGTATAAAATAGGTAAGTGCTACCTAAGCATCCAACTCTCACAGAAATAAAATGGGTCAAGTAAAACTTGAATAAAGAGACATTCAAGATCAATTGCAATTGAAATACAACAATGAATTTCAGTCCAATAACCCCATGCTGTCTTATAGCAATCCACGAAGATTCATGCAAAAGAGAAACGGCTGATTTCGCAGGAGGAAGAGAACCTATTCCTTTCCAGGACAGACCTGGTTTTCCTCCTACCAATGAACGTTCCCAAATTCTGATAACGTGACTGCTGTTTGTGGCAAGAAAGAGTTTGTGTAAATCACCCTACGAAACTGTACAGAGCAACAATGGCCTAACAGCCGACTCGTGTCCTATCAGTGCGGGAGCAGAGCAGAAAGGCATCCAAGCTTGTCCCATATGTAGAGGGAGCGAAGTGATAAATGAAATGCTGTTACTGTGTGTACAGCAACTGGTGAAATACAAAAACATTAGGGACTAGTTGGACTTTCATAGTAAAATAAAGCTAGTTATGGAGCCCACTGTATAGTACTAACAGGAGCCTGTAAAACATCTCAGTGTCCTCTAGAAAATGAGTAAAATACAGTACAGTAAGTGTGGAAATATCTAGAAGGTACTTGCACGGGTATAAAAATAGACACAGTCCTCAGACAACAATGTAAACTGGTACAAAATAATTCCAAAAAACAGGAACGAGTTTACAAAAGGACATGTTAATATAAAACAACAAACCCAGGTTTCCTTCATGTCCCAGCCTCCCACGCAGGACACAGACGCATGCACCCCAAGGGTGAGGCCCACGTACCAGAGGTGAACCGACAAAGCCTTGGCTCACTGTTTGACTTTATCAGTCAGGAGCGTCTGCTGCAGCCAGCTGTGCAGAAGTCTGGCTGCCTGACATGTTTGTGAGGGCAGAGTCTGGCAGTGCAGTGAAAAAAGCTGAAGCCCTAAGAGACTTTGGGGTGCGCGACTTCCCAACCAACCGCTTCTAGCTCCCCAGTGGAGAAGGCATGCAGAGGAATGGGGCTGCTGCTCACATCTGTCCTGCCACTGGTGAGTTGCTTTATAGCCCAACTAGTCAGTGACCACCAGGTTCACATGGATGCACCAACGCGCCACTGCTTAGTCCTGAAAGAAACAGCCCTGCTGGGTCTCCTGGGGGAGTAGATGACATGATCTGTCTGCCTAGCTGGAGAAAGGTAAGTGCAGGAATGGTGATAGCTTTAGGGAAAAGGAGGCAGTGAAGGAAGAGGCAGAAGTGCCAGAGCCAGGGCAGGTCCTGGGCCCTCCCCCAGAACAAAATCCATCACCACTAAGGAAGCACCTTTGTTCCCAGGGCAACAAAGCAAGAAGCACAGACGAGCGCAGAGGCGAGTACAGGTTGGAGGGAGAACAGGAGAAGCAAGTCTGGGAAGCAGAAGCCTGTGTTTGGGAACAGGGGCAGCCTTGCTGGTCTTTGCCTTGTATCGCAGGCAGTGCTGCCCAGCAGATGCCCTCCTCGGGATGCCAGGTTCCTGGAGCAAGAAGCCACGCAATTCCCTGGGTGGGGGGCAGGATTCTGCCTCTTCAGCACATGCTCTGGGACTGGCTTTGGCTGGTCATACCCTCTGGTATGTCGAATCTAGCAGCATCTTCTGGTTCATAAGGACAGAGCTTCATGTCTTAGCCACGAGTGCAGGTTCACGTAATACTGTATGCCAGAGATCAGAGTGGACATGTCCAGATGTCAAACAGCAGCAGGCATTTTGGGAATGCAGAGACAGGGGAAGAGAGAACCACATCATTAAGGCCTTCAGGGTTTTGTCAACAGCACAAAGCAAGATGATTCCTTCCCACAAACCTGTCATTTCAGTCTCACACCACTGTCTGCATTTGGCCATGGGAAGTGAGATGCCAGGCTTCCTCGCACGCAAAAACCTGTTTTACCCGTCATTTGCAGAGAAGTCCTCTCTTTTGGCAGCTTGCATTGGATGCATCCCAGCTCACGCTCTTTTTGGTCATTGTATCTGGACATAGCAGCCACTTACAGGTGCCCACAATAACACCACCTAGGAGTTAGTTAATTCTCCCCATTATCTTCTTCCACCCAGGCCACAATTTTCCCCTCCCACCCAGGAATGATGTCATCATCATGGAAAACCTGTAGAAAAAGCAGAGGAGCTGGTCATTTCAGAGCTGAAGCATCTCTTCGTCCTGGGCAAGGGGCACCACAGAAGGAAGCATGAGCTGAGTGCTTCTTCCTAGCTCATATTCCACCACACAAACCACAGAACAACACATCACCTGGCATTTATACAAGACTTCATGTTCCCAAAGGGCTTTAGAAGCAGCAGTTCTGCTTCCCTTCTCAACCCCACTGGGAAAAGCAAGGGCTATTATCCCCAAGTTAATAACAGTGAAAATAAGATACAAAGTCCCATGGGGGGTCAGTATGAAAACTGGGGAACCTGCTGAATCCCACCCTGGGTTCAGAGCATTAGATAGCACTGTGTTTGGAGAGACTGGTCCTGATGCACTTTAAATGTGTTCCTGCAATGGGGTACATTACTCTCCATTGGGGCACGTCTGTGATCACATTCACGTCACCACTCTGAATGAAACAAAGAGCCCCATTTTGGCTCCTTACCTGGGGGCTAGAATCCCCTGAACTGTGGCTCTGGGAATATGACAGTTTGCTCTGCCGCAAGTCAGAGATTTCACTCCCTTGGGAACTGAATGTGTCGGGGTGGCCAAGCCACTGCTGCAGCTGCATACCCATATACAAACCACAATCACAGCTGCGCAGCCACACATACCTCCTCCTTGACGGTGCCAAACTCTGGATCCAGGGCTTTGAAGTGGTACCGGTGGGTTCCTTCCCGATCAATAGCTGCCTTAAAGTCCTTCAGAGTCACTTCACCTAACCTGCAAGATAAGAGTCAAAGCTATTCTCCTCAGCAGTTTGGGCCACAGGATTAAGATCAGGTGTGTAGATGCAACTGTCACTAGCATGTGCCTGGCTGTCAAGCAACTTACTTGATGACAGCACGAGGACACCCCTCCAACAGCATGAAGCATGTGATCAGGGATCAGAACGGTGTTTCTTATTTACAGAAAACAATCCCCTCCTGACCCTTGTTTCCTATTTGTACTGCCACCAAGAGCTGCTTTTTCATCAGATGGCAGAGTCCTGCATTGCATGGTTTATGTCCTGCTAAAGCAAAACTGCCTGGCTGCTGCCCGCTAGAATCCTCTTAAACCTGGGGCTTTACATGCACAAACTCAATACACACGCATCAGGCGTGGGACAGCTCAGGGATCTCCGGACAAAAATGACAAACGCACAATTCTGGGCTGTTTTTGTGTCCTTGCTTCCCCTGTGCAACGAGATAAGATTAAGGGATGGGGAATGTGGTTTGGTGGCTGAACCTGCCCTGGATGGAGGAAATTGGTGTCTCTCTCTCACAACTCCATTAGTATCCACATCAGCACAGGAAAGCCGGGCCTCACCTCTTTGGTATGTTGACCATAAAGGGAGTGAGTGAGCGATCTGTGAAGTAGAGCACTTTGGTGCAGGCACTGCTGCTCATCGTGGGCGTGCTGTGAGAGTGAGGCAGTTCTGCAGACAGAGAAACACAGAGTGTGTCACTGCTGCCTGGGAAAAGCACGGCATCCTCCCACCCCCTCATGCCAGTGTGTTCTCAGCATCCTCTCCGAACAGGACTGGAGGAGACAGACTTGGGAAAGACCCACTCAGTGCTGGTGGAGTCCCTCTCACTGCAAAGGGTGGGCAATTTCCCTGTGCAAGAAAACAAGGTGCTGCAGGGTAGGGTTATTGGTGCAGGATAACACTGCTGGTCTGGAGGAATTCCTTAGAGCAGCTCCCTTGGGTGACTCAGAGCTCAGCCCGCTCGGGGCAGGCATTGCAGCCTACATCCCAGACGCTCTGCCCAATGCTCCTGTAGGGAGTAGAGACCGCCAGCCCTGTTCTGGAAGAGTCACCAGCTGAATGTTGCCACCTGCTACAGCTCGTGCTGAGGGGAGGAAGACAGAAAAGGCAGCTATCATTCTCCTTGTCCACATTCACAGCTAGGGGATCGGAGCAGTCACTGCTCGTTGCCTCCATCAGGAGAGGCTGGGTACTTCCTTTGACTCAGCCCTACTTGCTCAGAAAGATGTAGCCTGCACCCATGCCTGCTGCATGGAGCAAGGAGGGGTTTGACCTTGTGGGCTGCTGGTCTTTTCTCCCTCTGGCTGCTCCCCTGCCCTCCCCATTCCTGCAATGCAGGTGTGTCTGTCCCAAAGGCCCCAGGGTGTGTCTCTGGGTTTTGCCCTTTATGGTAGAAAGCAAGCAAGTCAGAGATCTGGACACTCATCCCAAAGCTGCTGGTTTAGCAAGTTCTTGTCACCATCACTGAGCTCTGCACACCCAAATCCTTTCGAGCTCGGGGCTGCTGGGGCCTATATAATCTGGCTGCTTTAGGATAGTGGATGGAGCCTGTGGGGACTTTGGGAGGAGGGGAAGAGGTGTAGTTCTCAGCACCAGACACATGACACAGGCTGCTATGGGAGCTGGAGCTTCCGCGCCAAGAGGAAAGGGAACCCAGCGACTCCTCAGTGGACCCACCTGGGGCTGCCTCTTTGAATCAATAATCCCTTTGCTCCCAGCTCCCTTCTCCATCCCCTGCAGAAGCTCTCCTGGGCTCAGGCCCTGTAGTGCAGGTAAAGGGTGGGACCCGCCTTCTCTCCCCCACCCCTGTGGGTCACTCTGCCAATCAACGCATTCACCCTTTACCAACATTTTCCACATTACAGCTGCCAGCACCCCAGACAAGCTGCCCCCAGGCAAGGGGGATGGGAACCCCTGCTGCTTCCAGCCAGGCCAAGTCACTGTGAGAAACTCCTGTATTATTCAGCATACATTAAACCACTCAGGGCCTTGTTACACATTCATTTTAAGTGGCTCACAGAGCTCTTAACCCCTAGATAGCCCACACTAAACACATGAAACTAGTTTTAAGCACCCTTTAGGTAGTTTAAAGTTATGCCACTCCAGCCTAAGATTATCTCTGATCCCTGCTTCCCAGCTGGTGTTATACTGACATGCAGCTACTCAAGGCTACGGCTTAGTGGGAACACCCCACTTGCCCCCACTCCCTTGCTGGCCCACATCAGGCCCACTGCACCCTACCATGTGCCCTGTCCCCCCATCCTCCATCAACCCTGATTGGCCGACTGCCCCCCTGCTCCCCCAGAATGGGCCTGCCAGTCCCACCCTCCTGCACCCCAAATCCCCACTCACTGCCCCTGCTCCCCTCCCAGCTTATTTTTGGCTGCTGATGCTGTCCCAGGGGAGCAGGCAGGGAAGGCAAACCCCCCCTATCCAGCTGCCACTGTCATCACTGCTCTCTGAGCTGGGCTCAGCCTGGAGAAGAGTGGTCAGCAGCAGCGGTGGGCATCAGGTGAAAGCATTTTTCCTTCCCTGCCTGTTCCCCCAGGATAGCGCTAGCAGCCGAAAGCAACCTGAGGGAGTGGGGGGGCAGGGGAGAGGGCCCTGGGGGCAGGGCAGGGGGGACACCCCAAGGGGCAGGAGGGAAACCCAGAATGGGAGGGGGGGCAGGGAGTCCTCCAGGCCCCTGCCTGCTCGAACATGTGACTGCTCCAAACTCCAGCTAGCACTAACCCCATCAACACTTGAGCAGCTCAAAGTGCCACGTCTGACCCCAGGGCTGGGAGCAGACGAAATGGAGCCGGCACTGCTAATTGCAGACGCTAGAGGGCACGGCGCTGACACGGTCTATGCCGACTCTGAGATCACCTGGGATAACACCAGGCTTTTCTTGATTCCAAGAGAACTATTAACCACTATTATTAATGGTGACATATGTGGTGGTGGTGGCACCCAGAGGCCACCAGGCTCCCCCAGTGAGGGTGCAGACAGGGTCCCAGCTCCCTAGCCCTTCCGATATAGACTGTGAGGCAAGTGGCCAAAGGAGTGAGGAAGGAGAGAACAGCACCAAGTGGGGGACAGAGCGGGGCTTGGCCTGTGCCGTTTCGCTGCAGGGGGTCCAGGCAGTGGGCTCTGTCTATAAAACCTCTGAGCCAGGAAGGGGTGGGATGAAATGCACTCACTGGAGTTGGGAGGCCAGGAGTCCCGATATTCATTGGCTGCTCTGCTTGCCGGTGACTTCCCTCGAACCTAGGGAGACAGCCAAGAGAGTGAGGGCAGGGGGCCAGGCCCCGAGACCTCCCGACGCCGAGAAAGAGCTGACGGGGGAAAGAACTGTCATGTAGCTCGGTGAAAAGGCACCTTCTTCCTACACACAGACACGTGCATGCGCATGCACAACCCAAACAGCCAAAACACAGCCAGGCCCCCAGCGTCCCCAGGTTCTCACTCAGATTCCCCCTCTCCCCCCCACAGGACTTTAAAATGTATAAAACTGAAGTGAAGAGCTCAGGTTTTCTACAGCCTCCCCTGAAGTCCAGAGATAAAACATGCCACCATCTATGGTCCTTCACTGAGATTCAACAAGCTCTGTGGGGATGGAGAGTCCTAGAGAGTCAAGGCACTGCTTCGCCACACTTTTTGCAGGCATGAAACCAACTCTCTGATTAAAAGGTCACTGAGAAAACAACAGATGGGCTGGGCTGATTAACCCCCCTGCTGTGGCTCCTGCTCCTGGGGAGGACAGATAAGCCCTGTGTAGCTATATGGTTAGCAGGTGTCTGCTTCAAATTCCTGCCAGCTGGCAAGACAGAGCCCAGGGAGCAGCTTGGGGCCCTCAGCAGCTTTGCAGCGCTCTGCTGAGATTAACCACTTAACCCTCACAGCCTGCAGAAGGGGAAACAGAGGCACAAAGAGGTGAAGGGACTTTCCAAAGGTCATGCAGCAAGTCAGCGAGAGCTAGGAACAGGGCCCAGGAGTCCTGACTCAGAGCCCCCTGCTTTAGCAAATAGACTAGGTTAGGCCACTTCACAGGAGTACGGGGAGCCCATCTTGACATCTAACCTCCAGAGAGAAGCCATGAGACCAGAGACATGAGGTGCTGTAACGAAGCACCATCTGCTCCACCCATGGCTTCTGCAGGGCTGGTGGGGCCCCTGGGATCCCTCCATCTGCCTCAATTCAGACTTCTTCAAGATTTGGTGAGCAGAGCCATCCCATGAGCAGCCCATGTCAAAGAGAGATGCTAGGGGGTGGAGGTCTCCCTGGCAGACATCTTGAAGAGCCGAGTGGGGAAGATGTCAAGTTCACTGGGGAGTGTTTACCCTTCTCTCTTGCCTCTTCTGCATCTCCATGCGGTGCAGCCTCTCCATCAGGCTGGAGATGCCCTGCTCCAGGCTGTCGATGGTGTGATGCTGCGGGTCATGACCGCTGAAACTGTTGCGCAAGCTGCGGAGAGCATCGCGCACCAGCTGCAGGTCATTTGTCTGCCCAAGAGACCAGAAGTCAGGCAAAATGCGAACCAGGAGCTCAGGGTAAATCCTTACTTCCCAACCCACATTCCTTCTGGGCATGACAGCTTCTCCCAGACACTGAAGTCTACCCTCCAAGGCAGGCAGCTGCCAGGGAAGGGTGATGAATAGCCCCCGAGATGGCTCTAGGTACGCACCACAAAACCTACCCCTCTGTGGGCTGTGGGGGCAGCTACTTTGCTTGCTGGCTGCAGAAAGCCGTTGCTCTGGGTGCTGTGATTGCTGTAGCCCATCACCTGTTGCAAGGAGAAACAACTATAATGCAGGGCACTGAACATTTCAGGACTTTCCTGCAGGGGACTCCGAAGTGCCAACCCCAGATCTGCAAGAGGGCGGAAAGCAAGGATACAGCAACATCCCGCACGTCACACTCCTTCGCTAGGGAACACCCCTGCACCTCAGGATCTGGGCAAGGCTCATGAATCCTGTTTTATGGACAGGGAAACTGAGGCAGAGATAGGAAGTGACCTGACACATGGTCCAAAAGACTCTTCAGGTCCACTGCAAGGAGACATGGTTCTTGCTGGTGGCCAGCTCTGCTATCTCAGTGACTGGTCAGTAGGAGCAGATGGGGGTAAGAAGATGGGCCCTGGTCTAGCCATTAGACTGTGTTAGCATTAGAGGTAGGATTGAAACCCAGGAACACCTGGTTCCCAGACCCCAGGGCTCAGCCATCTGTGACTGTGGTGGAGGAAGCTGAGTAAAACCGAACTCCCTCTAGAGTGCTTTGGTCAAGCTGCTCCAGCTGGGGCGCGCTCTGGAGCTCAGCTGCTCTGGTCAGAGAGCAGTCTCCCAGGAGCTCAAATGACAGCACTGCGTCAAGCCTGGTCTGTCTGGGACAACGCAGGTGCCCAGGGGAGCTGGGTTGCCACAGAGTGCATTGGACTCAGGCTACACATTATCCAGGAACATCATCCCAAGAGCCTGATGCATTCCCATGGCTAGAGCATCACATACCTCCTCTGCTTCTCTCTTCATGCACTGGGCCAGCAGGGCTTCCTTGTGCTCCAACTCCCGCTCCAAATCTGCCTGCAAGGACAGCAGACTAGTCAGTGCACTGAGCCAACAGGGCACAGGGCAAAAGGCAAGCATGCGGGTTCTGTACCTGCTGGTAGCTGGCCTCGGAGAGCTGCCGGAGCATTTCATCCAACTTGGTCTGGTGCTGCTGCAAGTGGCGGTCCTTCTGGCCCAGCTCCTTCTGCAACACAGTGGAGGAAAACATGAGAAAGGCTCACCCTCACCTTCCCTGAGGGCAGGGAAGGGTTAAGGCTGGCAGAGCCCATCTGCTTTATACCCCACGCTCTATTTGGGTTTCTAAGTCTTGTTGGAAAAGGTCAGTCAGGTCCCTAGAGGCTGGAGCTTCGTAGACACCTATCATGCTCAGGGCTGTGGCAGCAGCCACAATGGCAGGACTCTCAGAAGACGCAGAGGATAATGAAATGAGACAGGCAGACAGGAAGTGTGGTGGGTGTGCAGCTGAGGGTTACACACTCAGCTAGCCTTCCACAGTGCAAGATACAATGCACACCACCCCGGTGACCCTGTGAACACCCCTTAGGGGCATGGCAGAGTCCCCAGGGGTCCAGCCCTCCCAGTCCTTCAGGCTGCGAGAGGCCAGGCTCAACGGATACCAGAGATATCACTTGTTATTCCTCTGTATTTCACTGCTTGACAAAGCAGGAAGCACACACAGAGACACAAAGGTTGGGAGAATAGAAAGGAAGAACGTTTCAGGCTCTCCTTGTCTCCAAGCTACTGGGTAATGAGGCCCCACCTGGGCAGGCAGCTTCGCTTACTTTGTATTCTCCCAAGAGCCGGTTCCTCTCTTCAACCTTCCTCTGCAGATCGACCTGCAGAAGCAGAATGTGGATGTGAGTTTTGTGTCCCAGGAAACCTTTCCAGAGCCATGTGGGGCACCTTTACAGAGTACGAGCTCCATATGAACAGCACGGGGCTGTTCCCCTCAATATGGCAACTCCCTCGCTTCCTTTGCCACTGCTGCCTCCCCAGTGCAGACTCTACCTACACGTGGCAGCTCCATCTGCCATGTACCATTTGCTGCCTCACAAAATGCATTAAGGAGCTTATTCATACAGCTCGTCCCTGCTTTGACTGAGGGTGAGGAGGGCCCTCGAGAAAGGGGAGGAGGAATGAGGAGTGGGGGAGGCCAGTGAGCCTGACAGCAGGCCATTTGGCTTGTGGCACGGTGGCTCCTTTACACAGCCCCGTAATTACTAATTCACCTGTCCCCCAGCCCCCAGGGCCAGATTGCAACCACAGCTCCACCCCTGATTATGGGAGCCTCTGCCCTCCAATTTCTGGGCCCTGCCACCTCCAGCACCAAGCCGTAGTGGCTGCCAGCAGCAAAAAGGCCTCACGTTCTGGTTGTGTAACTCCTCCTTGTCCATATTTGCTCTCAGCAGCTCCTGCTTGAGCTGAAGAACAGAAGCATCCTGCTGAGCCAGCCTCTGCTGCAGCGCATCCTGGGAAAACACATGTGTTATCATTAGTGCAGTGCCAGCAAGGTGCAAGGTGGAGGCTGGGACCCTGGTCTGAATCTAGTAGATAAAGCAGGGAAAATGCCAACCAACTAGGGATGTATTGTGCAGGCTGTGGCCCCAGGGTGAGCTCTCGCACGACAGCAGAAGCTGTGAAAGCATCTGCCCAAGTGAGCTGTTAGACCTTCCCCGGTGCTGCTGCATGCTGCTGAATTCCCTGTCAACACCCCAGCCAGCTGTCAGAGCTGGAGAGAGACGCTGTGCCTCTGCCTGAGCTCCCGCTTAAAAGACGCTGCCAAGATACCCGAGTGGAAGCAGCACCTGTGCATGTGAAGGTGCTTAATGGTGACCCAGAGCTCCTGCCCTCGCCGGCTGCCTGCCCCATCCGTGGGGGAGAAACAGGTAAATGTCAGTCAAGGGCACAAGGGCTTCACTCTAAGAAAGCTGAGCTTCCATCTGGTATCATCTGACAATGCAAATCCTGCCAGTGTGCATCTCCAAGCAGCCAGGATCCCTGCCTAAGTCACGGCTATTCTCTGCACCTTTCACTTCATGTTACTGAGAAGCTAAAAGCTCCATCTTGGACAGAGGGATGCACATGCACATGCACACACACACGGTGTGATGGGCACTTCTAAAAATACCTCATGCTCAGAAGCAGATTAGTAAAGTACTCATATATTAGAGGGAAATGCTGCACATGCAGGAAGTCAGACATGTCAAAAAGCTGCCCAGGCCATGGAGAGCAAATATCAGGAGTTTGTTTTGTTTTGTTTTGTTTTGTTTTGTTTTTAATGGAAAATTCTTCGTGTCCCAAGTCAAATCAGGCAAATCAATTCCAAATCCGTGAGTCATGCAAGAACCGTATGTGGCCCTGCTACCAGCACGCATCCTCCACCCCCGCCTGGGGCTTCAGGTGCTTCCAAATCCTTTGGCAGGCATCCTACATGCAAGTCCAAGCCCAGAGGCTTGGGGTTCGGATGCCCCCGAGTTTCACTTGCCCTCAGCCATATGGCTGCAGGAGCAAGCTACTCCCATTTCCATAAAGTCAGCGTGTAGCCAAGATCCCCCCACTTGGTGTCAAAGTGGGAGTTTAACTATGAAGCTCTCATAAGGAGTTCTGTCCACTGTGTAGAGCACCCTCCACTACACAGCGCCATTTTAATTGCATTACATCAGTCAGGGTACTGCCCCTGCCATGTTCATGGTTTTCCCCTGCCAGTGGGAAAACCACCCTGGGCGGTTGTGGTATTTCTCTTGAGGAAGCCAGTCAGCTCTGCCAACACAGCAGTGCTTCTTCTCATTTCCTGAGCCCTCCCCAGTGCCTGAAAGAGACAGAGAGGTATAATGTTGCCCCTACTCCTCTCCTTCTGCACTGTGACAGGCTCCTCAGTTTTACTTTGGAAACCACGATTCATCTTCTCTCCTCTCACCTTTATTCCCTGGAGGTTTCGAGCTTCTTGTTTGTATTTCAGCAGCTCCTTCTGCAAATCCAACACAATCTGATTAAATCAGCATCACAATACCCCTCCGGGAACATGCACTGGACCGCTGGACACCCCTGCTGGAATAATGCAAACTCCACCTTCTCCCGTGGATCCAGAAGCACATCAGACTCCAGCCCATTGCAATGAATCTAAGGCAGAGCAGCCCCCTAAGCTCTTTATATCAAACAGCACATGAGAAAAGCTGTGAATCCCCCAAGTCTTCTCCTCAGGGCAGCAACAACTCTTGCAGTGTTAGTGCTGGGCCCAGAGCCAACTTCAGCACAGTGCGCAAGTAAGACCAGCTTGACACAGGAAGAGCTCTTCTCAGCTGCTTTTATCTTCCACTCGAAAGCCTGCTTCCATTCAGACATGGCCAGAAATATAACAATTGCCCTGGATAAAGTTTTGGAAATGGAGCACAAGGCTCTCAAGAGAAAGTCTTTGGCACCATGAGCACACAGGGGTCTCCTCAGGGCTCAATTCAATTCAAATATTTTCTGGCTATTTGTTTTTATGGAGAGTGAGGTTCACAGCATTGCTGGGAAGCAAACTGGGAGAGGGAACATGCACCAGGCTTCACCCTAGGCTGTGTTACAACAGGAGGGTTTGCAAAATGACAGTTCAACAACTCAGTGCTTAACCATCACAGTAATGAAGGGTTCTCCCCATCTGAGAATCTCAAAGCATTTTGCAAAGCCAATTCATTTGTTCTCACAGCCCCTGGCAGGCAGGTGTCCTCCCACTTTTTTCTGTTTGAATGGCTGATCTAACCTGAGGCAGAGAGCAGTGACAACACTCCCCCTTCCCCACACTCCCCCTGCACAACAGCAGCACTGGGAATAGCACTGGAGAGGAGTGTCGCCACCTCCAGAACAAGAAAGCTGCAAGATGCAGACAGAAGTGTCACCCCCAGCCTGGCCACCATGCCATCTGCCCATGCCTGACTCCTGCTCACCTTCAAGTCTTGATTTTCCTCCATGCTCTGGTCCAGCCGACTTCGGATTATAACCTGAAAGCAAAAAAACTGCAATGATTACCCTGTCTGGCTGGGCGGTGCACAGAGCTGACTGAAAATGGATTGTAAGGTACAAGCCCGTGCTTACCAGCTGCTCCTCTGGGCAGGCTCCATGTTCACAAAGGACAAAGGATGCCTCTTGCTCGTCCTCAGGTAAAGACCCATTGAGCAGCAAAGCCTGAGCAACAACAAAGGACCCCCTGTCAGGTGATATTGTGGGAGGGCACAGGGAGAAATTCAATCCCTCTCCACAGCTTTGGCTGGCAGCATTTCACACCAGGCCAAAATTAACAGCCTGGAAACAATTTTTTCTATCATTTCTTCTAACTTAGCACTACAAAAGCCTTGGGATTTTCTGGAAGAAGCAGAAGACACCAGACTGTCCCCATGAAGAGATCCCCGCTGTTGGTGAGAGTGTCCCAACACCATGCAGACAAGCTGCACCAAGCATGGGCAGCACCTTGGCAATTTTTATGATTCGAGCTTGCGCTGGGTTTTATTATGAGCCGCACAATGTCGTCCCTGAGGGACAGCCAACGTGTGTGAAAGCTGGAGGCGAGATGCTGAAGGCCCAGCAGAGATGTGCCACAAGAGACTTTTCTTCTGGGGACTAGTTTGAAGTGTTCCCAATAAATATAAAAGATATCAGATTCACCCAAAGAACCTTGTCTACCCAATAAATTCATAGATTCATAGATTCATAGATTAAGGGTCGGAAGGGACCTAGTAGATCTTCTAGCCCGACCCCCCACCAGGGCAGGAGAACAACAAAAAACCCCAAAAAGAGAAACGGGACTCAAATGAGTCCAGCCCAGCTGTCTTTTAAATATGTCTTTTAAAAACCAACCAATTTAAAAACCAACCAATTTAAAAATTAGACTTTTAAAAACCAACCCAGGCTTCTTAGTGCTGGGCATCCCACTTTGCAAAAGTGCTGGAAAGCAGAACACCAAGCCTCAGATATGCTTGTTCCAAAAATGCCCTGCTGTTAACACCTGCTAGCTCACCTGTGCCTACACGCGGAAGTGGATCCATTATTAGTGGCTTTCAGTAGCTTTCCCCATTGGTGTGGAAAGGAGTCACCATGAAAGTGGAATCAAGGCATTTTTGCTTCCTGTGCCTTTCCAGGGAGCATGATAGTGATGCAATCCCAGGCTTTTTAAAGGGATTTAGATGTGGGCCTTTTTGGAATAGCACATCCTGTCCAGGTGCAGGGAGCTGACCCAAACGACCCTAGTTTTATGCCTAGCTCCCACTGATCCCAACAGGACTCAGGTGCCTCAATACCTTTAAAAACAGGAGTTTTGGCAGAACCACAGCCTGGCACAGACCATTCCCCTTGCGCAAACCAGCTCCAACCACAGTCCTAGAGCCAGGACTGGAATTCTGCACCGCTCTGGGCAAGATGCAGAGAGGGCTGTAGAAATGCTGTGCAAGATGTCATGTTGAGGGGGAGGGAGGGTCCTCATCACAGAGAAGGAGCATCTTAAGCTCTGCTGCTGAGCATGGGGAAGGCACCTACACACCGGGGAGCAGCATGTGATTAACCTTTCCAGCATATCCAGACAGATGCTCGTGCACCTGCAAACAAGGAAGAACCTGTGTAAAACTCAGCTGGCCGGTCCTGAGGAGGGAACACGCTGCAGCGGGGACAGGAGGTGTGAACAGGTCACAGTGCTGATCTGCCCCGTGCAGGATGTGCTCAGAGCCCCTCTCCTCTCTGACAGGGCACGGATTCACAGCAGAGCCCACGGAGTTCAGGCAGGGGCTGCAGGGAGAAACGAGCCCCTTCCTTTTCTGCCAGGATCTGTCCCCGCTCTGTGGCTGCAAGCTCAAGTCCGGTTTGCAGGAGCGTTCCCCTTCACCCCAGGCTGTGGGCTCGGGTCAGGTTCTGCCTGCCGACGGGTTTTCCCACCAGAGGACTGTGGACAGCACTGAATAGTGAACTGACGGCCCTGTGTATCCACTGAATGCAGATGTCCCACGGTGTGCCCAGCAGGACACTTGGGCAGGAATCACACAGAAAACTGCTGTGGTCTTGGCTCCGAATGGAACACGCAGGGCCCCGGAACTTCAATCAACCCCTTGCAATCCGGAGGCTTTTAAATATTGAGCAAGGGGGAAAATCAATTAATCAAATCCAATTTCCTGGTTAGCAATGTCAGCTGCCTCCTCTGTTCCTTGGGGATGAGGGGGCAGCAATGCCAGCTGCCTGCTCCTGCGATGGGGCGGTGGGGGCCATGCCAGCCTCTCTAATGCTGCCTCCCCCTTCTCGCAGAGGGCACATTATACAACTGGATTTCACCAGTGCATCAAGCATCTATTTTCTTTTGGAGTCCTTTGTGTCTCCTGCCCATTGTCAGCTGGGAGCGCGCCCTCCTGGCTGCCTGCGCTGTTCACACAATGTGGGCTTTGTTTACCCGCACATAAATATTTACAACTCAAAGCCAGACCGGTTCTCAGCGCAAACAGAAAGGCATCTTCCAGGGAGCGTTCAGGGTCGTTACCATATGGGGCCGGGGGTCTGCTCCCCAAACAGAGCCACACAAACACATGGAGGGAGTCATTGGACTGTGGAGGCACCAGGATGGGGCAGCTAAAGAAAGGTCCCAGCAGACAAATTTGATTGAAACGAGCCCGTCCAGAAAGGGCCAAATTGCACAGCCCCGCCTGGCTTACTGAAATGAGACGGATTTGAGCCTTTTTGCTCCCTGATCACCTCTGTGAATCGCTATTGATTTCCTTCCACTCCTTGTCTCTCTGCATTACTTCTGATCACAAATCACAGCAAGGCTGTTCAGTCCTCCAAGGCTACTACCGAAACTGGAGGGCCCTGGCAAGAAGCAGGGATCCCAGCAGTGAATCTTGCTCCTTTTCAGAGTGACGTCCATGCTTTCCACAGCACTGACATTTTTATGTGTTACCACACCATCATAATACAGCTAAATACCAGCCTGTCCCCAAAAGACAACAATGGGGCTGATAATCAGGTACTAGGCATAGGCTCGGTCAGGATGAGATCCGTGGCTGGGTGCATGTAACATACCCTGCCTCTCCCAGTCCATCTGAATCGCTATCACTGGAATAGCTGGTGGCAAGCCCTGGATGTAGCTCTCTTGGTTACAACATGCAAGCAGCCCCCATGGGAACATGTGCTAGAAATCAATAAGGTGTGTGTTCTTCTGCCTGCCACGCACACATTTCCATGCCCTGCCTCAGCCCCTCCTAGCCCTCACACCTTTCACACCAGCCCTCCATGAACCACCCCACCGAGAAAAGCCTGAGGAACCTTGTAAATGGCCCTTTCAAAGAGTCAAGTGTCTGCATGACTTGAGATCCTGGAGACAAGCCCTCCCTGCCCCCCCCAGGAGTCTGGGAAGGGCATGTACTGTTGTTCCCCATCACCTTAGCCAAGGACTTTGCAAAGTGGCAAACTTGTTGGGCCACAAAGAACCAATTAATGAAGGAGAGTGAAAGAAACTCCCTGCCAGTGCTGGGGCAAGGAGTGGGAGCTCTAGCGTAAGAGCACCGTCTTGACTAGCTGAAACGACCACACTCTTATCTACTCAGGCACTTCCGTGCACCCCACCACACCACAGGGGACTCACATTACTCAATTTATCCCACAGTGCGTCCCTTGGACTAGTATCCCCCTGCACTTGATAGACAACACGGTGGGAGTGACTGATCTGCCCAAGACCCCCCCACAGGTCTATGGCCGAGCAAAGAATTGAACCCCAGCTTCTGGAGTCCTCCATCAAAAGATTACCCTTCCCCCCTGCCAAGGCTTGCAATAAAACACCAGCATGAAAGGAAAGCAGAAGATGGCTTGGCTGAAAGGAAGAGCAAGTACCTGCAGCCCTGAGATCATTTTCTTAGCCTCCTCCATTTCCTTTTCCAAATGCTCTTGTTGCTCGAGCAGCTGCTCTTCCCATGACGTCTCCAGACAGGATCCAGGGTTCCCTGCCTGCCACTCAGGTGGAAATGGAGAGTCTGGCTCTTCTGCAAGACAGAACAGCTGTAAGTTATGCCAGTGAACACGAAAGGAGTCCCAGAAAGAGAGGGGCAGCCTACAGCCGTCTTGCCACGCTCAGACACCAGTGGCAGGAACCAGACTCTCTTCCAGGTGGTGTCAAAGTAGTTGCTGGGAGAGAAGGACCTCTGATCCCTCCGAGCTCAGGGTTCAACACCTCATTCATCCTGCAAAGGATGTCTCTGGATGTGCCCACCTATGATAGACAGCTGGAGAGATTTTCCATCTTTTATAAGCCTTGACAGTGCTCCCAGCGTCAGGACTTTCAGGTGAGCTGGAGCGTGCAGGTGCAGGTGTTTATTCAGAGATCAGTGTCAGGCCTGACAGAGGGAGTCGAGGGACTGGGGGAGTCTGAGACCTCCTAGTGTAGGAGGAGGTATCTCCTTCAACAAGCCCTGACCATCTGAGCTTAAACCCACCAACTTCAACAGAAAGATCCTCCTGGGCTTTGGGTCAGGCCCTTGGGACCTCTGATGGCAGCTTGTCCATCATTTCAGCACTTCTTGCTATTAAGACACTCTCGATCCAGTTGCTAAAACCTGGGTTTTCACAGAAATTCCAGAGCCACACCGGCTTCTGTTCCACACACCAAAACACTCCAGGTGTCAGCAGGGAGAATTCACCACTTTTACCCATACTGATGCCTCGCGCTCTAGTTGAGAAATGCACACAAGGCAAGTTCATTAGGAGCCTTTCTGGCCTGTTCCTGAATAAGCTAACATGCTCCAGACAGGAGCACCTGTACTCTGCCAATTGATGCAAGGCCTGGCTCTGGCAGCCTTACCCAGGCTGCACAGTAATTTACTCTACAAAACTAATGGGGCTACTTCGGGAGCCGGTCGCTGCTCAGCACAACATACACAAAACCGGGTCCGTAGTAATGTGCTGTGTGAAACCTTTTCCTACAGAGACACTTCCAGCGAGTCAGTTCATTACACTGCCTGATACATCCATCCACACATCCATCGCTGTGCTATCTAGGCATTGGTCTCCTGCTACGTGCCCTCCAAAACATCCACGCAGGAATGAAAGCACATTCCAGAGAGCCATTAACCTGCATTTCACTGATTACTAAACATCTGACTGCACACCTGATCCCAAAATGCCTCTCCTTGCTTTCCTGATGTTCTTTTATTTGTATTCAGATGCATCCCTGCAGCTCATCCCTGGCCTGGATTTTAAATTAAGGAATCAATGGGATTTTTTTTTTTTAACTAGAACATAACAAAAATAAATAAATAAATAAACCTGTCACAGATGAGATAGCCTATGCGAGCTAATGGCATAGCTCTGGGGGGCTTGAGAATTTAGATTTAGTCCTTAAGGAGTGATGCTAAGATGAGGGCTAGCTATCCTTGTAGGCATGTTGCATACTTAATCAAAGATGCAACTGGATCTATAGCCAGGTGACAAAAACACTCTGCCATGTGACTGGGGAATGGACTCACTGCTGTTGAGAACAACAGTGACACGTCACAGGCTGCCAGGTACCGCAGCGTCTCAAACACTCAAGAATACACTGTTTTGGGATAAAGAGCAATGAGGAAGGGGGTTCCTGGCCGGGGCCATGAAGGATTTCCAGTCCTTCAGCCTGGGGGGTGGAGGATGATTGGAAAGAGACCCTGCTATAGCACACTCAGGGAAGGAAAGTAAGTTTTGTTGCATTTCCCACAGGCTGTGAATTAACATACAACTGAAGTCCCCCCCATAGCAGGCAATTCCTTTTGAGACTGAAATGAAACAAAACCAGGTTTGGGGACACAGGGGCCTGGTGAACACGAGATGATTGATATCAGTAACAACAGGCAATATTCATGCAGCCATCCCATGCCCTGCAAAAGCCACTGGTCATCGCTTGAGGCAGTTTTGTGCTCCAGTAGCACAAATCCAGGCCATCACTAACACAGGCTCATTTTCTGCCTTGTGTGTATGACAAGTGCAGGTGGATTCAATATTTCCCTGGGAATTGTGGACTTTGTTGTACAACAGTTTGACATAAGGATGATGTTGTCATTCACTTTGCATGGGAACTAATCCACGCCACTTAGCCCGTCAGGAAGGATGAAATGGATCCCCTGTGATTTACCTGTTTTGGTTTCTGTTTCTTCAGCTTGGATAATCACAAAGCCGGCCTTCTCCTCTGCCTGGGTTGCAACGGACTCACTCTTGGAGCTATGGAGAGGGCTGGGCGATGTGAGACTGCAGAGAAGAAGAGAAATGGTTATACCTGGTGCCAACGGTGAAAATGGCAGGGGAAGAGGGGCAAGCTCATCCCTGTCTGCGATAAGGAGTGAACGTGTGAAAAGTCTGCTCGCGCTGAGCATCGCCCACATGCCAATGAATTCATTAGCAAGCCAGACAGGGCTTGTAACTTTTCAGGCCAGTCTCCTTGAATGCCAGCAGCTGACAAAAGCGCTGCTGAAGCAATTAGTCTTTTCACTTTTCCTGCAATGGAAGAGCATGGAAATGAGAGCCATAACCTCTGCAGGATTAACACAGACCCCGAAGTCAGGGAGCTAATTCCAGACAATACTTCAGACTGCAGCTCTGCTCACAAACAGTACGTATTGTCTGTCTTCTCCTTGTGCTGCAAAAGTCATTCGCAGTAACCCAGCTTTCTTTGTCTCTCACCCTTCTTAAAAAGCACAAATCTAGCATGGGGAACACGTCTGAAATCCCAATGGTCAGGCATCTGTGATAACCAGAAACCTGTCTGAAACAGCAACTTGGGAGCTTCCTTTAAAGCACCTATAAAGTAGCTACATACTTCTAGTGCAACAGTCTCAGCTGATTGTGCGGTCCAGCCTCTCCAGCTCTTTTCAGAAATTCTTCCCAAATCCATCACCCAGACAACAGCAAAGGTGTCTGAAGCTCACTGACCCATTTAATGTACCTCCAAAGTCTCCGAGCACTAATCCTCACGAGTGTGAGCAGGAGTTAATTTTTCATTCTCCCCAGGACAGACACAAAAGCGGGAGAGAACAAAAAAGGGAAAACAACAGAAGAGATTTACAGAAAGAAAAGGCACTTCTCCAGCTTGCCTGCCCCATCTTCCCAGCACTGCTGATTAGCTCCCACAGCTGGAAGGCCTCAGCTCAGGGCCATGTGCATCACTAATAAAATCAAAGACTCCCAGAAAGAGAGATGGAAATGACCTGTTAGCAGCTCACATCTAGTCTGCCCCCAAGGGCCACTGCAAGACTATCCCCCATCTGTTTTATGTTATTCAACTAAATAGGCCTCCACTGCAGCAAGAAAAAAAAATGAGTGTGAGTCACTAAGTGAAGAGAGTAACCATTTTTGACTAGGATGATACAGGCAGCTGCAGCATTTTTTCCACTTGCACTGCCTGCAGATCTCTTCAAGGGACCCAAGCAACCTGGCTGTGCCCAGAGGTTTACCTTAAGGAAGGCAAATCTCACTGCAGTGCTCCCCATGAGATTACTCTTATATGGGGCTCTTCATTGATAACAAACCATGGAAGCTGAAGTGAGCTGACGGCAGAAAAACACAGAATATTGCCAAGAGTCCAGTGCACTGAGGGGTGGGGTGCTGGGGACACGGGTAATGGGAAGAGGCAAGGGAGGGCATGGAAATCAGAGGCGCACGGAGCCAGACTGACTTCCCTAACACACCCAGCAATGCTGTCTTTCTTTAAGGAGCAGCCACTGATGTTCCCTCTGCACATGCTCAGCTGAAGCCCCAAATGCTCCCCAGGCAAGCCACCATCCCTCTGTGGTCACCAGGGATGGATTTGCGGGTTGTTTCTGCCCAGGGGGAAACACAGGAGGAAGCAGCTGCAGAAAACAACATGAGCATCTGTTGCTTCAGAGGATGTCTACCCAGCAAGAAGGAAGCAGAGAGGAACATGGGGCAGACCTAGGGAGGCGGCATGGGGAAAGGATGGGCCACGTGGCAAAGAGCAGGATACAGAAAATGGCACGTTTCTGCCCAGGCTGCTCCTCTCTGAACCTGATCCGCTGCCCAAAGCAAAGCTTTCGGGTAGATCCAACACAGCCAAGGCAGCATTTGAGATTCCCCGCAGCATCTGCCACGGGGTTTTAACAACAGCAATTTGGGTTTCCCTACAGACATTTCCATTCCCATTTCTGGGCAGTTTGGCTGCATCTAAGAGAGTCGGGGCTTTTTGGGTCAGGAATACGTTTCCGTCTCTTGGGTTCAAGTGTCACCTCTCCAGTGACAGCCTATCAAACCACGCCAGGAGCGAGTGAGCCACTGAGACCCAGGCAACTGCTCCTGAAGCAGCGGCACAGGCTAAAGGCCACCCCTTTCCCCGGTTCCACCAACTGGCTGCAGCTGGAGAAATTCCTGCGATTTTTGCCCCAATTCCCAAAGTGGTTAGCGTGGGAAATCACCACGGACGGACGTGCCTGGGTTTGATTTCTGCTGTAAAAGGATACGCCACCATTCACCACTACAGCATGCACAAATCGATCAAGGCAAGGTTTATGCTGCAGAAAACTACTCAGCATTCTTCCTAGCGCCGCGCGGCAGCTTAGCTAAAAACCTTGCCTTGACGAATCCCTGCTTCGGGATCCTGCACACAGCCAGGGCTTAAGGAAACAGCCGCTGTAACGAGCCCCAATCCCTTGACGGTGTTAATAAACTCCCCGGCCCTGCTGTGCCAAACGACAACGGCAACACAATCGCTCACCATTTGACCTGCTTCCCTCCCATGATCCCACTTTAACCTTTCGCCTCACAGAGTCCGTTTCCCAGGACGCCTCCAAATTCTGCGGGTCCTGGCCACAGGCATGCCTCGATCCCTTCACATGCTTGGAGTCCAGTGCTGAGGATGCCGGCTCCTGTCAAACTAAAGGAGAGATCTCTGCCAGCCGCGCTCCCTCATGTGAGCCCAGAGATTCACAAGAGGAAAGGCTCAGGGGCTCTGTGAGGAGCCACGCAATGCTGAACGGGCAGCCGGCACACATGCATTCGACTCCGGAGCAAGAGACGGCTGGAGCCCGGGTCTCGGTCTGGCTGGTTTTCCACGCAGGTTGTCCGTCTCCCGCCGCTGCATGTTGTTCTGCTGCCTGCCTCAGCTGCGTTCATCGCCAGAGCCTTGCTCAGGATTGCAAGTTGCGTTTCTCATCCCATTCTCCCAGCACCTGCTGCAGAGACCCGGTGCCAGCCGGGGATGGCTGTTCCCGGGCCCGGCGGCTCTCTGCTCCTCCAGCCTCAGAGCCTCTCTGTCAGCAGTGTGCAGTGCTTCCCGGTCCTGCGTGTGGCTTCCTTCCTCGGTCTCCAGCTCCCTCTCCCTCCTGCTGTCACACGGGCTGTGCAAGGCAGAGTCTATTCTCTGTGCTGTCTAGCTCAGGGTGGGGGAGGGAAGGCTGGTGGGAAGGGAGGAGATGGGAGGAGGGATGGATGAGGGGCTTTGTGGCCTGGGAATCAGTAGGATTTTGGCAAGTTCTCCGTGAATCATTCCCACTGCTTTTTCTTCTGGGAACATTCCTTCCTGGAAATACTGAGACGGGGAAAGTGTGCTGGCTCCGTGGGGAAATGAATGTACTACATGCTGATGGTAGGCAGGGACGCTACCCTGGGACAGACTGCAGCAGGACGAGAGGGGAGGGGGTAGTCTTCCCATTACAAAACACATCCTCTTTCCTATTAAATAATGCAAGGTGATCTTTGCAGGCAGTTCTCAGTCACACATGCTCACATTGCTTCCTCTGGACAGAGGAAGCTGGCATCTGGTTTTGCAGTGGTGCTTTCATCCAAGTGGCTGGTGGCACAGCACCTGTAGCAGGAGCACAGCCTGCCCCTGGCTTTGTCTGCGACAGCTCCTGATTTTCCAAATAAGACTTCACCTTATAAACAAACAGGCTGATGGCTCTGCAGTGACAAAGGGACCCTGTCTCCAGCACGATCGCACGAGGCAGGGTGACACTGAGTCCTGGAAAGAGAGCCTGAGACTGAACAAGGCAGCAGGAGCGGCGATCCTCTGCCTGTCTCCGTCACCTTCCACCTGACCATCTCAAAGCACTTCACTAATGCTGATGAGTTCAGGCTCACAACCCCCACCACGAGGCAAGCTGGGATCGCTCTCCCCATTTCACAAACTGGGGGGACTGGAGCGGAGAAGGGTGGCGACTTGCCCAAGATACCACAGGGAATCCACCTCTAGCGAACCCGCCTATAACTTAGCTGCTGTCCAGACCCTGGAAGAGAACCAGAAATGGGAACAAACAAGTTTCCAGCTCCCTGCTTTCTTAGAAAACAGCCCTGCTTCAAATGCAATGTGCTGGGGGAAGGATGCGGCCAAGGGTTATTCTTGGCACTTCCCACCTCGGCACTAACACCACCGCAGCCTGACATCACCCAGGCAGCACTGCCTGTCCCACACACTTTCGAGAGCGCTCTTCTCATAGCTGACCTCAAAGCGGAGCTGAGTTTTCTCTCTCTGAAGACACCAGGCAGAGGCTGGTGTCTTATCACAGGAACAAGCTTCTCCTGATTTCTGATGAGTCCTGCTATGAATAAATCCTTCCTGACTTGGCAACTGCTGCTGCAATTAAACAGCCAACCTCTGTGTCTGCAGTCGCTGTGCCTTTGGCTAGTGGCATCAGATGCCTTCTTCCACAGTACCCTCAATCTGCTCCCTCCCTGCTCACAGACAACTAGTTCTGTATCTGGCACTGCTGGAGGCTACAGAAAAGCAGCCCTCTGCCTGGCAGCCGGGATCTGTTCCCCAGCTGGGTCCTTCCATGCAAAAATCAATAGCATTACCATGTCTGCTCCCTTGCACAGCCTTCAACGCCATGGCTTTGCCCTTTGAAAACACTGACAGAAGCCTGCCCCTCACCCTCCCCTCTCGGCCTGTCCCCGGGGCCTGGCTGCTGATGCATGCCACGTGGTATCTGACCATCGTGTTCGTGTGCATGGAGCCATGGTCGTGGGCAGGGAAAGGTCTGTCCTCCAGGCATTTTGACTGAAATCTAATTATACCTCCCAGCCTGTTTCCAGCTTTAATTAAAACATGTTTTAGCTCCAGCTTGATACAATTTCAGATTGTTTCCCATTGAGCTGTCAGTGGCTGTTGCTGCCCCTCGGTCTGCAGGATGAGGAAACACACATGCTGGGTGCCCTGCAAATGCTATGAGCGCTCTCCTGCCACTGATCCATAGGCAGAGACATGGAGGAAGCAAGGCAGAGGGCAAAGAACCCAAATGAGCCTGGACAGGTCAAAGGTCTTTAATTCAACCAGGGAAAAGTTGGCATTCAGTAACCTATTTGAAGAGCAGGTCTTTTCATGGCACAGATTGTGCTAACGCCCCTCAATCCTGATGTCAGGCACCTTCAGCTCGTCAGTCCTAGGCCAAAGCACGTCCATCCTGATTCAAAGTGCCCCCGTGCCATTCCAGCCCTGGACTCCCATGCACTTCAGGAAAGGCGCTGCTCTCCTGAACAGCAGCAAAGCCTGCTCTTCCAGCTCTGATCAGCTGCCACACTTCAGCCCCAGCAGGCTGCAGTCCCTGCTATCCAGCCATGTGTCTACAAGCTGATCAGCTCTTGTGCTTCAGTCCTGACCCACTGCACCTCTGCTAGTCTATCCCTGAAAATGAAATTATTTAAAACATTTCAAATGTATGCTTATCATCAAAGCAATGAACTTCATTCAAATGCAACCCAATTAACATGACACACATTTTGGTCTTCAGTTGTGTTTCTATAGATTGTCCAGAACATAATTGCTGAACTTACCTAACGTATGAGGTGCTCAGTGACATCGCTTCCTGGTAGCAATATCCCTCACTTCATGCTAGTAGAGCTCCTTGCATGGTGAAGCATCACAAAGCACTTTGCAAAGTATGTACAGAAATCAATTCACTCATTACAAAAATGCAGCCACCGTAGGGCACCCAGCAGCTCTGCAGCAGACGTGTAGGACAGCATGGGAACAATAACCTAACTACATCAAACTGCAGAGACGACGGAGGGAGGCAAAATCTCTTCCCAAACTATAATCTGGCCAGGATGCAAAGGATTAACACCTCAGCTCCTGTGAAACGTGCACATGCAGTCAGGACTGCGGCTTTATGTTTCACCTACAGAAAGGTTTGGCCAGCAAAGTCCCAAAGACACTTGAGGCCAGCACTACTGGGCTCCCTCTGCATGTCCCTGGATCACATGGGGATGGAGTCAGTCACAGGTCCACAGTTGCCACCTTGTGCTACAGAGGTGCAATGTGGCCTTAACAGCGGCCAGAGAAGACCAAGGGAGAAACCCCTTGTGAGGGGATGTGCTCTGCTGATGGAGGTCTGTTCTAAGAAAAGTCACCACCTCCTCTCCCAGGTCTCCACAGCCACTTGGCATAAGGGGCAGGGAAAGGGCACCTGAAGGCATTGCAGGGGGGTGTCCTGAGCATGACTCGGGCAGGAAAACCAGCATGGAATAGAGCACCGCTGGGGGAAAATCTGAACGTACGTGCTCAAGGATACAGCTCTTTGTTTCTAAGCCTTATTGCTGGGCACAGCCTCATGCCCTAGTGCAGACCCAGCCGCATGTGGTCAGCTCTCTCCCACTAGTGGCAAAGTCCTACGAGGAGGCTCAGTGGAGCATGCATGGCTCAGAGTCATGGGCTATGAATGAGCAGGCCCCTGACAAAGCCAGGTCCTCATCCATAGATTAAGAGCAAGGCTCTGAAGTGAGCGTGAGTCAGTTGTGCACGTGAAACAGTAAAGTAATTTGTTCTCGCTAGTGCTTGTTGCTGAAGCTCCCTGCTCCGACATGTACCCATTGCAGCTTTAGGGTAAATGTGTTCAGACCTCAGCACAGGGAGCTGCACCATTTCCTCCCAAACTCGTTTCCTTCCAGGTTTCCAAGCAGAGAATAGCCCTGCTCAACATCACATACCTTGTGAGTTGTAGCCAGCCTCCAGCCAAATCTGCAAGCTATTTATAGCAGATCATGTGGATTTCTCTGGACTCAACTCTCGCTTTAGATGGCAAAGCCACTTGCTGTAGAGACCACAATGAACTCCGCCTCTACTGATCTCCAGAAGAGTGCTGGGAACTCTTCAGAAAATGATTAAATATTGAACCTGATTGAACCTGAAGGTCCAGGAGGCTTGGGGGTGGGGGATAATTAGATAGCTATAAAGCTAAAGACAATTAAAGGTGATGGATGAGAGCACAATGGCAGTGAACACAGCTGTAGATCCCAGCTCTCTGCAAGGTCTGAATCACAGAATAAAGCATTTATCTTTTACTCGTTTCTATTACCACTGGTCCCTTCCCAGGGCATCAGGCTTGCTGGGTTTAGTAGTCAGAGCCCCTTTCTCCTGACCATCTGTTACACAGACAGAAGGCATCAGTGGGTAGAAAACCTGGGAAAATCCAGGCAGGTGAAACTTTCTTTACTCTCAAAATTTGCCAGGGCTACATCTGTGAGACAGGCAGAGGTGGTCCCTGCCTGGCACTGGGCTGTGAGGGGGCTTGTCTCTGCCATGAGCATATCTGTTACCTGGAGGAGCAGGACTCGGAGGGCACACTGTGATGTCCCTCATACTGCTGCACCAGTGCTCGGACACTCCAGTAGGGTTTCTCAATTTCTTCATCTACACTGCTGTTTCTGAAGATAAAAAACACAGAATAAATGACAGCCTCAAGGGGAGGTGGGAAAGAGACCCCCCACAACACACATACGTATTTAATTTCTGCTCAGAACCGAACAAGGTGCATTTGGGGGCTTTGGGAGGGCAGAAGGGGAGCTGGTGAAATGAAGGGAAAGAGGCGGTGGCCGCAAATCTACTGCCTTTTCTAGAAGAGAAGCAATCTAATTCCTACCCTCAAAGCTTGACCTGGGATAAGAAAATCCTGCCCATCTGCCTGTGACATGGCAGGGAAAGGAAGAAGGTGGCACGTTTTAAACACCTCCAAATAGCAGTGACCAATGATGGCTTTGGTGAGGCAGGGAGGGGGCTGGGGAAAGGACAGCTTCAGCTAATAAAGTAAGGGCTGGCTTTCTTAAAGAGAGAGATTTGGCCCAGGGGCCCTTGGAAGAAAAGCTCTAATATTTGATTTCTCAACAAAACCTGTAATTTTCAACCTCATTTCAGAACTGATTCTTGGCGACTCCCCAGAGCCAAACTAATGAGGGCAAATGACCTTTAGGAGTACAAATGAAAATCACAATAAACCATCATCTGGCTTCAGTTTAAATGTCATTACTATTTTTATTATTGCTGCCATCATTGTAATCTACATAGCATATTTTGAGGCTCAGAAGCACTTTCAGAATTACACGCTCCATCCACATATAGATCATTTCCTTTCATTTTCACTAAGACAAACCCTACAACGTAGGAGGCAGAAGCTGATGGACAGCATCCAGAGAGACTGTATGACATCTGTGACAGGAAGCAAAATGCTCAAAAGGCAACAAAAATGTAGGGAGGCAGAATGGACTCAGAGAGGGGAGTTACCACCCTGCCCTGGCATCTTCAGCTAACACCAATGAGCAGGACCCTTGTTTTATGTTTCATCCAAAGGGCAATGCCTCCTGGTGCTGTGTTGTGGCACTGTGTTCAATACTGCCCTCAAGGGAAGGAGACGTCACTCTGTCCTCGTGGACACAGAGGTGCTTTTCATTGTAAAGTGAGATACCAAAGGCATGGGTGTTTACTTGCTGTAAAATCCCAAGCAGAAACAAGGCACCTACAGCTTTTGCAGCAAGGTAGCTGGCTGAGATCCCTACCCCTGCCCTTTTGGGTAGCTCCTCTAGCTCATCTGACTGCAAAATGACAGTGCAAGCTTCCACATGGCCACTCTAGAGGGACAGCGGGACAGCTCACGCACTTTGGGTAGTCCAGGCAGAAACACCTTTTCTGGCAGGGAAGACATAGCCAGGGGTGCGTGCTGGCTCAGCATGGCTCTGCAGAGCAGGTAGGCTCCTTGTGCAGGACTACTGCACAGAGCAGGCTGGCTTCCAGAGGCGCACAGGTTTGTTTCGGCCCCTTGTATTCTTCTTATACAGCTGAGTCTCACACCAAGACTCGCAGTGTGTGCTAATGAGGCTAGGTGAGAGCAGCTTATTACCTCTGTCTGTGCCGGAAAACATCACGTCCAGAGCGTGAGACATCCTGGCGAACATCTGCCAGAGCAGCCACTGCCCCTTGGGCCATGGCAGCAGCTGAATGAGGCCTGTGGCTGGCTGATGATGCTGACGGGTTCTTCCCTGCCACGCCAGACGGGCTCTGATTGACCGCTCTCCCTGAGCCAGGTTTGAAATGAGCCGCTAAGGCCAGGATCAGCCTCATGATAGATTTCAGGTTCCCATCGACGATATCTGCAAAATGCCATCAAACCCGGAGGCCACGTCATTAATAGGGGGCCCAGTGGGTACCGGGCTGACCAACAAGTGTGAGTGTAATTAAACCCAACAGGAGTCCGCCAATGAAGAGGAGCTGTGCAAACAGGACCGAGTTACCGTTCTAACGCTTGGGAATATTAGTTCTGTACAAAGCAGCACAGCTTGAAGAAGGATCAGCGAGTGCCATCTACAGGACGGAAATTAAACAGCTGTGTGCGCGCTTGAGCCGTCTCGTTTTCAAGCAGTCCAGCTTGTTTGTGACACCGCAACAATGATGGAAGCAGCACTGGAAAGGCACACCCAGCACTGAAGATCACTACTGCACTAGTGATAACTCTCACTAGCCCATGTAGTTTCCCCCTGGCATTTTTAGCAGGTAAGAGGAGGGAGCTGAGCAGTAATGTAGTTCTAAAATAAGAAGAATGCCTAGCACTTTAATGTATTCACGGCACTTTGCAGGTATTAACTAATCAATTCAAATAACCCTTAACTTGCAAATCTTTCCTCAGAGTACAATATAGTCCAAATCCGTTGGTCATTCGGACTCACTGTAAAGACCATCCTAGGCTATGTTTCACCCTAGGCTAGGATTTTTTTCAAAGTCAACTTGGGTATTTCAATATCCACCCAAAATACTGGAACCTGGATACCAAATGCTGAGCCTTCTGAGGCAGCAGTGAAAATTTAAAGCCACAGCTTTGTGGAGGAAGGGTCTGGATGCCTGAGGGTTGGGTCATTTTTGCTTTAAGGGGCTGAGAAATGGAAATAACCAATCTGTTATGACAAACCAGTATGGTAAGATTGGTACGGACTGGGGGGGGAGGGAGGATTGCTTCCTCTGCAGCTGGAGGCATGGCCATCTACCCAGATCTCTTGAGCATATATTGACAACCTTTAATAGAAGCAGGACTCTGATGCACAGAGGAGCTGGTGACTCATTTCAAGTCACAGGGTGAGTTGGTGCTGGAGTGCGACTGGAACAGGGGGGTTCTGTGGTCGCGAGTCCTGTGCCCACACATCATTCTCTGCATTAGGGTTGGCACATTGTTTTGTAACACGTCCATTCTCAGCTGCCCTACACAGCATTTAACAAAGGGCTCATGCCAAATGCCTGCTCCTGATCATGAGAACGGCTGCAGAAGACTAGAAC
>NW_017728980.1:13947327-13949784 GCF_001723915.1 Gavialis gangeticus | reverse complement strand
AGGGCTCATGCCAAATGCCTGCTCCTGATCATGAGAACGGCTGCAGGAGACTAGAACTGGACAGATACGGGGTGTGGCATGTCTGTGCAAGGGGGGAGCACTCCAGGTCTGGGATTCACTCGTTTGTGTCCTGCCAAACCCTGGATTTTCACTGCTTCGCTGCGCATAAATCCCCATCTCTGCCATGGTGGGTACAAGAACCTTATTTCTATGCCTGGATTCAGATTACTGAGTTAAACTGGTTCCAAGAGCCCTACTGGCCTGGATATATTGATATATTTGCTTGCAATGCTTACTTACAAGTTTTTACTGTTATGAACAATTTTGTATGAAATGGTACAAGCTAGCCTCCAGGCTGCTGGCAGCAATGCTGGCAGTACAGAGCTCTTACTATATGCTCTGGATAAACAGAGCCTGTTCGGCTGATGCCTGCAACCCGAAGGACTGTGCTCCTTTCCTCCTGATAACAGCAAGAAAGGTCATGAGTTCCCAGTTTCCAGAATGAATCACTGTATGCTGCACTTCAGCCAGTGCCGCAGGGCAAGCAAACGGCATCCTCCTCCAGTACAGTCAGCAACCAGCAAGAAGAGGGGACTGTTTCCCTCCATCCACGTGATGTGCTTGACTAAACAATGCCACAGTAGGAGACACAGAATGTGTGGCTTTGCACCTTGTGTGTCTTTCCCACCACGTGTCCAGTTGCTCTCCATACAGAAAATGTTGGGGTACAGAGTGTGCAGACTACAGGGAAAAGGGATTTTCCCATTCTCATCGTGGAAAGAGGCCAGGGGGATTTATGTCCTTTCGATGAAGCATTGATTCCTAATCCAAAAAATCCATGTTCTCATGACACCACTTGTTTGGCCCTCTGATTGCTCAATGAGCAATTTCTTCTCCTGGACTGCTCCTGTCTGCTGCGGTCTATCCCTGGAGCAGCCAAGAATTTAGTGCCATCCAGCCCAAAACTAAACACACTTCTGGACTGCAGGAACAGGATAATCTGACCTGGACACATATCAGAATGATGCCAAACTTCAGAAGATCTAGCTCTTGCATGGGCAGGCAGGGATCATACTGAGCTCACCACCAAAGGACATTTACCTTTCGCCGAGGTTTGGTGCATACGGATCTTTTTTGATGCCACAAACTGCAACACTTTCTCCACATTGCCCCGCATTTCTTGTGGGCTGGTAGGATTGACTTGAACTCCACTCAGCTTCTCACCAGCTGATGGAACAAAACAGTGTGATTAGAGGGTGGAACAGAACTGCTTGGTGCTGCGACTGCGAGGTTTACAGGTGCAAGGGCTGTTCCCAGGGGACAGCAAAGGAGCCCTACACATGACTTGTACCTGCACCTTAAGTGCAGGTGCTTCTCCCTGTTCCTTTAGGTATCTAATAACAGCAATAACTGAGCAGAACGTACATGGTGCCATCCACTGTCTGCATAGGGGCTTTTTGTGATAATTCCTCGTATTGGCTTGAATCAAGCTATGTCCTCTCCATGCAGATATGCTACACTGCACAGTCTCAGAGGAACAGCTTCATCCTCCAGACCCATGTCTGTTCAGCTGTATTATTTCCTTCTCATGAATACCTGGTTCCCAGCGGAGAGACGAATTCCTCCAGGAATCTCATCTATTAACACATACAGCTGAACTCCAGGCAATGCTTTCAGCAGCAGCCTGAGACACAGGTCAGCAGGACACAGGTTGATACACAGACAGACAACAAGTGAGGTTAAGCAGCCCCAATCTAGTCCCACCTTAGCCCACACACAATTATGGGTCCCTGATGCCATTCATCAATAGGGGAAATCCTTTCATGGGTTCCCTGAATTAGCTCAGCGCAGCCTCAGGGCCATTCCTACGGCCACTGTAGCAGGTTTTGCAACTGCTGTCACACAGTAAAGTGACTGCAGTCCTCAGAGGTGTCCACAGGGCCTGGCATTGGCCTGCTATCCAAAGTTTAGCAAGAGAAACTGCAGAGGAGTTTGATGGAAGGCATGCCTTTATGATCCATGATTTTCCTTCCTCTTAAATGAGGCTACCTGGCTCTAACATGATAAGGGGTGCTTGCTCAGCTATCTCCAAGAGATCTGACTGGCACACAAACAGATCCAGGTGAAACCTAGCCTCCTCCCTTTAATGCCCCAAAGCTGCCAAAGTGGAAATACTGCCCATTAGGGTTACTGACCTACAATCTCAATGAGGTAGGCAAGGATGACCCCATCTCGGAGATCCTGCCTTAGGTCCTGCACCGGCTTTATCGATGGCTTCTTCTTCAGCTGGGAATTCACCCAGGCCACATAAGCTTGAAGCTGCTGCTGTAAATGGAAAGCAAAACAAACTGTTTGTAAAGCATTGCTTTTTGGGGGGGGGGGGGGCTGCACACCCCGGGCTTTTGACACAACCGCATCCTTATTCAGAACCCTAGTGCAAAGGGGTTTCAGGCTGGT
>NW_017728980.1:13936444-13942327 GCF_001723915.1 Gavialis gangeticus | reverse complement strand
GGGGGGGGGGGGTGCTGCACACCCCGGGCTTTTGACACAACCGCATCCTTATTCAGAACCCTAGTGCAAAGGGGTTTCAGGCTGGTACCTACTGCCCAGCAGTTAACATCTCAAAACCACTGCACAGTTTAGAGTCAGTCACCTCCCAACCAAGCTGCTGGCGAGGGCTGGAGCTCACCAGCACACCTAGGCATGAAGCTTGCACTGTCCCTGCTGGTTGGGGACAGTTTCATTACAGTAAATAGCCTGGAGCCTGCCTGGCACCTTACCCTTGCACAAAAAGAGAATAAACCAGGTGGAGAACCCGATAATGCTGACAGGGGACATTCAACAGTCACTGCACGGACGTACATGACAACTCGAGAGGAAAGATCGGGGGGGAGCTGGGTTCTGGTCTCCAGCACAAGCCATCTGGCATCAGAGGCTGACATGCCAAAGCAGACCCGTGTACCTATGGAAGGGCTCCATCATTTCAGTTGTGCCTCCCAGGGGGCCACATCAATGTCTCAAAGCAGCCCAGGTGAACCCGGACTTCCGGAGGGATGAGGGCTTGTGCAGCACATGGGGTGTAATCAAATTGATCCTTTTATGGGATTACGTCCTTTTTCACTAAGCTTCCCATTATTCTGCCGACACGGCAGGTTTTAAGTCTCCATCCTACATTATCTCAGCAGTGTCAGTCACAGTTTACGCTTCCGCAGCCTGCTGCAAAGTCACATTCTGATCACAGCGCCGCTTATAATCATCCTGACAAGGGAAATCCAACTTCAGCCCAACAACAGTAGGCTTGCCTGCTAGAAAAGTGCCCAGACACTTGTGTTCAATTAGTTTTCTTCACTCAGCAGTCTATGATAGGCCAGCGTGGAAGGGGCAGGAGCAGTTTGTTTCCGACACCACCAGTGGCTGTGCTGACCGGGAAGCCTGGACCACGGGGAGGGCATGGAAATGATGCTGGCTCCATGGAGCAGACGTTTTCTTTCCTGCTTTGAGGCCTGTGCTGTAGGAATGCTGCTCCTCAGGCTAAATTAGCAGAGAAGTGCAAGGATGCATTCATTGCGCTTGGCCAGCTTCAGATATCACCCATTTTCCACTGAATGGGTGCACAAACATAGCCAACCGCATAGCCTTCATCACTACCTTTCACCAGGAGAATGATGCAGCACTGATTTGCAAGCCAACAGTGGCAAATCTGCTAAAGTGTCCAGGATGAGTTCAATTCCTGAGTTCCTGCGGGACCTATATTACATAGACTTCCAAGGGCCTGAAACATCACGTCACCCAGCCATGAAGCAATGCCTCATTTCGCGGACAGACCAGAATTCAAACTTTCTATTCCATAAAGGTTCAGTTACGCTTTCATTTATTCAAGTAATTATTGGTAGGGTAGAAAAGAAATATGTTTGTTTGCAGGGACATCTGTTACCCCCTGAAACAAGTGTCAGCACCTTTATGGAAAAATCCTATAGAGTTCAATATGGTTTTATGAAAATGGAGTGGGGTTGTATAGAAATGACTTCCAAAACTTATATAGCTGAACATCATGATTTCTTCCTATCCCTTCTATCCTCCAGGAATCTACAGCAGAAGTATAATTCTCTACTAAATTCTGCAAAATGTTCCAAAAACCAGTAGAGAAAGATTGTCTTTTTATAATAAATTGTATAGGTCACTACAGATTCTAGATAAGCCCCTATAGTCTCACACAAAAGAAATGTTTTTATATTTAACCTGAACATTTTTTTTCTTTTTTTTCCCTATCCTCTGTGAAGATAAAAAATTTACTATTTTTGGTAGGCATTTTCACTGATTTTAAATTTTACTATTTCATAAAAGGGTTACACGATTGGTTCTGTTATTAGAAAATTGCTTCTAAAACCCTGTGAATTTACACTTTAAATGATCCCCTTCAAAAAGATGACTTCTTTGTGGCCAAGGAATAGGGATGTCACCATCACAAAAGGAGGATTTCACAGCAGTTGCTGCTACAATGCTGCAGACTTTCATTTAATTAGCAGGCTTAGTATTTTTTTTTGCCGTTCATGGCATACGACTTTTCTTCAGCAGTTCAGACTGACAGTTTGTTCATCATTGACTTATTATGCGTCCAAAAAACTCTAAGTATTAATGACTTTAGAGCAGCCCTCCGGAGAGATTCTGATTTCTGCAGCACTAAAGTCCCAAGGAGCTGGCTGTCATTTCTGGCAGCTGAGATGAGCAGGTGACTGAACTTACCAAGAAAATAATAGACATGAAAGTTTAATGACCTAAAAATGGCAGAGCGGTGTTAAATGCACAGAGGGATGAAGATGCAAGCTGCGTGGCAGAAACCATAATGATTTTTACGCTGCTGAGAAAAAACAAATTGTTTTGCTTCATCGCCCCCTTCAATCCACCTACTCTGCATCTCCTGGTTAAATGGCATGGAAAGTGATGCTGGAAGAGATCGTTCCTATGGAGTCCTGCCTCTGCAAGGGGGGGCCCAGGCCATCCGAGCCTGGATTTCAAGCCACAAAATCAGTTTAGTAAATCAGTGCCTGCAAAAATACTTCAAGTCAACACAGGTACCACATTGCTTTTCAAATCCAGCCTACTCCAGAATTGCAGAGGGCTGCAGTAATGCACAGCAGCAGAACGAGCAGGAACGTCACCACACTCCATACTGGGACGATGTTTAAGGTGGACAGTGTCTTTGGGGCATATTGTAACAAATGGTAGAAGGAGACCACATTCTTCTGGTGTTCTGCAAGGAGGACAGATGCAGCTCCACAGCAGGAGACTTTTCAGGACAATAAAAAAAAATCTCCTGGATCCCGCCAGCATCTACAGCAACATCCTGCTTCTGTCTCCGTTCCAGACTTAAAGTTCAAAGAGTTTCACCTGGCCCCAATTCTGGACTAGACAACGAAATCCGCTATAACAATGTGAACTTGCTCTCTGCATCTTTCCGGAGCCCCAGATTTGAGAGAGGTTAGAGACGATCTGGAGTCTCCATCAATTTAGGGCTCTTTCAGGCATTCAGAAATTTGTTTGGAAAGCTTTTAAGTTTTAACATGATGCATCAACCGGGAACCACAGAAAAACAGCTGGCTCTGGTAACTCTATCCATAACGCAATACTGCTGCTTTTAAGTAGCAGGAGAGAAGTGTTTAATATGACATTACTTCTTCTATATAGCAATCAACCAACATTTTCACCAGACAATTCTGATTTTGTGCACACTCCTTCTGAAGTACCCAAACTTGGGCCCGGTTCTCAGAGACCCCCAACCATGTACAGATCCCACAAAAGCCAAACAGTACGGCAGGTCCTTAGCACTTCTGGAAATCATACCCACCAGGCCTGATACAAGGCACCCAAGAATAGAGTTATCCCAAATTATTAGCTGTGCTTCAACACCGTGCTAGAAATCCTGACCAGCAGGCAGGCAGATTTTTCACGGTATCATATCAAGGCGATCGAAAGATCAGCAGCCCACCCAAACTAGATGAGCCATCAGGTTAATATAAAGACACACCGGTGGCACTGTTTGACAAAGGGGTGCCGTGGCCAGCATCACAGATAGTGCTTGTGACTGTTGGAAAGACAACGGGTGCATTAAAATTCCTCTCGCATCTGTTATGTTTACTTCCTCTTTCTGATTATTTCTCTCGCAGGAAATTCTTAATGTAATTAGTCAGGTGTCCTTGTCCCATTAGCTGTGGGATCATTTCCCCCCGCCTTGTTACGCTCTGGATGAAAATCCCTACACACCAGGAGGGCACAAGACACCTGGAATAATTAGCCAAGATTAGTTTTGATATCTGAAGTCTCCAAACAGCTCTGCACAATTAAAGGGAAGCTGGAAATTGCGATGTGTCCCCTCTTCCCAGCCTCCTCCTCTCCCTGGGGAAGTTTTCTCCACAGTGCTAATTATGTCTTCATCTGTGCATAGGATCTGTAAGGTCTAAAATTACCCACTGTTCTTTTCATTCTGGGGAATCACAATCACCCTGCAGCCCTCACTAGGGTAGCTGGGAACAGGGCCCAGCAGCCTCATCAAGTCAAAATTCCCTGCCACTAAATTTAGCTGCTTTAAGTCAATCCCCACCACGTTGGGCGTTTTCTCTTCTATTTTAGCCATGTGCTCACTGAACAGCATCCAGGTCTCCATGGCTTACCACCCTTCTTCCATTACTCACCAGCTGGCTGCCTCTGAATCACTCACTGTCTGTCCCTGACCAGCACTTCCTTGGCACCTCCTAGGTAGCAGACAACGGCCCCTGTTACAACCTCTTCAAATAGCCCTGTTGATGTAAAGGAGAGGCGGCACAGGGAAATGGTCATGCCCCTAGATTGCATTTCCCACGCTGCATCCCCTGAGAAACACAGACCTGAGCAGAAGAAACTAAGGGGCTCAAAAGAGAAAGCCACACTACAGGGCGAGACATCCCTGGCCTGGAAGGAGGGAGAGGCTGGAAGGATCAAACAGTCATTTCTTCATCTTCTCCTCCCTGTTCCTGATGATTATTTCCTACAGCTGCTTCTATTATCGTGCCTTAATTACACTACAGGCTTTGGGCAGGGACCATTTTTACTCACACTGAACTAAACAATGCTGCTTACAGAAAACCATTTAACTTAGACCGGCGTGGGAAAATGCGGCCCGCAGCCGGATGCAGGCCGCCAGGCCATTCTAGATGGCCTGCGGGGCCCCTAAAAATTTAGAAAATTAATAATATTTTGTTGCCCCTGGATGCGGCCCTCGATGGCTTGCCAAAACTCAGTAAGCGGCCCTCCGCCTGATATAATTGCCTGCCTCTGACTCAGACTGATTCCACCTCGGGCTTTCTGAACGCATAAACCAGTTCAAGTGATCAGAAACCAGTTTAAACCTGCAGCAGAATAGAAGTTCAGTGCACACAAACCGGTTTCAAAATGGCCAAAACCAGTTTAAGACCGACCTGGATGAACGCAGCATCAAACTTAACTGATTTAGGTTCAGTTGGTCCATTGAACTTCTGTCCCAGATCCCTTCCCAACTCAAGTTAAGTCACAGTCATTCAGTGCTCCCCCCCACCCTGCACCAAACCATGCTGATGGTGGGAGGGGGGATGCCCCTTCTACACTTGCCGCAGGGCTTGGGGAACCCTGCCCGGGGCAGGGGTGTCCACCCATGTGGGCTAATGCCCAGGCTGGAGGGACTGTTTCTCTGCACCGTGCTGAGGGTGGAAGCAGGGAATTCCCCCCCCTGCACAGGTAGCAGGGCTCAGGTGGGAACTGGCAAGGCACAGAGGGGTGATGCCCAGGCCAGCTGGACCCCAGGCTGGAGGGCCTGCCTCCCTCCCACCCCACAGGGGGTTGGGGACGAGTGCTGGGATGGGCCCCGCTCAGCTGCCCTTGGCAGTAGCTGTCTGGCCTGGGCCACTGCAGGCATCTGGCTGCCTTTCCAAATTCAAAAGTGAACGTCGGTTCACTTCATTATCAGTTCAACCTATGCAGCTTAGAGGAACCTGCGAAGATTGAATTGTTTCAATTTCGATTCAATCGATTTAAAAAAAGCCTTTGATCTGGTATCCCATGATCACCCCTTGGCAAAACTGGCTAACTGCGGCCTCGACCTCACCACGATCCACTAGCTGGGGAGTTGGCTCCACGGCAGGACCCAGAGGGTGGTGGTTGACGGGAGCCAATCGTCGTGGTGCCTGTGACCAGTGGGAGCCCTCAGGGCTCTGTCCGTGGACCCATGTTGTTCAACATCTTCATTAATGATGTGGACATTGGAGTCAGAAGCGGACTGGCCAAGTTTACCAATGACACCAAACTCTGGGGCAAAGCATCCACGCCAGAAGACAGGAGGGCGATCCAGGCAGACCTTGACAGGCTCATGAAATGGGCAGATGAGAA
>NW_017728980.1:13921764-13931444 GCF_001723915.1 Gavialis gangeticus | reverse complement strand
GCTAGTAAAGCGAACAAAACGCTGGCTTGCATCCATAGATGCTTCTCAAGCAGATCCCGGGACATCATTCTCCCCTTGTACTAGGCCTTGGTGAGGCCGCAGCTGGAGTACTGCGTCCAGTTTTGGGCTCCACAATTCAAAAAGGATGTGGAGAAGCTTGAGAGAGTCCAGAGAAGAGCCACGCGCATGATCAGAGGGCAGGAAAAGAGACCTTACGATGACAGGCTGAGAGCCACGGGGCTCTTTAGCCTGGAAAAGCGCAGGCTCAGGGGTGATCTGGTGGCCACCTATAAGTTTATAAGGGGTGACCACCAGGATCTGGGGGAACATTTGTTCACCAGAGCGCCCCAAGAGATGACAAAATCGAATGGTCACAAACTCCTCCAAGACCGATTCAGGCTGGACATAAGGAAGAACTTCTTCACTGTCCGAGCCCCCAAGGTCTGGAATAGCCTGCCGCCAGAGGCGGTTCAAGCACCCACTTTGAATGCCTTCAAGAAACATTTGGATGCTTATCTTGCTGGGATCCTATGATCCCTGCTGACTTCCTGCCCCTGGGGCGGGGGTCTGAACTCGATGATCCTCCAGGGTCCCTTCCAGCCCAAATGTCTATGAAATCTCTGATTCAGCCTGGGGCTTCTCGATGGTCTGCACGTAGCCACATGGGGACCCACTCCAAGCCGTGATTGCTGGAGCACAGAGACAAGAGAAAGGAGCCTCCCGCCTGGAACAGAGCAGATGGATGGGGGAGCCCACACCTGGGACAGGGACACACAGTCCGGACCTGGTGGAGGTGGCAAAGGGGCTTAGACGAGAGAAGCCCACATGCTTCCCAGCTTGCTCAGGCCCCTCGCTCTGCCAGCCGCTCGTACCCTACTCGCTCTTGTGTTGAACCTTTGTCCTGCCTGTTCAAAAGGATGCTCCCCTGGGGCCTATTACACTGATTCCTGCGACACCATTACACCGCTCACTACAGAAGCTTCTGAACAGCAGCAGAGGATGTCACAAATCCCTGGAGCTCCCCCCCCGCCAGTTTATTATCGGGTCTGGGTCCTGGCTGCATCTGAGGATGTTTTGAGGAGTAACCACCATTGCTCTGACCATCTCAGCCTCTGCCTTTACATGAATCCTTCCTTGAACCTGTGGTTTTCCAGCCCTTTGCCACTACCTTGCAGTTTGCTCTGAGCGTCCACCCCACCGGATCCGGGGCTTTCTGGGGCAGGACCAGGTCCTAGCTCCCCGCCTCAATCAGGCTTCCTCTCCGAATGAGTTTTTCAAGGAATACCACTGCACCATGAGCCCAAGCTTTACTATAAAGAGTGCAGATGATGAGGACTGCAGTGGGGTTAAGCTTAATCTTATTTATATTAACGCGGCTTTGCGTTCCAAAAGAAGGTCTGCTTTACCTGAGCTCTGCAACATGGAGAGCTACTCCCTTACCTGGGATAGCCTGGGCCAAGCCCACTGGCAGCTTTTCTGTCGCATATTAAAGTCATTGTGGATGTCCCCAAAAGACGTTTTGTGGCATGGATAGAGCCGAAAGGAAGAGACTCCAGTGACTATATTCTGTCCTGAACTGTGGCTCCTTTTAGCTGGGATTCACAGCTGGAAACTCTCAAAGGTCTCCTGTTAGTACAACAGCAATGATGGCACGGCCTCACCTGTATGATATCCTTGGACTTGTTTTTTTGCTCCTTTATTTAGAAAGTTCCCCAGAGCTGGAAATGTGGCTCAGACCTGCCCAGTCATGGGATAACCCTTGCAGGGTCCTGGAACAAGACGGGAGATGAAGTAGATGTGGAAAGAATAACAGTTATTTAGCAAAAGAGCAGAGCTAGGTCATCAAAATGTTATATAGGAAAGAGTGGCAAGATACTGGATAGGGCCTGTGTGCACAGAGCAAGACAGAGCAAGGCACCAATGTTTGTAACCAGGTTATAGGCTTGAACATGAAGGGTAACGGTAGGGTTATCAACACTGACTAATAAGAAGAGAAGGGGAACAGAATAGACAGGCTGCATAAAGCCTCTGAAAGCGCTCTCACAACAGACGTGCTGTTGGCTTCCCTTCTGGCCATCAGCCCCGTGCTTCATTATGTTCCCAAGGCAAGGAAACTCCCTCCTAATGCACAGCTCCTTCATGTTAATATTTACATAACAGTGTTTAGCTACATGTGAGGAAGCCAGAAATTAGCCTGAGGTTAGCAAAAGGGACCGGGAGTTAGGGCTCCCGAGTTATATACCTCATTATTGGAAGGATATTTGATGGTGGTTAAGTCACTTATCCGTTCCCCATTTTAGCTCATCTGAAACACGGGGATATTTGTTCTTGCCATGCTGAAGTGCATGAAGCACGTGGATGTAGGGCACAACTAAAAGGGCTGGTATTGCAGGGATATTATAGTAACCATTAATAAGAGACATTGAAAGTCAAAGGCTGTAAGTCAGATGGAGCTTGATGGTAAGGGAGCAAGAGGCCAGGATGGCAGAGCCTGCTGCTCATCACGTGGTCCTGTCTCTTCCCAACACAGTAACAGCAAGTACACGAAAGACAGGAAAACACAACAGCAACAGCAGCACTTAGACCCCCTCCTGCTGGTCTGGGCTCTGCCGGAGGCTGGAGCATGGCAGCTATAAAGGGTTGTATCTGGCATGTGTAAGCTGGGAGGGAAAAAGCAGACCTTCTACCATGAGGTCTCCTATGAGGCTTTGGTGCCATTTTCATCAACTCAGTATGACCCGTCATCTGCTGCCAAGGGCTCAGTCCTCCCCGTGCCAGATCAGAAGGCAGTCGGCCATGCCTAGCTGGCGGCAAACAAAACACTATGTGTTGCAAGCTGGTCACTGTGCTTGGACGTGCTAGTTCTGCCTTGATTGGGGCCTCTTTCAGGGTCCCACATACAATGCCCTGGCTGAGTTTGGGCATTCACCCTAAGAGAATAAGTCCAGGAAGGTCAGCAGTAAACGCTGCATGTCCATTGCCCTCATGCTAACTTCACTATGAAAGGCATTCAGTATTCAGTTTGCTCAGACCGCTGTATCAAATCCCTGCAGCAACAAAGGACAGAGGCCAGCCTAATTGCATCAGGATGCAATGTGTTTACAGCTGTGCATGCTTTCCAGGTCTTCGGACATTATCTCCGTCAGATGCCCTGTGCTCCTCCAGTTAGAGTTTTTGCTGTTTCTGTTGTGATGAGGCCCCATAGAGAAGCAGAGAGTACCATCGCGCTGAAGAGGAGAAGATGTCTGGATGTGGTTCAGGCTGTCCAACACAGAGATGAAGTCTGGGACAGCCTCCAGGGAACAAAACATGCATAAGTAGGACTGTGGCCAAGAAGGAATCCAGGACGCCCAGGTGGGATGATTACTCTCAAAACCTGCCCATCAAAGCCCAAGGTACATATTTATTTGCAAAATAATTTGTGGGCCAAGATCCATCTTAACTCCTTCCCTAAAAGGCCTGTGATGGTAGTACTGTATTTGGGAAAGGAGGCATCTGGGCATAGACAAGGAGACAGTTACAACAGATGAGCTGTGAAAATCACAAAGCATGCATCAAAGATCTTGATAGAAAGGCAAAAGGGTGAATCAGGTCAGAAGCAAAAAAGAACGACCAGAGACTTCATCCCTGCATGAAACAGAAGACTGCCATTATTAAAGAACTGAAATTTCCAGGAGGGCATTTTTTTGCTGACTTTCTGGGATATGGAAAGGTCACTCTCAAGTCTTGCTGAAACACTAGTCAGAACTGGAAAAACTGTTTTCCATACCAAAAACTAAGCCCTATGGTAACACTCAAGCCACCTAAACCATTTGAGGGAAACAGCTCAGGCAAACATTATACCCCACCATTTCCCAGACATATTCTCTGGGTTTTTCATGAGCTTGATTTAAACTCTCTCTCAGCTCTGTAAATAACTTTTCAAACAAGGGGCACCTATTTAAGGAGTCAGATTCTTAATAAATCAAGGCTGCTCGATGTTGTTCTCCCTTCCTTTATACCATACAGCCCTTCAGAAAATACAGGCTCTGCATGACTGTCACCAGCTGCAACATTTGGCTCCAAAATGTTAGCCGGTAAGTGCTGGCACCATGCAATCCCCTGGGTCAGGTCCTTCAGATCACTGCCAGGATGTTCCTGCCTGTGCCCTGTGGTCAGACTGACTGTAACTGTGCAGACTTCTAAACCCAGCTGTCTGTAATCAGCTCCCTAAAGAGCCATCTCACACAGGGACAGAGCTAACCCTTGATTTACAATGCCCAGCCTGGAGGAGTGTCCATGCCTCCAAAGCCAGAAGACGGAGGAAGAAGAGGGCAGTAATGGCTAGGCTGGGGTGACAGCTGTCTTTAGAGTTCCCCAGCCAAGGTGCCATTTGGTCCTGGGAGAATAAATGAGTAGCCTGTGAAGTGTGCTTGGTCTATAATGGTGCTGCTGTTGGCAGAGGTTCAGGTACAAGCTCAGGCTCTGCAAGATCTGTGAAGGATGAAGTTATAGGCCCAGTGTGCATTTTACACAGAAGTCAAATGCTAGAGCACACATTTCCCAGCTGCCTAGGAGGGGAATACAATTCTATATGTTTCTCTGACCATTTTCCCACCACCTTGCTGGGGTCATCTGATTCCAGCTGACTTTCCTGCCCCTTGGGCAGGGGGCTGGACCCGACAATCTTGCAAGGTCCCTTCCAGCCCTAACATCTATGAAATCTCTCCCTGTCCTTCATCTATCAGCAGGAACCCTCCTGGTGACTGGAGTCTTGGCATCCGGTCTAGGAGGTTATTGCTGTATTTCCCACAAAAGAACAGAGTCCAATGAGCAGGGGGAATACAGGGTGAATGTGAAACCAAGGGAGCTACTGCCCACCTGAGGTCCAGCCCTAGCGTGGCAGCTTGTAGTGCACAGAGGTTGTGTCGACACAGCACAATGCAGTGCAGCATGGAGACACCTGTAGCTACCTCTACGCAAAAGCCCAGGTGCTGGGAGCAGTTTAGCTGAGGATGCACAGAACTGTGCCCCAGCTAATTTACCCCCCTTCACAGGATGAGGCCTGTTTCTGCACACTGTGCAGAGTACAGACATATCCCATAGCTCCTCTGCAGCCACAGTTCACCAGTTGGAGCTCCATCTGTTTTGGTCAGAAGGACATATCTAAAATGTCATTTTAGCATCCTCTGTCACTCCAGAACTTCATCTGGCCCCGCCACAGCTGCAAAATGTGGAAGTGCAAAGTCTGCTTCCCCCCAGCTTTGCCCTTCTGCCCCATCCAGTGGGCTCAGCACAGTTAATAGCAAACAGGCTATCAGGAATAGCAAGATGAAAGCTCACACCTTCTCAACCTGTTATCACTGCTATGTGTCATGGCACCTTGCTCTGACCACACAGGACACCAGTGCTTAGCAACAGGTTTGCAAAGTATAAAAATAGCTGGAACATTTCCCCTCCATTTCAGCCTGTGTGACAGGTAACTAGGCACAGAGCCAGGCAAGAGGGGCCAGTTCAACTTCACAATCTAACCCTGTGGCACTGCTGCAAATAAGGCCCTAGCTCCACCTCAGCCCCTTTTTTTCTGACTCCTTAGGAGACTGGAAGTTCGCATTTAAGCCTGTGATTGAGCACACCGGAAAGTGCTGCTGGAAGGGGCACCTTTCCAGGGAGATGCCAGATTGCGGTACTGACAACCTGTGGCTGTTAAAGATCCAACTTCTGCAAGAACCAGGGTTCGATGTCAAAGCTCTTTGAGGATCCCTCTCGGGATTCATTCAGCCTCTCTAAATCTCCCCTGCACTTTTAATTCTTCACTTCCCTTCTTGTCATTTCTTCGCAGTCCTGCTCTAGCGACATTTGTTCCCGTGGTGGGTGAAGCAATCCCTGCATGCAAACAGATAAATTGACATTTCAGGCAATTCAAGGTACGCTTTAAGATCCATTTGGAAAAGATGCAAAGGATACCAGTGTAAGATCCTTTCCATCTGCAAAGAGGATGCAGAAGCCTGTACCACCACTTGCTCTTCAGCTGAAGCTAACTTGTGGTCAGTGCTTCGTCAGAGTGTAAGAACAGCTACCCTTGAGTCTCCTCCCAGGAAACAGAATAAAGGTGAGGAGGCCACAAAGGAAAATTGTGCCTACAGACCCAGATCTGCATATCAAGAACGTATAGCTAAAGGGCAGTTGCAATTTCCTGCTTTCCTACACATCCTCCTTTATTCCCCACCCTGTTTCTCCAAGGCCAGGATGTGCTGACTGCATCCCCTACCCAACAAAGCAGCTCGGTGCACTAGCTCTACCTCCATAAATCTGCAGCAGGCATCCATCTGTTTAAACAAGCCTCACTTATCTCTCCGCAGGGTACAATTACCTCAGAGGTTTAATAAGGAGGAAAGAAGAGATGCCAGCGCTTATTCACTTTAAATTGACACCTGTATGCCTCACGCAGAAATGTCTCTCCCAGCCCAAGCTTAGTTGCTGCTTCAAAGCGCATTGCTGGCACCTTCCAGGGAGTGTTTTAGTGCCGTTGCTTTCCCTCCAAGCTGGTGTTGTGAAGCCTTTTCTCCTCAAACAGACACACTGTTTCTATTCAAGTACCACATGCAAAAGGCTGCACCCTTAACAGGCAGAGTTATCCGATTGGTAACTGCCAATGTGGCGGTGTGCAAGCTTCGATCACCCCGAATCCCCAACAGTTCCACTGCACAAATTAACCCAAGACCTAATTTAAAGTCTGTCAAATTAAATCACACGACACCACCATCTAACACACTAAGAAAGAAAAGAAACTGTCCCTTTGGGGCAAAGGGAGCTGGAAGCTTTATGTCCTTGTAAAGAAGCTGGGCACAACATGCCTGAAAAGTGCTGCTCCAGGAGAACAATGCATCCCTGCAGTGTAGAGGACAGCACAGAGATACGGCAGGGCACTGGACTGGGACACCTGAGACCCGGATCCTATTCCTACCTCCACCAGTGAATTTGGACAAGTCATTTTTCCTCTCTGAGGCTCAGTTTCCCACCTGCAAGGTGTCTGCTTCTCCCAGACGTACCTATGAGGGGTATGGTGAAAACAATGAACCCTCCGTAAGGATGGCAGAGCTGCTGCTGCAGAACGAGTACATGGCCAAGCCCAAAGTCTTACAGGAAGGGAGCAGGGAAGGGAGCAGGACTCGAACCACTTCACCCCTAATCCTATCCCTAAACAACAAGCCTGACCTTCCCTGGTCCACGGTCCTCTTCCTGGTCAGGCAGGGGGGCTGAGGCAAGCTGCTCAGAAACCCCGCCGGCCGTGCCCTGGGGGGGCTGCAGCACCTTGGTAGGAATCCTGGCTGCCCACAAAAGACTGTCTCTGTGTAAATCAATGCCTGCGAAGCCCCAGCTGTGTTTTCTGATTCTTGGCCCTTTGGTGCAGCAGAATTACCGAGCAGCAGCTGCCCAGTATCTCACACACCAGATGGGCGACCTGGCAGGACCACTTGGCATTAGCAGTTCTTTCAGATCCCAGCCGTTCTTGTTCGGAACAAGCCCTACACATCTTCAAACCCATCCTCTACTCACATGAGCCGAGGAAGGCCCAATCGCTGGGTCCCAGCCTCAGCAGAGCCAACACGTATTAGGAATCCTGGGCCTAAAGCCAAATTACAGGGAGAAAAATGGCCCTAATGAGCTGCCCTGGTAGAGGGAGGGAGACAAGAGGCAGTCAAAAATAGTGAATCCTGTTAGCTAAAAATAGCATTCATTGCAAAGGGAGAGCAAGGGCAGGCTTTTTCTGCAAAGATCTCGGCACCTGGGAGAGACGTTTCCATTGTGGAGTGACGCATGATGGAGCAACAGGACCGCAACCAGAAAGACCCAGGCTCAGCCAAGTCTCTGCAATGCTTGGGAATTGCTCTAATCGGGGAAAAATAAATCACCATTTCATTCCCTGCAACCGGCCTTCAGGTTTCACAGTACATAGACTATGACAACACATCTGTTGATGCAACGGCAGGATAGAGCGTATGGGAGACAAAGGTCAGGAAACACCAACTGCAGCCACCTGTCAGCTAGAACCTGAAGCAGAGGGACAATTACTACGCAGCAAAAAAACAAGAGCTTGTCTACAGGTGGAAGTTAGCATGCCCCATTCAACATATTCAATACTGCATGTTAGCCACCTTGCGCAAACTTTCTGAGTGGATGCAATGTGCAGTAAGGCTAGGAACAGACATTACAATCCGCCAGTGCCTATATTTCTTCTGGAACGGAAAAGTCCCAAGACTGGTGTGCATATGCATCGCCCTTTCAATCAGGTTTAGTGAGCAGCTGAAAGCACTGCCAATGATCAACCGTTGATTCGATGATGCAATCCTGGGAAAAACATTCAGACTTTGCAATATCTCAGGGCCAGACTTTAGTAGTCTTTATCCCATGAAGAGTTTTAGGGTTTGTCCCAGGAAAACGGACATGGACATCTGAATGACTGCATTCTGGCCTGGGATAAAATGGTTTCTCCTGTGACAAATGTGACATTTGTCTGTAGTCTGAGAGTGCTCACCGTGAAGTCACCCCCGGGGCTGTGCACTAGCCTCTGCATATACTTCTGGAGGTCTTGTACCTCACTTTGCTGCTGTCAGGGGTCCTGATTCAGGAAGGACTCACAGTAGGGTCCTGGAAAAGTCACCAATGCTTCATCCGCCAAGGGGAAGCTAACCTCTGTGCAGAGACCATATGTATTGCTTAAACATGAGCCTGGAGGGAACAAATAGGCACTTGAAGTAACATGTTGCTCATAAACAGCCACACACTGAGTCTGCCAAAGGAAATGATCCTTTGACTTCAAAACAACAGTATGGAGAAGGCAATTCTTGTCCAGCTGCAGCCATATTAATTGCTTGGAACTGTCAGGACCATTTCTGACACACTTGCAGATTCTCCATGTGTCTGAAACGACCGACGGGAGTCTTCACGGGCCTGTCATCAACTGTATTTCCTCAGTGATGGTGTCTGCGTGGAGATGGCATGGGCTGCGCCACCCCATAGGAGCATCTGTCCTCCCAGTTCCCACACCTTATAGCACGGCGCTTGCAACAGCGCTGCATCTCCCATGCTGCCATCCAGCTGTGGGCCTGAATTATTTAACTGCCTCAAAGCAACCAAGGCTCCCTTTATAAACAGCAGGGAAGCCCCTTCCTGGCAGAATTTTCCATTAACGAGAGAAGGGCAGGAGCTGCATAATGCCCACAGGGAAGATTTCTGCATTTTAACATTAAACAGAAACCACTCGGTTTTAGATGTGCTCAGATGACAGATGCTGCTGCCTCTTTGGCCCAGGGACTTTAAAAGGGAAAGGAAGTGCATTGGCCTAAACTGCAGTGTGAAGGCCCCATAGCAAGCAGGGATCATTATGGGAATTGCTGAGAAAGCACCTTCCAACAGATGATCTGTAAAGCAGAGCAGGCATTCACACCAAGAGAGCCAATGATGCTGCATCCACAATCCCCACTTTTACCAGGGTGGGAGGGCGGCCCTGGCCCTGAGCCATCAGGATGGACAGGGAGAGACAGGGGATGCAAGGAAACCTTGGGAGCAGCTTCCCCAAAGACTAGCCAGATGCTCCTGAAGCCAGAGAGGCACCTGGCCTGGCTGTCTGTGTATACAGGGGGTGCCTATGAGCCCTGAATGCATTTGTGTGCATGTGGGTGAGTCACGTGCACATG
>NW_017728980.1:13909517-13916764 GCF_001723915.1 Gavialis gangeticus | reverse complement strand
TGCTGCATCCACAATCCCCACTTTTACCAGGGTGGGAGGGCGGCCCTGGCCCTGAGCCATCAGGATGGACAGGGAGAGACAGGGGATGCAAGGAAACCTTGGGAGCAGCTTCCCCAAAGACTAGCCAGATGCTCCTGAAGCCAGAGAGGCACCTGGCCTGGCTGTCTGTGTATACAGGGGGTGCCTATGAGCCCTGAATGCATTTGTGTGCATGTGGGTGAGTCACGTGCACGAGTGGTGAATGCCCAGTGTGCGTATTCATCTTCCGTGCACAGCTCGGTAAACGGAGCCCCTACACTGCAGGGTACCGAATCCCAGGAGCAGCCACCTGGGCGCCGGAAGTGGCCTGACAGCAGCTGAATTGGTAAAGTGATTCCTCCTGCACCACAGCTAACCCAGGGTGCAAAATCGAATCTACAACCTTTGAGTCTGGATATAATGTTGTATCTGAATCCCATGCTGAAAAGCCTCCCACTTCCAGACTCCTCTTGTCAGCAGGCTGCGCTGGCAGACACCATCAGACGCCAGGAGCGGCAAGTCCGCGGGGACACTATTCCAAGGCTTCATAAACAATCCTTTATGGCCCGAGGAAAGAGTGGAAAGGACGTCTGAGGACAAGGAATAGGGTTTCTTAATCCATTTCCAACACTATCAGAGACGTGCTCTGTGACACTGAGCAAATCACTTCACCTCTAGGTGCCTCAGTGCATGCATCTGTAAAATAGGGACAATGACCTTGTGCCACCTCACTCATCTGCAGCATTAATGTGCAGTGCCTGGTCTGGTCCCATGCACTGGCCTACCATGTGGTGAATCCCAAATTTGGTTTGATTCTTCACAGCCTCTTGGGTGGGAATTTTTGAAGGTGCCAATATGCAGCTAGGGTTTTTCTGCAGCTTTCTGAGCAGGCCCCTGGGGGATCCCTGACAATGGAGCTGAGATCAGCCTGTGAAGAGAAGCCAGTTCCTGGTCCCAGCTGGAGGACACGTACATAATGGCCATCACTGGCTTACGCTAGGGAAGGAACTTAGGACCTCTAGAGCTGAAAGCGCGTGTCCCTTTACGGCATCAGCTAAGGAGCTAAACTCTGTAGCCAAGAGCCCTAATGGATAACTGAAGTACAGCTTCCTCGGATGGGGGGGCACCCACAAACCCATGGGTGACCCTACCAGTACATATGTTCAAGATGAGGATGCCCTGGCTGATCGGGTCTGTTGAGGAGGGAGGAAGAGTACTTATACTTTTAAGCAAAGGGGACGCTGAAGTAATGCACCACTAGAAAGCAGACCTGAGGCCCACCACAAATCTGGGCCGAGTCTTGGAGCTCTTTTGTCCTGCTGCCTGAGCCCTCCAAGCCCCAAGGGAACCGGTGTCTGGGCTCAGAACGGGTGGAAAAAACAGGCCTTGCAGGGACAAAGCCAACCAGATACAAAGGAAAAAAGGCAGGCAGCCCAGGAAGGAATAAAACGGTAGGGCAGCTAATGCTCAGTCCGAGCACAGCCCCCCAGTTCTCCTTCCTCCCGAGCTTACACAGCAAATCCCTCCTAATGTGGTCTGTATGGCCCAGTGCATTTGCTCGCACAACCAGCCAGGCAACAGCTGTTCCCCTCCTCTGGCCTCACGACTCCCGTCTCGGGGACCTCTTGGTAGGTCACACCCAGGATATCAAAACCCACCTAGCTCTATACGAGAGCAAAGTCAGCAAATGAGGAGCGCTCGGAAAATAACACTTTCCCACGTGAGCGAGTTTGGATCACGAGCGCGGCAGCCTGAGGAAGGGGATAGAAAAGCAACCAAGCAAACCGCAGCGTGCCAACTTCCCGCAAGGATTGTGCATGCCCACAAAACAGATTTCCAGCCTTTCCAAGAGCAGTTCAGACACCGAGACCTAATGCGTGCGAGAGAAGCAACTGATTGTCCAGGGCAACTGCTCCACTGGGACCTTGCTGCATGTTTTGAGATTTTTCCAGTCCCAGGGTACAGGCTCCTGCAGCGCACTGCATGGCAACTACCAGCTGCTAATCAGCCGCCAACTCTCCAAACTACTGCTGAACTCCAGATCATGAGAGGGGCTGCCCAGGGTGGTCCCCCCGCCACCAAGCACCTCTCTCCCCCTTTCCACAGTCGTGGTCAGTCGATTCTCACGGTGACTTCTGCAATGTGTGGGGAAGGCTGCAGCTTTCTGAGGGATGCCATACAAAGAAAAGTGCACGAGACCCAGGACATGCATTTACCTCCGTGAAGCCCTCTGGCAATACGTCCAGCAAATTCCCCCTGGCCAAGCAGGTAAGCATCCTCCACGCGTGCAGGAAAGGGCCACGTTCTCAGGGTGCACGGGACGGATCCTCCAGCTCCGGGCACAGCCTCGTTCTCCCAGAGACAAAGAGTTGGAGCTCATCAGGAACCTTATTCATAGCCCCATACGTGCAGCCCGTTACTGCGAGCAGGATACTTGAGCCAAAGTCGAGATTCGCACTGAGCATGCTCACGAGGGAGCCACTGGGGGAGTAGCAGGCGAGATGTCACACGGTTGCTATAGAAACACTCGGCTTACACGATGCAGGCCCAGGAACGAGTCAGGAAACATCTGAAACCTATTTCCAGCAGCCGGGGCCCGCGAGTCGCACGGAGCCTGCCGAGCGCGAGCGATTTTGCAAAGCCCCAAAGAGCAAACCCTGGGCAGCGAGGAGCAGAGCTGGAAGCTTTCCTTGGGTTGGGAAAGAAAAAAGGGAAAGGGAAGACGTTAGGGATGCTACCAGCTTGAACCCTCGCCACTGCTGCGCAGCTCGGAAAAGCCACCGAGCTGCGTGCAGGGACAGGAAGCTGCAAACTGCAGAGGCCATTACTATATTTATGCACCACTTGAGCAGTATCCTAGGGGCAGTGCAAAGATGCAGAGAGACAGAGAAAAGGGGGCAACATCCAACACACAACTAAGCCCAAGGAAACTTTGCAGTCAGGAGTTTCCAAACTAACAATGATTACATTTTCCCCCAGACAAAACCTCAGAGTAACCTCCGTTAATCTGTCAGACCTCAATCCACCCCCTTGGAAACATTCAGAAAAAATACGGTGAACCTCACAGCACGGTCAGAAGATTAAGAGATGCAGGATCTGGACCAGCGAAATTCGGGCTGCCACTTAGGATTTCATAGTCAGGTTCTGGCCAGGCATGTCTGAGCAAGGAGACATACTCAAAACTTGGGAGATTTTCTGAAGGCTTTGGGACAGAGATCAATGCACACGTTACCAGAGCTCTCTGTATGATGATAGCCAGGACAAAACTGTGGGAGCTAAGAGTCTGCATTATTGCCTAGAAAAATTAACGGCAGAAATTCAGGAACTTGGGCAACAGGCCCTCTATTGTCTGGCCAGCCCCAAAGCCTACAAAAAAGGAGCCAGGCCCCTCACTAGATGAAAAATTCTGTAATTTTACAACACTTTCATTTTTCACGTGCCTCACTTTACTTGCAATGCTTCAGTGTAAGCTGATGCTCTGGCAATCACATGATCAGCAATAACTAGCAAATTGTGTGTGATTTATGATAAAATCCCCAGGGTTGGCAATGCGGCTTGCATGCACCCAGCCCCCTCCCACACGCAGCCTTCGTCCCATCTGGCTTTTGGAATACGAAATGGCTGTAGTACAGGCAGTTAAGATTAGCACCATTTTTACACTACAGTATATTAAGCCTTTGAGATTTCAAGCAAGAGCTGAGTAAGAGTTCTCCACTGGGCAGAAAAGTGACCTCATTTGTAAAAATATATTCTCAACCTTTGCATCGCCCATGATAATCTGCTTTCGGCTACAACTCTCAACATCCGCCCCCATTTATGATATACTTTTCAATGTGAAAAAGACACATTCAAACAGATGTCTGAGTTTTAATGAGTGAGGATGCCATGATCATCCTCCGTGTTAATCAACTGAGTTTAAAAGATAAATAGACAAACGCGTATTAAGAAAAGTCAGATCCGTGCAAATACAAAGCACTTCATCTGCAGCTGTCTTTTACGTCGGCTCTGATACTATGCGTTTTACAGCAGATTAGAATTTATACGCTCATAATCCCTATACGCCCCAGACAGTTTCACTTCGCGCCTGAAATGCTCAGCAGAGAGGTGAGAGGGCAACCAGGCTCCAGCTTCAGGTTCCACATTGGAGACATGAGCCAGACTGGTCTCATTTTTTTAACAGAAGTTAAAAATAAGCAAGGAGAGACAGTCCTTTTGGACAGCCTGCAAATGTGGGGCACAAACACAATTTAATGCATGATGTGTTGTCTAAATTATGGCAAGTCAAATCGGCTGGGAAGAATTTTTTCCTTGCTGAGTACCTGAGGAGCACGTAGTGGGTGTCTTGTTGTTCTATGGTTGTTTTAATCATGAGGCCCCTTTATTAGCATTTTCATCCAGTGCAAGGACTGGAGAAATATATGGGCAACCAAAGGAGATGCTGCTGACTGCTCTGGGGAGTTAAGTGCTGTTAAGTTATTGCAGGCAGTGTAATCTTTTATTCAGCTCCGAAGCTGAACATGAGATTGTGGCAAAGACTATTCTGGCTTGTTGTCTGGGGTGGCAATTTGCTTTCTCCGGAAGTGGAGCAGTGACTTCAAAAACATCTCCAGTCTAAACAACAATGTCAAGTCCCAGTGAGGGTTTCATATAGCACCAGCATGGATCAGGACCTGAAAGTAAGGAACAAGTGCTGCAAAATCTGCTACGTACAGCATGCCATATAAGTACAACCGTGCAGGGCCTGGCGTGAAGCAGCAGGCACTGAGATGGCATGCGGGGGCTAGACCTGATGATCTTCCAAGATCCCTTCCAGCCCCTTACCTTGAATCACATGATCTATGGCACCCATCATATACAGCACACAGCAGACAAGGCAAGTGACATTTTGCTAAACCATCAATGCCCTGCACATGATTAAAACAAGTAGCTACAAATCCCCACCATGTCTCTTACCGCTCTAGAAGGACTGTGCAAACCTAACTGGGCTTTTTTGTGGCATGGACCAGGAGATCTGAAGCCAGAAGTGTTGTCCAAATTAATGAAAAGGTCCTTCTGAGTCCCCAGCACTGCCAACCCCGAAGAACTCAGAAAGAACGTGACTGCTCGGATACGCTTGGGGAGAACTGCAAAAAAACTGGCTGGACCTGGGTTCACTCAACACATTCTTGGGTATTGTCAGCAGATGCCTTCTGGGCCCTGAGCTCTCTTCTGGCTACTTCATGCAATCAACCTTTAAATAGCAATGCCCTGAAAGGATGGCAGAAATGATGAGCCTTTTACTTGCCATGACGTGGGCAGTAAGGAGCAAACTTCTTCACATTGATAAACCAAAGTGCAAGCAGGTGGCAGGAATCAGAGATGGGACCATCTCTAGCTTCTTTCCCATCACATGCTTTTACTGTCAAACACTTGTTTCTACAGAAAGCCTGTGACCGTTAACCTTGAACTGTCCGGTGGTGAAAATCTGAATGTTAGAAACAAGCAACCGGCTACCTGACGATGGCTACACTGAGAGAGAGAGGGAGACTGGCAGCCCTCTGCATGGTCCATAATGATAACATAAACCCTACGGAGCTAGACTAAAAATGCCACACATTTGACTGGATCTCTCTCCTCCAACACTTTGTAGTCTTGGACTGTAAACTTCTTGAAACAGGAGCCACCCTATCATACAGGTGTGTACAGCACCTGGCATAACGAGGCCTTCATCCTGTTTGGGACCTGGGTGTTTTCCTTGATACAAATCAGCAAAGAAAAGGGATTGTAAATGCCTCATTAACATTGCCACTGCAAAATCCTTGCGCAGAAGAGTGACTTTTAAAACTACCAGTCCAAGCAGGGAGGCCCAGGCTGTTGAAGGGAGTTTCCTTTCTGAAACACTGGCTGCCTGTGACCTTCACAACAGACATGGAAGGAGTTAGAGACTGGGGACATTGACCTCTGGCGGCCAGTCTCAGCATAACCCTCATGCTCTCACAACCCTGGAAAAGTGCTATTTCATCTACTTGTTTTGCTTCTGTATTTCCTGTACTTGAGGTTTGAGTGTGGTCATTTAATAGGAACAATATAAGGCATCCATTCATCAGCGAGTGATGGCAGATACTGCAGCTAACAACAACAATAATAATTAACAACAACAACAAATACAAGGCGGATACTTTGCCCTTTCCCCGAGTCTTCCATGCAAGCATTTCAAAGCACTAGTCAAACATTACTGAATTATGCTTTGCAACATCTCTTGGGATATACAGAAATATGAATGCCCTCAATCAAGCCTTGCATTGGCAAAGAATGTGACTGGGGAAAGTTAGAGACCCTCAATCTAGCTCCCTAGGGGTTTCATGGGGCTAGTCAGGGTTCGAGACAGCCTTGCTCACAATCTATGTGCTCCCCAAACACCTTGGCACCAACAGCTTGCCAGAGGCAAGGCCTTCTGTGCTGGGGATGTTCCTTGGAGGGTCCTTGCAGCTGCTTTTACCACCCACCTGCACCAGAATAAAGGTGTTGCAAGGGCAACTGTGAATTAGGCCCTGTCACCCCATTTTACAAGGAGGAAAAATGATGCACAGAGTGGGGGATGGAGCTCAGAGTTGGGAATGGAGCTCAGGCTAGCGACCAGGATTAAAGACAACAAAAAGTCCTTCAAATACATTGGGAGTAAGAAGAGGGCACCGGGTAATGTAGGGTCCCTGCTAGACTCAAATGGTAATCTTGTGGCTACGCCAGACGAGAAAGCCAAAATTTTTAACAAGTTCTTTGCCTCTGTTTTCTTGGACAGGGACCAGGACAGCTCTCCCACCACAGGTAGGGGCAATCTTGGGGGAAGCACTGCTAGGCCTTGGGTCTGCACAGAAGCAGTTAGGGATCTTCTGGAAGGGCTGGATGTTTTTAAATCTGCGGGCCCTGATGCCCTCCACCCATGGGTGTTGAGAGCTGGCGGGGGTCATTGCTGTGCCCTTGGCCCGGCTGTACAAGCGATCGTGGTCCATGGGCCAGGTGCCTGGAGATTGAAAACTAGCTCATGTGGTCCCCATCCATAAGAAAGGGAGAAACGAGGACCAGGAAACTATAGGCCCATAAGCCTCACATTGGTCTTGGGGAAAATCCTTGAAAAAATGATCAAGGAGCACATCTGTGAGGGGCCAGTAGGGGAGATCATACTCAGGGGCAATCAGCATGGGTTCATCAAAGGCAGGTCCTACCAGACCAACCTGATTGCCTTTTACAAC
>NW_017728980.1:13902317-13904517 GCF_001723915.1 Gavialis gangeticus | reverse complement strand
CCTATGAGGAGAGGCTGAGGGACCTGAACCTGTTCAGCCTCAGCAAGCGGAGGCTGAGGAGGGATTTGGTGGCTGCCTACAAACTCGTTAGGGGAGATCAGCAGCAAATAGGTATTCCCCCCAGCACCACCTGGGGTAATGAGGAACAATGGCCAGAAGCTGCTGGAGAATAGGTTCAGGTCAGAGATTAGGAGGCACTATTTCACTGTTAGGGTGGCTAGGATCTGGAACCAACTTCCTAGGGAAGTGGTCATCGTTCCTACCTTGGGTAAATTCAAAAAGAGTTTGGACAAACACCTGTCTGGGATCATCTGATCCCAGCATGTACTCCTACCAGTGGCGGGGGGTCAGACTAGATGATCTGTTCAGGTCCCTTCTGACCCCAAACTACTATGAAACTATGAAACGTGATTTGTTCATGTCACCTTGGACAAGTCAGGGCAGGCACAGGAAGCAAAGCCCTTAGCACCCTTGCTCCAACCGATAGCCCACACTGCTCTATATACAGAGAAGCTTCCTCCTTGGATAGAATAGAGCAGTGGTTCTGAACATTTTAAGGCTCAAGGCACCCTGGATAGACTTGTGGCACCCCTAGTTTCACTCATTTTTTGCCTACAGAAAAATAACAGAGCAGTTTTTCTGTTGCAAAGACCTGTCGAAGGCCACACCTATGGATTTCTATTTGAAATCTCTGGGTTTATCTTGTGAATCGTGTTTAGAAACCTAACAGTGTTAACATTGTGTGGCACCCTGTGGCACTCTTGAAATGATTTCCCCAGATGCTGTGATACCCCGGATGAGAATCACTGAGACGGAGACTGTGGGAGACTTACCGGGGGCTCAGCAGGCTGGGATACATTGCTGGGCACCAGATCCAGAGGAGTTCCCATGTCCATCCCCACAACATGGATCCCAACGCAGCAGACCAGCAGCCTCTCCCCCTGGATACCTGGACTGAAGAAAAGGTATGGCATAAACACTTACTAAGCAAAAACGCTACCTTGCCAAAACACAAAAGAAAACCAAGAAACTGCCATCTTCTTCCATCTCCTCCAGAAAATGCCTCGAAGGATATAGAGGCTCCCGAGTGGGGAACTTGCAAACTCCTCCGCCTTACAAACACATCCCCAGAAACTGGTGGTTTCTTCCACTATTCCCTTGGGTAGAGTCATGAAAGCATCTGGGAGCTGTGACTGCTATAATGCCTGTAAGTGTGAACTGAAAGCTTCCCGCTTCCATCTCTGAAGAGCTCCCCTCCCCTCCAAGACTCAACACATCAGTCTCAGGATTTGGGATTCCTAGCGTTGAAAGATTTCTAGAATTGCACATTAGCATGCAGGCCGGCTTGGCCTCCGAATGTATTGTGCTTTTACATTTGCTTTCACCTGGCAAGCAGGTCTAGTGACAGGACTATTCCCCAAACACGTAACGCAGGTGTCTGGTCATGCTGGCTCTCATTCGCAAAGGCCTGGGTTATTCCCCAGTGCACGTGCAGGGAACACCGACCACCTTCGGCGGCCTCCATCTGTACTGGAGCCAATGGAGCCCTGCCCTCCCGGGCACTCTCTATCCCACACCACAGCAATGGCATTTCCCCAGTGTCCTCTAGGAAGCTATTCCACAGCTGAAAATATTTCTATTACAGCATTTTTTTCTGACAGCCAGCCTGCACTTTCCTTTGTGTCGTCCCCTTCCTTTAATGCAACTTCGGCCTCCCTCACTACATTTTTAATACACTTTCCCTCCGAGGAAACCCATCTACCCCCGCATCTCCAGAAAGCAGTGCCTCCAAACATCCCGGGGCTGACGTTCCTGTCCTTTAGGACGCCTCCGATGCCGTGTTTCCTCCTGGCCTCTCCCTGGCCCCAGGACAAGGCCCAGCAATGGACCCCAAGCCCTGCGGCCGCCTCACGTTGCCCCGCTGCCCCCCGAGACGGGCGCGTCGTGGGCCCGTTGGACAGCTGGGCCGTGGCTGCGGGGGCCAAGGGGGCTCGGGCTCCCCACGGCATCTCCGGGGCAACGCGCACGCCGGCCCTGCCTGGCTGCAGGCTGACATGGCTGATGGCCCCCTCTGCCTGGGGCATGGGGTAATTGCCCCCTCTGCCCAGCTAACTGCCCCCTCTGCATGGGCACAGGGCTAATTGCCCCCTCTGCCCGGGGACCAGCGGTAATTGCCCCCCGCGCGGGCCAGGCGGTACCT
>NW_017728980.1:13896980-13897317 GCF_001723915.1 Gavialis gangeticus | reverse complement strand
CAGGTCCCTTCTGACCCCAAACTACTATGAAACTATGAAACGTGATTTGTTCATGTCACCTTGGACAAGTCAGGGCAGGCACAGGAAGCAAAGCCCTTAGCACCCTTGCTCCAACCGATAGCCCACACTGCTCTATATACAGAGAAGCTTCCTCCTTGGATAGAATAGAGCAGTGGTTCTGAACATTTTAAGGCTCAAGGCACCCTGGATAGACTTGTGGCACCCCTAGTTTCACTCATTTTTTGCCTACAGAAAAATAACAGAGCAGTTTTTCTGTTGCAAAGACCTGTCGAAGGCCACACCTATGGATTTCTATTTGAAATCTCTGGGTTTATCT
>NW_017728980.1:13883036-13891980 GCF_001723915.1 Gavialis gangeticus | reverse complement strand
ACTGCCCCCATGCCCTGCAAACTGCCCCCCTGTGCCCTGGAAACTGCCCCCCTGTGCCCTGGAAACCGCCCCTTGTGAGCTGCAAACTGCCCCCCATGCTCTGCAAGCTGCCCCCATGCCCTGCAAACTGCCCCCTGTGCCCTGCAAACTGCCCGCCCCCCCGTGCTGTGTTAACTGCCCCCTTATTAGCTGCAAACTGCCCCCCGTGCTCCTCTAACTGCCCCCTGTGCCCTGCAAACTGCCCGCCCCCCCGTGCTGTGTTAACTGCCCCCTTGTGAGCTGCAAACTGCCCCCTGTGCTCCTCTAACTGCCCCCTGTGCCCTGCAGACCACCGCCCTGTGCTCAGCCACTACCACCGCTGTTCAGCTTTATACCCGCTCTGCTCCACCAGCTACTCCTGCTGCTCCCTGTGCTCAGCCAACAGCCCCTGCGCTCCGCCACCTGGCTGCGTCTTACCCCGCTCTGCTTGGCTAACCACCCCAGCACATCCGCTCTGCTCAGGAAGCAGCACGCACATCCTGGAAGCCTGGTGGGACTGGGAGCCAGTGGCTGTGGACTGGGAAATCGTTTTATCCCACCTCACACCGCGTTATAACACCCTTCCCAATGTTTCTGGGGAAGAGCAGTTTGGGCGAGAAACAGGATTTGCCACAAACGAACGCGGACGCTACGTTTTCCAAAGGGAAACAGGAATCATTGTTCTTCGTACAATATTTATTTTCATAGCAACCGGTCAGAAATCACCTTCTAAAAACTGGTGGCTGTTCCCAGCTGGAACTGCTTTCCACATAAGTTTGCATGCGAGTCGTGGAAGTGCAGGGCCTGGCCCCTGCCACTGTAGTCATCTCTCGAAAAGTGCAGTTCCTTCAGCTAAAATTAAAATGAAACCTCTGCGGTTATGGAAACATTTGACACCTTCATCGTTTAAGTCATAAATGGAACAAGCCCAGAAAACACAGTAGTTACAGCTGTAGAGTCTGTCAATATTCAGTGCAAATACAAGTTCTTCATTATTTCAAAACATACCGGTATGACTTTCACATTTCATCAATTCAAAGCCTGTTAAACAGGCAGAATTACTGTATTATTTCTGTGACTATTCAGAGCATTTGATTATAACTCAGATACATTGTACCTCTAGAAATAACAGAGAGTGCTAGCTAAGTATGAGAGCTGGAGTTCACCAGGGAATCAGAGATAAAATACCAGTCCAGGCTTTGAGGAGCTCATTATAAGATAGTTTCTATTGTTGCTACCACTAGCTCAGAATACAGAAGAGCCAGGGACTCAATTAATCCACACATCAATAGACATATCCCCAAAACAAGTCTCTTCAAGCCAGATTGTCTTCTTATTTACACCAGCTACAAACTGGACAAACTCTGTTGACTTGTGGATTTGCATCACTGCAACTGAGCCCAGAATCTGGTCCTTGGCGTTTGTCTTATATCCTGTTTGTATGGCTCGCTGTCCCCAGTCGCAGCACTGCTTCCCACTGAAGAGTCACTTCAAATCAAATTGGTAGCGGAGGCAGATTCCTTGCCGTGAATTCTGCAGGAGCCGATTGTTTCACTTAGACCTGGAGCGGAGTCTGTTTTTTAAAAATGACCAGCTGGATGCTGTACTAAAGGCTCCCCACTAAGCGATGATCTATATTTATCAAGGTTTATATAAAAGAAACCTGTGCAATAAACTTACTTTGTTCTCTTTTGGCTGAGGAAGGCTGAGCTAGAGGTAAACCCATGGCTCTGTCTAGTTCCAGCACTGATGGTTCTCTTTAAGGACATATTTATCCACTAGCCAAGTAATCAAGCATGCCCAAGACCTAGACTTGAGACCCCAGGCTTGTCTCTGAATTCTGGGCAAATGGGCAGACTGCATCCCATGCCACGCTGCAGCCCCTATGGCTCATCCACCCCTCCTAGGTCAGGCAAGACGGATTGCCATGCAGGGCCTGGAATGACGGAGATCGAAAGGAGCAGAGGGGAAAGGCAGGGACCCTTGGAGCTCGAGCAGGGCCCCAGAAGAACGAGCCTTCCCGCTCACGTAACACACTATCTGCCACTCAGAAAAGACCTTATCCTGCAAGCCCCATACGAGCCCAATGACAGTTAATGAGACATCACAGATGAGAAACTGCTGCTCAGATGGAAAAGTTGCAGGACTGGTCCCCAAAGTATCTCTAAAGAGACATACCCATTATTTGTACCTGTCTTTCCTTTTCTGAATGAGTAAAACCTCTTACTAAACTCACTGCATGCAGGCATTTGGTCATAACACTTCCAAGGGGGCCCAAGCAGGATGTCTGGGACTGACTCCCATCCCCACTTCAGTGCACAAAGATTCGTGTGACGTCCCAGGGTGCTGGGTGCCAGCTCTACCAACCTGCTTGCCTTCTCGGGGGCCGCGCACCACACGCCCTGCGTTGTGGAATACATCATGCCTCCGACTCAGGAAGGAGCAGGAGTCCAAAGCCCTGTCTGAAGCTGGCCATGATTCCTTCCCAATCTCACAGATTTGCAAACTGCTTTTGTGCCCTGGATGAATTGCCCCTAGATGTTGGCCGGGGGGTTTCAAATATTGCCCCCAAAAAAGTAGTTTCTAAATTGTAGTTGTTTCCATTTAGATCATGTCTCAAAGCTTGTTATTCCCTTTCAGGACATCTGTAATAGCCCGACAGCTCAGAGAGCTGTTTTCTACTCATCGTTAAGCTCTGCCTTTCTGCCCTTGGCATTAGAGTGCTATGCATGGTTGGAGCATGTTGCTTTTCCAAGGAAAGTAGGGATGGGGCTCATGTTGAGGCAGGAAGCTGTAAAACGGGTAGTATTTGAGGCAGGCAGTGCGCAAGGGCCTTTGTGACACGGTCCACACCACTTCCTCGCGGCACCAGCCACCTGTCATTTTCCGTAACATGCTGCTGAATCCCTTTACTCCTGGAACAAAAGCCGGTGGCAAAAGCCCCACCTGTTCTCATATGTAATCCTTTGCTGTTCCTTTGCAGATGTGCCTGGGCAAGGGTGCTAGGCTGGTCTTCTTGCCCCACGGCACAAATCCTCTCCCGGGGGCACTGAACTACAGTTTAATTCTTTGTTACTCAGGAAGCGGCTCTGAGAGCCTGAAGGAGGCATGCTGCCAGCCTCAGAAACATCCTTGATCTTTTCAACAGGGACAGATGTATTTCTCACCAGAGCTAGGTGCAAAGCATCTCTTGCATTACAACATATATTGCTGAGCCCTCCAAGTCCACATCCAGCCCCTCTACACATGCTCAGGAAGACTCAAGTGTCTGTGATAACAGTGTCTCAGTCTGTGAAATACATTTGCTGGAGGGAGGAGGCTGTGGGGCCTCTTACACCAGGGTCCCATTCTTGCTGTCGTATTTCAGCCGGGGCCGGGGGAAGTTCAGGGTGGCGTATTCGGTGGCATTTTGCATTTGCAAGTTCTTCACCTCTTCAGCTGAGCGCTCCCGAGCCTTGGTGAACACCTGGATATCTGCGTAGTGCACGCTGTCATCCCGCTTCGTGCTCTTGGGCTTGTTGACAGTAGCATAGACTGGATACTCCGGGACTTGGGTGTACACCTGCGCCTTTGTGGAGAAAAGAGTCCTTGGCAGTCAGCTCCCCACTCCTTCATGCCACCCCCTCGCACTTGTGACTTCCTGGAGGGCTGGGTACCACTCACTGCACCTGGTACTAGCTAGAGGGCTATGCCAGATGCCAGCTCCACAGAGAGTCAGAGCAGGTGGCCTCCACACTGTGCTCAGCGTGGCAACGGAGGTACACCTCCAGGAAATGACAGTATTGCCCCCACGGCATTACTGCCTCTGCCAGCCCAGAGAGGGACGTAGCCCTATAGTCTCAGCCGGCTGCTCCCACAGCTCTCCCAGTGATAGTCAGACCACCACTTCTGCAGGAAGTGTTATCGAAGCTGAGCTTTCCCGCCCCCCCTTTCCTACTGCATGCATTACACTATATACATAGCATATCCATAGGGTTATAGACCAGTGCCTCTATGTTGGAAATATGCCATATACCCGTGTGTGATGTACTGTAGTTGTTGCATTTTGCACTGGAGTATGTTTGCTACAGTTCACCCAAGGGTGGGGGGGGCGTATCTCTTATAGCGGCTATTTGATGAACACTGGCTGTTCTTGTCTGCATTGAGCACCACTTCCCTGTGCACGAATCATGCTGTTCCTGCACTCTACACAGAACAAGAAAACCCTGGGACTTTCCCCTCCTAACCCAGGAGAGTACAGCTGAACACTGCATTTTCAACTTGTCTACTGAGTGAAGTCTCTTCAGGGGCTGTTTACCTTCCTGCTGCCTTGGTGCTGGGGATTCACATGTCTTGCTCTGGAGCCTGCAAAAGAAACACCAGAAAACCAGCATGACTTAACTGTTGATTGTTCCATCTCTTGAATTTTCCAGTGATGAGATGGCTAGCCCGCAGGCTCTCCCTGCTGGACCTTTCTCAACTTTCCAGCCCAAGTGGAGTGCTCACCCTATCTGTGCCTTTGGAGCATACCTCCCACAAGAAAGCCCGGGCTTGTTCCTTTGGAAAAATGAGGTTTCCTGAAAGGACAACGCGCTCTGGGCCACAATGTTCTTGGCAGTACCTCGCAGGAGGTAGGCAGCACAGAGAGCTGCCTTGTCAGGCCTCGGAGCAGCTCCGAGCTACTGTTTATTTTATTTTGTCCTTTGCCATTTGGCAAATGGAGTGTTTTGCAGGGGCGGGCCCTAGGACTACTGGAGGCACTCGGGCTTCTGGTTCATTTATTTTCCTCTGCTCAGCGTCACGAGGGATGTTTGCAGCTCTTGCAAGAGTGCGAGGTCCCCGCTACTGCAGAGCACATGGACGGCAGTCGTCTGCCTTCTGCTTTGCACCATCGTGGTGACTGCAGTTGGTCTGGGTGCTAGATTTGAGTCATTTCAATGTTAGGGGGAGCTCCGGCAGTCTAAGTTGTCAAGGTAAAAAAGGAGATGTAGCACGTGAACTTTTTGAAACCAAATTCACACCACCCCTGGGCCTGTGGGACTCTCCTGCTCTCTGTGGTGCTGTTCTCTTGAGTATGTTTCACAGATCCTTACCTTGCTTTTCCTTTTTCCTCTTAAAAGGTGAAGGACACTTCCTGAAATCAGAGAGAGATGTGTTATTAGCGCAAGTAAGCCTAGATCTCCGCCACGTTCATTGGATGCACACGTGCATGCGTGCACACGCACACTGCCCAGACCCTGCACTTGTGAGCCATGTGAAAGCACTCTAAAGCTCCCCGCAGAAGACCTGTCTAAGCCCAGCAAGACCCTCTCAAACGCAATTGCTAGGAGCTGTCCAGTGGACTGACATTACTGACTGCACCCCAGGGGCTCTAGGGCTGAAGCATTTCTCTCCTCCTCATACTCCTGCTCATACTTGCTCACCAGGGGCAGGCAGAGGAGAAGCCTGGACTGTACGTTTCCAGTGTGGGCTCTGCCTGCCCTGAAGGAATAAAAAAAGGAATCCCACTACTGTTACAGGAACTAGTGATCAGCCAGGGAATCCAGTATCATCAAGAGTTTTAAAAGGCCAAGATTTAACAGTGTTTCCTGAGGTTATCTGAGACGCAACAAGATACAGCTCCCCTGACAGTGGCTGTGATGAGACATCTCCTGACTCAGGGAAGGACTACATAGTAGATAATATGGGTAGCAGCTCAGAAGCCTCCAAAGACCTTGGGATACCTACAAAAAGCAGCAGCGAATGCAGCAATCCCCCAGATTTTGGGGATGGGTCTCCCACTAGCTGCTAGCTCTGAGGTTCTCCAGCAGGTGCGGGAAGTGTGGGTTGTAGCACAGCGAGCCCTTGGGGTGGCAGCTGCATCCAGGTGAGAAATACCCGTGCAAGGTCCAAGTTTGGATCCTGCAATCTCCCACTGCCCTGTATCTTGAGCAAAGAGGGGCTCTTTCCACATGTGGGGGTTCTTGCAGCATGTGCCAGGGCAGGTTCTGGTCACTGTTGTGCTTCATGGACCGCGTGCCTTCAGAAGAAGAGAGGATGAAAGTCCTGTCTTCCTGTTTCCTGGCCCTCTGTCCAGGCAAAGGACAGAGACAAAGGGGCCAAGCCCCACAACATCTAATTCATGGAGATCCATGGAATTGAACCAAAGTGCTGATGGTGCCTGCTGTGTCCAGCCAACCACCCACCCACCTCAGGAGCCTGCCTGCTTGTCCAGCCGTCTGTCTGGGCTGCATTCGCCCCATGTTCGAAGAGCGGGAATTAGCTCTGTGTGGCACAACTCTTGTAGGGATATCTATGGCGCTACCCTTCTGCATGCAAGGACAGATGCTATATGCGGTGGCCCCATCTGAATCCAGCCTCTATTAATCACTCAGAAGTGAGCTTCTAGAGACGTGAACAACATCCTGTTTAAGTGGAAACGCTGGTTTCTTGTTGCATGGGTAAGCAGGTAGCCCTGATTATGTTGGAAGACTTCTCAGGAGGTATCATCTAGTCCTAGCCCTTGCTCCAGCCAAAACCACCCTGTTTAAAACAACTCTTTATCTAAGCTGCACTTAAACATGTCCACTGCTGGAGACCCTTCAGTCTCCCTAGGCAATCGGTTCCAGTACTTAGCCATGTCTGTCCTTAGAAAGTTCTTCCTAATATGCAACCTAAATCTCCCTTGTTGCAATTTAAGGCCATTACTTCATGTCCTATCCCCTGTAGACACAGAGAACAATTGTGTTCACCATTCTCTTTATAACAACTCTTTAAAATCCCTCCTTAGTCTTCTCTTCTCTAATCCCAGTTCTTCTCTAACCTTTCTTCATACGTCACATTTTCTAGACCTCTGATCACTGTTGTTGCTCTTCTCTGGACTCTTTCTGGTTTGTCCACATTATTTCCTGAAGTATGGTGCCCATACCTGGAGTTGAGTCCTCCAGACAAGGCCTCACCAGTACCAAGCAGAGTAGAAGAATTGCTTCCTGTAACTTGCACGTGCTAGTGCTATTCATGCATGTCAGTACACTATTATTTGGGGGCGGGGGAGGATTGTTCAATTGACTCATCCTCAACTTGCACTCCACTATAACTCCCAGGTCCTTTTCTGCACTGCAGCCTAGGCAGTTGATTCCCACTTTGCATCTGAGCATTGACTTGTCCTTTCTTACGTGTAGTACTTTGCAGTTAGCAAATGTCATCCTATTTATTTCAGGCCATTTTTCCAATTGATCAAGGTCTTTTTGAAAACAAATCCTGCCCTTTAAAGCATTTGCTTGCCCACCGAGCTGAGTGTCATCTATGCAAAGCATACACTCAATTCCATCCTCCAAGTCCTTAATAAAAAAAAATAAATGGTGTAGTGGTAGACCCAGGGCAGACTCCGAGGAATCCTCCTGGGTATCTCTTTGCAGTCTGCAGGTAAGTCACTTACAACGTATGACATTATTATACCGGATTATATGTATACAAACATGTGTAATGTAAATACATCCTTCAGAAAAGGGCTGAAACATGTGAGTAATGCCATTGCCACACTGCAGCAACGCAGCCCAGGGGCACAGCAACACGGTGCAGAGCTGGGGCAACACAGGTGATGGCTCAGATCTGGAGTGACACGAACGGAGCAACACCGCAGTGACATGGCCCGGAGCAGGAGGGACGCCGCCGGGAGACGGGTCCGAACCAGGGCCGTACAGCCGTGATGCTGTATGAGCAGAAGCAGTAAGTGCTCCCAGGACTGTAGCAATACCATGGTAACGCAGCTGAGCCGCGGCAGAGAAACAGGGAGAGGAGAATGACGAGGAGTCCTGGTTGCTAAGAGACGTCCGTCTAACAACTCCGTTTTTGTGGAGGGGCTGGAAATGCCGAGGCTTGCGGGGCACGTCGCCAGTATTAGCAGCTCCGTGACCCGCTGTACGTACACCCTGGCAGCCAGGGCACCGCTCAGCCGATGCACAGGGGAAAGCAGGAGGTAACCTAAACCCTGCTCTTGGCCCCAAAAGGGAACTAGGGAACCGGGGGTCAGAGTCCTCCTGCAGGAATCCTGCACACGGCAGCCAATTCTGCTGCTGTGCTATTGCCCTTCGGTAAAGCCGCTGGTGCCGCATTGTCCATACCCCACAGATACCCCCAGTTACCCCTGCCACTGCAGTCACGTGTCTCCCACTATGGGATCAAAGGCTCGGGGCGCTGAGAATACTCTCGGGCTGTCATGGAACATATTCTCTCAGGGCCAGGTGTCAGTTTGCTGAGCTCCCGCTACTGTAAGAGCCCAAGTCATTTTTCTTGTCGAGCCTTGAGCTGAAACCAAGCTACAGCAAATAAATTCCATGTATGCAGAGCCAACCCTGCCCCCAGCAACAGCAGCACAACTGGAGACAAACAGGCCAAGCGCAGGTACGTCCCTGCGGCGCCACGATCCATCCCCTTGTGTAACGTCCCCGGCTGCTCCTCTGAACTTGGCACCGGCCCGGCTATCTGCACAGCTACGTGTCACAATCTGAGCCAGACGCACGAAGCAAATGTTATCATTCCAGAAAGCTAAAAAGGACAAGGGGGAAGCAGGTGCCGATCCTTATAGGGCTAGCAGCATGCCAGCACATACATCCGTGCCTGGACTCTCTCCAGCCGTGCAGGCTTCAGAGGGTCCTGGAGCCGAGCGCTGTCCTTGCTGCAGCACGGGCTGGAAGTGTGGAGCTAACGCTTTCGAAACAAGGGTGGAAGAGGGTTATGGACAGAACGCAAGAAGCACGTGGCTTTTGTGCGTGCCCAAGTGTCAAAGGCCCGTGGCCCACTCACGGCAGTACAGGACCTGGAGGATCTCGGTATGCTCCGGCTTTAAAATGGGTGTGCGTGTGTGTGTGTGTGTGTGTAAAAGGTTAACGGCCTTTGGTTTTGCGACAAAACTATGAAAGGCTGCAGGAATGAGGGTTAAGAATCACGAGGCTTTAAGAATGGGCAG
>NW_017728980.1:13872193-13878036 GCF_001723915.1 Gavialis gangeticus | reverse complement strand
CAGTGGGTCCTGGAGCCGAGCGCTGTCCTTGCTGCAGCACGGGCTGGAAGTGTGGAGCTAACGCTTTCGAAACAAGGGTGGAAGAGGGTTATGGACAGAACGCAAGAAGCACGTGGCTTTTGTGCGTGCCCAAGTGTCAAAGGCCCGTGGCCCACTCACGGCAGTACAGGACCTGGAGGATCTCGGTATGCTCCGGCTTTAAAATGGGTGTGCGTGTGTGTGTGTGTGTGTGTAAAAGGTTAACGGCCTTTGGTTTTGCGACAAAACTATGAAAGGCTGCAGGAATGAGGGTTAAGAATCACGAGGCTTTAAGAATGGACAGTAATGATTAACCAGCTTTCTGAGCCTGGTGACTGCCAGGCCCCGAAGAAGCAAAATCAAGTTTGGTGGAAAAATGTGGTTGCCACTGTAATCAGCAGGGTAACTTGCACCCAGCACGTTTGGCCTGGCATCTGCAAATTCCTCAGAGGCTGTGTGCTGAAAGACGCTACAGAAACACAGGGGGTTTAGTATTCATGCCAGGCTTTGCTGTTGCACTCAGATCCCTTCCCCCTTCTCCAGCCAGTCACACCTTTCCAGCATAGCAGTCCTTCGCCTAGCAGCCCATTGCCTGAGCAGTGCAGAGGTCCTTGAAGTGGCTGGTAGCACACACAGGCAAAAGCGCCGTGCTCCCCCAGGTCTTCGAAGACCAGAATGAAAGGGGCCTCTGCCCAGAGCAGAACTGAATTGGTTTAAATACTTCTGGCCCTGTCCTCCCAAATGCTCCTCTCTCTCCAATAAGGGGCAAACACAAGCCCTCCAGCCCCATCAGGGCAGTGGCTGGAGCGCACTTGAGTCTCACAGGTTGCCACGTCCTGAGCGTGAGCTGAGGAGCTGGTTGATTCAGGAAGGTCGTACCACGTAATTAAAATAGTTCAACTTAAAATATAATCAGCAGATCCCTGGCTAGCTTCCTGAGATGCAGGCTTCCATATCAGCTTTCTGAGCGGCTTGTGCTGTGTTGCTTGCCCTCCATTCTTGAGGGAGTTTATCAGCTGGTCTGCAGGCTGCGGCTATTCTCAGGCTGTCTGCAGGCTAACCCCAGCCAGCCAGGAGACAGCATCTCCCAGCCTCAGATCAGCTGTAATTAGAAAGGACAGGACAAGGAGAAATGGAAACAAGGCTAAACTCAAAATGCACTCAAAACGCGGTGGCAGTTGTGCTGGCCGTGACAAGCTCATTCGTTCCTACACCCCAAAACACAGACATCCCTACCCTTACACTCTCGTTCAGTGCTTCCCCAGTCCTGCTGCAGAAACCACAGGCTGACAGGTGGTCCACGAAGCACTCCCTTCTCTCCTCCATGCACCTAGTCCTAAACCCACCACACATCTTCAGCTCCTGCCTGTCGTGCACCGCAGCGCCCAGCTCAGGCACGCACGATGGCAACCTTCCACCTCCTCTCCGGTCTGTCTCACCGAGCCTGCAAAGGCAAAGGCATTTGGGCGGCTCTGCCCATGCCCAATTGTGCAGGCTAATCTGCCACTGACACTTTCCTTCCTGGAGTGAGACAGGAAGAAGAATCTGGGCCTGGGGGCAGAGTCCCAATGGAGAAGCTTCCCAGATGTGGTTACATGTGGGGCCCAACCTGTTTCCTATTCATTATTATTATTATTATTAATACATTTGCCACAAAGGTTCTCTCTAAAAGCACTTATAAGGACCTCAGGAGCTGTTTTAATCTCTTGCCAAATATTGTCCATTCCCTGTCTGCCTCTCCATCCCTTGGCACCCAACTCCCACTGGCTGAACAACTCAGCTCAAAGCACCTCGCTCCCTTTGGCCCCCTCTGAAAACAAAGCCCTGCTCTCTGCTGAAGCCATGCCAGCATGGTGCAGTGCAATAGGGTTTTTTTGCCAGGTGAGTTTAACAAGATACCACTTTGTCGAGCTACCTCAGGGTACTAACTGCAACCACAGCCCCGTTAGGATTCCTCGTTGGGAAAGCCAAGTCCCAGAGTTATCTGAGAAACCCGGCTGCTGGACTTGCATGGGCCAGTGGCTCCTCTGGCTCCCTCTCCTCTGTAGACACTCAGAGACCCGTCACCTGGGCACATCCCCCAGCTGCCACTCTCTGCAGCCATTTCAAACCAGCCGCATGCAGGTGTGGCCAGTCTGAATGCAAGGCTGGGTGCTGGATGGCTCCCTTTGTCTGGGTGTTTCCCTGATTGCAGGTGCTCCGGCACAAAGAGCTTCTTTAATTTGTATCTAGGGCAGTATTCAAGGCAGGCATTTGCTCTGAGTTCACCCAGGGGATCAGAAGGCGAAAGAGAATATTCCTGCCTGAGACCTGCCCTCTACAAAGTGACCTTGCCTCTGGACAGCAGTTGGAAGAAGGGGTCAGCTAAGCTGGACATCAAAGGAGTCCTGGAGCAGAAAGGAGGCCAAAAATCTGGTGGGATGACCCCTTTGTTCCCTGGCGTGTCTCTTATCAGTCACATTCCTGAGAGACTTCAAGGATGTGTTTAGTAGCCGTGTTGGTTTGAGACAAAAAGAAATACAAAAAAAAAATAAAAAAGGCGGGGGGGGGGGACACAGATTTCCAGCTTCAGCTTCCTGTGTGCAAAAATGAAGTTGATTTCCTTCATATGGGGATTTTTCACCATCTTTAACTTTCCCTGAGCCTGATGAAGTCTAGCATGTGAGCCCGAAAGCTTGCAGAAAAAGATGATTTTTTTTTTTGCAATTTCTCAGTTGGTCTAATAAAAGGTATCATCTCTGAACCAGGTATCCAGGTTGTAGCCGTATTGGTTCTAGAGGAAAAGGCAATCAGGACCCGTAGTAGAGATGATCTCTTTTATTAGACCAACAAGATTGTCTGCAAAAAAATAAAACCTTTTGTTGCAAGCTTTCAGGCACAAATACCCTTCACCAGGCATTGGAGAAAAGATTGGACAAGTTGTCCTGGGTAGAAATGAAAGTTCATATTTCATAGGATTTCACAAAGGAGTAATCTTTTCTCCAATGCCTGACAAAGGGTGTTTGTTCCCAAAAGCTTGCAATGAACAAATTATTTTTGCAAAAAATCTTGTTGATCTAATAAAAGAGAACATCTCCACTACGAGTCCTGATTGCCTTCATCTCCGAACCAAGAGTTCTACATTTTTGCATTTCTTAAGAGACTTCAAGGCCTTTGCACAAAACTCTGGCTATCAGGTCCAGCTCTCCCAGCCACCAGCTAGGTCACCTGGGACCATCAGGTCTCCCTTCCATGCCTCACTTTCCTCCCCAATCTGCATCTCTCTGATTTATTTAGACGTAAGCTCTTTGGAGCAGGATCTCTCAGCAAGTGTGTGCCTACAGGACTTACAACAATGCGGCCTTGAGCTCTGCTGGCCTTCCAGACACTCTGCTAAGACATACAAATGCTGCAGCAACAATTATGCAGGGTTCTGCATCTTTTGAGAGTTGTTCAGTATCTCCAGGATCTGGACTCAATGTCCCTGGCCTTTAGGGAACTGTGCCACCCCCGACCCCCTCCACCAAAAGCTTGCAAAGAACATTTTTTTCCAACTATTTAGTTGATCTAATAAAAGAGATCACATTTACCCAAAGAACCTTGTTTGTCCCCCTCCCTAGCCTGTAGAGTCAGCTTGGGATATCAGCCTGGTCCCCTGCTTTCCATGCAGCCTCCAGGACGAAACCAAATCTCAGTGCAGTAGCCTTGGAGAAGCCACCTTTGTAACTGCCTGAAGGGACCCTCAGGAGACAGCCTGCCCCCGCCTAAGGGGAAGGCAAGAAAGGGAATGCCTAGGTGCCCTTCCCTCCCCAGAGATTTCCTTCTTTCCCTTGGGGTGAGTGACCCCCCAGTTCTGGTTCCTGCTTCTCTTTTGAGGGTGGGCCTGGGGTTCACACGCCGCTGGGTATAGCAGGGCCCTGAGCTTGCTTGGAGATGCTGGTGCAGCACAAATCATGATCGTCTTCCTCATCCTCAGCTGTCCTCCCCCCCGCCGGCTCTGCCCTGGATGTTTGACCCTGACAGCAGCACAGCAAGTCCCCACTGCACAGACTCGGGTTACATGCTTGCCAGACACCCCACGGGGCACAGGAGAGCCACCAGTGCTTCAGGCAACTCTTAACAGCCAAGAAAGTGTGGGAGGGTGAGGGTAGGTCCCTCAGGACAGGAGAAAAGGGAGTTCAGGGTGTATTATAATGAGCCGCCAGGCAAGGAAAGGGTCACATCTACCCGCGTTATCAGGATGACCTGATAACAACCTTCCTGAGTGCCCGGGCTGGGAGAGGAGCATGTAGGCAGCCTGGCTTACAGACCCCTGCTCCAAATACCCACCCTGAGGGGCTGAATCCTGGACTCCTCAGTCCCAAACCCCACCAAACTGGGTGCAGTAACCCACAGGCCATTCCCCAAGCCAGACAACGAACCCAGGAGTCCCGATCCCCACCCCTGCTCCAGCCACTAGATGATGCCGGGTCTCTTAATTATTCAAAGGCACTGATGACTTCCAAATAGTCCAGTCAATGGGATATCCCCAGTTTCATTTCATTCTCTGTTACAACTTTTCCCTTCACCCAGATCCTCTGTCATGCCCACACTGGCAGATATTTCCACCTGGCTCGTGAACAAGGTCCCTTTCCCCAGACAGGGCACCACATGAGCCATGAGGGATTTAAGGAAGTGTGGTCCCTGCCAGCGACCAAGAATACCGCCCAAAAGTACAGCCAAGGCCACGTCCTGGGCTTTCTGACTGAAAACACGGCTCCCTGGGATGCAAACAAGGAGACGGGACTGCAAGGAGGGGCAGAGGAGACCAGAGCCTGGTCGCAGGGTGGAGGATGCATGGTCCCTTGGCCAACCCAGGCAGCATAAAGGAAGCCACCACAAGGCCCCCTTGGACCGGTGGTCTTGTGGGGGAGGGAATATGGCTAGATCCTTCCCATGCTGGCTACTGCTAGCTCCTGGCATGACCTGTAAGGACGGATGGGAGTGAGGCACTGGTTAGCACACAAACACCAACAGACTTTCCCTATGCCTGAAGAAGGGCATTTGTGCCCGAAAGCTTGCAAAGAACAATTTCCCCAACTATTCAGTTGGTCTAATAAAAGAGATCATCTCTACCCAAAGAGCCTTGCCTGCCTAGGCACCGGTTAGGTCACCCCTGAGGCTGCCGAACCCCACATGGGGCTGAATCGACCCCAGCAAGGGGAAGATATGAGAGTAACAAAGGCATCGCTGCCTCCTCCCAGTCCCCACCTCCCTGAGCCAGGCTCAGCCCCAGTCCAGGCACAGATGCCCCTGCAGCAGCACTGTCCCCCCCCTCCCTGCACCTGTTCCCCAGGCGTATAAATCGCAGCTAAATCAGACCCCTCCACTCCCTGGCATCCGCCTGCAGCCAGGCTTTGCATGCGTGTAGGCACCTCCCCGGGGTGCAGAGCAGCGGGAGGGCAGGGACGGGGAGTTAGGAGCCAGGTGGAAGCCCAGAGGACTCGGCTGGAAAGTGCCCTCGCTTTTCCCCCACTCAGAGAAGTCGGTGGAAACTTTCTCCGGCTTCATCTCCTTTCCCCCCTTGTTCTCCCACTGCCTGCGAGAAACTCCTCGCCGTACTCACCAGGTTCCCCCGCAGCTGCAGAGATTGCCCATGTCGCTCCTTCCTCCATGCAGCAGAAGTGTTTTTCTGGATAGGGAGAGCTTGTATTTCCTGGTTCCCGGTTCGGCCCCTGGCAGTTCCCAGGGAGTGTCTCAGTGTCAGGTTTCTCTCCATCAGTGAAGTGAAGCCTTGCTAGGCCTGTGTGTGCCATCTACTGGAAGCAGCACCCCAGGTCGCAGGTGTCAGTGCAGCCCTGCTTCTC
>NW_017728980.1:13850813-13867193 GCF_001723915.1 Gavialis gangeticus | reverse complement strand
TCCATGCAGCAGAAGTGTTTTTCTGGATAGGGAGAGCTTGTATTTCCTGGTTCCCGGTTCGGCCCCTGGCAGTTCCCAGGGAGTGTCTCAGTGTCAGGTTTCTCTCCATCAGTGAAGTGAAGCCTTGCTAGGCCTGTGTGTGCCATCTACTGGAAGCAGCACCCCAGGTCGCAGGTGTCAGTGCAGCCCTGCTTATCCCTGGCAAGGAGCGGGGGTTCAGATCACGTCTCTGCCCTTAAGTCTCAGGGCAAAAATCTTGCTGTTCCACCCAGCAGATCTGCTCTCGGATATTGTGCTCTCCCGACACCCGCCGATATCGGCAGGGCAGCGACACGCTAGAGCAGAGCTGTCGGTGCCAAGCGAGGAGGGAGGCAGGGGGATGTTGAGCATCCCGTGGACGTGATGAGAAATCCCAGGCGAGAGCCTCCCCGGGGGACAGGCGCTGTCAGAGCCCCTCATGCTCCGCTCGCCTCTGTCTCTGACAGGGTGTCATAAAAATGTGCGGCAGCAAAACAGGGGCTGTCAGCACCTGGGGAGACGCACGAGCATCCTTGCTGGAGAGGCTGAGAGAAGTCACCGAGCCTACGGCCTGGGCAGCAGGGAGCCTGGCTTGGTTTTCTGCCTCTGCTGCAGCTTCCCAGTGTGACCTTGGGCAAGTTACTTAAGGGCCAGATTTGTAAAGGTATTTAGGCACCTACACATACAGAAAGGCTTTCTGAAAATCCTGCTTAGTGCCTGGGCACTTCACTCCTGTAGGCACCTGTCTGTATCCTCTGTGCGCCAGGGACCCAGCTATCAAATGGAGCTAAAATACCCGTCTTGTCCTCTTGGATTGCAAGCTGTGCTGTGGCTACATGCCGGAGCTAGCACTGGGGGTTGCTGTGATGGAAATAATAACAAATAGCAAATGCTTTCTGAACAAAACCTGCTAGGGCACCTCCCTCTGCTCCAGGGCTGAGTCCGGTCACACCAGCCCCATGCTGGGTGCCCTGACTCGGAGCTCCTGCAGCCTTCCCTTGCAGGTGGGCCTGCCTAGAGAAAGTATTTTACTAAGTCCTAATTGAACTTGGCAGTTGTGTGCTCTTTAAAATCATCCACAGGCCTGCTGGCATTGCTGTCCTCGTAGCTACGGCCCCAACACCAATGCTCTTGGCCTTTACCAGAAGCCAAGGCCATCCTTCTTCCCAAACTACAAGCAGGCTGACAATAGGGCTTACTGTTATCATTTGCCTCCATGCAGAGGGGCGTGAGGTCCCTGACCAGAGAAATAAGAAGATCTCCATCCTGAGGGGCTGTGTCACAGCCACCTGCTTAGCTGACTAGCCAACGTGGCTTAACAGCTGCCCCTACACTTTGAAACGAAGTCAGGCTCTCAGGCTGAGCATAGCACCTCTGCTATGGGGGAGCTTACACAATGCTCGCTGATCTGTAGGATACATCCGCAGACTAACAACATACTTTAGGAACGTGATCTAGGAAGGCAGTGAAGCAGGACTAAATCTTGGCTCTGAGCACGTCTGCTTTCTGCGCCCTCTGCAAAGACCCACGTCCTGTTTGCTGGGTCCCACCCGGCGTGTTCGTCTCCCACGGGCTTTGTGGGTCTACTGGCCCCGCTGCAGCCCCTGATCCCTCTGTGGGCTTAGCGAGCCAGCCTGTTTGTATTTCAGGGATAACTCCAGCTTTGCCGCTTTGTGGAAAAATAGACCGCAATCAGATGAAACCCGGTGGAGTCAGCTCCCATCAGGCTGCTGGGACAAGCCGCGGGGCTGCAGGTTTGAGCTCCACCAGAGAAACAGAAAGGCACTGAAAACATTGGCAGCGCCGGGAAGCAGTTGGCCGCCATTCTGCATTCCCCTTTCATCCTGTGTCTGCAGGAATAAAAGCACGCCTGGGGGAGAGTCCCAGCTCCCCAGCTTAGAAAAGCGATTGTGCTATTTTGTGCTTAGGTAGCAAGAGCCCGCAGACACGAGCAGCTGCCTGACACCAGCCAGCACCAGGCTTGCCCCTGCGTCCGAACTCGCGGCCACTGTTTTCATGTGGCCAGAGACATTTGGACAGGAATCGGTCTCAGTAACAAGCTGTGAGATTGGCACAGGCTGGGGTGGCTACTGCCCTGCAAGTGGGAGCTTGCTTCTGCAAAGGAAGACAGAGAAGACAGAAGGAGGATGATTTTGTTGCAGTAGCACTTGGGTGACTCGGTTGTTCGTGGGCCGGGGCCCCATTGCGATGAGCTCTGTATAACACAGCACAAGCTGGTGTTTTTTGCACAGAACAGGAGCTCAGAGATGATTTGGTCACTTCTGATTCAGAAGAACTGCTCCCAATTGCCATGAAAATGCAACCTGGACTGGTCAGAGCAAAGCAAACTTCAACCCCAGAACAACTTCCTTCTCTGCAGCCCACACCTTAATTGCCTGGGGACAATTCAGGCAATTACCTGAAATGCCTGGGGACAATTCAGGGCTGTTCTTTGTTTTTCTGAAAATGAAGGCACACTGTGGTGTTAGCTGGGTAATGGGGGGCCAGTCATCACTCTGGTGGAAGACAAGGTCTCATTACTTACCCACCCTGCCTGGCACACTCATGGCGGGGTCTTGTCTCTTTTCAAAGTCCGGTTTCCTTTCCCAGGGGTGTGGACCAGGGATTTTTGGCTGAAACTGTAGGTTGATCAACACAGCATGTGAACTGAGACGCCGGTGAGTCCCAGGAGGCAGCTGGAAGTCAGCAAACACGCTGTTCTCGGGCTTGATGGGCTTCCTCCTGGTGACTGAGCGGTGCAGGAGATGCAAGGTGTACAACGTACAACATCAGCTCTGTGCTGGTGATATTTTCAGCAAGGCCCTGTACACCTCTCTGCCCATCTAGGTTTTCAGTCTGGGATGGGATCATTTCACAGTGCACCTGGTGCTAGTGCCTTTAGTGAACCCAGCCCAATGTCCGTCTTGCCCAAGTGCCCTGATGAAGAAATGCAAGGCACCTTCCCTTTTGCTCGTTAGCATTGAACATGGTAGGACTGAGATGAGGAGAAACCTCCTGCCACAGGTTGCACTAGACCCCACTGGGGCAAATGTGTGTAACCAAGGCCCTTCATCTAAGATGGTGGTGACAGGCCATTATGCTCCAGTGCAAAGCAGGCAGACGAAATGAGAGCAGTCTCCAGCCCAAAACACAGCCCAGAGAAAAGGGATGCGTCAGCTTACCTGGGAACTCAAATGACCTAGCAGGGGGTTTGGCTGGGTGTTGTTCTGGGGGGGGTATGTTTGTGCAAGTACATGCATGCACACATGTGTGGCGAGCAGCAGTGAGACCGTGCGTAGAAACAGGCAGGAAACAGACAGCTCGTGCCCATGTATGTCCCTTAGAGAAGTCTAGCAAGCGGGCTTTGGGGGTGGGCACCAGCTCAGAGAGGGTTGGTGCTTTTGGTCCATTCTTCCAGCCTGCGGCGCAGCACGCCAGGACTCGCAGAGGCAGAACATAGCCAGGATGCGTCTACAGGCTATTATTAGCAACGCGGGTCAGAGCAGTTTTTAAATAGGGATTTTTATTTTAACAGCGTCCCCTCAACCCAGGCCAGCAGCTGCCTCCCTCACTTCGCACTGGGAAGGGCTGCTCCTCAGTGCATAGAGGCCAGGGGCTGGCTTCACCCTCCCTGTATGCTCTATATCTCACCCCGATTCCTGCAGCCTACTTTGGCCCTGGGATGCAGAGCGGTTCACTCCAACCCAACGCCTGCGTGGCCCTCAGTATGCACCCCTCTCCCAGCTGCCAGGCCTGTGCCAGTTTTCCCCACAGCCAAGGAACCCATTCTGCAGCTGCCACGTGGACCCAAGGATGCATCGGCTGCCATTTGGGCCCAGTTTATCTATGCAGGTGCCTTAGAGTAGCTGAGAATCAGGCCTCATCTGCGGATGCAAGCAAAAGACCCTCTGATTCTGGGTGACTCCTTCCAGAGGACTCCTGTCCCTGCATGCAGGTGTGCCAGGGCCCCCATGTGCAGCCCATGACAAGGCATTTCAGCTGCTGTACTTGGCGCAGGAGGAGGAGGTGCGTGCCATCTGCCGGCTCCCTGTGACCAGCCTCGCAGCAGCTGCAGCAGGCTCCAACGCACACAATCCCCCTCTGACATCATCAGACTCAGGAGGCGCTCCCCTTGCACCCTGTAGCATCATGGCAAATGAACCCTTGGCTGCTGAAAGCAGCTGGAGGGTCAGATGCACCCACCGGGCCAGGCCGCTGAAGCTCATACAGCTACAGCAGTGCTCCCGGGCGACATCAGGCCAGGCAGGTTTCTCGTTGCATTCAGGGATCGTGGCGGTATCTCCCTAACATGAGCGATAGGAACGCAGAGCAAGCCAGGAGGGGCTGGAGCCACATTTATTCCTTGTTCTCAGCAGAGTGGCTGGGATGTTTACATGCCGTCAGCGCCTTGCAGCCCCCAAAGTCTTCTGCAAACGTCAGCCGCCGCTTTACAGACCCACCGCCCACCCCTGAAATGCGGCCCCCTCTGGGGTAGAGCCGGCAGCTGGCGAACAGCCCACAGCAACACAGCAGGGCAGCTGATGGCAGGAGGCGATGCTGGTCATTTCTGAACGGCCGAGCAGGGAAAGTAGCCTGGACTCCATCTGTTTGAGCAGTGCTTGAACTAGGAGCAGCTGGACATTACAGCGCCACCCTCCCATGGTATCATTCTCCCCCCTTTCTATCACTCCACGCCCCCTTTTGCAGGAAGCAGCCTTCAGGAGTGGGGGTCCTTTCTGGCATGCACCCCCCAAGCCGGCACAACCACACTCCCCCCCCACCCCCAGTTCAAGCAAAGTGCCCAGATGTCTCAGGGCTTGACATTCCCCTTCCCCTCTTCTGGGGGCTCTGCCTGTCCTGGGGGCTGTTCCTGGCGGGTTATCTGCACCTCATTGACTCTGGCCTTCACCTCCTTCCCGGTCCTAGGAGCCACTATGGTGAGGATGCCGTCGTGGGACAGCGTGGCTTTAACCAGCAGCGGGTCAACATCCATGGGGAGGATGTAGGTGCGGGTGAACTCGCGGGAGATGAAGCCGTGGCGGTCGGCCTTCTGGGGGTGCTGCCCCGCCACCTCCAGCAGGTTGTCCACGGTGCGGACAGCGAGCTCGTCGGGCAGGAAGTGGCAGACGTCCAGGAACACCTGGAACTTGTGGTCGTTGAGGCTGATCTCCGAGATGCCCCGGTCCAGCTGCTTGTTGATCCGGGGCCGGATGTAGTAGCCGTGGTACAGGGTGGGGGCCAAGATCTCAGATGGGGACAAGCCTGGGAGAGACACAATGAGGAGGAGATGGTTTCTTAGCACTCGCAGGGGACCAAGATGAGCACAGAGGATGAGAGGGGGACGGGGGGGAAGAACCCGGGATGCGGCAGGCAGCTCTTGGCTCTGTGCAGGCTGCATGCCCTCCCGTGCATCAAGCTGCAGCGGGGCCGCTCATGGGCACAGCCCTTTGCCATCCACCCAGTGCTGCTGTTGGCCAGGTCAGGGGTTGTATCTGGCTGCAGGCTCAGCTGGCTGGGCTGATGGGTAGCATGGGTGCCATGGGGACAGAGCATAGCCCCATGGCACCCACCTCAGCCAGGGGCTGGCACCCAGCTTTTGGATCGAAAAGGGAACAGCTGGGCAGCGGGTGCTGCATGAAGCCTGGTTCCAGGGCAGGACAGACATGGAAAGTGCTGACTGGAGACAGACTGGCACGAAGGACTAAATCCCCCTGGGTGGCATTGTCCTGTGGGCTTTGCCTTCCCCCCGGCCGGGCTGGCGCTGAATGGTTCTGCTGCCTCCTGCATTCTTTCACGGCTGCCTGCTGCTGCTCTGCCTTTGTGCACAATGGCCCAGCTCAGCTTTTCCCTTCTGCCCCAAGGCCACAGCCATGTCCCCTGGGCCAGCACTTTGCAAATGCCCCTAAACCTAGGCCTTGCCAGCCGCATTTCAAAATGGGCTGTCCTGTCCCGTCCTGGCCTGGGCAGGTGAGCATCCCCGGTGCCAAGGTGTGCGGCAGAGGAAGGGGTGGAGGCTCCCTCGATAAGACACCCCTTTACAAGTTAAGACATGGAACCAAGTTCTCCAAACGGCCTGTGGACCCCGCCTTGCAATCACGCAGCCACACGCTTCTCTGGGGGCCACAGCAGGTCTTGGCTGAGTGCCTGGGCCAAGCAAACTGTCTATGGATGGCTGGAAAGCATGCATCAAGGGAGCAGGGGCAGGATTTGGCTTGGCATTTGCTGCCTAGGCGCAAATAGGGAGAAGGTGTGGGAGGAAGGGACAAAGCAGGAGGGGACAAGGAGCCAGGAGATGCAAAACACAGTGATGCTCATTCTAGAGGCTCCTGCCTGCCATGCACGGGGCTCAGCGTGTCCGTGGGAGAGGAGCCTCCCAAGGGATGCGTGCCACACGCCAGCAGGAGCAACCGGAGCGGCAGGGATGCCGGCAGGGACCCAGAAGGGCCCCCATCCTGCTCCTTACCTTCCCCAAAGTTCTGGTCATACATCTTGCTGGGGTTGGCAAACTCGTACTCGGTGCTCATGGGGTAGGCGTGGGGCACCGCGCGCTCAGCCATGGTCAGCGGGGAGCGGCCCGGAGCGCCGGCTGCCTCTGCGAGCGAAGGCTGTGGAGGGTGAGGTTTTAATCGGGTGAATTCCAGAGGGAGGAGTGCGAGACACCAATACGACCAAAATAGACTCGCGGCCTGGAACGGCGCTGAGCCGGGCCGGAGGGAGAGCTCCTCGCTGCATTCCTGCAGGGATTCTGGGAAGTCCCGGCTGCTGCGACCAGCAGAGAGAAGGAAGGTTTTGCATAGGCACCGTTTCTAGGCTTCCCACTATGGCAGGGGTGGGCTGGCAGGCTAGAGGGGGCCTGGAGGCTGGGGTATCCACATGCAGATCCCACCGCAGTGCCAAAGATGCATCGTACAGCCTTTCCCCTGTCTGCTGCGGCGTTTCTGTCACCCAAATTACAACAACGCCCCTACCTGCACTTCGCAGGGACAGGGGCTCGGAGGGTCAAGGAGCAAAGGCTGGCAGGGGGGTTTTGTGTTCGGTACCCTAAGGGTTAAATGGCTCTCTGGCCACAGCTGGAAGCCAATATTGCTGCCTTGTTCTGATGGCCTCGAAGTGTCTCCAAGCCACAAACAAGCAGGGTTGCAACAGATGTCCCAGCCTCCACCCCAGCTCCAGGAGCTGGAGTCAGAGTGGTGCAGGGCACCGGGCCCTTGGCGGGTTCTCACAAGGCCCCTTTGCTATTTGGCCCCTTTACGTTCCAAACACAAGGGGAAAAAGATAACCAGGTAGCAGAGTCGTGACCGAGGATTCCCGACCCGGAGCTGTGAAGTTCTGCACGTACCCGTCAAATAGTGTTAATGCCTCTCCCTCTTCCTCCACTACAAACGTGCCGTGCCACTGAGCTAAGGGCCAAGCCTGAGTATGAATTCTGGCCTGGCTCAGAGTCGGGGATGCCTCTGACAGACACACCGGAGTAGCGGGGTGCACATTTGACTCAGATCCGTTTTTAAAAGATGAATGGTTTGATGCCCAAACAAGAACCCCATGTCCTGAAACCAGCCATGCCTGCAGGATCCCCGCGTGTGCAGTGCAGGGCAGTGGGTGCCCTGGCACCCTGTACATGAGGCAGGAGTGGAGCAGCTCTCGCAGCATCTATCTCTGCCCTCCATCCCTCCGGCTGAGACCTGCAGCATCTGCTGCTGTGGCCAGGTCCTGCAGCCAGGAGGGGAGCTCCTGTCCTCGAGTTATAGCCCTGGGCACAGGAGTGCACTGAGCTGGGGTAGGGTCTCGCTTGCTGCCCCATGCTGTTCATGCAGCTGTCGTGCTGCCAGCACTGGGTTTGTGCTGCTTGCCTGAGTCCATGGAGTTTGCACCAGCTCTAAGACAGGACACAGCTGGATGCAGGAGGGGCTGCCCACTCCCCATGGCCCCCGTATAGCACACTGGACAGGTGTTCGGTAGCATCCAGCTTGTCCTTACATAGTATCAATGCTGCCATTTGCACTGACATGGGGTCTAGACATGCCAGTCACGATGCTGTACAAACACAAGACAAAAACATGGTCTCTGTCCCCAAATGTTTCTGAGCTTCACTTAACCACTCCAGTCTTGAGGCGCTTCAGAATGAGCCCAGCACACCCCTGGGCTTTTCCCTTGGGCTGTGCTGGGGGGAGGTTCAGGGGTCTCTCTGGAGGGCTCCAGCCAGCCCAGAGAGCATTTGTGCAGAGCAGAGGCAGGGCACTGTCAGGAGGAAGCGCCCAGCTCTGCCGCGGGGAGGCAGCTGGGTCTGACAGATGCCAGCCAGGCAGGCAGGCCTGAGCCACCCCCCACCGAGTGAAGGGGAAAAGGGATGGACAGGTGAGGAGTTGGGAACAGGAAAGTTGGAAAGTAAAAAAATAAGAGGCTGATGTTGCACTCAACTGGAGCCAGGAGGCGACTGGCAGCTGTGCCAGCCCCCCTGCCTCAGCGCCCAGACTTACTCAGCACTAAATTTAACCTGATGTTTCCTCTGAGTCAGTCCTTATTTTGAATGCAATCAGGAGTGCATGGGGGCTCAGCCTGGGGGTGGGCAGGGTGGATGACACGAGCTCTGGGCTTCAGACTGAGCCACAGAAACACATGCGCAGGCAGCGGGAGAGGGCCCCGGGCTGCTGCGGGTCGGGCTGGGGAAGCACCAGCAGAGCTGCCCAGGTGCTGGCACCTCTGTGCTGCTCCAGGAACTCTGCGGGACCAGGGCACCACCCTGCATGGGAAACCGGCACCTGCCCATGCCCTGGGCCTGCATGTTTCTTTGGGGCTCCATGCTGCTGGCTTTGGACGGTGCCCAGCAGTGAGCTCTTCTGGGGGCTGCACTTTCCTTCTTCTTCCCAAGCAGCTGCCATCACTGAAGTGAGGACGGCAGAGAGGCAGGAGCAGGGCTGACACTAGAAGCGATAACACCGGCTGGCCCCTCCACCCCTCCTTTAAGCTTTACCTGACTCTTCGGGGCAGGGACCATTTCTTGGCCCTGCGTCTGTACAGCGCCTAGCACATGGGGCCCCTGCGCTGCGATGGGGGCTTCTAGGCCCCAGTGCACTCCAACGGCACAAAGGCTCTCAGGACACAGGGGTCTGTTCATGCAGCAGGTTTATCCCCGCCTCTCAGCCAGACTGGACAGAGGTCTCCCTGCATCCAGCTTGTCGCCGCTCTCCCGTGATGAGGCTTTAGTGCTGGATGCTGGGCGGACTCATGGGGAAGCTGAGCTGGTCTCTTTGCCCTCAGGAAAGCAGAGGGGCAACAGCTGCCGAGGCTCACACCCTGCCCGCCCCCCTCCCCACCTCCAGCTCACCCTTACCCAGGGCTTGCCGCTGCCTGCAGGGAGCCGTGCGGGTTGAGGCCAAGGCAGAAGTGTGGAACTGCTCAGGGGACATTTGGGGGCTGACGCCTTTGTCATCCCGATTTGCAAACAGACACGGAATGGGCTGGAGGTGACAAGCCCTGTGCAAGCTGCAGAGGGGCAGGACCCCCAGATTGGCAGGGTAGGACCAGGCCTGCTGCAGCTGGGGCATAAGGAAGGACAGACCGGCACTGGTGGGGGGCATCAGGGCTCACAGGGGTCACTGGAGAGGGACAAGTCCTGCAGTGAGCTGGCCCCCACCCATGGAGCAGCGGAGCTGCCTTGCGTGTGTCCCTGGGACCCAAATTGCAAAGCCCAACAGGAAAGACAACGGCCCCTTGTCGCTTCTGCGTGAGCCAAAGATAGGCGCTGCACTGATCCTCCTGGCATCTGAAGCAGCTGGAGCCGTGGCCAAGCTGGCGAGGGCTCTGCTGATAAACAAGGCGTGGGGGGGCCAGGAGGCTGGCCAGCCAGCCGGCCTCGGCTTCTTGCTGACCCGCGAGACCAAGTTCTCTTTCCTCCACCCCCCGGCTCCTTCATCCAAATCCCCCAAACAATGGCCCGGCCAGTGCTGAATGGCGCAGACGAGAGCGGGATGATAAAACTCCTGACATCATTGTTCCAGAGAGTTCAGCAGGAGGCGCGCCCGGGACAGCTGGGGCTATAAAAAGCCCTCGTGCACCGGTCCCAGCACAACTCAGCTGCAGTCGCACTCACGCTTCCCCCAGCCAAGGCAAATGGATATCTCCATTCACCACCCCTTGCTGCGCAGACCCTTGATGTCCTTGTTCACCCCCAGCCGCATCTTCGACCAGAGCTTTGGAGAGCACCTCCTTGAGTCCGAGCTGTTCCCCACCTCGTCCAGCATCAGACCCTTCCTGCTGAGGTCCCCCTTCCTACGGATGCCCAGCTGGCTGGAGACGGGGTTCTCCGAGGTAACACTTCTCTCTCGCCGCGCTTGGTGCTCTGCTGCTGGCTCTGGACCGGGGGGAGCCTGGGATGGCGGGACTCATTGCAGAGCCAGGAGCTGCTTCCAGAGAGTTATCTGGGGGGAAATGGGGAGAGCGCAAGCTGGAGGCACCGGGGCTGATCCTCCACATCAGGCAGGGAACAGTCATTTGAATGAGGAATCCTATAAGATGCTAATTAATGGTAATTAAGCATTCCCTTGTGGATGTTGGCAATTAGTACTGTAGCCGTGGGGTCAAGGGGCAAGCAGCAGGGCATGTGGGAGTTGCGGTCCCTTCTCCTAGCTGTTAGACCAAACTTGCTGCCAGAGGAAGGAAGAATCCCAGGAGACCTAGAGACCCTTTCGGACATGCAGCAGGTGGGAGGGTAGCGGTGCTGTGCTTATGCATAGACCCCTCATCCAGATGGACTTTGTACACTCCTTGTGCAACTCTTTCCCTGGTCCTGGACCATCACCTTCCTGCCACCCCTGGAACGGAGGCAGGAATCAGCCTGCCGCTGCCCCTGCCCTGCCCTTGACTTGGCTGACTGCTCCTGGAAGGACACCAAGGAAGGCCAACTCTCCCCAGCCTCTCGGAAAGTCAGCAGGACCCCGGAGCCCACAGCAGGGACCTGCAACACATCTCAGTGGCTGGGAGGCTGCTCCTAATGCCCCATTGGTGCCAAGCAATCACGCAGATCCTGGGAGGGACTCAAAGTGAGGTCCTCCTGGTGGGCATCACATCCCCCTGGTGCAGAAAGGCACCTGCCATCTGGCCTCAAGTCACTGCTAGGGCAGATGTTCTCAGAAGATCTGTGCCAGGGAGCAGGGACGGGCTGTGGGGCTGGACGAGTCAGAGCGAGAAGCTTATTGGGCAGGTGCCTGCCCTGCTCCAAGGACATGCCAGCCGTTGAGTCCCCCTCCCTGCCCCTTTGCTTCCTACACACTCTGGCTCACACGGGGAGCAGTGGGCAGCTTCTTTGCTCCGTGCCGCCCTGCCTGCCACAGCTGAGGCTTGCGCCCCGTCCTTCGGAGCCCTGTAAGGGGCAGGTCACAGGGCTGGCACCAGGGTGGCGTGGGGCTCCTACCAGGGGGTAGCGTGCAGTGGGAAGGGGGCAGCCGATGCCATCTCCTTTGTGGCAGCATCCTGATGCCAAAGGGCCACAGGACAACAAGGAAGCAGCTCCTTGGTTCCCGCCGGCCGCTGGCAGCTTCCTCCCCACAGCTCAGCTCAGAAGAGCATGGGACTCCTGCCAAAGCCTCTCCAGCGAGACATCAGTGCCAGTTATGCAGAGACGCTGGCTGCGTTATTTGTAACCGAGAGATGGGGAAGTTCCTTCTCCAACCTGCTGCTCCCCCCGGGGCTCCTCTTCCCCCTTGATCTCATCTTCCCAGACAATTCCCCCTCGCTCTCCAATGTCCCAGAGCCCCTGGCTGATGCTGCCAAGAGCGGCATATGCCTCCTGTCAGCTGGGTTGAAATTCCTCTCAATGTGCCGTCACCCCTGGCTCCAAACGGACCCATGAAAAGGTCCCATTTATCACCCCAGGTCCAGCCTTGAGGAGTGGGAGGTAAAAGCAGCTGCTGGGATCACAGGACCTTGGCTGCAACACCCTGGACAGCTAGTAAACAGCAGGCCCGATTCTTCTCAGACCAGGGAGGCAGGGGTGGCTCTGCTGGCGTTAGGGGGTAACGGAGACAGCAGAGCCCTGTGTGGCTTTGGCAGCAAGTCCAGGGTGCGGAGGAAGAAAGATAGTGGAACCGTTTGAAAAGCCGGTGACAAACCTGCCTAGCATGATCTGAAGGGGACAATGCCCTCTTGCAATACCACGTGAAACAGCACATTGCTGGCTTAAAAGCTGCTGCTTCTTTCTGGGGCTGGTCCATGGAAAAAGGGAGTGCCCAGTGCATCGGGACCCTGGCTGCAGGTAACCCCTGGGATTTCTCTAAGTGAAAGTAGTTGGAGGTGCGACACAGAGGCTCTGATGGAGCTGGACCACCTTCTGCATGTCCCAAAACCCAGACACAGAGGGACTAGGTTTTCAAGGGGGGTCCTGTTCAAACACTGACTGTTACAAAGGGAAATCCAAAGCCTGAGAAAGCCACAGGACTCCACAGGGAGCAAATAGCTTGGCTCAGAGGGATCTCAGAGCCTGAACGCATGCTGACGGAGCAGGAGGTACGTCCACCTGCTGGGAAAGGGAAAACAAAAATGAAGCAGGCCGGAGGGAGGAGGACGGCCGGGCTTGGTGGTTCAGTTCCAAAAGTGAAGCCGAACAAGCATCCCTCCAGCCCCTGCGAAGCGGAGACAAAACAGCGTTGCCTACCATGGGTAAAGGGGGAGATGCAAGCCCAGGTGACAGGGCTGTCTGTACAGCAACTCATTTCATGCCGGGAGTGATGCCACGGGGCGAATTTACCGGTGATCTGGAAAAGGGAGATGAGTAGTTCACTGGTGACACATCCTGTGAGTCAGGACTGCGCAGGGGGAGGCGTGAAAGGGGCTGTGCCCGGTGGGTTTCTCTAGACCAGCGGTTCTCAACCTTTTCTGTACCAGGACCCATTTGTAAACTTCGACGGCCAGTCCCGACCCAGTAAATAGTTTAAGTAGAAAACAGTCCTCCGGCCCTGCTGGTGCCCCTCACTCCCGACCCGCTGCCCCCAGGCCCCAGGGTGTGGGGCAGGGGGTGGGGCACGGGGGAGGCTGGAGCTCTGCCAGCCTGCAAGAGAAAACCCATGGTTTCCTATGCTTTTACGGAGAATTCATTTTTAAGGGTTCACAACCCTTTCATATATTCTTGTGACCCACTTTTGGGTTGCAACCCAAGGGTACCGGTAAAAAGGCACAGGGTGGTGGCAGCAGGAAACAGAGCTTGCAAGGGAGGGAAAACCACAGACCAGCTCCATTCCTGTACACAGGCAGGTTAAAAAGAGTTCAAGGTGACAGTGGCCTTAATGACCAAGGGATCAGAAGTGTGACAGGGCAGCTCCCTGGCCAGGGCAGCCACAACACCTGGCACAGTGCAGGCTGCTGCCCTGGTTGCCCATGTGCTCCCTCAGATACACTACTCCCAGGGACAATATTTATTCTGCCCCTGTTCAGACACGAGCGTAGAGCTGCTCAGGTATTGCAGTGAGCATAAGAAACTAGAAAAACAGAAAAAACCAGCAGCCTAAGAGATGGGATAAAGCAAGGAGCAAAGGGGTCAAGTATAGCGCTGCTACCTCCAGGCCAGCCCTTGAGGGGTAACATGTTTGAGGCGTGCCTGGGGTAGGATGATTCAGATTAGGGGAGCTTTTCCATGGGCTTGAAGGAGAAGGATGCATATGGCAGGCTGCTCTCAAGTTGTCCGTCTCTATCCCGCCTTATTTTGCAGATGCGACTGGATAAGGACAAGTTTTCCGTAAACCTTGATGTGAAGCATTTCTCCCCTGAGGAGCTGCAAATCAAGGTTCTGGGGGACATGGTTGAGATCCACGGGAAACATGAGGAGCGCCAGGTACGTCTGCTTGTGCGGGTCTGGGTTGAGCTGTGTCCACCAAAGATGCCACAAGGTTGCCAGACCGCTTGCTAATCTGCTGCAATGGCTATCCCAGGAGGCGCCGTTTCACCCTCACCAAAAGACACACGGGGAGGAGGTTATTGCTGCATCCTACATTCAGGGCAAATTGAACTGGGTAAAGTCCACCTTAAAATGAGTTCTTCCTTCCAGGAATGGAGGGGAGAGGGGAGGGAGCCCAGCACAGAGACTGGTGAGCTGTGTAACAGAGAATAAGTGAACGATGAACTTTAATAATTAAACCAAATGATCAAGCAAGTCCTAGTCCCAGCCTGCTGCCACCTGAATATCTTCATCTAGAACAGAAGTATGGTAGAACTCTAAGGTCCGATCCTGCTCTCTGCTACCTGAGTGCAGATCCCATTACAGCTTGTTCCTAGAAACCGCTGGGGCAGCTAGGAGGTGTGTGAAGGCGTAGGCTGCGTCTACGCTGAGAGCTTTACTGGTATAGGAAGACCAGCACACTGTGCTTGCAACATGCTGCAAGCATGGGTACAAGGTGCAGCAGGCATGCTCAGCCCCAGAAAAGCCCCCAACCATGAGTGAGCCATGCTACAGTGGTATCAACACAGTCCTGCCAGTGTACCTGTCTATACTAGGGGCTTCTCTACCTGTGTCTGCCAGGAATCAGACCCCTTTGCCCAATGCAGCTACAGTGGCAGAAGCCATAAGCACCGCAGGGGACAGCAGCACAACACATAATAATTAAAGTGATGGCCAATGAACTTGGTTCCTCTCACCTGAGACCAGCAGTTCACAGGGTTTTTATTAAGCCAGCTGGCAGTGGAAGTGTGGCCTGGGCAGGGCAGTCTGAGCTCACAGCGTCTGGTCAAACTGCCCCCTGGTTGAAACGCTCCTTTTGGGCTGGTGCCTCTGAAGTGTGGCCTCAGCCCGGAGGGAATGCTGCCCAGACAGGCTAACTCGATTCCAGCTAACCAGCGCTGTCCTTCTCCCTCCCTTTTCGATCAGGATGAGCATGGCTACATCGCCAGGGAGTTCAACAGGAAATATAGGGTCCCCTCTGATGTGGATCCTGAATCCATCACCTCCTCCCTGTCCCTGGATGGTGTCCTGACAGTGAATGGACCACGGAGACCAACCGACCTTCCTGAACGTACCATTCCCATCATCCGTGAGGACAAATCTCCCACTTCAGGAGTCCAGAGGAAGTGAGCAGCCATTGAAAACCATCCCTGCCCAACTGGGAAAACCTCTCCGTTGCATGCGAGCAGTGTATGCTGTCCTGAATAGCCACACCTATTTATTTATGCTGAGCAAAGCAAAAGGAGCCCATTTACTAACAAATAAAACATGAATAAGCACCTTGTGGTTTGGCCTTTGAATATTTGGGACTTGGTGAAGGATCTGGGAACATAGTGCCACTGATGTGTTAGTAGGGGAAAGGCTCTGGTCACAGCAAAATATCTGTTATAGTTATGTGTATTGTAGAGGTATCTAGGGGCCCCCACCATGGCTGAGGACCCCAGGGAACAGGGTGATATATAAAGACAGAACAGGATGATGGTCTCTGCTCCAGAGGTGATAATCTGAGATATTATTAGTGTCCAGTTGGTAGGGAGAAACACACCATGTACCCCAATGTACCCCAACTACCCATAGTCCATGATGTTTCTTTCCATAACTGAGTCAGCTCTAGAAAGCCTTTGTGTACCGCGGGGCCAAAGCCTGAATCTATTGTACTCAGTGTCTGCTGCCCACTTGACTACCCTGGGAGTTTTGACTGAGTAATGACTGTAGGGTTCGGTCCCTGCACAATAAACCAGGAGAGCTGGAAACTCCATGACACTGCATTTGATGTTCATGAACATGAATGGCCCAAAGGTGGGAGGACTGGACACAGCTTTGCACAATACACAACAGCATCACCCCCCTCCCCACTCCAGGCCAGCCAAGCTGAACTTGCGGGGATGGAAAGGGAGTCCTCCCTTTACTCAGGGCAGGGACCAGGAACCAGCAGCAAAGCCTCCTTTGGGTCACTAAGTAGCTTCCCCAGTTCATGGTGTCTGCTGCCTGCATGTCCAATGGTGGCACCAGTGGCACTGTCCCCACAGATTCCCATTCTTAGAGACACAGCGTTAGTGTGAAGCTGAGAACAAAACCTGCCTCCACAGCACTTCATGGACAACAAGACTCAAATGGGCAGGAGCTCAGGGTAAGGCTGGTGTGCACCAGCAGCACCACCCCTTCACTATAGGCCACTGGTGGAATGAAGAGGGTCCGGTTGACGATGAGATATGTTCAGGTTCAGAGGACTACAGGCATCAGGAAACCAATGTTTTCTTCTGCTGTGAGAGAGTCTCTTAAGAAATGCTTGGCTGCTTTTTCTTCATGCGCAGGAATGTTTTGCAAACACTTGTTGCACAATCTGTCTCTCGGTATTTCACTCTGGATTTCCGTAAACCTGATCCCTTCTGACTGTGCCTGACAAAAAAATCTATCCAAGGGAAATTCATTGGTAT
>NW_017728980.1:13840720-13845813 GCF_001723915.1 Gavialis gangeticus | reverse complement strand
TGGAATGAAGAGGGTCCGGTTGACGATGAGATATGTTCAGGTTCAGAGGACTACAGGCATCAGGAAACCAATGTTTTCTTCTGCTGTGAGAGAGTCTCTTAAGAAATGCTTGGCTGCTTTTTCTTCATGCGCAGGAATGTTTTGCAAACACTTGTTGCACAATCTGTCTCTCGGTATTTCACTCTGGATTTCCGTAAACCTGATCCCTTCTGACTGTGCCTGACAAAAAAATCTATCCAAGGGAAATTCATTGGTTTGGTGAGAAAGCTCCAGGACAATGTAAACCCATTCTAGACACAGGCAGCGGATAATGCTGAAGAGGAAAATGAGCATATCTTAAATCTCTAGAATAACTCACATTGTAGGGAAATGTCCACAAGTTGCAACTAATTCAGAGCAGGCCCAGAAGATAATCGTGTAGCTGCTGTGGATGCAGATACACCCAGAGCCGATGACAATGTCCTACTCTGATGGTACAAACCACATCGCTTTGAAACTATGTGGCACATGCCTTTCAAGCAATAAATAGCAGCTGATGTAGAAAATCCAGCTGATTTATGCTAATGTTGTAGGGTAATGCAAAATGCCATGGAGTTTTACTCATGTGCCACTAGCAGATTAACACAGACGTGTCTGTGGCAAAGAGGACGAGGTGTGGAATTAGTTATGTTGCATTTCTGTACATCTAGCCCAGAAAGGGGAGAGAAAGTTAGCGTGAACTGCATCACTTTAGTAAGGCACAAGCTTCCTTTTTCCAGACAGTTTGTTTTCTTTGCCTAACTGGAGCCTGTCACTTAGAGACACCTCTAATGTCAACTGAACTAAACGTTACAACCATCCCCTGATCCATACAGTGACAGAAGAAGGTTAACATTTATTTGCTTAGATTTTGTGGAAAAAATAACCAGTCAAACATTTAAATCGGCAGTTACAGACTGAACCCTGCTACAGCTTAAGAATGCTCCTGGAGCTCTCTGTCCTGGGACTATGTCACATGAACCACAGCTTTCCACTCTGGTTGGTTTTAATATCAGAAACGCGTTATAATTGGAAGGGCAGCCTATAAGCAGCACTGGCACACAGGTTTACTGGTCTAACCACAGGCCTGGAGACTTGCTCTGCTTCTACTCTTTCTGCTGTGTCCCTTCCTGTTCTTTTCTTGGGACTTCAACACAAACAAGGGGAGCTTTCCCTTGAGAAGGCTCATAGTCGATCATGTAGCAGGACCGTGCAGGAGGTTTGAATGGAGGGGGTTCCAGCTCAGGCTGGTGTCCAGGAAACCAGTGAGGCTCTCGTTTAAATCCTAAGGGAACACAGAGGAGGCAAGTGATGAGTAAATGCAAAGTAATGAGCAGATAAGCAGATGAGACACCAAGACTGTTGTCATCGAGCCCAGGTGGCCTCCACCCTTGGCTAACTCATATACAGGGAAGCTAAACACGGGGGTTGAGGGGGTCTTATAATGCATGTTCAGCTGGTTGGCACGTCCCAGCAATTTATCATCATATCTGGATCTTACTTTGGGAGGAGAACATGCTGGAAAGACTTATCTAAGTAGGAGGTGTAGGATCTTCAAAACCACCTCAGCAAATAACTCATTTGAATGCTTTTCAACATCCCACTTCAGATCAGGAAAGAGAAATATTCCACTGATGCCCCCAGCCCTGCAGACACCACTAGATCTGCGGTGCGTTATGAGGATTCAACGTCTGACTCAGGTGTGGGTACTGCCAAAGAAAGGGTGCCAGACGCAACACCCTGCCAATTGTATCTGGCATTGTGGCTCTGTACGAGAACAGACAAAAAGAGAATCTTTTTGTGCCCACGCGGGCAGGAGACAGGGATTCCAGACTAAATAAGCCCATGGTCTGATCTGGTCCTAAATAGCCTTTGTTCCCCGCCAGGGACTGTGAATCTTTTGTCCCTGATCTTTCATGTGTTGGACAGGGTTTTGGCAAGGCAACTGCTGTTGATGTGGGTGCTAACTGTGCAAGTGAAATTGGGCATCACATGCTTGGCTGTTTGACACAGAGGATCCAGCTACCAAAACCACTAATCTCTTGCTTTGGAGGCCTGACTTCCTCCCATACACAGCACACACCCGCATGGGTGCATACCTCTGTACCTGCTCTGGTCAAACCTACTGATTACACTTAGAAAGACACAAAGAGCAATGGGAAATGTGGGTTCCTTTGGCTTCCAACATTACATTAATAAAAAATGCATTAGATGTTGCCATGATAGGGCCTAAGTATTCGGCAGTGTAAATGGACAGATCGCTTCCCCTGGAGGAAAAAACCCTGACTCCCAATATCAGCATTTTTCAGACTTTGCTTTCCTCTAACCATCTGCTCAAAGATGATCTGCCTATAAAGATGTTCCACTTGTTCTTTCCATGGCATCACAGGTGCATGGAGAGATAAGCAAAACATCACTCATATCACTGAGGCCACCAGACACATCCTGAAACAGGACTGATCTAGACACGGCAAGGACCGTTCTCTGCGAAGTAAAACTTTACAAAAGTCTAAAACTGACTGAGAGAGAATCGAGAGCAATGAGTATGGATTTACGTTCAGAGCCCTGGGCATCATTTTGATAAGGAATTTTAGCCTCTGAAGAATATAAAAGGAACACCTGAAATGCAAACACCCCACACCCTGTGTAACTTGAAATACAAGCTCTAGATACTGAGCTCTAGAGGCACAACTCAGCAAGGAAAAAAAAACAAACTCCCTTTTCAGTTCTGCCCATAGTTATTCAAAAGCTTTTCATCATCCACCACACAGATCGAACTGACTATGTTCCAACTCCATGCACCTACTTCTTGGGCTGTGATGCTTCTCCTTGTTGTAATCAGATGAATAAATGGTTTCAAAATAGTGAGCATACTGAAAGAAAAAGCACGTATTTAGTGAGGCAGAACATAAGCAAACAAACATATAACAGGGAGGGAAACATTCTGTTTCTGGTAAAGACGTAGTTCAGTCGTCTTTAAACTCGAGCTGAGCTACAGCCACTACAGAAATGACTCATCATCTGCAACTAAGTAATATTAGCATCACTGGGCGACAGCCAGAAGGGTGACGACAAAGCAAAGTGAAACACTGACTGGTGAAACTGAATTATAAATAGCTTATGATTTACAAATTGCCTTGAGGTGCTTTGCCTGAACCAAGGCCTTAATTTGCAAAGAAATGTATGGCTTAATGGGTCTGCTGCTACCAATATATTTCCCTGCAGCAAGCAGGACATGAGGTAGGACAACTTGGGTGACTTGAAGTCACAGGCCAGGATCGGGACATCAAACACAAAGGACAGAATACCAAGGACAGCATAAAAGCAAAGTGAACAGGAAAATGGCACTAGGGACTGCTCAAGGACTGAGAGCTGAGAGAGGCTGGTCCTCAGTCGTGAAGGGGCAGGAGTCAGATATAGGAGAGCAACAGGACAGGGTCTTGTCTGCCCGTAGGAAGGGCTGAGGGAACAGAAAGCTGCTACCTGAGAAGGGAGTGGTTTGGGCTGCACAATTTTTTGGATATCGAACCGCTCCTCGTTCCAGTTCCCCATCAGGGTTTTGTTGGAATAAGCATCCTCGTTGGTCGTGCATCTCCAGCCGTACTGGATAAACTTGGACATGCTGTTCCAGTCTGTCCACACTTCACCGTGGCCATTGGCATGCATCATGGTGCCACAGTGCGGGTTATAGAAACACGACAGAGACATGTTCTGGGGAACAGAAACCACGAAGCACATTGGGAATGACTCCGATCTCTGGCAAGACCCAACAGCGTGTTGAAAAGTTGTCCCCTCTGACACCCTGTTACTTGGCCAAGCAGCACCCAGCTTCCCATAGGCCGAATTCTTGGGTGTGGTGTGTGTGCATGTACGTGTGTGCGCCAAGCCTCCTTCCCTAAAAACACGTCCTGCTTCACCAGCTATGCTATACCAGCACATCACCCTCACCATACACAGGTCAAGGGGAGCAGAGAAATTAAGTGACTTATCCAAAGCCAAAGAGCCGATAACTGAGCTGAAGTTAGGGTTTGCTAATTGCAAGCTCCCCGCCCTCTACTCAGACGAGGCCTTTTCCTAATAGAAGCCTTGCTCAGCTGTCATTATTCAAGTGATTTTTAACAGATTTCCTTGCCCCGAAGAGCAGCTCAAAGGACCGCAAGCAGCAAAACAGAGAGTGCCAGGACTGCTATTCCAACTCAATTTATGTTACAACGTGAATCCCAAGATACACAAATGGAGCCATAAGCGCTATCATCTATCACCAGACTCTCTCGGGTGGAATTACGGTTCCCTTGGTGACACCGGCGTTCGCAGGAACGGGCTCGCGTCTGAGGGCGGGGGAAGAGGAAGGTTTTAAGCATCTGAAGGGTGTGGGAGAGGCAAACCAGTAATGCAATGAGAAGTTGCCATGAACGGCACCGGGTGGCTTGACCGTGTTCGGAAGAACATCAGAGGCGGCTCGAGCTGAGATCACGAGCCAGAAGAAACCCGGTGCAAAAAGCCTCGCCAGGGAAATACCTCCGAATCCGTAGTGATTGTTTGACCGAGCGATAGAAGACTCTCGTCCATGGCAAAGCTACCAAGTCCTCGTCCTAGTCTCAGCTATGTCAGTCTCGGATAAAAGGGCGATACCAGGTCCTCAACACACGGGCACGGACCCGAGCGCGGCAGCAAAGCGCTGCCAAGGCCGTGCCCACAGACCGTCCCCGACAGCAAGGGGCAGGCGACAGGCGGCGGGGGACCAGGCAGCGAAAAATACTGACTGCTCATGTTTATGAGGTAAGGGCTTGATCACCAGCTGGCGCTGATGTCACCAGCTCCAGCTTGCCGGTGACGTTAGCCGCTGACATCACTCGCTGTTTCCCCGAAAATTTTGGGAGCCCAGTGGGGCCGAGGCATCTCGCTGCTTAGCAACAGCTGACAATTAAACGGATGCCCGACGGGGGAAGCCACGTCGGCCACCGCTGCTCCGCCCGGCCGCACGCGGGTCACGAGAAACGACGACGTCCTCCAAAAACGTGTCCATGGTCTCCAGTAACCGAACCAGCCCCCCCGCTCCCACCTCGCGACCCCCC
>NW_017728980.1:13834960-13840119 GCF_001723915.1 Gavialis gangeticus | reverse complement strand
GCCGTGGGGGTGGGGAGTTGGCAGCCCCAGGCCCCCTGCGCCGGAGGGAGAGCTGTGCCCCCCGACACCCGGGGCCGAGAGGTTGAGTCTAGACAGTAACCAGCGAGGGCAGAAGCACGAGGGGGCTTTGCTTCTGACGCCGATTCGGGGCGGGTCGCGGCAGGGAAGACGAGTCTGGGGCTCCGGAGAACGTTTCAGACTCGAGTTGGTCCGGTTGAGACCATCCTGCCCACGTCCTTTTCGGGAGGGATTCGGTGGGATCTGGGCCCCTGTCTGTGTCTCGAGGTCAGATTTTTAAAAAGGGGCTTTCTCTTCCTTTTTTGCTCATCACCAACGGTAGAAGCAGTGTGCCAGACAGTTAACCCAGATACACCCGCACGCGTGTCCTTGTCCTGATTGAGGAGGGTCCGTCGTGGGCAACTGGTGCCACCTTCGTTGCCCTGGGGCTGACCGGAAGTGGCTGCAGTGCTTCATCCGAGGGGGTGCCTGTGCTCCCGTCCCGCCTGTCGCCTAAGTGGGGGGTGCAGCTGGTCAGGGGGTGCACCAGCGCTCTCCGGGTGGGAGGCATGTGCACCCCCTGTGCGTTGCCATGGGGGTCCATCCTTTACATTCACTGCTCTCCTCTTGCTCTGATTGTTGTAGGAGCTGACGTTCGCTTTGGTGTGGACTGCACCAGACTGAAGGAATTCTTTTCACCGGTAGAGAGAAGGTTTGATCGTATTTATTTTAACTTCCCCCACTGTGGGAAGAAGTCGGGGGTGAAAAAGAACAGAGAGCTCCTCGCCAAATTTTTCTGTAGGTGAGTAAAATAGAGTTGAGCTATGCTATAGAAACTTCCTGACGCTTCCTTAATGAAGCGTTGAATGCTGCATGGCGTTTTAAAAAGTGTGTAGCTGATAAGCTATGAAAAAGTATAGAGTTTTCAGTGACCTCAGAATCCACTGTCTGCCCTTTGCTCCCCCTGTTGTGTTGTCCACGTTCAATTTGTGTGCGCTTTAGGAGGGGTGTACCTCGGCCAATACCGATTTTTAAAGAGGCATATCGGCCGATACTGATCCGATTTCCGATACCAGCCCGGTGGTGTGGAGAGCGGGGTGTGCGTGTAAATACATGCGCACAAAAGAGATTTCCGATATGGATAACTTTCTTTATATTGGTGCTGATCTGATGTTGGACCAATGTATCAATGCACCTCTCTGCTTAGGGGAATTCTTATTACCCGGTTCTCATTCTAGCTGTGCAGAAGTGCTCACAGAGAAGGGGGAGGTTCATGTGGTTCTTTGCAGAGGACAAGGCGGAACACCCGCTGACCAGCCAATGAGAGAGTGGCACAACAGCTGGCAGGTCGTCGCCATGGGAGCAGGAGCAGGATTTATCCTGAGTGATGTTCATCCTTTTGAGGTGGAGCACATTCCTGGATATGAATGCACAGGCTACAGGTAACGTACAGATCCTGCTGAAACCTGTCACCAATGTTCTTACTGTGTCTTGGTCCCTTTCACAATGTCTGGCATCTGCAGTGGTGGTTTCCAATGTTGCAGTTTCTTTACCTGGGGTGGAGTGCTGATACTCTACAGTGTGTACATTACTGGGCTGACTGTTGCATTGGTTCAGCAGTCGTGTGATGTCACCTCTTTTTGTATGCTTAATGTTAGCTAGAAGTACCATTACTTTTTCAGCTGTCATTTTTGTTTGTGTTACCAGGAGTCAAGACAAGTCTTTTTGTGTAGAAGGTGCCTTGAACCACATCTTTACCCGGAGCTTGCCATTTCCACACCCCAGCCCTTTGATCTGTCAGATTAAACTGGACAGCAAATGCATTTCTTTCCGGGTTCCTGAAATATTTGTAGATAAAATCAACAGGTGAGTATTTGAGTCCAATCTCAGGTTATCTGTCTGGTATCAGATTGGCCCATAAAAGCAAACAAGGAACAAATACCCTACTAACAATCTGCAGTCTTGCACAAATGATCAGTTTGTCTCTCTGAGACAGGTACTCACTAAATACCCCAAATGCTGTCCCCTGTTGGAGGGGAAAGGGGATGACGGATTTGATAATTTCATTTATTTTTAAGTGTTTCTTCCATGTTCATGATTCACCTAGGGTAAGAGAGGGTAACTCATTTGTGAAGACTGAGGTGCAGCAAGACTGTTCTGACATACTGAAGTAGAAGATTGAAATACTAACACCTTGTATAGTGATTTGAGAGCAGCCCTGGAGCTGGCTTAGTGTGCTAATGCAACAGTCCTAAGGCAAGTTATGATTAAAAACGGTAACCAGTCTCTGAACAGCTGTATATACTGGAGCTGTCCAGTGCTAGCACTGTTTCTTTGGCCTCCTTAAATAACTTGCTAATGCAAACACGAGTGGAAATCAGAAGACGCATGCTAGTAAATTCCTCCCTTTCCCACCAGCCAAGATGCAGCTAAACCCTGGTTGCACTCTTAACACACCTCTCCTTTCTTGAAATGGAAAGGAAGCTGCATATCAAGGATCGCTGTGGAGAAGGGGCTCATCACACTAGTCTTAAATGATAGTTGGAGGAAAATGTTTTTAATGGTCCAACTGTAGTGAGTTTTATAATCTGTTGTTTTGTTTCACAGGGGCTTCCTTGATATAAATTCAGGTCATCCTGTCAGAACAATAAATGAGAAGCTCATGGCAGAGCTCAGCCAGACCTTTCCGCTGCAGCGGGTTGACTGTTCCCTACCTCTGTTGCACCAAGGCCTCCCCACCTCTTTTTCTCATTCAGACATCTTTTGGATTGCTCCTGACGCAGAACAAAATCCAAGCTCTGACCCAACAGGCAGTGGAACAGCAAGAACTCTCTCATTTTCTGGCCTTAATTTCTCCAAGGATACAGACCAGAATGAGTGTGTAAAGGTTCCTCAGAAAGGAGACCAGATCTCACAGCATTATCATCTTAGACCTTCCCTTCTGGCTGATGTTCAGCCAGTAGCACAGAGCCTGGGCTTTCTTCCTGGCACTGTGTATGTTCTCAGTGGGCTGGTCTTTAGGAAGTGTCTGATCTCTCCACACACACTGCCAGTTTTTCATGAGACCCTCTTTATATGCACGGTTAATAAGGGCTCAGAGGGTCACTATATCCAAATGCTTATGGATAGCATTAAAAACTCCCTGTGTTCTCTGCTCCAGTCTGATGCACACATTACATTGAATTTGTCAGAGATGGAAGTAGGAACCTATGAAACAACAGAGCTGAATGACTTTGTCACTTCCAAGCCTCAGCACAATAAAAGTCAATATTTCATCTGTGTAAAAACTGCTTCCTACCCCAGTGCCAAGGGCTCTTGTGTGGGAACCATAGCAGCAGCTCCCAGTGGGCTAGTAAACAACGATCTGGGCACTGTGTTTGCATCTGTGAATCTTGACCTCCTGGCCATGCAGGTCTGTGGCATTCCTGACTGGCGAATGCTCTGGACCCTCGATGAGCGTTTCCTGAATCAATTTGGTAAAGGAGAGTTAAGATCTTTCAAGAGTTTTTCACTCTATCCACCTTCCTATGTGCATGACGTCAGCTTCTGGGTTCCTGAGCCGGAGCAGTTTGATGAGACTGCGTTTCACACTGTTGCTAGGCGGGTGTCACAGGAAACTGTTGTGTCCATCCAGCTGCTTGATACCTTTCAGCATCCGCAGACGGGGCAGACCAGCCTCTGCTACAGACTGACTTTCCAGTCCTGTGACAAGGCTCTCACCCACCAGCAGGTGGCAGAGATGCAGATGCGGTTCAGGGAGGAGATACAGCAGTGCTTGCATGTATTGCTTAGATAATTATTAGACATTCGTTAACAGCAACCTTAATTTATTTTGTTAGAAATGTGGATTCCATGTTGTGTGATCCCTTAATACTGTGTGTTGTTGCTTTGTGTCGCCAAATTATGCCTTTTGTAAAGGCAGTATAGATTCAATTTAAAATGTGTTATACACATAACTTTAATTCTGTAATTGGAGATAATACAGTCTAGCTGCCTTCCCCTGATCTGACTTGAAATGTCAGGTCATGGTTGGCTTTTATTGTACCAGATTTCTGTAAGCAAGAATCACTCTGAGATCCACCTTTCTTATGCGTGCAAAGGTGGTTTAGAGGTAACAGTTTAGCTCATTCATTGTTACTTGATTATATTCATCCCAGAACATTTATTGATGGATCCTGTATCATTGATCATCATATCAGTCAAAATATGAAAATGTAACGATTACCAATTGCTCCTGTAAAGTGTTTAAATAAACTTTTTATATGACAAGCAATAGCTGGTCTCATTCTATCCTTAGTGTGAATACCACGCACTGGAGTACAATAGTGCCCCCAGGTTTTTCTGCTGTTTTTTCCTAAGGAAAAGCAATAGTTGCTTAGTCTGCATCATGCCAGGCAAGTTAAGAGTTCTCTACCTGTATCTTTTGAGCCTGTTGGTATCTTCAGCAGTACAGCCACGGGCTGGAAGGAGTTGGAAACCCAACTCCCTGCGTCACAGCACTGCTTCCTGCTACGTCCAGCACACAAATGAAAAAACTTAGGAGATGAGAGTTTGGGCAAATCGCTGTTTACAAGCGTTACAGGAGCCTGGTCTGGAGCTAGGGCAGAATCTGTCCTGCCCAAGGTCCTTAATACAGCCCTCTTCCCTGCTGCAGCTGAACATCTCGCAGTGTTCAATGCTTTTCTGTGCCGGGTTCACCCTCCTCTTGGGAACCTCCTCCCCGCAGGATTTGCAGGCTCAGGAGGAGGGGCCACAGTCCCCACCCAGCTCAGTGGGCGCAGGTTGGGGCGAGTGTTGCTGCGGCGAATTCTCGCCATATCTTTCCATCCACTTTTGTTTTTTTGACACCAAGTTGAATCTGGCCCCAAGCATCTTTAGCCCAGGGAAAGGGGCTTCCTGCTTGCCCCATTCACCCCGACTGAGGTGCGAGCTCTAAACAAGCCCGGGGCCCGCACACGAGGTGCTGCTCCCCAGCCCTCCCATTTCCCAGCTGGGAAGGTGGAGGCCGCAGCCACCCCGCGCTTACCCAGCGTTCCCCTCCTGCCTCGCCGGCACCACTGCGGCTGCGCGGACCGGAGGGGTGCCCGCACTCAACGTGGCGGCAGCCGGCTTCAGCGCTTCCGCATTCCGCTCGCGCCTGCCCGCACTCGGCATGGCGGCCA
>NW_017728980.1:13824035-13834734 GCF_001723915.1 Gavialis gangeticus | reverse complement strand
CCAAGGCGGAGTGCGTGGGGGGGGCCCAGCTCGCACCGGGCTGAGTATGGGCAAGGCATGGGGAGCACGTGGGCAGGGCATGGGGAGGACATGGGCATGACATGGAGAGCACATGGCACGGGAGGACATGTGCAGGGCGGCCCCCGCGTCGCCAGCCGCAGCTGTGGTCCCCGGGCCCGCGGCGGCGTGGGGCCGGCAGGGCTTGGCGCGCTGATCCCTGGCCCGCTCTCGCCCAGGCCGTCGGGGAGCAAGGCCGGGCAGGTGTGGGCGCCCGAAGGATCCACCGCCTTCAAGTGCCTGATCTCGGCCCGGTTCTGCGCCGCGCTCCTGAGCAACGTCTCGGACTGCGACGAGACCTTCAACTACTGGGAGCCGGTGAGCGGTGCGCCCTGCCTCGCCCCGATCTCGCCGAGCGATGCGGGAACGCGCCTGCCCGGTCACTCGCCTCCTCTGTTTGTCCCTGCCCTGCAGATGCACTACCTCGTCTACGGGAAAGGGTTCCAGACCTGGGAGTACTCGCCTGCCTATGCCGTCCGCTCCTATGCGTACCTTTGGCTTCACGCCTTGCCAGCTTTGTTCCACGCCAGAGTCCTACAGACCAATAAGGTAAATCAGAGCCACCCCTCTGGGAACCTGCCGGAGCCGCGCTGACACCAAGGGCATCAGAATTGTTAACAAGCCTCTGTACGTGTGTGTGCAGGGGGGCGCAGGCACTAAGCTAGCCTCAGGTTGCTCTAGTGCCTGCAAGCTAGGAACTGGTTGACAAGGTGCCCCTTCAGATCAGCGAAGTTTGACGTTATGGCTGTGGATTTCTAAGGAGGCAAAGGGATTTATCCAGCAAAGCTTCCGTTCACATTGCTGGGAGATGTGTGGCTAATTTGACTCGCTGCTTGGGGAATCTCAGCCCAGACCACTTTTCCATCCCAGCTCCCTACGATTAATGTTAGTGGTTTCATTTTTAAACAAAGTATGTTAGTGCTGGCATGCTGTGAGTCTCACATTCCACGCCACGCACTGAAGACACGTGACTGTGTACAAGGAACATTGCAAACATGCTGTCTGCCAGACTCGATATGTTCCCGCTTCCACGCCAGATGCCGTGGATCACTAGATACCTAGGATGGGTGGATCTGTGGGAATGTTCCCCATTATCCACAGCCATTTTCAGGAAGAAGGGGTAACTTAATTCTGGTTCACTTGAGTCACATTTTGCCAGAAAGACTTGCATCAAAGGGCTGGATTCTGTACCTGTCAGATCAGGAGGAGCTTGCTATTGATCTCAGTAGGCACAAGGTTGAAAATTGAAAGTAAGGGCTTTGGTTCCATGATTTAACCAGCAGAGCCCTTGGGGTTCTCACCAGGCTGGAATCGATCCGTCGTGGTGGAGCCTTTCATTCCTGTGTGCATTGTTTGCATGTGCAAACCCCATTCTGACTCTGAGCATTTCTCTTAGGTTCTCATCTTCTATTTCCTGCGATGTCTCTTGGCCTTCGTGAGCTGCGTGTGTGAGCTCTATTTTTATAAGTGAGTAGAGGAAGCTGTTTGCTTAGTGAATAGCCAGGTGCAGTGTAGACAGCACAGTGCAGCTGTTGCCACTGACACGGAGGGTCTAGCTCACATGGAAGTGCCTTGCTGCAATGTACTTCTTAACACTACAGTTGATCAGAATACATATCTAAAAAGGGTCCTAGAAAAACACTGATTAAAACCTCACCATTGTGGGCCAGATTCTAGCTGGAATCCACCTAGTACATCTTGACTCCAGTACTTGGCTCAGGCTGTGTGCAGAGCTCTTCCACTGATGGTGTAACAGCACGGAATTGCCAATCCAAAACAGAGCCAAGCTTTGCTGGTGCTGGACAGCGAGTGGCTGGTGCTGGTCATTTCAGCTAGGATACACTAATAACTTCAGCCCTCATCACCCCAGGCTCCCCCCTAGCTTGACTGACCTGATTCCTGCTCTGCTGCACATTCCAGTGGAGTTTGCAGCTCCCTCAAGCAGAGGCCTGGCAGTGCCAGTAGTTGGTGTAATTGTTGCTGGCTGCCTCTCTGTTTGGAGCCATTGTTGTCCTGTTGCGCTTTTCCCCTGCAATGACTATAGTGCTGATTTGCCTTCTGGGAAGCAGGCTGCAGCCTTCAGCATAGTGCTGCTGGCAGTCATCTGCCACCAGTGAGAGCCTGGTTTATTCTAGATGGTAGTCTTGAAAACTGCTAGTCCTGGAAGCCTTTACAGTGATGAAGCCCAGTCAGAGGAAGGGTACTGGGCTGGCTGGATTGCACTTTTGACCCCGGCATTTGCCGCAGAGTGATTTATCCTGGTAAAAATCTGGGGCTTGCACTGGTACTGTCAGGTTGCAGGTGTGAAATCCCATCATAGGCAAGCTAGCTCTACGTTCTTCCACCCTCTGGTTGCCTCTGGGAAATGAGCAGTGGAGCCAGTCAGGTCACACTAAGAAGCCCCATTCAGTCTTCATTTGCACAGAGCATTTGTTGTTCTGTGCACTGGCCATTTCCATGCCTGATTCTCTCTACTTCCCTAGGGCCGTCTGCAAGAAATTTGGGCTGCACGTGAGCCGGCTGATGCTGGCCTTCCTAGTTCTCAGCACTGGGATGTTCTGCTCAGCAGCGGGTAGGTTTGCTCAGAGGTGAGTTGTTGGGATGGGAGACAGACTGCAGCCTTTATTGTCAGGGCACTGCCCTGGCCTTTCAAATCCCTAACTCTCACACAGGATCTCAAATACTCTGGGAATATCCTTCCTTAAATAGTTATGATGCTTTCACCTGGTACTACTGCAAAAGAAGGCCACATGCTGGCATTGTAATGTACCAATGTTTCCTGTTCCCCCGCTGATCTCTGCTTCGCTGCCAACCTGTACCCACCTGCCAGAACAGGTGTTGTGTGTGTGACAGGAGGTTTTGTGCAAAGGCTGCAGGCGTTTCACACCGTGGTTTCTTGCGCTAGGCATGGATGTCTCTGCAGGAGAGGCGGTGTCACTGTTGGAGTGTGGCTGAGATCCCCTGTTCTATGCTGCCTATGTTTGTTTATAGCGAGGGAAAGGCAAGACCCCTCACTGTCTTGGAGACACTACAAGTCTCATTCCTTCCATATTTATGTTGCCATAATCTCTCTCTGGGTTTTTCAGCGGCAGTGCCTAGGCCATTTCAATCCCTGTTTACTCTGGGGGCAGGTTCACATCATCCTTTCCATTCTGGAGGGGAGCAGGTGTGGTAAGATCAATAGAGATGTTCTGGATTGGCCCCTAATAAGGCAAGCTGGGGGTTGCAGGGACAGAGCAGGAGGAAGCATCTCCAGGCTGGATTTTGGCAAGGTGAGGATGAGACTCCCTTTCTGCTGAAGTGAGGACTTCAGAAGGAAGCCTTTGCTCCATTGAGACCAAAAGCTGTGTTGCGGTTGACCGAAGTGGGGCCAGGATTTCAGTGCTGGTATTTCTAGCAGGACTTCACCTGTTATAGGCATAGGTTGGCCTTTATGTGGTGCTTCACTGCGATGGATGCTTAGCTGACCCCTTCCTTCCCTTGCTTTGCAGCCTTCCTTCCCAGCAGCTTCTGCATGTACACCACAGTGATCGCCATGACCGGTTGGTATATGGACAAGACCTCCATCGCCGTGCTGGGGGTGGCCGCGGGAGCCATCATGGGCTGGCCCTTCAGTGCTGCTCTTGGGTAAGGAGAAGGGAGAGCCTTGGCTGCATGGATATTCTGTGCTGTTTCAGTGCTGGGCTCCCAGCTGCCAGGCCTCCCGCATGTGCACAGAAGAGCCTGTGGCACCGCTAACAAAGCCTTGCTCTCGTGTGGTTCAAAGCCATAGCCACTCTGTGTAGACTCCGCTTGGCATCTTTGCCATACAGAGCAGTCATTGTGCCTGTGGCTGCTGCAAACTTGCCTTGCAGACACTAGGGGCTCACGGTTAACACCAAGGAGTCCTAGATTTGATCCCCTCTGCCAACAACCCACCCACCTTGAGACTGTTGCTTTTATGGAGGTGGTGTTATTGCCTGAGATGTTACTTTCTGAGAGGCTTATATTCTGTAGGTCTTTTTGACTCCTAAGTGACCTGAGAAACATTCCTACGCTGGGGACTGGAGCACTGACAGGCAGGCCTCCTCACAGCAGCCTCTGTTCAGCGATAGGACCAGTCACCGTGGAAGGCAGGCTTGCATCTCCTGTCGATGAGACTCTGACGCGTGCTTTTTTTTGCCAGGCTGCCCATTGCTTTTGACTTGCTGATAATGAAGCGGAGGTGGAAGAGCTTCCTGAACTGGTGCCTGGTGTCACTGATCCTATTTTTGGTGAGTTCCCACAGCGAGGGCTAGCATGAAGAGTAGGGATGGGGCTAGGGCTGTGGCTGAGCTGCAGTGAGAGGACTTGCCCAGTAAGGGGCTCATTAATGCAACTCATGCAGATCTTCTCACCCCATGCACCCAAAGCATCTCCTGGTGGGGCTTGGTCTTCTCATTCCCACAGCTGAGCTGTGCATTCATCCTCTGCCACAAGGCTCTGAGTGGCAGGGCTGTCTTTCTCCCTTGACGTTTTTCTACTAAATGTCCAGCCCTTTCAAAGAGAGTAGAGCAACTGCAACCCACCAGGAACCTGGTGTCTCCCACAGCTCAGACTAGCGCAGCCCACAGCTGGGCACTGCTGCAGCGTGTGCTGCCCTGACTCTATATTCATTGTCCCACAGCAGCTGGGGAGAGACTGGCAGGGGTGTGCACACCAGACCTCCTGTGTTCTCAATGTCACCACCTCATTGCTGTACATAGGGCTAATGATGATGTGGATTGTATGCCGATTCTAGCCCTTGGGGAAGGGCAGCACTGAGTATGGGCTGCCAGTGAGAGCCCAGCAGTTGTGAAGCATGGGGATAAAGTGGCTGTTTGTTTTCTGGCACAAGTAGAGGCATTTGGTGGCAACACTCTTCAGTGGGCAGCTTGCAGCGACTGGCCACTGCACGTGACAGCCAACTGTGTGATGTGAATTCTGATTGCTTTGTTCCAGGTCCCCTTGGTGGTTGTGGACAGCTACTACTATGGGAAACTGGTTGTTGCGCCTCTTAACATTGTATTATACAATGTTTTTACACCTCATGGACCCGACTTGTACGGTGAGTCACTTGGGACAAAGAGCTGAGGGGATGTTAGTGGCTTGCTTGACGCGGCTTGATGGGATAAACCCATGAGCTTGCAATCCTCAGGTGTTTTTCTGACCTGAATTTTCAAGCAGGGCCATTTCTTTTTTCCCCCGTCTCCTGTGAGCTGATAAGTGAAGCAGTTCCAGGCTCACGCCACTGGATGTCTCTCTTGATTCAAGAATACACCCATCAGGGTTATATTTCCTGTTTGTTTTGCCGAGCGCTTTAAGTTCAGTTGCTTTTGATGAGTTCCTAGCTTTGAAGTTCAGTGTATCACAGAGACATCATGGGATGTCTCTGCAGCTCATCCTTCCCGGCAGAGATCTGCTCGCGGTAGACTTGTTTGGAATACAATGAAACTGCACCAGGCACAGACAGAATTCATTTTTACACGTTTTAGATTCTCCCTAGTACGCAGTTACAATTTCAGCTCATTTCCCCGGTGTTATTCAGAGAGGTTGTTTGTAACAAAGCCCTGGATGACTCATCATCTGTCTGAATAATGTTGGTTACACACTCAAACCAACTGCTAATTTAGTTGGAGATGCCAAAGAAAAAGCCAGTGCAGTTTGAGTGTGTTTGTCAGGTTTAATTCCGGTGTTGGCTCTCCCTGGCTTTTGTAGGCAGGGTGTGGGTCCCTGGCACAACGTGCAAAGGAGAGCACAGCCCTGAGCCCTTTCAGTTCACATTGAGGCTTCCCAGACTCACTGGTTCCATGCTCTTGGGGATCTGCTTCCTTCCTTGACGATGCCTGTCCCGAGCATTGCTGGCAGCAGTTTAAGGACGTTACTCTCTGGGAGCCTGGAGAAAGATGAAAGGTTAATGAATTCCACATGCTGCAGAGTGTTTTGAGCAGGCTTGCTGGGGCTGGGGCTTTGCCTCTTGTGGGGGTCTCTTGATCTCTGTTTAGGTCCCAACTACTTGTGAATTGGGTGCGGGGAGGGACTTGGGGGGGGGAATTCTGAGAGAGGTGGAGGGAGGAACAATAGCACTTAGCCCTATGTAGCTCTCTTGGTGGGGCACAGAAGACCTGCCCTGCACTTTTGAGGTAGATGCTGCAGGAATTGTTAGCCTCACTTCCCAGATGAGGAACTGCAGCACAAGGGAGACAAAGTGACTTGCTGGAGGTCCCCAGGGAAGTGAGTGGCGGAGGCAGGGTTAGGATTTCATGTGGTGTAGTTAAAAGATGGTGGAAACTCCAAACTGATCTGAGGGGAATGTGCTTCTTCACACAGCCTGTAACTACACCATGGAACAACTGGCCACAGGGCGCTACTGAGCTCAGCCGGACCCAGGAAGGGACACGGATGTGGGTATCAAGTGTCTGGAGTTGTCAAAATGAATGGCAAAAACATTCAGAAGGGATGTTAAACCTCAGGCCTCAGGGTTTAAGCTGCTCTGTCTAGTGGAGACCAGGATGGCACCTAACTCGGTGTTTGATTTTACCCCATAGCTGCCGGCACAGGCTTCTTACCTCTTCCTACAAAATGCTTGGTGCTGGCTGTGGCTGGAGACAGGATGCCAAGTTGGATTGATTTTAGGTCCAGCCCAATCTAACAATTCCTGTGCTTCTAATCTGGGAACTGGTTCCCTGTCCTGTGCTCAGACCCTTGGACTCCATCCCACCAGAAGAGAAAGGCATGGGGTTGGGGCAGGGTGTCTTTGCTATTAGGGATAGCTTATATCACTGAAGGAGCTGAAGACTGGTAGCCTGTCTAGGGGGGAGCCCTTGGGGTGTCCCTTTGAGAGCTCCTTTTAACACGGATGCTGGTGCACTTCTGATTGCCCTGGGCTGGACTGCAGCAGTGATTAGTTACGAGTGCCTTCTTGGCCTCTAGGTGTGCACCACAGGTCACATGGGCAGCATCTTTCACTGGGGCAAGGAGCATTTGGTTGGGCAGCCTAGTCCCTCATCTGTGTCTGTAGTGCAGGAGGGTGAGCTTTGTCCTTGCCAGGGACCTTGATCTCTGCAGGAAGCATTTGCATGAATAGCAGCGAGTCCTCCATTATGGAAACTCCAGATGGATTTGGCAGGGGCTCCTCTGACTTTTCAGCACTAGTGCAGGAGCTGCTCCTGGTGACCTTGGGGGACCCATCCATTCTGAAGGATTGTAGTCGCAATGACACTCGTAATGTCTGTGCTAATGCAGGAGCCACACTTAACAGCTGCTTCTTGCAACACAGCCCGGGTGGAGTGCTGTACATTAGGGATTTTTATCAGGGTTACTCTTACCCCTGCTTATGGAGAGGAGGCAGCTGGCAGAGCAACTGTTTTGGAGCAGAGGGGCTCCTTCCAGCTTCCATGGGAATGAGATACAAGTCTCAACAGCATTATGCCAGCCCAGGTTTCCCTTGCATATCTCCTGTTGCTATCAGAGCATGTCAGCAAGGCGGCTGGGCATGGGCTCAACTCACCTGCGCGAGAGGGCAGTGACATCTCCATTGCCTTCCCTTTCACCTGGCTCATGGTCTTTTCTGGTCTTCAGGCCATGCTCAGCTCTGTAGTGCCCCTGGTATCTCTCCTTTGCTTGCCAGCTGAAAGCGAGGACAGCCACTTTTACAATTATTTTCAGATCTAGCTTCTCCTGCAATCTGTCGAATAACTGGTGGTTACCCGGTTCCTCTTTCCAAGGGCAAATCTCATGGGTGGAGATTTCATGCTTGTATTCTTAAGGCCCTGAGGGGGTTCCCCCCCCGTCCCCTAAAAATATAGGCAGCTGGTGATTCTCAGGAGAACTATTATCTGAGAGGTCAGGAGAGCATTGAGAGCTGTTCCCATGCGACCTGGACTGCTGTGCAGTGATATTTGCTATGACAGGAGCTCTGACTGTGAGTGGTGACCCTGCAGAAACTTTGTTTTGGGCTTGATCAGGTTCAGGTGATTTCACTGGAGTTGCACCTGAGTTTCACCAGAGTTGTACAGTGCCTAGCACAGCAAGATCTTCGTCCATCCCTGGGTCTCCTAAGTACTGCTTTATACAGTGTCTGAGTCTGGCTTCCTTAGATTAAAAGTCATAATGGGCCCTGAAGGAGCTCCAAGGTGGATTTTGTTCCTGGGATGCCAGTCACTGCTGGTTCTCCCTTCATGTGGCCTGATACATTGGTGCTTGAACCTCTGTCTATCCTATATTTGCAGCAGCCTTTTCTCAGGATGTATCGCTGTTTGTAGCCAGAATACAGAACTCACTGCCCTGTTTTGTTTCTGTGCAATTTATTCCTTTGTCCCTGCCAACAAGTGACACGGTAGAAGGCCATTTGCTTTGTGCTGCGGTGCAGCGGCCCCTCCCCTCCCCACCCCAGTCCTCTTCTCTAAAGGACACTGTTGGGGGCAGGATTGCTCCTGGTGTGTAGTGGGCTGTTTTCCCCCTCATTGCAGTCGTGTGTCTGATCACCTTGAGCTGTTGCACACGATGAGCATAGAAGCGCTTTGCCCTGGGAAGCCCCGAGACAGAGCATCTCTGAAGGGGTGAGTCACCACAGCGACCAAGCAGGGGACCCGTGTTTGTGACACACAGCCATGCGTCAGTGGGTCGCTTTGCTTGCCCGCATGACGCATGCTTCTCAAGAGAAGCCGCTTTCCTTTCTGAGCTGCGGCAGTAAATATGTCCTTGGACAAGAAGGACAGGTCCCAGCCCTTGGTGCGGAAGAGACAGTGCTGTCATGCCTCAGCAAGTGCTGGAGCACTGGTCTCAGGCCACTCATTGCCTGAGCCTGTCACAGGGTGGTTGGGTCTCAGAGAGCCTGGGATCAGCTGTGATCTGACACTTTTCCTCCCGGGGTGTTTGACTGTACACTACATAATAGCCTTATAGAAAGGGGAAAGCAGGCTATACAAGATAGCCTCCTGTCCCCCTCCCCTCAACATACGGATTGGCCTTGGCATGGTTTCTTGAGGGCCAGTCACAGAAGTGTCAGTGAGGCCTTTCCAGGCAAGGGCTCAGAGAGGCTAAAAGCCACCTGAAGTGCCTGCACCAACCCATAAACTCTAGAGGGATGTCAGGGGAGAAGCCTGTGAGACAGCATGCGAGGTGGAGTGGACCAGATGGGTGACCAGAACTGGAAGGAGAGGAAGGGTTCATTAACATTTTGAATAAACAGACAATTGAGGGCACAGAGGTGAATTGGACATGATACAAAACGCAATGCAGAGTCACCCAAGGTGGATTGTGTCCAGCATACCCGACATTGGGAAGCCTTCCTCTGGCTTGGCTTGGCACTGCCCTAAGCCATGGTTGGCTTGCTGCCTGCGTGATTTTGGGGTCTTTATCCCATCTCTGGGTAGACTGAGAATTGTGCTGGTGTAGGGCTCTGATGGGAGAGCATGCAGGTGGGGAGGGATTCAGGGTTAATTGCTGATCCCCTCCCCTCCTGAAGAAGAAAAAATCCCCTTAATTGCATTTTGCTTCCAGCACCACTGTGCTTCCAGACAGAGGCTTCCCAAATAAACTGAGGCGCTCGGGCCCTGCTGCGGCAATGCCTCCGTGGTCTTGACGTTACCAGTTCAGCTTCTAATCGCATTTAGTTGGTACAAGCTGCAGAGGTGTCGAGTTTTCCTCGCTGCTTTTCAGTTGTCTGATTAATTTCAACACGGACCCTTTTTAAGTGGTTCTGATTTCAGGAAATTGCTGCGGCATGTGACACATGTCACAACAGTGCAGTGATTAAAGCCCCCGCATGTCATTTGCCGACTGATTGAGCTAATCATACCGAGAAAGTGGCAAACGTGCAGAGAGGAGCTGGCGTTCCTCATTGTTCAGGATTTGCAGCCTCTCGAGTTAAGAGTCCAAATGAGTGACAGTCAGACTGGAACGTCTGTCAGTTTGCATCCTTCGAAGCTTGCAACCAACAGAGACACCTGAGTGTGTCATGCTCGAGGAGGAGGGGCTGGATTGATGCTGTTTAAAGCTAAGCTGTAGGGAGAAAATGGAACGACGCAGGGCAGTTTCAGAGCCTGCCAATAATGAGCATGCATAGCACTAGCATCTGGATGAACTTTGCTGGAGGTGCCTCGGGTGAATGAAGTGTGAATGCAAGCGCTTTCCCCTTGTTTGTTAGTAATAACATCTTGTGGCTCCGGCAGCATGTGATACCGCATTGTTCCAGAACAGCAATCATCTCGTAACATCCTGAGCTGCTGTCGTGTCTCTCAGTCACTCCCCTGCAGTAAGTGCGTGTGGGTGTAGAGGAGCAGAGCCTCTTGGCTTTGTCAGTGGCAGCCACGACTTTCAGGATGGGAAGATGGCTGTTCGGCATCTGGGCCACGTATCTGCCTCCGGAGGGGCACCCTGTCTTGTTGCGACTGATAGCAAGAGCACCCTGTGATTTATGAACAGCAAGCAATAGGCACGGTGTTTAAGACTCATGGTTGGGGAGGAGAAGAGAAAAGGCAGTAGGCTGGGTGCGTTTTTGGTTAAAGCCAAGTAATCACCCAGGAGAAGCGACTTGCCTAGAAACTGCGATGTCACACTCAGTGCTGTGGCCCCTTCCCTGCACTCTTGGCCAGTCCTTCTGGCACCATTGTCTCCATTTTGTAGAGGGAAAAGGAGAGGT
>NW_017728980.1:13817933-13819035 GCF_001723915.1 Gavialis gangeticus | reverse complement strand
CTAGAAACTGCGATGTCACACTCAGTGCTGTGGCCCCTTCCCTGCAGTCTTGGCCAGTCCTTCTGGCACCATTGTCTCCATTTTGTAGAGGGAAAGGAGAGGTGGGACTGACTCGGGGGGGTCACATGCCTTGTCAGTGGCCAAGCCACAATTAGAAACCACAGGCTGATTCGACTGAGCTCCACACTCCTCCCATCAGGCTGTACCGCTTTTCGGACCCTAAGACCCTTCTCACCCCACGCTGCAGTCTGGGATTCACTGGGTTTGGGGAGAATTGATTTCTGAACCTAATGATCACAGTCGCAGTCAGACAGAAAGGAAACGAGCCGCCACAGCATCTCCTTCTGTTAGTCCTCTTGCACTAATTGCTTTCCTTCCCCTCAGGTACCGAGCCCTGGTCCTTCTATTTCATTAACGGCTTTCTGAATTTCAATGTGGCATTTGTCTTGGCTCTGCTCGCCCTGCCGCTGACCTACCTCATGGAATGCCTCCTCCAGAAGTTCCACGGTGAGTGCTGGGAGCTGAGCAAGATCCCCCCAGGCCTCCCTGGAGACTGAGGAGGGAGCTTGTTGCTCCAAGTGCAGCCTTGCTTTACTGGCAGCAAACTGTTCGGTCACATGGCAGAGTTCCAGGAGCTCCTTCCCCAAAGCTCAGTACTGACCCTGCGATATGCTGCTTGGATTGGGAGGGAGTTAAAACACCCACGCTTGCAGCACCACGTATGGAGGGGCAGAATTGCATTTAGTTTCTTTAGGGATGGTCCTTTTTACTTCTCCCTCCCTACAGAAGAACACAGCGTTGGGCAAAGCTGAAGTGCTTAGACCAGTGATTCTCAACCAGGGTGTCACAGTACCGTGTTGTGCCTCGAGAGCCTTTCAGAGGTGCCGCTGCGTGCTGCACACTGTTAGCACTGCTAGGTGTACAAACACAATTCACAAAATAAACCCAGAGATTGCAAACTGGAATCCATAGCATTAAAAACATTCGGCCTTTCTGAGTTCTTTGGAACAGAATAATTGCTCTGTTATTTTTCTGTAGTCAAAAAAGGAGTGAAAACTAAGAGTGGGCATTTTCTGAGGGGGGCCTCAAGTCACAAAAGTTT
>NW_017728980.1:13798764-13812933 GCF_001723915.1 Gavialis gangeticus | reverse complement strand
TAGTCAAAAAAGGAGTGAAAACTAAGAGTGGGCATTTTCTGAGGGGGGCCTCAAGTCACAGAAGTTTGAGAAACAGTGGTCTAGAGCAAGTGCAATGCGCTGTACAGCACACAGCCTTCAGCCAGACAGGGAAGTGGTGCACAAGTAACCCTGACAGATGTCTGGGCAGGAGGAGAGCGCATGGAGTCGTCTCCATCTTCTCTTGGATGGGAAGTAGCAGCCTTCAGAGTAAGCAGGAGCCCTTCTTTTGTGCTCTTCTGCTGTCATGTTAAATGCAGCTGCCAGAATATTTTGGATTAGGGCTTTTGTGAGAACAGTCTGTTCTTCCTAGGGTCTGCTTGAGATTTGTTGGATCTTCCTTTGTAAGCCATTCTGCCCCACAAAGAGCCACTCATTTCCCTTGCGGTAGCTCATATGTCAAAGAACCGGCAAGATGCTGTTTGTACAGGGCCTTTGCCATTTAGCAGGACTGAGCGCATGTAGGGCAGATTTGGGGAACACTTTTTCACACAGTGGGAAGCATCTCTCTACCTCCCTTCATCAATCTAGCACAGCAGCAATGAAACACTTAAATAAGGCTCTGAGGTTTCCATTGAGAGAGCCCAATATTTACCTCCTAATGACAAGACCCAGGGTTAAATTCTCAGACTTCCTGATTTAGAGAACAATACGAATAACCAGAACAATTGATTGCATCTCAGAATGGGGCTTGTCAAGTGTTGTCCCAGCTCCACTGTCATAAACTCTGTTTTTGGCAGATTGTGGATTCATAGGTGTCAAGGCTAGAAGCGATCCTTGAAATCAGCTAGTCTGACATCTGCCTTTCAAAGCAATCACTGTGGCCTTTAGAAATGACAGCGAGATAGCAGCATGTCCTCTAGTTCCCTGTGGGATTTCTCAATTCAAACCAATCACATTTGGCAAAATAATCGTCCAAAATAAAACTGGGGGCTGGGCCTGGGGCAGGGGGTTGTGTTTGTGGCAGCTCAAATCTGGCTGCCACAAACACAACCATCCCCAGAGTTTTTCATATGGATGGCGCATGCTGCCTATTAGGGGCAGGAAGCAGCAGCCTGATTTCTTGTGGCACTTAGGGTCCTGCATATAGTCTGGATTCTTTTTCTGTAACCTAAAACACTCTGATGGAATCAGCCTCACCAAAAGCACATCGGAGAGGGTGTTGCTTGTCTCGACTGTGACTAACATGCTGGTGGGAACCAGTTAAAGCCCAGTAGGAGATCCTGTAAATGCAGGTTGCCTGCTGCTTGCTTGCCGCTCATGTACTTAACAGCAGGGGCTGTGCTGCTGGGTGCTTTGTTGTCATTGTTTGTGAAATGCCTCTCCACTTCATTGTGTGACGCTGCTTTTGGGGGTGATGGGGCCGCACCTCCTTCAGACTAATATTCCAGTGTAATTGCTGTTATTTTTGAATCATTTGCTTCCTGCTTTACTCAGAAGGTGCTTGAGAGATCTCTCACACTGTTATTTTTGTAATGAAGCAATGAAGGTTTTTGGAAATCCCAGTGCCTAAACAGCTGCTTGCATTAGAAGTCTAAGGTCCACAGGAGCTGGATGTCTTGAGAGGGCACAGCAGGTGTCTGGTGCTTTCAATTCAATTACCTGCTCTGGAGTTTGAGTCCATAGGGGATACTGGCTTTTCTGGGCAGGATTATGCACGTGGCAGGTCCCTTCCTTTGGAAAGCCACCAAGGAAGCTTTTGCTCCTGACCAGTTTCTTTCCATGTTGGCTGGAGTGTGGGCATGTGTGCAAATATTAGATGGAGCAGGGGTGACTTATGCATAACACTTCACTGTTCAGTCCTAAGGAATGGGTGGACAGACCAAGACAGAGGTCATTCCTCATTTTATACTACACTCTCCCACGTCTTGATTGACTGATTTATGCTTCTTTCAGTTCAGAATCTGGGTCGCCCATACTGGCTGACGCTGGCTCCTATGTACCTCTGGATCATGATTTTCTTCAGTCAGCCGCACAAAGAGGAGCGGTTTCTCTTCCCCATATATCCCCTCATCTGTCTCTGCGGAGCTGTGGCTCTTTCTGCCCTTCAGGTGGGTTTCAGAGGGAAGTGCTGATTTTTTTTTTTTACAATCCAGCACCTATGGGGAGTTTAATTGCCAACTCACTTCTGTCTCATTGCTCCCCAAAGCTTGGGAACATCTGCTGCTACAACACAATCTGCAGAGCGCAGCAGTGCCCCACGTGCAGTTCTGAGAGTGTGTGCAGTCAGCCATTCTCGACCTGTTAGCTGGCAGGGCTTTTGATTTTGGGATGTCTCTCATGGATTCATAATGAGACCCCAGAACCAAAGAGCACAACAGTTCGAAAGTTAAAATGAGTGTGTGTGTGGTGTGTGTTGCTGTCACAGAGCAGCTGCCTAAGTATATTCCTCCAGTTCAAGTGGATGGAGACGGTGTCTGCAAAATCATGTAGGAAAACTACTAGGATTTCTCTCCCCAAAAAGGTTCATAGATTAGATTCATGAATGTCATAAAGACGTGAACGACTGTTAATACTGCAGCACTCTTGAGCTTTGGTGCAGACTTCTGAATAGCTCAGCCACAAAGGTCACATTTCACAGCTTCATAATGCAGTCACGGTAGGTGTTTGTCAGGGATCCTAAGGAGGAAGGGCTTGGAAGATCTGGCCATGAGTTGTTTCATGGTGAGCCAGGGTTATTCTCCACCGCATGAAACAAGATTTCTGGGGAAGGGCAATGGCAGTGTTGTAGTATCAATGCAGAGAACATCCAAGAAGTGTCCCCTGGGTTGATATCAGTGATATCAGCGGGTACCACCACTTTGTGTCCAAGGCCTCCTGCTCAGTGGGCTAGAAGGAGCAGATTCCATGCCTTTCCCTGTACGTTGCTAGGAACGACACACTTAAAGAGGGAGAGAGATTGTTTATGAAGTGTTTTAATCTGCATTTATTAAACTCCTTTTTGGATTCTTTAAAAATAGCTGTTTCCCAATGCTGAGAGTAAACTGTTCCAAGTCAGCTCAGGCTGCACAACACTGAAGTTGTTCATCTCTTGCCTGAGGAAAAGGTGCAGACGCTAGTCCTGTCAGAGCGTCTCCCAGTTGTGCCCCTCTGTTCTGCCATTGCCCCTCCATCCTGGAACGTGATACTGCTTGCTGTCCTGTGGCTCCCTCTCAAATCATCCTTGCAGCAGCCCCAGGCCCTTACCCACAATTGCCAGCGCCCCTCAAGGTGGGCTTGCCTTCCTTTCCTCCTCCAGCCTGTGCGGAAGGACCATCCTTGTGCTGAATGTTCGCAGGATCTGGTCCCACATCCTCCTTAGGCTTGTAGCCCTGACTGAGAGTCGCTGTGTGCGGCAGGGGAGGCTCCGCAGAGGGCAGTGGTTTGGGACACCTGCCAAACGTGATTGCAGGAAACCCTAATGTGTATTTCTGTCCTGCATATTTTAACACCATGCATTTGGTTTTGCCCAGGATGTAAGATCCAGCTGGGGGTTTAATCTTCCCCACTCACTATGCAAGCCTGGAAGGAAAGGGGCTCCCAGCCCCTCCCTCAGACCAGTTCCCCCATGGGAAGATGGCTGTTAGGAGATAAAAGCAAAGGAGTTAAGAGGAGCAGAGACCGTGTTAGGCCAGGAAGTGCATGATGCCTCCTACAAGGGGAAAAGAGGAGGTGTGGGAGCTGAGTATGCTTCACTGCTGTTTCTGCTGGATGTGCCCCCGGCCATGTTAGAGCATCAGGACCCTTTATATATTTCTTATAGGGATTTTTTTTTAAAGAAGCTCGAGGCTGGGCTGCATGTAAAGAGGGCTGCACATGTGTTGGTTCTTCATGTCCCTGCATCCTGTTTCAAAGAACACAACTTCTATTTGGGGAAGGTGACCAAGAGTCGTGCAGTGGTGACCTGGTGGTGCGCCTTCTTTTAATGGTGGAACAAGTCTAGCTAGAGAAAGGGAAGAGAGTTTCCGCATGAGTCTGTGGGGAGTCCTTGTGGCGGGTCCTTCCAGGGATCAGTAGAAGCAGCATCTGTTGGGAATAGCAGGGCCAGAGGCCTGGTCTGGAGGGTGCTGTCAGGGCTGAGGAGAAGGAGGGTTGGACAGCTCTTTAAATAACCTAGACCTGCAAGAGGGAAATGCAGTGAAATGGCATGCATCTCTGCGCATTCCTGCGGGAGCTGAGTTGGGAAAGCTGAGCTAATGGCACTCATCTCTTCTTCACTCCTCAGAAATGTTACCACTTCGTATTCCAGCGTTACCGCCTGGAGCACTACACGGTTTCCTCCAACTGGCTGGCCCTGGGGACGGTCTTCCTCTTTGGGCTCTTGTCACTGTCACGCTCAGTGGCCTTATTCAAAGGTTGGTGCAGTAGGATTGCCCTGGTCTTGTACCCAGAGTGGTTCCTGACCTGGGAATGACAGGGCTGGAGTGGGCATAAAAGTGGTGTTGCTTTAACTCAACCAGTCTTGTGAAACCAGTGCATCAGTTTCCTTCTTGTACAGGCACTGGTGTAGGTGATATGGGAGAACACAGTTTTGTTCCAGCACAACTTGTCTCCCCACTAGGGAATGTGCTATCTGTCACAGAGCAATACCCACTACCCAACACAGTGAATCACAGAGTTAGAAGGGACCTCGAGGGATGTGTCTTCCAACCCTGCACATACAACATCCGTTGGGCTTACACATGTACTTAGCTTTAGGTCCTACTCAAGAAAACATTGAATCCATCCCCAGTAAAGGGACACTTACCTCGGTACAAGCTTCACAGGCGTGGGTATGTGTTCAGGTGCTTGAATCAGGGCTGTAAGTAACCATAATGACTTTGATGGGCCAGTCACCTGGGTCAAGTTAACACAGACATCAGATTCAGGCCATCTGCAGTAAGGGCAAGAGAAGAGCGATAAAGGTGCCAGCTGACAGCATGATAAAGGAATGGAATTTGAAATCCAAGTACATTTCATTTAGTCCAGAGGCCTTCAGGTAAAGCCCTGAAAGTTGCTTGGGGCTTTGCACATCTGTTTACTCATACCTTTCTTTGTATTTATTTTCTTTACTACGGGTGCCTGCATAATGTTCCAGTTACGGTCATCCAGGAGTCGCTGGATGTTCAGTAGGACGTGTTTTCTGTGAGCAACATGAAATGCTTGTTATTTTAGCAAAGCCCTTGTGGTAACTGCCCCTGCTGTAAGCTTAGCTAAGCCAAAGCTAAATAGAAATCAGTGGGATGGGCAATGTCAATAGCAGTTAAGTGGCAAGGACTGGAATGCTTGTGATTTGGGGAGTATTTGGGGAAAAATCCAGATGATGTTGAAGGAGGCCCTGCTTTGATGTCTCGCATGGGTTGGAGTTAGTGTTGACGGTGCCTGCTACCAAGTGCTGGTACCGTTTTGCCAGCTGCTCCATGAGCTGAGGGTGGGGACTCCAAATAGTCACAGAGGTCTGTCTGGACACTAAGCTAGAAGCAAGACATGAGAATACTGCCCACCTCTTGAGTCTTACTGACAGCCTTCCTCCTCTGTAGGCTACCATGGGCCTCTGGACCTGTATCCGGAGTTTCACCGAATTGCCACTGACCCGACCATTCACACAGTGCCAGAGGGGAGGCTGATTCATGTCTGCGTGGGCAAGGAGTGGTACCGATTTCCCAGCAGCTTTCTCCTGCCAGACAAGTGAGTTGCTCTTCCCCCCTCAGGACCTAATTAACGAGGTGCTGAGGAACGAGTGCCTCTTGTAAATAAAATTTCCGAGAGTGACCTCTGGGTATGTTCTCTTGCGTTCCAGTAGATTCACTGAGCCCTAGACACTTGTCTTGGCGAACAAAGGGCTACATTATATTGTCTGGAAACCCTTGTGAATTTGGGGATCTCCATTTACGTGCATGCCTTCCTGCTTTTCTCTTGAGAGTAGATTGCTGCCAAATTGTGCTTTTTTTGTTTTCTCAATCCCACCCGCTAGTGGTTCCTACAGTTTCATTCCAGATTTCCCCCCTTCTCTTCCCTGCAGTTGGCAGCTCCAGTTCATCCCATCAGAGTTCAGGGGCCAGTTACCGAAACCATTTGCCAAGGGACCAATGGCCACACGGATCATTCCCACAGACATGAACGATCAAAACAGAGAAGAGCCATCCAGATACGTAAGGACCGTTTGAGCTTTCTTTTCCTTTCCTTATCATCGTCTTTATTTATTAGGGTCACTGCAGCACTGAGGGGTCCTAGTTGAGGACCTGGATCTACTGTGTCAGGTGCTGCACAAAGAGAGAACAAAAAAGGCTTACAGTGGCATGTAGCTGCATCCCGAGGCAGGATCAGGTTATGTGGGTGCCCAAATCCTGGCTACATTTCATCTCTCTTATTTGAAGCGATTTATAAAAAAAAAAACCAAAACCTCCTGGTAGTTCTAGTTTCTTAATCAATGTGCTGTTGTTTTCTGTGATCCCAGGGAACTGAGCTGAGCTAACTCAAGTCATTTGAAATCCCCCACGCAAAATGTTCGCTGAGGAGTATGGAGAACTTTCCTTTCTTTTAGAAGTACGTAAATAACAATGTCTAAGGTGTTCGTCACAGAGCTAACAGGAGCTTTACCTGAAGCCATTTGAGACACAGACATCATTCATTTTGAAGGGAAGCTGTTGAGATAACATATATCAGTGTGGTATATTTGTTTCTTTTCCAGGTTGTCTGGTGTTACCGCACCAAAAATACCACTTTTTCCCCTTGCCAACTTGCCTGCTGTAGAATTATTTAGCAGATTAAATGTCAGAGTCAGGAGGCAGTTTTCTGCTAGCCCTCTCCCTCCCCCCTCCTTTTTTCTTCTACAAGGACTCTTTGGATTCACAGCTTAGACCACTGAATTCGTGCGGAAACATGTTCTAGTCAGATCTCGCATAGGATTCTGTATTGCTGCTTGGGCGATGGTGTGCACACTTTATGTGTAGTGTTAGCTGGAGAGCTTTTAGTCAGTGTGTTTGTAAGGATCTGGCTTTAGCAAACAGACATATGATACTACTCCCTTGAGGGGGATCTGGGAGAGGAGTCCTGCTCCCGGCACTGGACCAGAATACCTGAGCAGGCCCCGGAGCAGAGGCTAGAACCCAGGCTGCGGTTTGGAAGTGGCTGTGCTGAACTCAATCCCATTAGCACGTGTTAGGCATGCTCCAAGCATACCAACCAAACCAGGCCTTTCAGAGAGCTGCCTAGCACATGAATCCTCAGTGTCCTGGGACCCGAGGCCAGCACCAAGATGTTCACCTTAGCCAAGCTGGTGGCAGATCTCACCTGCAGCATGGGAACTTGAGGCACCCAGGTCAGTTTTCTGGTGACAGTTTCGCCCTCCCCTCCAGCCGGTCCAACCCCAGTGGGGCTAGAGTTCTTGTAGCTGATTCATTTAGATTGAAATTCAGCGTAATCCTTTTTTTGGACCTGGCCATAAGTGACTTGCTCTGTGGCATCAGTAGAATTGAACCCGAGTGCTGGGGTGTGGTTGTAAAACATTGGCCCTTCCTCTCTTTGTCATCTGAGCAGGTGACTAAGACGAACAGCTGCACACTAGCCAGTGCCTTTCTTCCTCTTCTGCCAGCCCCGTGAAGGGTATCTGCATGTTTGTAGGAGGCACTCTGACACCACACAACAAATCCTTAGCTGTTGTAAAGTAGCATGGCTCGCAGAAACCAATGGGCAGAGGCCCACTTGCACCCCCGGGAGGCCCCTGCCTTGGCAAGACACCCTTGGCGCAGTGTATTTACCATTGGGTGTTGGGGACTCGGGCTCTCCGCTAGCACAGGAAGAAACCGAGTGGGGACCAAGGCAGGGGCTTTTCTGCAGGACCAGGGTGCAGCTATTTTGAGCCCCATTACGCAGCTCTGGGACACGGGAAGGAGGTGGATTCCCACCTGAGAGGAGCTGTCTTCCGCAGTGCATGTCATTTAGGAAAGCTTTAACGGTGGCATATTTTTAGCGCAGACAGCTGGCTGGGGCACAGCCTGTGACTAATGAAACCAGGCGCAGTTTTGTTTCACGATTGTCTCTTAATGTCACCCTACAATTTTGTTATTTCTTCTGCAAGCCAGAGGGACCAGGACAGATTTAGTCCCTGCAGTCAGTTTGAGAAATACAGGAATTAGCAACTTGATGTAAGTGGGGTTTTCTTAAGTAACCCTTGATTCGGAGCTGCTAATAATACCAGGAGAACAGTGCCTTCTGCAGAGCAAAATGAGCTGTAAGGCATTGGAACCTACCCTGTTCCAGAGGCTGCCAGCAAGTGCTGGAAGGAGCAGCCAGGACCATGCAGAGGAAGTCAAGCTAAACGGTGTGAGCCTGTTGCTAATTTAAAGGTGAGAGGTCACATGTGGTAATGGGACTGTCTGAGCTGCAGGCAGTTCTGCTGAAGCTGGCTGTAAACAGCTTGGGAAGCACTGAATAAATCTCAGGGATCCTGTTGTTGTGGGTCACTGGGAAAAAAATCAGGATTTAGTCATCGTTGCACTAAGGGTTTAATTCTGTGTCTGTTACTCATGCTAAGGAACACTTAACTCAGACCCATTGTTCCACTGGATCCAGTGTCCCTCTCGCAGACAGGGTGATGCTGGTGATGAAAGGTACTGTCCCTTACAAGGTTCAACAGGTACCAAACGCAGGGTCTAACAGCATGAAACTTTGCTTGAAGTCCCTGACTTTGGAGAAGATTGATTTTGGTTTGCATTGTTGTTCCTTCTTCTTTCCCAGGATCCTCACTGGTCATGTCCCAAAGCAGATCAGTGACCCGCAGGCTCTGATAGCTCAAGAAGACATCTCAGAAACGAGGGGTGTTTGGACAGGGTCTCTGCGAGACATACATTGACTGGGCTCTGACAGAGCAAGTGGGCAACATGCCATGCTGCGCAGCATGGGCAGCCTGGCTGGCCCCCATTTCTGTCCAGTTGCCAGCACAGAGCAGAGCCATTACAGCCCTGAGCAGTGGCTGTACCCAGCATCCTGCCCATTGAGCGCACACTGCTCCACAGGATGTGGTCAGGCGCCTTCTCCAGTACCACGTCACACAGCAGCTGCACCAGGGTGAGAAGGGCTGCAGGAGGGGCTTGTGCATTTGGGACTGCAACCTGCTCTGGGCACTTTGGTGAAACCTTTCCATGCACCCAGGGCTGCTTCAGGGCCCACACACAACTTACAGCCTCCAGAAACCCTAAAACAGGATGCCAAGCCCTATGCTGGCCCCACCCCAGGGTGAGTGTCACCCTTCACTTCATCTTCAGTTTAGGAACGGGATAATGTATCCTATGGCAGAGAAATTTTTGTCCTGGAAGCTTCAGTCCTGTCGAGGAGGCACTGAGGACAGAAGGGGCCGCTGGATCTTGGGAGCTGCTGCTTGTTCAGCACAGGAGCTTGCAGAGGCTCTGAGAAAGCGCATGACTTACAGACCAAATATCCTGAAAATGCATAACTCTCCCGTGGCTTTTCTTTCTGCCACATTCTGCTCAGCTGAGCTCACGGCCGTAACCTTTCACCTGCTGCTCCAGTGCAACACGGAGGAGCCATCTAGGCTCCCCTTCACCAAAGTGTTTTCAGCAGTTTCTAGCAGAGCCCAACGTAGATGCAGGAGAGTGACTCTGAACATGCTGAGGGACGTTTGTAACACACAATAGCGACACAGCTTGGGCAGCCTGGCTGGAGGGAAGCAGCTTGCGGAGTAATGCTGAGAGAGGGGTCCCTGTTTGCCAGGGTTTCTGCTGCCTGCAATGAAGCGTACGCAGGAAGAAGTGACTCTTGCACACACCGTGCACAGGTTTGCAGCTTTGACTGGGTGAACGAAGGAGCTTGTAGCACTTCCGCTTCACCATGGAGCCCCCGCGATGCAACAGTCTTCTGGCTCAGACGGTGCTTGCTCCTTTCTCTTTAGTCTGATATAACTTAGCTCTTTGGTGTTTTCCTGAGCTGGACAGACTCTTGCCTGCTTATTTGGGCTTGTTTGGGAGCCACCCTGCTGTCTGTTTCATTCTGCTTTTAATTGCAGAAGTTGTCACTAGAGGGGTGTTACCCCTTTGTGGTGCAGCGGGACCTCTGTCCATGTGCTGCTGGGTGCAGTGATCCTGAGGGGACACAGAACCACCCAGCCTTTGTGCTGCCGCTTCCTTCTTCCTAGCGAGGCCCATCTCAGGAAGGCGCTTAGCTTTCTAAGTCCCACCAAGGTGGCTGAGATGGGGCATCTGGTGGGGCTAGCCTAAGTATTGGTCAGGGATGGTTTAGAAGTGGCATTACTGTGGGGCTAGACCAGGTGACTCTCAAGGTCCCCTCCCACCGGCGATCCTTTGGTCGTCCTCGCCCTGCTTCCTTGGTTCTTTGCCGCAGGGTCTTCCTCAAAACTTCCCTCGCAGTCACCTCCTCCCTGGATGGGGTTTTTGATCTTCCTTCTCCATCCCACCCCCAGCTTTGGTAGCTCAGATTGTGCTACAGCCACCTCCTCCAGTTACCATGCCCAGGATCCCGTGGGCATCTCTGGCTAAGGAGCCTGATCACAAATCCCATAGCTCATGCTAAGGGAAGCAGCTGCAAGATGGAGATGAGGTTACAGGGTAGAATCTGGGCAGGAACGGTGGAGGATGAACAGGAGCCTGCTGCCCTCCATCAAGGAACATTTCCTGCCATTGCCAGCATCACAGCCGTGACTATGGTGCCCCAGCGCCATCCCGCCCTAGCTGATCATTCAGAACGGTGATTCACTTCGGGCAAAGGCCTGTGACACATTGTACAAGAAGACAAATGCTGGAAGGCATTTCAGCCAGCCCAAATCCACCTTGCTGCCGCGGAGTCTCCATGGCACTTTCTCCCCCCAAGAACATTGTCTCTGTTTTGATGGCAGGTGCCTTCAGCGGTGGTGTAGGGTCAGGGAAGAGAGAGACAGGCTGCTTCATTCTCCTGTGCGTCTAGCTGGGCGAGTCCAAGCACAGGCTCTGATGGCAGCAAGGTCTTCAGGAGGAGTCAGCTGCAGCTTTCAGCTGCTCCTCATTTTCATTGCTGTTTGCTGATCTAATCATGCCCAGATTAGCTGGAGCGAGGGAGCCACACTCGGATATTTCCCCATCAGGTGTTTGAATGGGTGACGGCTGCAAAGTGCAATGGAGTCCGCGCTGTTGTAGGCTGGAACTTCTTGGGGCCTTTTCCCTGAATATCTTTGCACGTCTTTCCCCTCTCTGGTCACGCCCCAGCCTGGGAGCAGCGCTTGGGTATCTGGGGACTGTAGCACGGTGGTGTATTATTCAGAGCAGCGTTCTGCCTACGTTGAGAATGGCCTCTGAATGTTTTTAATCTAAGTACGTGACATTAGTGCCCTCCTATCTTTGCAGGGGATGTGCAGCCACTCTTGCAGGTTGTTACCCTCTCCATAGCACCAAGGATCTCAAAGCACTGTGTAAAGTTGAATTAAAATCTAACAGCACTTTAGGGAGAGGAGGCAGTTGCTATACCCTTTGACGGATGAGCAAACTGGAGCACGCAGAGGCATGACATCCTAAGGGCACACAGAGCCTGGCACAGAATCCAGCAGGTCATTTTTTCAAAAAGCACCCAAGGTCCCGTTCTCACGGGTGCCTTCGACAGTTGAGAACCTGTGTCCCCGTCAGTGACATGCTATTCGCTGCCATCCCAGCTCGGTCAGTCCAGAGTGCAATGAGCTGTGAGCCCCGTGCCAGGAAAAGCCCCTCTAACATAGACACCGTCACAGCAGCAGAACGGTGCTGTTGCTAATGCAGGTCGCTGGGCTTTGGCAGGAGAGAAGTGACTGCTCGCAGGAGTGTGTGAATGAGGTTCTGGAGTACATCTGGGCTTTCAAAAATGTGACATATGCTCCTAAATCACTTGGTCCCTTTTGAAAGTGCCAGCGCACGTCCCAGTCCCTCCTAGAGCCAGATCCCACCAGTCCTGACTTCTGGTCACCTGCCTCCACCACCAGATTGTTGTCCCCTTAGATTGTGCTTTCTGCAGGGCGTATCCCATCCCTCGCCTACTCTGTTATGCTTATTCCTCAAAGGAAGCTCGTCACAATAGGAGCTAAAGGCCTCTTGGTAGCTGGCCGCTTCTGTTTGCCTTTTCTGCCTGTGGCAGCTAGTATAGTCCTGTAGGAGTGTCCAGCAAGGGAGGCGGTGGCAGCAGCCTGCCAGCTAATAGCACAACCCACCAGTCTCCTAGCAGGAAGGGGGACATTGCATAACCAGAGTCTCCTGAGGACACTGCCCGGGAGGTCACACACGTAACTCCCTTGGGTTGTGCTGCTTCCTCGAATACGTTTTCATAACTCAGCCGAGTGTTGCCAAACCTGTGTCAGGGCACAGCAGCCGCCTGCGTCACTGACAGCTGATAAAGGCCTGCCTGCAGAGATGCCGTGACCCTGGAAGTGCGGTGGGATCTCTGCAGAAGCGATAAGGGGATGAGAGTCAGCAGTGCCGCAGGGCAGCGGTATTCAGGCATGACCCCCTGTCATTTCAGGCTCCCAGGTATCTTGCCAGAGGCTATACTTATTGCTCCTGTAAATCCAGTTCAGCACTGGCAGTCTGCCAGTGGATTAGCGCAGGTGTCATGTGATTCAAGGCTGGCGATGGGTTAGGGAGAACACGTAATCAATTGGGAGGCAAAGCCTGGGGGTATAAAAACTAGATGTGCCTCTGTGGGAGAGCAGACTAGGAGTGGTACCCTGATGCACTGTGCCAGCAAGGAGCATTAAAACTACATGAGCATAGCTTAACATCCCTGAGATTTGGTAAGGGGTTGCCTCCTTTGTATCTGTCATCCAGGTTCTGAGCCTTTAGGGTTCTTCAGAGCCAGGTTCTCACGCTGAGACTCGCAGCCTCCTGACTTCAGGAGCTGGAGCTTTAAAAAATATCCAGAATATTCGTAGACTTACTGTATAATTGCAAGAATCAGTTAGACTCTGTGGCCCTGAGACTTGGAGCCAGGGAAGGGCAGTGAAGGAAGCTGACTAGGAACAAACAAGATCTGGTGTCAGGAAATGCAAACCTGTTAAAGCCCAGCAATCCAACACCCCCCAAAGTCGGGAGATTCCTGACAGCAAGTGCTAATGAGCCCACGTACCATGTCCTCAAGTCAATAATGCTGCACTGGCTTTTGCTGTTGCTGAGCGGTGTTGGCCGGACAGCACAGGTGAGCAAACGTAAATGGGCTGCTTTAACTTTGGAAACGTCTTTGTCTTCAAATTGAAGAGAAAGAATGGCCGGAGGGGATGGATGGGAGGGTTAGATCACTCTACAGTAAGGAATTTGGACTTGACGTCAGCCCACCAAGCATTTCCTGTCCTTGGAGGACAGATTTGAGGCCCCTGCCTGGCTTGCAGGCTGCTAGAACAGACAAGAAAGAGTGGCTACGTGGTGGGGTTTCACCTCCTGTGAAACACGGCTCTGCCCCACCTGTTGGTCGTGACAGCTGGATACCAGAGCATACAGCGATGGAGAGCAGCGGCCTCAGTGCAAGATGCGTTGTTAGTGTGTGGCGCTGGGGTGGGTCTTGGGCTCCCCTGCGGCCTGTTCCAGAGCCTGTTGAGTGCAACAGGAAGCTTTCCTTTGCCGTAACTAGGTATCACATCAAGCCCAGACTGTTTGCCTCTCAAGAAAGGGTCTTTGTTGTCGTTTACATTTGTGCAGCACCTAGCACAGTGTTGCTGATCAGGCCTTTGGGCATGGGCAGACTCGCTACTCGACAGTATGGGGGAGCAGGCAGTATTTAGTAAACAGGTCCCCCAGGATGGACACAGTGAGGCAAAATCTAAGATGATGTCAGGCTAGCAGCGAACCCCTGATCCCGCCACAGGAATTCCTCACCAGATGCAGCAAATTTACTCCGGTTTCATAGGCTTGTGCTTCCTGTCCTCTCCTTACACCAGTATAATGCTGCTTACCCCTGTGCCCTGGTCCCATGGACTCTACTGCAGTACGAACAGTAAAGGGCAGTGAGAAGCAAGTGCCAAGTTGGGGCCCTTCCCGGATTTCATTACTAGAATTCCTCTGGCTTCCAGGAAGGTTTCTCTGCCCGTGTGTTCATCTGAGCTGTTTCTGATTGTGGGGCATGCTCCCTTGAGCTCCATTGCTTGCCTTAAGCTGTGTTACCGTAATAAGAGCACCGGAGGGGAGGTGTTCAGCTTCGTTAGCTGTCATCCGTGATACCAGTCGTGGAGGT
>NW_017728980.1:13776944-13793764 GCF_001723915.1 Gavialis gangeticus | reverse complement strand
CCTTGAGCTCCATTGCTTGCCTTAAGCTGTGTTACCGTAATAAGAGCACCGGAGGGGAGGTGTTCAGCTTCGTTAGCTGTCATCCGTGATACCAGTTGTGGAGGTGCTCTGCAGAAGCTGCTGTGGAAGCAGTAGCAGTAAGAGTGTCTTACAGAGCCTTCCACCTGCAAGTATTCAAAACACTTGACCAGGTTTTTTTCATCTACTGCTCAGTGCAGCCACTTCTGGGGCAACAGGGAGTAATTGGGTCTGCGTCCCACACCGGTCCTGGCCAGGAAGAGAAGGATGCCTCATAGGACATAAAAAAACAAGGTGTCCTTTCTCTCTGCAGATTGACATCTCCAAGTGCCATTACCTGGTGGACTTGGATGCAGCCACTGAAACACTAAGGGAACCAAGATACTCCTCTAACAAGGAAGAATGGGTCACCATTGCCTACAAACCCTTCCTAGATGCTTCTAGGTAAGCTTTGTACATGCTCGGGGAAGAAGACCAGCCTGGGGTTGGGGGGTGGAGGCTCATTCTGTTTGAACTTCTGCCTTTGAAAGGACGTTGGCCATGTCCTGAGAGGGGAGATACAAGAGCTGTTGTGAACTTAAGATGCTCCTTTTCTGATAGGCCCCTTTCTGGGCACAGGTTGGTACACATCACGCTAGTAGACTTTAACGCTCTTAACCAGCATTGCTCTATGCAGTGAAACTCCCCAGAGGGGTAAAACTGAACCTGAAAGGGCAAGGTCCCTGTATACCTTTGGATGAAGTCATATTTCGTTCTTTGACCCAGAAGGGGTAAAGTTGTTGGGAAGAAGAGAAATTAATGCTCCTCAAATGCCATGCTGTTTTGCAGAGTTTGAAATAGCATAAAGACAGCAATGCCTGGGTTGTGGCCCCCAGCTCTGGGTTTTACAGCTGTTGTAGGGTGGCTGTCATGCTAGGGAGAAAGAAGTTGTGTAAGATCCTCAAAAAGAGCCCCCCAGTTCTGCACTCTCCCCCATCTGAGCATGCTCCAGCAAGACAGGTTTCAGCACAGGGTATAAGATTAACTGAGGTTTTCCAAAAACTAATGCAAGGTCTCAAGTGACAGGAAACTGTGCTAAAGTGCATATCCCACTGCAACCCCTGCCTTCCTGGCCAGCTGAGAGAAGCAGTTTTGCTTGGCTTCTTGGCAAGGTATTTTGTGAGCTGCCTCTGCCTCACTGACGTATCGGTGCTGGAGTCTTCCACATAACTTTTCTTGCTTCCCTCTTCTTCCCTGCACTGGCCACCTCCCTGCTTGCATGGACCTTGTTAGGTGATTGAGAGCTGTTCTGTCTTGCTTTTCTCCATTGGGCAGATAAACTTTTTTTGGCCCACTCTAAAGCCCTGTGAAGTTGGTGAGAGGTGCTGGACCAGACCCAAATAAATATCCCAGGATATTATTAGCTGAGAGCACTTTCTGGGGTGGGCCCTGCCACATCAGGCTGTGCAGTGGAAGTAAAGGTAAGCGAATGATCACTCGAGGGCTGTGCTTGTCACAGGCATCTCTGGAGCACCGGGCTTTTTGTGACTGATGCTTGTTGCAGCATCAGAGGCCTCAGCTAAGCTCAGGACCTGCTGTATTCGGTGTTGTACGTGAGCATCACACTGCCTGCCCTATGGTGCCTTGCAGGGGCTTTTTTTGCCAGTATTTGTTCCATCTTCCCACTTATCTCCAAAGGGGGATGCTTATTTTGGTGCAGTCACAGAATAAGCAGATGTCAATCAGAGCACTTCCTCCTGCCCTCAGCTGGGGGCTGGCAGCTGTTGGGAGCACTCTGCAAAGGCTTGAACTCCACCGCACACTATAAAGCCTGTCAAGTAAGAGCCCAAAGGACTCGAAGCTTGCTCTGACCCATGACTGGCGCCGCTCACTTGGACAAAGCCAGCAGTCAAATTCTCCCTTCTCGGACAGGCCAGACAGACCCTTCTCAAGGCAAGTGAAATGTGCCTCTTCCCTGCCTGGCACTCATTTACCCGTGACAGCCGCAGCCCTGGAGTCCATCAGCTGGAGACAGGAGCATGCCAGCTCTGCTCAGCCAGCTGCTCTTGCTGGGAGCCAGGGCAGGTCAAGCTTTTGCTATTTTCCTGCTCCCAGCAAAAAGCGGCTCCCTCCCCTCCGGCCAGCCACCACCCAAACCCGCCAGCCCTCTGCTTTCACCTGCCCCCAGCCGAGCCCTCTGTGCATCAGACTCATGAGAGGCTCTGTGATGGGCACGGTGCTTACAGCTGCTCTCTTCTAGCCAATGCCCAGGGCAAGAGCAGGGGGCTGCTTCCACTGGGAGTGGCAGTCACAACCGTGGCAGCATCTCTTGCTCACGCAGCTGCTTGTGATGTTCCCAGGGGAACGGCAGCCCCAGGGAGGTCTTGGGAACCACGGGGGATCAATCTCAGGCACACAATGAGGGAGAACAGGGCAGAGTGTTCTTGAGTTGCAAAACAGAAAAGCAGGATGGGAATGGGGGCATTTTTTTTCTAGCATCCCTTACCCTTTAACAAAGGACTGTGTGGCCTCTATAGAGCTCATTGCGTTGAGGAGGAGACGGGAGCATGCAGCCAGCCAGCCTCTCGGCCCCGCTTGCTTCTCTGGGCAGCCTCCTTCCTCCTCCTCGGGCTCGTGCGCATTGACATTCTCTGTGCTGCTCCTATCAGCACCTCCCAGCGTGAGCAGGAAGGAGCTGCGGTGCCTTCATGGCGGAGCAGGCCAGGTTGCCATAGCAGCAGGTCTGATTTGCATGCTTGCTGTGCACCTTGATCACTGGCAGGGTTCGAGATGTGCCACACTGCGCTGCCAGGCCGCCGAAGCAGTGGGTGCAGGGCTGCCGTGGGCTCCGGCCAGAGGGTAGGGTGCAGATGAGGTGGGGCATGGGCCTGTGCTCATACAGGGCAGCTTTCCTTCAGGGGCATGGGAGGGCAGCAGCAGGCAGGCTCACCTCTGTCGCTGGCCCCCCAGAATGAATCACACGCTCATCGGTAACGGTGAAGGTCTGAAGCCTTCACAGGCACCTCCGAGTGACAGAGCCCCTGGTACAGCAAGGTCACCACTCAGTCTAAGGAGGCGATGCCTGCAGCCGAGGACAGAGCTTGGGTCAGGTGTGAGCTGCATGTCTGCTGCAAACCCTGGCTCACGGGGTGATGAATGTGGCCTGTGAGCCTTTATCTGCTCTATTCTCTTCTCCCTCTGCAAAGCACACCAGTTATTTGTGTCTGAAGCCACTTTGTACCTCCTTAGAGGCAAGAATCCTTTGGGCTGCCCTGCCCATAGCAGCCCTGGCCCTTAGGAGATGCTTTCCCGGGTGCTCTCTTTGGTCTGCTGCTGCCTCAGCTTCCCCATGTGTCAGGGTTGTAACAGAAGAAGGGACCAGGCCAGAGGGAGCTAGCTTGGGAGGCCCGGGTTCAAGTCCTTGCTCAGCCCCAGACGTCCTGCCTGCCTTGGGGCGTGTCACTTAGATGCTCCATGCCTCAGTTCCCTGCCTAGTAATCCTTCCCTCCCTCATGGGGAAGATAAATGCCTTTTCTCCCTTTAAGCTGTTGTTCGTATTGCACAGCGTGGCCCCCTGTGCCAGGTGCTGCGCGCACACACTCAAAAACAAACACAATAACAGGCCTTGCCCTGACCATTATGGCAGTCGCAGCAATCCACACCATCTGGGGGCCTGAGCAGGCAGGATGGGGGGCAGCGCAAGACCTAGCTGGACAGGTTGCATCATCTCCAAGATAAGGCAGTTTGGGGTTTTTTGGAATGTGATATAATTGCTCTTTGTATAAGATAAGCCGCCTCTGACAGTTCCCCAGGGAAGAGCAGAACAGGAGTGTTGCAATCAATCACCAGCTGACTGCTGAGCTAATTGCTAACAGAAGGCTGCAGATCTCTCCGACAGGAGTGGAATCTGCCTGAGAGGGTGCGTCCCTGCTGCACTGCCAGCCCAGTTGTCGCCGCCTTACACGGCTCTGCTACTGCTTTCTGCATCCACCTCGTGCAAAGGCAGGCGCTGATGGGGTGTGTCTGTGTCCCCGGGGCTCTGTTGACCCACCAGGCCTTTCCTTCACCTGTCCCCTGTGTCTGGCGCTGGACACAGTATGCCTGTCTTCCTGAGCACCCCAATGTTTGCAGAGCAAACTGGAGCTTTAAAGGGAGTCTCTTCTCCCCCACTTTCTCCCTTCTGGGTGGAAGCATATTTGCAGGCATCTCGGAGCATCTCCCCAAGGACAGTTCCAGAGATGTGGGACAGGTTGTCTAGCCAGACCTGTGGATTAGTGCTGAGTGGGTCAGTGCAACAGATCACACCGGCCTGTTGCCTTGGGACCCAGCATCTTCCTTAGTGGCAGAAGCAATGGAAATCCCTGCTGTGAAGACAAGGACATGGCGTTCCCCTCGGTAGTCAAGAAGATGATTATGGGTCTGGGAACCCAGCTACATAGGAGGATCCATGACAGGCAGGAGAGGGGACCTCCGGCAGGTTAATTGAATGGCCCCTGCAAAAAGCTTGATGTCACCCTTTTGCCACTCTGCCCTGGAGAGCTGGTGAAGGTCTCAGGGTCTCCAGCACTGTTAGCTTGGAAAACTGGCTGGGCTGGTCAGTCTCTCTGGAAGGGGCTGGCTAACTGCTTGGACTCCCTTGGGTGTCAGAATATTAGCTGATAAAAACAAATAGTCTCCAGCAGGCTGGTTGGCTCATGGACAGTCCAGAGAGGAGATGTCTCCGCTGCAGAACCTTGCAAGGCCATGTGCAGTGCAGGCAGGTGTGGGGAAAGGCCCCTCTGCAGAGACCTGCGTAGAGATGTGTGCATGGGGTCAGAGAAGGCACAGCCTTTAAAGACCTGGCTGGCTTCCATCAGCCCTAATCGCTGCCCTCAGCCTGGCAGGATGACGTGCGGATCGAAGCCGGCACCTGCTTCCACACAGACGATTCCAAAGTGCCCCCTGCAAACCATGAAGTAAGTGTCAAAGGCCCCATTAAAATGCAGCTAAAAAACCCCGCAACCCCGGAGCACCAGCACCTCCAGAGGAGCTGTGAGGCATGCAGGAGTTGGCTCCGGATACAGGTTTGCAGGAGGGGGCTGCGGAGCAAAGTGCATTCATTCCTGCCCCACTCCCCCTCCAAACTCCAGCTCTTAACGCTTCAAAAATAAATGACCCCAGCAGCTCAATTCGCTCCTGCTGAACTGGAGGCTTCTGGGACTCGCTGCGAGTCTCGCACTGACGTCAGCGAGCGCAAATGGAAATCTCAGCTGGCTCTGATAAACGGCGCTGCTAATTGAATTAGAGAGAGCTCCCAGCCACCAGCTAATTACGCTTCTCAGGCAGCTGCGTTGTCCAGGTCCATTTAATTCTATATTGGCTGAGCGCTCCAGTTCTGGCATGGAGAAAGGGAAATATATTACAGCTCCCCACTGAGGAGCGCATATTTTCCAGCTCTTTAGGCTGAGGCATCTGCTAGCCCCAGGCACTTGCACTCTTGCCCTTGTGGTTTCCATCGTAAAATATTCTTAATGCAAGATTAACGATCCACCCCCCTTCCTGCTAAAATATCCTCACCCTGCTAAAATATCCTGAGTTGATAAGAGACTCAGGCTCCTGCCATCATGCCGTGCTCTGCTTTCTGTTGGCTAGAATGATTTTTTCTTTTTAAATAACCAAATCTCTGATTAAGTCAGGCTCGTGAGCAGGGTGGAATTTATTCACTCAGACAGAGTCCGAATGGTGGCAGCTTATCCTGGCTCCTGCTCCCTCCGCTGTCTCCTCTCTCCCCTAGTGTGTCCTTCAGTATCTCTGGTGGCACTTGGACATTTGGCAGGGTGAAGAATTGAGGCTGCAAGATGCAGGGAGAAGTACCTCTTTATTTCCTGAAGTGCATCTAGCTCTCTCTCCCAGAAGGAGGGGCTTTGGGCATGCACAGAGCCCCATTCCCTTTGCTCCTACTCTCATGCACGTTGAAATCAATGGAAGAATTGCATAGCCTCCAAGCAAGCATTGGATTAGACCCTTTCACCTCCACTTCATAGTTCTCAAGCTGGCTCGATGAAGCCCATGAAGCAATGCTCTCTGCTGGTCAAGATTACATACACTCCAAGAGTACAAATACAGAAGAAACTATGAAAATCCCATCTGTTCAGCGTCGTGTGTTTCTCCACCTCTTTGTATGTCACGTAGTGTCTTGGGTTGCAAAGTCTGCCCTGGATTAGGCTGCAAGTGAGAAAGATTCATCTCCCACCACTGCTCGCAACCCTCCAAGACTCACCGTTGCCTATGGAGCAGCCTAGCACAGAGCAGCCTTGTGCCTCAGTGCCCAGTAGGACCAAAATGAGATGCATCTCTTCTGCTAGAAACTGGCTGCTGCTGAATAAGTATGGAAGCTCAGTTCCTGAGTGCCAGATGCACTGGTGCCAGCACCTGCCTTGTGAAAGCAAGTGGACTAAAGAGGCAAGTGTACCTGGGGGGGGATCACCTCCTAAGAGCTGAGCTGTGATGTCTCTGGTGTCAGAGCTGTTTTTAGTTTTAGGATGCCTGTCTTTGGTTTACTTGGGTCCTCAGGCTGGATAATTGGAGTTGGTGTGAATTCTTTCCTTTCCAGCTGTCTTAATCCTGTTGATAAGATCTACAATAGCCCTGCAGAGGCAGCAGTCTCATTAGCAAACGAGTGTTAGGCACCCCGTAGCCCCGACTGAAAAACCCCAGTGGCTGGGTGCCAAGCTCCTGTAGAGGAGGCTTACTTTCAGAGTCAGGGCTGGCCATCTTCGGGGCTTTTCTTCCTCACCGTGAGTGCTAGCAGTGTGTTTCAGTGGTTGCTGGATTGTGCAGCTGAGACCACAGGGGCACATCATGTGGGCTGCGTCACATGTGCTGGCCATATGCTTAACACGTCTAGAGCATAAGACGCAGCACAAGGAGTGCTGTGGGTGAACAGGTGGAAGGGATGGGAGCTGGGGACATGCTAATGGCGTTTCTGCATGTCTCTGGGACACGCCAGCGCTAATTGCAGCCTCATTGGGGATTTCGGCTATTAAGTGCCGTGGCTTCAAAAAATCAGCTCCTCTGTTACCAGCTTGCCAGCGGCTCACGCAGCACTGGCAAGACAGCTCCAAGTCGGAGAGGAGGGAGAGGGCTCTGTTGTCAGCGTGATGTCTCTCTGGATGGGGTAATTTGAGGCAGTTTCGCCGTGCAGTCTGCACGCTCCGACTCTGCCACACAGCCCTGGGTGCCACCTTCGGCAAATTAAACAGATGACCTCCCTCAAACACAAGCTGTTCTCCTTCCCTGCCCAGGCCTGGTGCTCAGTCCCTGCACACATTCTGCCGCCCTCCTCGCATAGCACGCCGGCTTCCTTGCTCTCATTATTCATGGTCCTGTTTTTTCACAAGCTCCAGAACAGCTCCACGCTGCTCTCCAACGTGAAATGAAGTGAGAATAAGCCTCTCACTGCAGAGCCACAGGCTCAGCCTGTGTGCACAGCAAGCTCTGTGATGCTAGGACTGGGGCAACAGGGAGAACTGCAGGGCCCATGGGGCTCAGCGATGAGGCCGTGTCTGTTAGCTCCAAGGTGCAGAGATGGAAGGGTACAAGCTCCTCTTTCCAGGGGCTGCCATTGCTTCTTGCTGCCTGCTTTCACTGAGTGGGCCCAGGTCTGAGCACTTCAGCATTCACAGGGCAGTGTGATTTGCAACTGCTCTTTTACTTCGGGGAACATCCTGGGTGCCGTGCGACTGGTAAAGGCTCTGAATGTTGTTCCAGGATGTGCACAGAGTTTTGTTCTCTGGAGGGAATTCCTCAGCATGTCACAGCCCAAAATGCAGGCCCTGGGCTTGCAGGTGCTGCTTGGTGTTGAGAGGATGCATGGTCTTGGGGTGAGGGTGGAGCCTTGGGAAAGCTGCAGGCGGTCACCTCTGCCTCTGGGACCAGTCACTGGGTCTTCATGCCTCAGTCGTATGGAAAGCATGATACTTCCCCCAGCCCTTCATCTCTTTGGGCTGTAAACTCTTCGAGGGCAAGAAACATCCTTTGCGATGTGTTTGCACAGAGGTGCCCCGAACCCGACTCTAGGAACAAACAAGTCACGGCGCACCAGGCTTTCCCGGTAGCAAGCTGCAGGGACTCGGGAGGCAGCCAGTCTCAGCTTGATACCCAGCCGTGCCGTTTTCCTGTGCGCCAGTGTAGTCCACGCAGAGCCAGTGCTCACAATGGCAGTTCCTGCCTTTGTCTTTAGGCTGCGTCTTTGCTTTAGAAATACGCCTTGAGGTGGCTATATAGAAAGCAATCAAGGCCCAGTAACTTCCCCTTTAATTAGGCTGCCTGGCACAGTTGGATTGCACATGACTCCAGTCTCCCCTGCGCTATCTGCAACCTGCCCGAATCACAGAGCATCTCCGGCCTGAGCAGAGCGCTCACGCCTGGGATTCTGTTTTCTGTCTCTGGCCTCTCAGCACGTCGCAGCCCAGAGATTTGACCAGTCCTGCTGCCTCTCCAGCCTTTCGTTTCCTGGAAGATGTTTGCATGGCTGGCACGAGTTTTACCTCTATCAGAGCTGGTAATTTCCCAGCAAATGTAATCCGAAAGAGATAAAGGCTTAAAATTAGCTCCCATGTTTGGAATAAAAAGGCCCTGTGCCCCGCCACCAATGTCTAGAAATTGCTAAGTATCGCTTACCTTTTCAGTGGCAGCTTCAGAGCCGAGGCTGAAGGAAATTATCTTATTTTTGCACTCCGTATTTAGAGACGGAATTAATACGATCTGCTCAGCAGAAGAATTCACGCGCTTAAAATGTACCAAGCTAGCAGCGCTCTGGCAATTAGCAGCCAAACAAAAGAGTGCTAATTTGCTGCCGCCATCGAGCCTGTCACACATAAGTACCCGAATTGGTCCAATTGTGGCAAAATGCTGTTAAACACTAGCTTCCAGCCCTGGAGGGTCACGGGGTGGGCAACCCAGGGAAGATTGACAGCCTGCCACGCGTCCTCTCTACCAGGGCTGAGGGCGGTTCCTCTCTTCCCTCATGCGAGATGCTCAGCAGAACAGCAGTGTGCCAAACCCATAGAGCTTGTGGGTTGCTTTTTGCTGCTGGAGAGAGGTGGAGGGGAGAGCAGGTTGCATCCTAGAGTGAGGAGCATGGCAAAGCTGCGTGTGGACCCGCTTCTCTGTTGCACTCGGCGCAGCTTGGGGCTGGGTGGGAGTTTTGAAGCTGTGTCCCCTTATTGCACCAGAGGCCCCGCCAGGGCTGTGCTGACTGCCCCTGGGCCCATAACATCTGGAAGTACATTGCTTTTCGTAAGCATAGCCCCCGACTTATACGACAGGATGATGGGGGGAAATGTTGTGGACTGACAGGGAGGGCTGCACTGGGGCTGGCCGTCCTGACACAACAGCTCTGGCTGTAGGCAAAAGTGGTAAGAGCTCAAGGGGTTTCTCCTCCTTGCTGGGCTCACACATGAAGCCCCCTGAGGTGCTTGCCCACCCTACGTTTTGGCTGATGCGAGGAAGGCAGAGTGGAGCTTATCGTGCCTCTGTCATTGCTGTTCCCCACATGACTGTCGCGAGGTCTGCAGCCCGTGTCCCGTCCCAAGCACCATCAGTCTTTCTGTGTCCCTTTGCCTGTGCCTACCACTGTGCCCACCTTCTGTTTCCCTTTGGCTTTTAGATCCTCCAAGTTGCTGCGTGCGTTCTACATCCCTTTCCTGTCCGAACAGCACACGTCATACGCAAACTACACCATCCTCAAGCCCCGGAGGTCAAAGCAAGCCAGGAAGAAGATAGGAGGTTAGCAATGCACCCAGTGAACCAAAAAAGGCTCATTGCTGGCCAGCTGCTTACACCTTCCCAAAATCCCCCTTTAGAAAAAATGTGCTTGTAAGATTCAATAATAAAGATCTCCCCAGTGATTTCACTCTGCGAGCCTCCAGCTGCAAAGGGTACATCATCTGCTCGGTTCGTGGTGTCAGGTCTCCGCTCTGCCTACACACTCTGTTTCCAGAACACGTTGGTAAGAAGCCGTTTGAAAATCCTGCAGCCACCTACGAATACACATTATCCCCGCTGCTGCCTGCATCATGGCTTATTGGGCTAGAGAAGAGAAACAACTACAGCAACAAGATGCGACTGTGTTCAGCTGTGCTCCAGGATACAGTTTGCTACCAAGAAAATCCAGAGCCTCTTCTCTCTCCCTTGCCATCTCTCTTTCTCAGTAGTCCTCATCTACTTAATAACTGCTTGCCTACTCCTCCAAACTATTTTCAGACATTAGCACATAAAAAAGAGACCACAGCAGAGACACTGATTCTTAAACACAGAGAATCTCTGTCACCAGGACAGTTCATCTCATCCCATAGAGAAGGGGTGCTAGGAGCCCAGGAGAGCATGGTCCAAGGAAACACTTGCACTTTGGAGCAAAAAGCAAAAACTGTGACTGCAAATTCTGCCTTTTCCCAGGTTCTGGTTTGCTTTTCTTTGAGCTCCATTTGACTCATTTCTTGTCCTCAACGTCCTAAAATGACCAGGGGCTTTGTTTATTTTATTTATTGTTGTTGATTATTTGTAAAGAATGTATGATATCCTTTGAATCCTGGTCTCTTATGTGTAAAACGACTGGAAACGGCACCGGGGACAAAAGGATGATTTCTGTGATGCGATTTCCCAGCTCAATGAGGTACCAGCTTCCTTAGCAGTCCACTTTGGCAAAGACTCCCCAGATTGATGCCGTACTTAATTGCATCCAGGTTTTACAGCCATGTCCTGCCTTACGAGCCAGATTAGAAACGACGTTTACATCAGTCTCCTAGAAAATTGCAGAAAGCAGACGGGAGGGAAGGTGGGAAATGCTCCTCTCTGCCCAGAGGGACCACACAAATCCTGTGCCATACTTGCCACCCGTTGCGAGGGTCGGTTTGTGGCCAGAATAGTCCCTGAGTGCTGTGCCTTGTGCTGGGAGGAGAAGTTACAGGAATAGCATGCATGCAAGAGCCAGCAAGTGAGATGGGGCTTGGGGAAGGGCTGTGAGTAGGATTGCCTGGTGCGTGCTCATGGGATGCTGAAGCAGGCCGGCCCGTCACTGGCCCAGTGGGGTGTAGGAAAGTGTCACAAACAGGTCCGTGCACACTGGTCCATGGAGGAGACAGCCGGGGCAGAGAGGCCTCTAGGCAGATTAGCAGCTGAGCGGGCTGTTGTCACAGGGTCAGAAGGGCAGGCTGCAGCACTGAGGCTGTGATTTAATGTGATGCTATTAGGTCAGAGCAGTAGCTGGGAAGGGAACCGTGCATGGCTTTAACCTGGAAAATGACCTTAGTAGAGGAGAGCGGAGCTGGGGCCCTGGCAGAGAGCCCTTCACCGGGCAGGTGAAATCCCAGTGTGAGGGAGCAGGTGTAGGGCCGGGTGCCCTCCTGCTTTTAAATCCCATCTTAAAATACCAGGCAAGGAAGTTGGTGTCCCAACAGGCCTGGGATTTGAGACTTTACGGTGACTAATCTACCAGTTCCCCAGGTGAAGATGGTCTAAGTAGCATGAGCATGTCCTGGAGTTTCAGCCCCTGCAGCTGGCCTTGAACTTGTCTTTGCTCAGCCCCATCCACCCCCCGGGGGAGATGTGTTTGCTTTGCTCGGTTCTCATTCCTTGTGTGTGTTTACCAGGTCATGGGGCTGATGACCACCTTGCTGTGTCCCCAGACAGGACAGCGTGGTGTGTACGGTGCTTGGCGTGCTCTAGGAATGGGGCTTCTTTAAGGTGTTTTGGGTTGGGCACCAAAATACCAAGTCATGTGGGAAACACTTTAGCCAGGTGCTGTTGATCCGTGGTCCCTGGGGAGCCAGGTCTGTGGGACCAGTGAATCGCCTGCTTCTGCTACGTGACACAGTGAGCTGCACTGTCAAATCTCCCCCTAGTCTCTTATGCAGGTTGAGTGCTTGTGGCTGGGTGAGGAGGAAAGCAGACTGGTCCATACATCAGCTCTATGCCGCAGGGCTGGCATTAAGGTTTCCATTCTCCCTAAAAGCCCCATATCCCTTGGTGAAGGCTGAGAGAAGAGGGTGCCCCCATCTCTGTTTCCTATGTAATCTTGTGCTCGCAGAGATCGTTCCTCCTGGGAGAAGTCTTCCAGCTCCAATTTAGCCTTACAGCGTATTTGGACAAGCCTGTTCCCCGGAGGATACGTCTTTAGTGATGTTGACAACTGTGCCAGCAGTCTGCAGCAGAGTCTACTGGGTGTCTAGCACCCGTCCGGGAGAAGGATGGCAAATAGGACCCCAAGTGGAATAGGACCCCAAGTGGAAACAACGGGTGAGCCAAAGGCAGGGAGGGGGCAGCTGGGCATAACAGGGACAAGTGCTTTTCTTCCTTTTTGCACATCCTTAAGGAAGATTTACTCTATTGAATGCAAAACAAAGGTTGGAAAAATGTGAACTGTGGGAAGGGCATGTTCCTGTCGGTACCTTGTTGCCTGGATTAATCATGCAAGGTTGTACAGGCTGAGATGAAATTCTCCCCCATGCAAAGGAACAGCATTAGCCAGAGGCCTGCTTGGAGAGCCCATGGGAGGTGTCAGCCCTGCATCTGTCTTGGGCAGGTCCCCTGCAGAGCAGGCATTTCATCCTGGCACAAGCGGTGTCTGCTTTGCTACAGCCTTTGGGGTGACACTGGAATTTCCCTTTTCAGAGCAGCAGCCTGCACAGGAAACGAGTGACTTCAGGGTCCGGGCTCAGTTTCTGATGAAACTCATGTCACCAGTCAGCCCTGCAGTGCGTGTGTCATGCTCCCGTGAGTGTTTTTAACGTGCTTTCCACCCAGAGCGTTTACCTTGGCGTAACTGGGGTCTCCTGTGCCCCATGAGGGCGCACATGTGACTTGAAACCCAACCAGCTGTCTGCTTCCCTCCAGGTTTCCACTTATCCATGAAATAAAGAAACACGGGCTGCAGCTAGGAAGAGCCCAGCAAGCCCTTCTCTGTGGTGCCGCTTGTCTCACTGCCCTACCTGTGTTGCCACCTTCCCTTTCGTGTTCACTGTGGAAAGATAGTCTAATAAACCCCTGTTTTAAATTACTCTGGTTTCACCGCCCTTTCTTATTCTGGGTTAAATTCCATTTTTTCGGGACCCTGATTGATGGGAGTCATTGCCCTGCAGAGGTGCAGTCTTGCTTCTCCTTCAAACATATGTGCTGAGTTTCACACACACGTGCATGTATGACCCCGCGCACCCAGCTGCACACTCGCATGCACACACTGTAAGCATTTCTAAGTCCCAGTGACCTCTGGTTGCAGGGACAGCCATTTCCAACCATTGCTCCCAGTCTGATCAATCCGCCTTTGAGGGAGCTGCATCTGAGCCCTAGCTACATGCAAAAGGCTGGGGTGCAATTTGCTTCTGACAGCAGAGACAAGGCCCAAGCATCACTATGCAAAACTGACGGTTTCTATACTCTGCTCTGAACACATTGCTGTGCCTCTTCCCCAGCACCCTCCTGGGGAATCCCCTGGCGCGGGCACGCTACGTGGTGGAGCTCATGCAGAACAAAGCGGAGGCAGGGTGAGTATTGGGGTTTCCTTGGGGTCTGCCTTGAGCAGGCTGTGAAGCATGAGACTAATGACTGAGGGAGGGGAGTATCTGCAATGAGAGGGCACCGAGCTGCCCCTGCAGCAGCCCAGGACCCAGCGCTTCCAGCATCTGTCAGGGTCTCACACCACTGCGATGATGGGTAGCATGGCCCCTCAAGTACAGCGGTAAACCCCCAAATGCTACGGATTTGTTTGCTTCTGTGTCTGCCCTGATCTAGAAATGATCACCCAAACTCACAAGCAGCACCTGTGGCTCCGTCTGCCCATGCTCCAAGCAGCAGCTTTGTCTCATCAGGGCAGAGGGCCTCACCTGGGAGCTCCCCTCCCCTCCCCGCTGCACCGTGGCCAGCATGGAGCTCCTGGCTCCAGCCCTGCAGGAACGCGAGCCCAGCTCGTCTCTGCCTGCCGCCAGCCTTCGCCAGCACCCGGGGCCGGGCTTCCGAGATTGGAGTCAGCAGCTTTCCAAGTGTTTGATTGCACTTTGTGCCAAGCACAATGTGGTGGATTGGGGTGGGGGGCGGTGTTTATGGAGCTGCTGCAGGAGGGATCCGAACCGTGGTGCAAAGGGGCTGCAATCGTGCTGTTCTCCTGTTTGCTCAGGCTCCCGGTTCTTCGGGCACTGCTGGGCCGTGCATTTCAGCCCCCTGTGGTCTCCAAGCGTGGTCGGGGACTCGGCGCGTGTCTCCATGCTGGGGGATGCTCTAGCAGGGCCCATCTGTCCTCTCTGCACGCTCCAGCGGTGCCTGCAGAGCAGCTGAAGGGTCAGCCTGGCTCTGCAGGAGCAAAGAGCAGAGCGAGTGAACAGGCCAAGCCAGCACAGCCCCTCCGCTCCCCCAGGCCCCGTCCTTGTGCCAGGGCAGCTGGGCTTATGTTCAGCTGGAGGAGGGCTGAAGCGCGCTTGCAGCTGTGTGAGGGCTGAGGCTGAAACCAAGTGCTCATGGCTGATGCCGGCCCGGGAGCCTGGACTCCTGGGTTGCACTCCAAGCCTTGGGAGGCAGCCTGGGCTCGTGGCTGGTCGTGGGGACGAGACGCCAGGATCCCCAGGGTGGGAGGAGAGTGGTGTCCACTCCCTCAGGGCTATGGACCCTGCTGGGGAAGCGTGCAGTGGAGGAGGCCGGCTCCGAGCACGGCTCGCTAGACTGCGATGCACTTCTCTTGTTTCCTTGCAGCAAGAAGAGGAGGCTGGTGGGTCATTCCCGTGTTCAGCAGTCGCTTGTTCTGGGCATCTGTGTAGACTGGAGACTCTTGAGGCCATGGAGGATCTTCCACTTGGTGTTCGTGCAGCGCCTGACGCCAGGGCACTCCCCCTCTCCCCACCTCCCTGGCCGTGATCGCCGGGAGAGGCTGTCCCGCAAATGAAAACCCCGCTCAGGGGAGATGGAGCGTGCGGCGCCCCGCTGCCAGGGAGCCGGGCTGCAGCTGGCCTGGGCCCCTTCCGACTGTGCATCATCTCCGGGAGAGGCCCTGGGGACCACAGGAGCCTCCCAGCTGCTTTGTGCAATGCTGCATGAATCATGCAGCCCAGCAAGCCCAAACCCTATTATTAGCCTTTGGAAAGTGCTGCCTTAGAGACAGGCTTGCTTATAAATATCCCTTATTTTCTCTCTGTCTCCGCGCTAGGGGGCTGGCACGGAAAGAAGAAGGAGTCTTTTGCCAGAGGATTGCGCCTGCCCCTGCTGCTGCCGCCGCCTCCCCGCCTGGGCGCGCTGTCCCCAGCCCAGCTCATCAGCCGCTTGCTGCGACGTTGGCGGCCATCGGAGATTTCATACAAACCCCGGGGCCAGCTCTTCCCAGCATGCTACAACACAATGTGTACTGGGATGACTGGGATCAGTTCCCTGCCTCTGCTGCCTCCTGGCAGGACTTTGGCCCGTCGGTGAAAGGAGGCTGTTCACCCATCCAGCCCTCCCCTGTTGTCTCTCTCACCCACCGCTGGCCTGCTCCAGTGGAGATACTGGGCCTGGCCTGACGGAGAGCCCAGTCATGGCTGGGGCCTCTCTGCTGTCAAAACATGGGGAATAAAGAACAGCGATGCTCTCCCCGCAGCCACCCCAGCCCCTGCTCCTTTGCCCTCATGCTTTCCTCCCCAAGGTCTTGCAGGGATTGTCCTGCGCCTCATGCACTGAGAGCCGGGGTGATGCTCCCCTTGAGCTCAGCGCTCTTGCTGTCATCACTCTCAGCTGCGCCTGAAGTGTGGGACACTACCCCCATCACCTCCCATCTTCTCCTGACCAGCACAGGGACCTGGAGGAGGAAATGAGGTATGTATTTGTTACGTTATTAATTGAATCACTGACTCCTGCCTTGTGGGGGCTGTTGAGCAGAGAGGCCCGAGCATCCTGTGTCACCCTACACCCTCTTCCTGCAATGGCTGCCTCGTAGTCCTGCATCACTCCTGCTCCCACCGGCTCAGGATCTTTGCGGGTCCATCCATCAGACATGGAAAGCCCTGCACTAGCGGGGTTGCCCTGGTCCCGGGCCCTGCCTGCCATTGCCTTTGCTATTGCAATGTTTAACTCCGCTCTCGACCCACATGCCGCACCCCACAGCTGCTATCGGTGGGAAGTCGCACCAGTGGTCAGCTGGGCGGCAGCCCAGGATTTGCTGACGATCCCGCAGGCTGGAGACAGAGCAGCTGCCTCTGCAGCGTAGGAACTAGAGCGGAGGGAGCATGACGCTCTCCTCTTGCCCCCAAAGGTGCCCGGCGTGCCTTGGGCTTGGAGTGCCCCAGGCCTCCCGTTGCAAAGAGCTGGCTCCAAGGCAGGTGACATAGCAGGGAGGGAGCAGAGCTGGGTCCCCCTCCTCCGGCGAGTCTGGAAGGAAGCTAGAGCAACATCGAGTGGCCCCCAGCCCTGCTCAGGGTCCCTTCATGCTGCCGGCTCAGCTTCCTCTGCACCACTTGCCACGGTAGACAGATCATGGTCTTCCTTCCCCACTCACCAATGCCTCTCTGGCCAGATCCTGGCACAGGGAGGGCGGTGAGTGACACCGGCGTGATTGAGAAGGGATTATCTACAGCACCTGGAGCTAACACAAGTGGCCTAATGGGGAAGGAGAGTAAGCCCCGGGCATACATTTTTTCCCTGGTGCCAAGGAGAGGAAGTGAGTTTGCTGGAAGGTCTCAATCGGGAAGCGGCTGCGGGTGCTGGCGAGCGGATGGGGCGCCGGGGGAGTGGAAGGAGCGATGCTCCTGTCTCCCCAGCCTGGGCTGTGAATCCTTTTCCGCTTCTCTCCGTCTCCCCCATGCAGCCTTGGTGCAGGGGGAAAGGGAAAG
>NW_017728980.1:13769466-13771944 GCF_001723915.1 Gavialis gangeticus | reverse complement strand
AGCCCCGGGCATACATTTTTTCCCTGGTGCCAAGGAGAGGAAGTGAGTTTGCTGGAAGGTCTCAATCGGGAAGCGGCTGCGGGTGCTGGCGAGCGGATGGGGCGCCGGGGGAGTGGAAGGAGCGATGCTCCTGTCTCCCCAGCCTGGGCTGTGAATCCTTTTCCGCTTCTCTCCGTCTCCCCCATGCAGCCTTGGCGCAGGGGGAAGGGGAAAGACATTTTTACTGGGGTCGTCTCTCCTTTCACCCAAACCATAGCTCGGGCCCCTGGTGAGAAGCGGGCTGGGGGCTGCTCCCGAGGCCGTTCCTTGGGCTCTCAGTAGAGGGCATCCTGCTACCGCAGAAGCAGGCGTGGGACAGGCACCGCGTGCCCAGCCAGGGCACCGTGGCAGCACGGCAGGGGTGAGCAGGATATGGGCTGCCGGCGCGCAGCCGGCGGGGCGAGGTTGGTGATGCCCACCTCTGCTCCTGGCTCGCGAGCTCTGCTGCTGCCCACGTCTGGCGCTTCCTCTCCTGAGCACAAGGTGCGATGGCTGCACAACGTCCAGGCCCTGGGTTTCCTTCTTATCCCTCCCCCAGCCCCCAGGGACGAGACGGGGGAACAGGCTTCCTCACCAGGCCCTGCCTTGCCCGGGACCAACGGGAACAGGATGGGCAGGTGGGTGGGTGCGAGAGGCTACGAAGGGGCTGCGCCTAGGGACAGGCTCTCTCCAGCCTCAGGCATGCCAGGGGTACCTCTGCATCTGTGCTGCCTGCACCCCTTGCTCTGCCAGCCCGACCCCGGCAGGTACACAGAGGCGAGGGGTAGCTGCTCGCAGGCTGGGAAAGGAGCCCCTAGAGCTGTCCATCCCTTAGAGGCAACTGCCTCTGCTCTGCACCATCAGCAAAACCTCAGATTTCGAGGGTGGCAGGTCAAGTGCCGCCTCCCGGGAGCATCCGAATGCCTCCACATTCCCAATTCCTACATGCACGGCCCAGCCCCTGTGCACGGACAGCAGGAATGACTGCCCCGGGCCTGTCCCATTGCGGTTCCTGAATCCCTCCTTGCTGATCAAATGACTGGGTGGCTCGTGTCTGGCCAGTGGCTGCTGGGGTGAGAGGGCAGCCCGCCCCTAGCCCTGCGATTTGGTCGTGCCAACCCGGCTTGTGCTGCGACAGACCTGGCTGCCGCCGGCGTTATGTTCCCAGCCCCAGTCACACGGATGGGAAGAGAAAGCTGGCGTCGGAGAAGCCGGCGGGGAAGGTTTCTTTGTGCGTGTGCAATTGCCGCGCGGGTTGGACGGCGGCCCGGCTCGCTGTGGCGCAGACCTCTGCGTATCGAGCTCTGCCGATCAGCGGATCCTGTTGCTAGTCGAAGCAAGTGAAGCAGGGGGTGGCACTGCCACAGAGATGGGGAGTTGGGGTATTGATGTCACCATCCCCGCGGTCTCCTCTTCCCACTGCCAAGGGGGCCGCTGACAGGCAGAACAAGGGGCTCCCAGCACGGAGGCCTGCCCTGCTCTTCGAGCAGACCTGGAAGATGTGGGGACTAATGAGGGCAACCCTGGGATCTCATTTACTTTAGAAGGTGGAGGCTTCTTGGCCCCTGATCAATACTTGGAAGGAGAATGATCGATGGCTTCCTTTCGATTAGCTCCCTCCCCCTCTTAGCCCTCCGCAGCCTTGCAAACCGTACTGCTACCCTGGTTATCTTTCTGGCGAAGGAGAGATCTCCTCCTCCCAGGTCGAGCAGGGGCTGAAGCAGATGCCAAGAAGCTCACAAGAGGCACTTGTCCTTTTGCTCAAACCCTCCCCACAGCACCAGGTTGCAAGCCAGAGTCCCCTCCGAGGGGGAGAGCTGACAGGTCGCCCCATGGATGGACCGGAAGATCCTCTGCCACTGAAGAGCATGGGCCACGGCCCCGTGCCCTGGGCAATGGGGGTCCTGCCTGACCTCCTGGCCCCGACATTGCAGCCAGGGAGGCACGTCAGAGCAGTGCAACCACGCGTCTTCCCTGCAGGGCATTGGCAGTGCCTGGCTTGCCAGCGGATTCAAGGTTATTTCTACTGCATCTTAAATGTCAGCTGCCGTCTAACTTGCCTGCTGCATTAATGATTTACAGGGCGTGCGTCAGAGCTTTTGTTGCAGGAAGGCCGCGCCACTGCCGCCGGAGTCGTCTCTTCCCCCCGGCTGCCCTCGCTTCATCTCTCCGGCAATTGCAGCATGAGCGAAGCAACGGCTCCGATTGCATCAGGGAGAGACTGTGCCTTTCAGTTTGGTGGCCTTGGGACAGCTGGCATGCGTCAGAGCGAGAGACAGCGGTGCCAGGCAGGCGTGCGTGAAACTTGCACCCAGCCAGGGGCTCCCGGGGTGCATTTTCACCCGGTTTGGAGGCTTAGAGCGACCCCTCCGATAACTCTCCTTCGGCTATTCTGAATGACGATGCGTGAGCGATACATGCTGACAGTGCGCTGAGCATGAAAGAGCCCCAGGTTGTGTC
>NW_017728980.1:13759614-13764466 GCF_001723915.1 Gavialis gangeticus | reverse complement strand
CATGCGTCAGAGTGAGAGACAGCGGTGCCAGGCAGGCGTGAGTGAAACTTGCACCCAGCCAGGGGCTCCCGGGGTGCATTTTCACCCGGTTTGGAGGCTTAGAGCGACCCCTCCGATAACTCTCCTTCGGCTATTCTGAATGACGATGCGTGAGCGATACATGCTGACAGTGCGCTGAGCATGAAAGAGCCCCAGGTTGTGTCCCAGACACAGGCAAAGGTGGTCAAAGGATGCCTGAGATGGAACAAGTTCAGCTCCAGCCTGGGACCCAGGGGACTGAGCTCCAGTGCCCTGCTCTGCCACAGGCTTCCTGTTTAACCTTGAGCAACTCACTTAGTCCCTCAGTTCCCCCTCTATAAAATCAAGATAATAGCCTTGTGGCGCTTCACAGAAGGGTGGGAGCATTGTGGACTATGGGGGTGTCCTTACACCATTGCACAGCCCTGCTGTCTGCACCTAGGTTTGCTCAACACAACAGCTGCCAGGAGCTGCCCTAATTTCAAAGTCTCATGCAGGCCCCAAGCCGAGGAGGCACATGGGTATCAGGCGCCCATCACCAAGGTCTCTGAATACTGCCCAGAGACCTCTTGTACCTGCCACTCTGTTGGCCTGTTCGGGGGGGGGACGACAAACCCTGTCACTGCCACAATTCACTTTTCCACCTGGAAACCCTGGTGCGGGGGGGAGCAGCCACCAGGTCAGCGCCAACCGCACAGGCAGGTCCTTGGCCGCTGCAAACTGGGACGGCTCCGGCACAGCTGAGCCAGCCCTGCCACCGGTCACTGAGTGAGATGAGATCCTGAGTACCTCGAAATACCAGGGCTCATCCTGTGCGCTTTCAAGGCACGTGCTGCCTTCTAGTCGCAACAAGACAATAGGGACGAAGCCTCACTTACCACCCCCCAGGTGCGGAGTGAGCAGAGAACCAGGACCACGGTGTCCTGTGGGACTTGCTAGCAGAGCCCGTTCCTGGAGACATGGTGGGGCAACACCATGTGCAGCCTGTTTTCCAGCAACGAGCAAAATAACAGCGGAGTATCTCCTCTCTTGCAGCCCTCCTGTGAGGGGACCTGTTCTGCGGGTGTGATTGCAGCCCCTTGGCCCTGGACTCAGAGCAGGATGGATCCCCGCTGGGATCCTCGCCAAGGTCCCAGGTGGGTTCTGCAGCCCAGCACTGAACGTCGGGTATCGCGGCTTCACCGTTCGCGGTACCCCAGCAAGCCACAATCCATTGACCCGAGCTAGACGTAGCCCGAGGCTGCCAGCCCGCTGGACAGACACCGAGCGGAGGCCTTTTCCACCGAGGCCTTTTGACCTCACATTCCAGAAATATTCTTTGCTTACTGATTCGAATCCCAGTGGTATTGCTAAATCTGAGAGCACGCGCTCCCTGCCAGAAACTCCCCAATGGCGAGGAGACTGGCTTTTTCCAGCCAACCCATCAATATTTGCTCTCCCCAGCAAGCTGTTAAAATGCCGTCACTCCCTTGTGTGGATGCTTGTTTCTCTTCTCCTGCTGGAGCGTTGCCCCACGCATGATTGTGAAGCGAGGGCAGAGCCAGCGTTCATGGGAGGCATAGCTGTGGGCTGCCGTGAAGGGCCTGGAAATCAGGTCTGAATCTGTTTCGTACCTGGAACGTGTTTCAGCCTCTCCTCCATCTGCTTGAGTCCCTGGAGGAAAGGCAAGGCACAGCTGGAGTCCCTGGACAAAGCCTATGGAGTTTCCAGTGGGTTCAATTGCTGTCCACGGCAAGCTCCTACCAACTAGAGAGAGGCCAGGCTTTTACCCTCAGCGTGTGTAGGGACAGAGGCAGCCAGCACTATTTTTTTGCTTGCCCAGCCCCTAGTACTGTGGACTCCAAGTCTGCTACAGGCCTTCTAGCTGCTGCTGCAATATGAATAATGAGAACCAGGAGAGGGAGGGACATCGCCCTGAGAAAGGTGGGATGCTTCCTTGCAAGTTCAGGGTTCCTCAGACAGAGAAATACAGAATCACGGGCAACGAGGGCTGGAAGGGACCTCAGGAGGTCACAGCTAGTCCAACCCCTGCTCCAAGCAGGACCAGCCCCACCTACATCATCCCAGTCAAAGCTTTGTCTGCCTGGGTCTTCAACACCTCCAAGGATGGAGATTTCCACCACTGCTCTAGGTAACCCGTTCCAGTGCTTCACCATGCTCCTAATGAGAAACTTTTTTCCAAATATCCAACCTCAGCGTCCCTCACTACAATTTGAGCCCATTGCTCCTTGTTCTGTCATCCGCCCCCACTGAGAACAGTCTGCAAATAGCAAAGATAAATGTGGCTATGTGTTTAAAGCCACACAAAAACCCAGGCTGTCAAGGGAAAGACATCATCTACTGCCCCGCAAAGCTGTCAGATCATCCTGATGTGTTTTTCCTTGCAGTTAAAACGACAGGATTTTGCAAAAAAATCTTGTTGGTCAAATAAAAGATATCGTCTCTACTAAAAAAGATATCATACTAAAAGATATCTCCTCTACTATGAGTCCTGAAGTTCGAGGACTTTGAGTCCTTGTAGTGAAGGCGCACACTGAGCTAAACGTCGGTACCTGGCAATGGGTTTCTGGTTAGGCTTGGTCAGGTCCTTGCACTTCGTGCTGTGCGTACAGGGAGGCTCTCTGGAGGGAGAGCTGGACTATTCTCTCCCCTAGGGAAATCAGGAGATTTCTCTCATTGTGGACCAGGAACTCCCTGTACAAACACAGGACAAAAGGGTGGCTCTTGGCATAGACTGCCGAAACATGAATCAGTGACATCCCAGCTCTGACGGCCCTATAGCAAACCCGTTCTGCTTTCTTACCACTTGCAATGAGAGATGTCTGAGCCAACGGGGAGGTGAGTCAGGGCAAAGGGAATGGGCAACAAAAACCGCACGGGAGGGCAGAACTTCCTGCAATTGCAGTCATGAAACCAGTATCACGGTATTTAAACAACAGATGCTGTCTGCATGGGGCATCTAAAAAACCCTGCTCCACCTCTGGGCAGCCACAGAGCTAGCTAGAGCAGCAGGAGAGCGGTCTCTCCAGCCCTCGGGTGGCTAGCTTCAATTCAGTAGCGCTGCAAGAACGATGGAGCCAGGTCTGCCACAGAGAGATGGAAATTAAACTGGCAACCCCTTCCCTTCTGAAGTATCACGGGAGATTTATAATGATATTTTGATCTATCGTCTTAGCATCAGTTTATATTCACCGGATGGAAGGACGGGAAGGATCAAGATGATCTATAGCTTGCGTGTGGTGATAAATCCTCATCTATAGTCCCCCTGTTATAGATCTGCAATTCTCCCATCTCAATCTGTTCTGGCCAGGGTGCCAGGATATTTCTCTTGTGAGCACCAGGCCACAGATCAGTCCTTCGGAGGCAGTTACTAGAAATGCATGTGTGATGCGCTCTCGTTCAGGAGGCTGGGGGCTTTCACTTGACCCCAGAGCTGGGTAAAAAGAAACAAGGACGCCCCAAAGGAAGAGCGACCCCCTTCCCCCAGAAGATCCTTTGCATGGAAGAGCCTGCATGGGTTTAAATTCACAGCAGAGAAAACTCCTTGAAATGCAAACTGTTTGGGGTCACTGCTGGAGGTGCTTGCGTGCATCTTCCCCACGTGGTTTGCCTTGGAGGCATGGGGGTGAGAGGCCCACTCCCATTCAGGTCATGCTAGTCCCAGCTCCAGTTACTTGCCTGTGGGCTAGCCTGGATCTGGGCACTGAAAGTCTGAGCTTACGTTGCTCGGTGCCTTTCAGGGGATGATCTCCATGGCAGCGACCCAGCAGGATGCCGTTCTGAGAGCTCAGATAGCATCGCCTTTATCTGCTGTCTTGCTGACGTGCTCAGGGTAGGCTGCTCAATTTGCAAGGCAAAAACTTTTCCAGGAGCCCTGCTGATTGCTCCCTACGGTATCACAGTCTAGTTGTTCTATTTGCAATGACTGTTTCAGCTCATTGCCCCAAACCCCTTGTCCTTCCTGGGAGCCCCCGGAGCCCCTTTTCATCATGCTTCGGGATAGAGCAGCTGTGTGCCTTTCTCGTCCTTGCCTGCTCGGTTAGCAAGGAGGTGGATGATCTTGCACGTTGCATGTGCAGGTTCTTAGGTCCCTGTATCTGCATCAACTGAGGGGGGGTTGTCAAAGGAAAATATTTGGCTTTGATAAGAGGCTTTTCTTCTCCTGCCAGCCAGTGAAGACAGCCGAGCCCTTAATTGCATTCCATGCCTAGCCAAGTGAAATCTATCTTTGTGCCCTTGGATTTCAAGCCAAGAAAACCCCCCATTGCTCTCTCTTGCTTTGCAACAAACACGAGAGGAGGGACGTGGCAAGGGCCTGTCCCAAACTGGGTTTTCGGCCAACATGGAGAGAACGGTGCCCGGAGAGCAGAGCGCCTTCATCAGGTGGCAGGTTGGGGGCATTTCCTTGTCACAAGGAGATCCAGCATCTCATTTGTGTCGGCCGCACTCTCGAGGTAAAGATGAGGCAGCTTGCTTCCTTCGCCACCACCTTCCAGGGATTTCCACGATGCGCATGATAACTAAGAGGCTGGAGAAGCAGAGAGGTCGGCTGAGGAAGTGGGACATGGCCTGAACAGCCAACGTTTCCTCAGACAGGCACGAGACGGCGAGGAGTGGAGTTGCGTGGACAGGGCTGTTTCACAGACACTTGGATGGAAAAGCAACAAAACAAAGCAGTCTCAACCGCGGGAAGAGCCAGGCCTGAGACTCGCAGAGCGGGCGGAGAGCGTCCCCAGAAGGGTTTGGGACATCCACGACTTCCAGCTCACTCTTTGCTTTGACCTTGTCTACATGGGAGAGTTTTCCCAGTGCACCTCTGAGACATGAGCTGGAC
>NW_017728980.1:13737442-13754614 GCF_001723915.1 Gavialis gangeticus | reverse complement strand
CAGAGCGGGCGGAGAGCGTCCCCAGAAGGGTTTGGGACATCCACGACTTCCAGCTCACTCTTTGCTTTGACCTTGTCTACATGGGAGAGTTTTCCCAGTGCACCTCTGAGACATGAGCCGGACCGGAGACTGGCGCTGTTACGGTCGCTCTCGTTCCCGTAGTAATGCCTTTTCAGCGTAGCGTACAAATTGGAAGCAAGGATTTCTGCTGAACGGACGTGGCCTGGTTTTGTGCTGGGCTACGCAAATCCAGACTCATAGGGTTTCTCTGGTATAATTATATTAGTCCAACTGATAACATTTGCTCCGACAGATAAGCCCATCCATTCCTCATCCATTTGTTCACCTTCCAATGACCCTTTCCTATTGCACGCTCTCCTGGATCAGGGCTCATTTCCCTTCACACTCGATAGGAGCTGCCCAGGCACATTTACAAAGTCACCTCATTTATTCCCCTTCTAACCTTCCTCTGCAGCAAAGCCCACAAACGTCTTGACACCAGCGTGGCCGCCGGTGTGCCGTGACCGCTGCTCACTGCGCTGTTTGGTCTCTGTATCCCTCTGTCCTCTCCCGTCATTGAGTGCCAGCTTTGTGGCAGGGATTTCTCTGCGTTTGTCCAGTGCTGGTGCAAATAAAACAGAGCAATGTAAAAGGTGTCAATCTGCCCGTCACTTTGCCTGTGCTCCATTCGGTATATTTGGCTATGTTAAAATGATCCCTTTCATTTGTTTGGCCCTTTGTCTTTTTTCTTTATGGCTGGGGGGGTGTTTCTTTTTAGTCTCCCCTTGCACGTTCATCTATTTTGGGAAGACGTTTCTACGAAGCTGCAGTCTCACAAATGCTTACCCTCCACTGACCAAGCCAAAAATACAAGCCCTGCACAGGGCACGGGGGAGCGCGGCCTCGCGAAGCCTCGAGGAGCATCCTGGAAGATGCCAATGCTGCAAGGAGGACCGCGGAGCCCGTTCAAATGCCGCACAGACCCTCCTGGGAGGCATTTCAGGCCCAGAGATGGCTTGTAGCAGTGCCACGTTTCAACAGCGAGGCTGGCGAAGAATTTTGATCCCTCGTTTGGCTAACTTGACAACTGGATGAGGGATGGTCGGGGAAGCCATGGGGAAGGGGGAGCTGCTGCTTCTGGGAACGTGCGGCTCCGCCGCTCTAACGCCGCGCTCGACGCCTTGGCTGCTCTGCTGCAGGAGGCGGTTCCCGGAGCTATGCCGCATCGGGAATGATTCATGAGCCAGGAGGGAAAACTCAAAAGCCAGATTCGCTCCGGTGAGAGCGCGGATCACATCATTTGGGGGTGGAGACCGATTCTCGGGCTGTGCCGTACAGGCTGGTGCTCAGCAGAGGCTGCGGCATGTTTTTGCTCCGAGCAGGTTCCTTGGCTAGTAAATACTTACAAAGCATCAGGGGCTATTTCTTTTACATGTCTAAAGTGACTCCAGCTTTACTGAAGGCAGGAGTCTGTACTGAATCATCCTGAGTAGGTAGGAAACAATAGAGGCACATAGTAGGTGCACATCGGTGCTAGGGTTGTACTGTTCATGCCACCAGAATTTTTCTTCTAAATAACCTGCTCTGTGGCGTAATCCCACGAGACCCGGCCAATGTCCTCCGCTTGCTGGAGGTGGCATTCGTATTCCTGCAAAGCTCGCCGCTAAGACTGCGGCCCCTTTCCAGATGGCAATGCACATGCACGTAGCAAGAGATAGGCCTTGCCCCAAAGAGCTTCTGATCTAAATAGGCGAAGCAAAGGAGAAGTGACTTGCCCACGTCTTGCAGGAGGTCAGCGGCGGAGCTCAGAGCTATTCCCAGCCACTTGAGGAGCCCACGTGCTCTCAAAAGATCCATGTCTGCAGCCTTGTGAGACACCAAGGGCAGAAAAAGCAGCAGTGCTCGTCGTATCCCACCCTCTGCACACCGAGGGGCCAAATGAGCCTGCACAGAAGCTGACCCTAACCAGGACATGGCTGTTTTGTGCTCAGATGCATTCGATTCTGCACGCGTCTTGCTGGCGCTGCCCAGGGCGGCCTCCTCGAGGGCACGTGGCTTCTCAACCGAGCTGGCCGGGACGTTTGAATCTGTGCACCAGGCAGGCCACTGCTGGGGTCACCGCCACTGCATGTTCCCACTGGCACCTCCCAAAACCCGGTGACCCCTGCCCAAAGGGGCTTCCAGGCTGATATGCACCTGCTGTGCTGGCAAGCTCCGACTGATTATGAGTGGGTGCATCAGCGTGTGGCCCTAAAGGAGACCTGACCAAGTCAGACTGGACGGTAGCAGGAGGGTCAGGGGAGGAGATGCCGTAGTGACCAGAAGGATGTGTGGCTGCTCAGAGGACACTGGGTGCAGTTGGGGGCTTTGCCGAGTTGGAGGCACATGATTTTGCTCGTGGAAGGTGCCTGGCACCGGGCTACGAGGTGCCAGGGACTGCGAAGGTGGAGCCGGTTCCCATCAGGAGCTGATTTGTCTGCAAGGAAGGCGTCTAGTCCTTCAGCACCAGCTGGAAACCGCAGCGCCGAGGGGCCAAGTAACAGGAATCAGGACAGGGCCTGATATGTGCCTCCCTCCGTGCTGGCACGTACCTGGTGCAAGCTCCTGGTATCTCCCACTCTGGGAGCCTGGCCAGCAGTGCACTTTATACAGAGATGTGCAGGTTTGCTGGCCCAGCCAGCTTGCCAGAGGGGTGTCTGGCAAACAGCCTCGTTAGTGATGAAAAGGGTAACGGGAAGTGGGAAGAGAGCTAAGACCTGGTGGTGGCTGCAAGTAGGGTCATTTCCTTGGTCCCCCTGGAAAAAACAGGCTGTTCTCCACTAAGGTCTGAGCAGGTTTCGAGTCACGCTTCGCCTTGTGATTCCCAAACAGCGGCGAGCCCCGTCCCCGCCTTCGCTCCAGCGCAGTGCGACAGCAAAAAGCAGGCTTCCTACAGCAGGTTTCGCTCACAGCCTGTCACTCCCCCTCGTTTATGGGGACAAATGCTGCAGCACAGAGAGGGGAAATGGCTTGCCTGGGCTCACCTAGCAGAGCAGGTCACCTGAATCGCAGCCCGACGCGCTACCTGTTAGACCGTGCTGCGTGTCAGGCCAGGCAGCCAAGCAGCACCAGCGTCTGGATGTGGCATTGGAGTTCATGGACATTTCAGTCGCCAAGGACTAACAGACGGGCTGTATCTCCACCGTGCTGTGTAGCCAAGTCCGACTTGCCAAGACCCCCCATGCTCTGGAAGGCATCAGGCCGAGGCCAGGTCACAGACTCATCAAAAATGAGGGTTGAAGGGAGCTCAGGAGGTCACATCTAGTCCAACCCCCTGCTCCAAGCAGGACCAGCCCCAACTACATCATCCCAGCCAAGGCTTTGTCTAGCCGGGTCTTAAAAACCTCCAAGGATGGAGAGTGCACCACCTCTCTGGGTACCCTCTTCCAGTGCTTTACAACTATCCTCATGAGAGAGTTTTTCCTAATATCCAACCTCAACCTCCCTTGCTGCAGCTTGAGCCCATTGCTCCTTCTGCCATGTGCCGCCACTGAGATTAGTCCAGCTTTGCAGCCCCCCTGCAGGGAGCTGAAGGCTGCTATCAAATCCCCCCTCAGTCTTCTCTTCTCCAGACTAAATCATCCCAGTTCCCTCAGCCTCTCCTCACCAGTCCTGCCCTCCAGCCCCCAACCATTTCTACTGGACTCTCTCCAATTTGTCCACGTCTTTCTGTAGTGGGGGACCAGCATCCCCCTCAATCCCGTCATCTTCACGCCAGGAAGGCACGAAACCAGTGACGGAGCAGTGGTGTGACTCTTCGCATCTCTCTGGCTTCTTCCTTCCCACAGTCGGAGGCCTGAAGACGTGCAGGCAGGACTGAAGCAAGCCCTCAGGGACAGGGACCCCACCGATTCCTATGAGAGGCATCTGCGTGGATGGCTCCCAAAGGTCACTTGGAAAACCCCGAGCATCATCTGGTTGTCCCGGGGCCAGGATCTCTTTCCAGAGCGTGGCCTCCCGTTTCCCTCTGCTCAGGGAGGTCCTTTCACAGAGGCCTGGCTTGCGTCCGTCTGCCTGGAGACTGTTACTCAACGCGCTGTCATCACCAAGATCTCCGGCAGCAGCAGGTGGGTGCGGTTTTCCCCGGACCCTGAGCCGCTTCGCCAGCCGCTCTGAACGGGAACGCGTTTCCCTGGGGCGGGGGGCTGGACCCGATGATCTTACAAGGTCCCTTCCAGCCCTAATGTCTATGAAATGATGTATGCGTTGTCCGGGGAGCCGGGGTGCTGGTGATACCCACACGAGCCTGGCAGCCTAGCATCAGCCTGACAGCTACTGAGAGCCTGGGAGAGGGAGCAGCTCTCCTTATTGGAAAATAACCCTGCCGCATCCTTCGCGGGCTGGCTGGTTAGGTCAACAGAGCCATTGCAGCATTTTGCCTTATGACCAGACTGTATCGAGCGGGTGGGAGGCATGTAACACAGCTTCTGCAGAGCCCGTGGGGTTGGCTTTGGCTGGCGACCAGCTCCCGAGTTGATTGGCAATTAGGATGAGGTGGCTTGTTTTTTTTTCTTTTTAAATCCCATCCCGGGGCGAGCAGGGTAGGGGCCGTCGGCATGCTCCGTGCTAAGCAAGCAGGAAAAACAGCCCCGTTTGCCCAGCAGCCCCCAGGTGATGCTCTGCAGAAAGCTGCGGAGGGCAGAGATGATCTTTCTGCCCCGCGTTCGCCAGCGCCCGGGCCCACAGGCTGCTGCCTCGACACGCATCGTAATTGCAGCCAGGCTAGTGCACTGCAGGGCAAGCAGCCTCCTTGGGTTAACAAACCGTGAATGCTTAATACTCCCTAACCGCAAGTCCTGCAACATTACAGACCTCTCACATTGCTTGTCCAAATGTTCGGCTTTCTCCAGAGCTGACGGGGACGGACACAAAAGGTCAGACAGCAAACAAGGGAGAAAGCCTGCCGTGCCTCCATCCCCTCCCCCCATTACCAATGGCCGTGGGGGTTGGATTTCGAGGCTGAGACATCAGTTTAGGAGGAACCGTGAACTCGCTCCTGGGGAATCTCACTGTGCAAAGGGGCAGCTTGGACCAGCCAAAACTTGGCTTCCAGGCTGCACTGTTTCCTCATGTCAGTGTGAGCTTTGGGTCCGGGCCAAAGTCAATGGGCAGCTTTCCATCGGCTTCACCGCATCCGACCTCAGGCGGCTTTCTGGGGGCACCGTCTGGAGCAGCAGAATTTATTCTCGGGAAGAAGCGTGGTGAGGATGCTTCGTTCGGACGGCAGCGGTGCGTCACGCTGGGGCGAGTTCAATACCTGGCCGGTCCGCCTGTGGTGGCATGAACATGGCCTTGTTTAAGTAACACTTGTTTTTATATGAAAACTGCCTTGGAAAAGTGCCCCCGCGCACGCACAGAACAAGCGCAGACTATGTGTATATGAAGAAGGGACAAATGTTTATCTGAATTCCTGCCATAAGGCTCTTTTCCCAAAAAACTTCTGTCTGAACTATATATACACATTTCAGATGTTACCAGTTGTCACCTAGTAACTCAGGCGTTGACACCGCTGTGTGATTTTGCTCGAATTTTCCAGTTAGTGCTTTGGCTTAATGAGGAATCACTGAAGACCAGACCTTGCCGTATTCACCACGAGGCAGGGACCCTCCCCAATGGCTCTCCCGAAAAAACCTCCTGTTCCAGCATCTGTCCTCCTACGGACCGCGGCCAAAATCATCAGCCCCTTTCCCCAAAGCTCTTGGGAGTTTGCTCCCTTGATTTCAGTGGGACCTGAATTTCCCCACAAAGGATTTAGTGGGGTTTATACGGCTTTGGCTCTCCTCGGCCGTTCACCGAGCATGCAGATTCCCATTAGCTAGTAATTCACTCCTGCTGTTACCAGGCAAGCGGTGTCGGCTCGAGCCGTTTGGAGCGAAAGGGGACTATGACGTGTGTTTATTGCAGTGGGCGCCTTGATTATATTTGCTTGATTTTCCTCCAGTGATGAGGTCACTCGGCGTCCCGGCGCGGTGAGCGATGTGCTGCTAAAGCGGACGGTGCCTCAGGGACAGCGACATTTTCATATAAACATTTCCCACGGGAATGTTTCACGACGGGGGAACGTGAAGCTTCCTGGGAGCAAATTAGATGCGGAGAGGCCCGTCCCCAAGCTACCAGCCAGAGCTGGGGGGTTGAAAACAGGCCGGAGGATCAGGGATACGTGGCGCTTGTTCCACTTGGCCTGAGCTGCTCTGGCGGACCCGGCGTCGCTAATGGAGGAAGGGGATCTCCGCCGTCAGGGGCCTGTTTAATGGAGCTGACACTGTCCCAGCGATACACAGCAGCTGGAAGCAGGACATGGATCCATCCAAGCCAGGGGCATGTAGCAGCACTAAGCCAAGTGGGCGCCTTCCCCATTAGTCAGAGCCTTGCAGACCAGACCGAGGGCGACAATGCAACGGCAAGCAGGACAGGACAGCCTGGGGGCGGCTGGGGGCTCTGTGCCACCAGCCCTTCCTGCTCTGATTCACTTCGGCACGTTTAACTGCGTCCGGGTGTCTGGTCCACCCACTCCGACGGTGGCCAGAAGCTGGTTTCCTCCTCTCAGCTCCTCGGAGAGGAGCAAGGGGAGGCCGGTCGCTCTTCCTGCCATGTGTACATGCCTGCGAGCAGGGGCAGCGATGCTGTCCCCAGTTCAGAGCCAGAAACCCAAGCGCAGAAGGGCGGAGGGGTTCGCCCCGAGTTGCCCAGGGAAGCTATGGATGAGCAGGGTCTTGTGGGCTCAGCGAGCGCCGGAGCCACTGACTTGCCCTCCCCACCTGCCGGGATTTCGCCCGCCTGGCTAAGCGCACTGCCCATCAGGAGGCTGCGGCTTCTCTCCGGCACGTGCTGGGCTGAGTCACCCAGCTCAGCTCCGTGGAGCCGAGGCACGGGTGCAATCGTGGTGAGGCTGGAGCATGGGCTGCCTCTCGCCGTCCCCTCGCTGGGCTGAGGGAACATGGGTCCTTTTCTCTGGGGAAGCCCTGAGAAATGTGCTGTGGGGCAGGATCATTGCTCTGGGGCAATAGGGAGCAGCTGGCTCTTTGCTAAAACTTTCTTAAAGTAACTTCAGGGGTGCAGGTTGTAGCCGTGTCGGTCTAAGGACATGGGCAGACAAGGTTCTTTGGGTAGATGTGATCTCTTTTATTAGACCAGCTCCAATAGTTGGAAAAATTCTTCCTCGCAAGCTCTCGGGTATAAATACCCTTCGTCAGGCGGACAAACCACTGCAGTTGCAGTTGGTCTGTGGATTTACAACGCGTTATAATCTGACTCCCCAGGCACCACAGACCAACTGCAACTGCAGAAGCTTCTTCAGCCTGATGAAGGGTATTTATACCCGAAAGCTTGCAAGGAAGAGTTTTTCCAGCTATTGGAGCTGGTCTAATAAAAGAGATCACATCTACCCAAAGAACCTTGTCTGCCTTAGAGGAACTTGGATTTTTAAGGGACCTTAAAGCAAACCCTGCTGCTGCCTGGGGTGGGCTCATTGCTTGCGACTCGGTCCTTATACTCTCTGCCTCACTCCTGTCCCCTGGGCATGGACTGCCTCGCTCCCTTCCCCGCTGCATTTTCACACCTCACAGAAACAGCTTTTGTTACCAAAGCAGTGGCATGGCTGGATGCATTAATAACTGATTTTAGCACTGCCAGGTGCTTCTCTTCCCTGCATTGCTACAGATGCAGCAGGGCTGTCTCCAAAACCCGCCTGCCAAAACAAACCTCCCCCTCCTCCCCGAAAATGTTTTAGGCTCGTCAGCCTCACGTCTAGGACTTGCTTTGGAAAACACGAGAGGCACCATCAGAAACAGACTCCAGCAGCCAACCCTGGCTCCAACCCCACTGGGTATTTGGGCTGCGTGTTGGCAGCTTTCGGGCAGATACTCCTGCTGTCAGCCGCCTCTAGTCTTGAGAAATATTTTGGCCGTCGTTCTTGGTGTGTAGACACCGCGTAGCATTGGTGCGCTGGATGCAATAACCCTGCGAGTGTTGTGCGCACGTGCCGGCAACCTTGTTCGAGGTGTTCCTTGAAAAAATCCTGCCATCCTTCCCGCACTAAGTTCGATGGCAGAAAACTGAGGGCTTGGTTGAAATTGGGCATTGGACGATTGATCTTTATTCTCAAAGTCCAGCCGAACCTGGGAAACCCCAGACTCTGCTCGTTAATGGAAGGCTTTGAGACTCCCATTGCAACACCATGGCAGGAGTGATGGCCTGGTTGGGTGGGCCCCAGTTGTCATTATAAGACTGTAAAATCCTGGTGTCGTGGCCTGCGACTTGGCCCCAGTGCCATAACAAAGAGCAGCACCTTGCCTGTGACCGCTTTTCTTGCACAGGATGCTTGGATCATTCACACCTCGCCAAAGGGCATCTTGTACCATGGAGTCCGCAGAAAAAGGTGCATTTGCAGGACAGAGCTCTGCAGGCTGTTCCAGATGGCTGCATTAAAAAAAATAAATAAAAATGCAACAACCCACAACTGGGCCTGTCAAAAAAAGAAGGCAGCAGATCACTATACCTTCCTGCCTGGCTGCTCAAATGGCCTTCATTACCTCCCCACCGGCTCACCTGTTGGACGGTCAATTTAGTTCTGTGCCTGGCTGGTTTTCTCTCGGCAGCCGGTGGTAATAAGCATTGATTGCTCTGGGCTGAGCTGCCTGGAGACCTGCCCCAGAATTTGTTGCTGGTTTGGAGGGGCGGCCGGGTGCTGGTGACTGCCTGGACGTGGGGGAGCAGGGAGAAGCAGAAGTAAGTGGAGGGAGGGGTGCCAGAGCTGTCTGAGCACTCGTGCGGCTGGATGCTCCCTCCTGCCACATCCCTGCGGCCTGTTCTCGAGTGGTCCTGTAACCACCCGCCGCGCCATTCGAGCAGGATGGAAACCATCGTTTGATCTCAGAGGACAGATCCTGGCGGCAGGGGCGTAGATGGGAGCGGACACGCTAGGTGTATGGGGTGGTATTAGCTCGCTCTCCTCTCCTCTCTGTGGGGCCGAGGGCTATTTCCAACATCACTCAGCCTATGGGAAGCTTCTCACTTGTGAGCTACTTTCCCCACAAAAGATCTAGCTAGGAGCAGGGGAGAGCAAAGAGTCCTGGTGTCCATTTCCCTGCTTATTTTGAGACAATTGAGGCTTTATTTCACAGGGGTAGAAAACTCAGGGTTGCAGTTTCCAAGATAGCACCAGAGTAACCACCCCCCTTCCCTCCCACTCTTTAACGGCGGCTGCTTCTGGGGTGGGATCCCAGGGGTGCACGACACAGGTCGCACCAGTCCCCTCTGCAGCTCATTCCCAACAACACCTGAGCACGGCGGGGATGTGTTATTCGAAGCTTTCCCTGCTGCGCCTGGACCCCCCGGGGCTGCTCCCCAGACGGGATTATTTTAGATGGGCATTTGTGGAAACCAGGTGAGGGGCTCGGGTCCTCCGAACTGGGGGCGCAGAAAAAGCCTGGGCCGGACCAGAGTGGTCAAGAACTGAAGCAGGGGGCTGTGAAGTGGGTTGTTTAAGAGAAACCTCATCTTACTATTGACTCTTTAGCACCGGAGGCATTAAGGCCTGAGCTCGTCCTGACCACAAGAGTCCTTGGCTGGTTCTGCTCATTTCGTCTCATTGGAGCTTGAGGTTTACGGGGAAGCGAGGCCTTGCACCGGGCCTCCCTTCCTCTCGAGGGATTACAGGCAGACGCGGGTAGAAGCCCGCCCCGTTACGTCGTGTTCGGAGGCCTCCAGGCAGGACCCGTGGGCAGTGGGTGGCACGTGGTGCAGCTGGTGGTGGGGTGTCGCTCCCTCCAGGGGGTATCGGCACCACCCTCCTGACTTTGCCGGTGGGGAAACCGAGGCACAATGCAGGGCAGCGACTTAGCCCAGACCACGCAGGTGAACCTCGGGACAGAGCTGACTCGTGCGTCCCCGCCGCTCTCCCTTCCCCAAACTGGACCAGGAGCCCAGCTCCCTTCTGGTCCATGCGCCTGCTCCGCGAAGGCTGGCGGGGCGGGTCAGCGCGTCTCCGCAGCCAGGCACGGACTGGACCCCCGGGCCCAAATGCCGCCCCCTCCTCCCGCCCCCAGGAGCCGGCGCAGGGGTCCCAGCTCAGGGGAGCTGCCTTGGGCTACGGGGAAACTATGTGCTGGAAATCGCAGCGAAAGTGTCCCACGATTTTATCAAAACACAGTCTCCTTGACAACGGCTGATGTCAGCCGGGTGCTTGCAGGAAGCGGCAGCTGTGAGCCCCCCCCATCCGGGGGGGCCCTGGCTGCGGAGGGGCGAGCGGGGATGGAAAGCTGGAGCAACAGCGAGGCCCTGCCGTAGCAGACCCCGCCGAGCAGCGTGAGGCTCGCAGCGCCCCCGGAAAACGCAGCTCCCGGTTCTCGTTGGTTTTTTGCCGACAGAGAAATCCTGGAGACGTTCCTTGGTGCAACGTAGGCAGAAGGCCCAAGCGAGGCAGAGCGTCTGCAGCTCCTGTTTGCCATCCGGGGGGCTTATCCGGTGAATCGCGTCTGCACGCCCAACAGCGCCAGCCTCGTGCGGCACCCTTGGAAGGGGCTCGAGGCACCCCAGGGTTGCGGCCGCCCGGTTGAGGATCTCTGCCTCGGGGGAGGCTCTGCCCCTGCCTGCCGCCTTGGAGCTAAACCCGCTGCCGAGGGGCTGCCCCGGGCACCACCTTCCTGTAGCTTGTGCCCAGCGGCGCGGGCTCGCGGCTGCCCTGGGCGCTTTGCCTTGGGCTGGAGACGGGCGGGAGGCGCTGGGGCAGGTCGGGGGCACAGCGATTCCCACGGGGAGTCCTCCTCGCTCTCCCAGACGCAGACCGCAGGGATGTCTGTGACCTTCCAAATTGGTAGGAGCCCGAGCTGGCGCCAGTGGCACCATGACGGTCTCCTGCATCGTGCAGGGACCTTTCGGTGCCACTTGTGCCGCCATCGGGTGCGTCCCCTTCTGTGACTGCTGTTCCCAGGCGTGCGCCCCTGGTACGAGCCCATGGGCACCCTTCACTGGCCATCTTGCCCACACAGGGGCTGTTTAGTCCCTGGGGCTTTTCCGCTGCTTGCTGGAGCATATCTGCTCCCAGTAGCACAGGGTCGCTGGCTCTCTCCTCAGACAGCTGCTGTCTTCCTCCTTCCCAGGTGCAGAAAAGGGTTAACGCCGTCATGTTCTTCCCCGGCTTTCTCTACTAAATTGCCTTTTAAAAAAAAAAGAGAAAGGAAAAAAAAAAATAAAAGAAAAAAAAATAAAAGCCTTTCAACAAGTGGCGATGGCCTAGACAGATGTGTTGGCATGGCAACGGCGCCGAGGAGGAACCGCTCCTCCAGGAAGGAGCCGTGGGGCAGCCTGCGCTCCCGACAAGGCACCCTGGAGTAATAGGATCGGAGAACACGAGGGCTGGGATGTCCGGAGGTGACACCCGGTCCAGCCCCCTGCTCCAAGCAGGACCAGCCCCAACGACATCATCCCAGCCAGGGCTTTGTCTACCCGGGTCTTAGAAACCTCCATGGATGGAGACTGCACCACCTCTCGGGGTAACCTGTCCCAGTGCTGCACCACCCTCCTCGTGAGAGGGTTTTCCCTAATATCCAACCTCAACTTCCCTTGCTGCAATTTGAGCCCATTGTTCCTTGTCATCTGCCCCCACTGAGACCAGCCCAGCTCCATCCTCTTTGCAACCGCCCTGCAGGGCGCTGAAGGCTGCTACTCAATCCCGGTCGGTCTTCTCTCCTCTGACTCTTGAGCTGGAAGAGAGGTGCCCCAGCCCTGCCACCGACCCGGCCCCGGCTCTTGTTGCCTCCGCACTTTGATTCGTGTGAATAATTCATCCCTCCGGCTAACAGCTCGTAATGCCACTGCAGTGACGTACGCAGTGCCCTGAGCCAGCGCTTTAATTGGCTGCATTAATAACGTCCTTCTGCTCCCCCCTCCCCAGAGATGTTCCCAGGGAAGAGGTGAAAGCCACTTTTCTCTGCTTGGGCTTTCTCCATCCTGGCCGCCGAGCGGCAGACCTCAGCAGTGAGCATCGGGCTGGGGACAAGGCGAGGGGCAGAGCGTTCCCCAGTGCCCGGACCACTGCCAGCCCCCAGGATCTCTCCCAGGGCCGTGGCCCGCAGTGGTTGGCCAGGCAGGGAGGATGCTGGTGGATGCTGGGGCAGGAGTGAAGAGGCCTCTGCTGCTTCCCAGCTCTGGAGCTGCCCTTCCGGGCGATCCTAAGCAAGACCCTTCCCCTCCCCTCTGCCTCAGTTTCCCTTCCCACATTTTGTGGTGTCTCTCGGGACTGTAACATCTGTAGCAACGCAGGGCTCAGCTCCTCCAGGCTCCAGGCAGGCCCCCTGCCTCATCCAGCCAAGCACCCCCCGACCCACATCTCCAAGGCAAGGGAGCCAGTGCTGGGACCTGAACTCTGGAAAGCCTGGCTCCAGTGTCCTTAGCTGCCCATTTCCCCAGCCAGGGCCAGACACAGGCATGGGCGACTTGGGCCTGGACAGAAAGGGAGCCCGAAAACAGTAATTATTATTATCATCGTCATCTCTGGTGAAGGGAGGTTCAATACTAACAGTTTGCCCGGGACCACCAGGAGTCGAAGTACGGTGCTGCTGCCCCCAGCGCTACATCCACTGCCGCACGCGCTGGGCACGGCACAGGGAAGGGCAGACCCTACTCGGCCCTTGGCTCCCTTGACATCTGTGCCTAGGGACGCTGGCTGCAGGGTGCGGGACATCTCCGTCCTGCTGGACATCTCCCTCGCCCGGGGAAGGCGGCAGCGTTTTCGTGGGGCTGTGGGGAGCTGAGATCAGTTTCCGCATCTGCAGCCGTCTCCGGTTTCCAGAGCAGCGTTTCGACAGGAGCAGACACCTGGGCTTCCCAGAAGTCCCGGGTGCGAGCCGTGTTCGCCAGGGCTCCCGCTGGAAGGGGAGCGTGCACTCGGGTGACTTCGCTGCAGGGTATTATTTACTCAGTTGACGTCAATGGCCGCAGCCTCAGCTTCTCTTCTTCGCAGCAGCCTCCAGGAGATGAGCCGCGCAGCACTGAGAAGCTCCCCGAATGCGACTAACCTTTTCAGAGCGCAGCGCATAATTCCCAGCTAAGTAAATGTCCATTTGCAATTATTTGGGGAGCCAACCTCCCATTCGTCTTCCACAATGAGCCTCTTTTTGCTCGGCACCGATGCCATGCGGATGCTGCTTATCAAAACGCTGCAGCTTTTCTTCCTGGTGTCATGGGGCTGCGACACATAGTGCCAGATTATGACATTTGCCTGACAGAAAATGATTACCCCCATTAAATTACCTTATTGGTGCAGAGATTTCTCCTCGAATTCCCCCACCCCGGCCTGCAAACACTTCTGCAACCCTGAGTAACAGTGCCCTGGGAGAAAGACACTGCGTGGTAGTGATGCTGACTCTTGCTCAAGGCCCCCAAGAAACTCAAGAGTTTGGATACACCCGGATTGACAAATACACTGGAAAAGCAAGGCCTGTTGCCAGAATCGGTGCTCTTGCTGCGTAGCCTCCGGCTGCCTGAGCTCCTTCGAGGAAGAAAAATAAAGGGGCAACTTTACTCAAGGTTTTATTAGCAGTAGTGTTCAGATGGGATGTAATGGGCCCCCCTGTTTTCATCGAGGCTGTTGCCACCTGCTCCAGAATCTCCCATGCTGGGTTTTCGAACATCGCTGCTCCAGCTGCTTTGGCTGGGAAGAAGAGGCTAAACACGACCCGATGTGGCCTTGTGCCTGGTCTGATACACCGGTGCTCAAGGGGGCTGAATTGCAGCAAGGCAGGTTTCGGCTGGACGTTAGGAAGGACGTGCTAACCCCGGGGGTGGCTCAGCTCCGGGACGGGCCCTGGAGAGGTCTCCAGCCCTGGGCGTTTTCAAATGCAGCTTGGCCAGGCACTTGGCTGAGCTGGTTCGGACAGGGAGGGCACTGCCTGGGGAAGGTTGGGGATGTGATCTCTTGAGGACCCTGCCTCCGGTGTGAAGGGAGCTGCTTAGCTCATCTCTTCAGCATTAACTCAAGTGCCCGGTGGCTCACCCCAGGGCCATGCTTGCTGGCAACCGTGGCTCAAAGCCCTGGGGAAGGGCAAGCAAAGGACACATGCAATGAAGGGCCTACGGTTGGGAGGTGCCACCGCTGCCACCTACCCAAGGAGAGATTGAGGGGTAAGCGGCCAGAGGCAGGGGTGCAGCCTGACGCAGGGGTGCACGCGGGGCGGGCCAGGATCCCGGTTGCTTGCCTGCACTGCCTAGCTCTGCCAGGGTGAGGGGAGCAAGAGCCTCCCCCAGGAAAGGGCTCCCTGAAGTCCTGCGCCCTGACCGTCTCCCTGCTCGCCCACGGCTCTTCGGGTTGTGGCCCTCTACGGGGCGGCAAATGGAGGGTCAGACCCCTGCTCTCCAGGGCATTGCAGTGGGAACTTGAGTAGCTCGACAGCAGCAGCCTCGACCCATGTTGTGTTTTGAAGCCTTTATATTGAACTCGCTGGACCAAGTAGGCGGTAGAGCCTGTCAGCAAAACAGATGTGCGCGCCCGCCTGCCCTCCGCACCCGCCCCGAATTGTGCCCGGGTGACAGCTCCCTGGCCATCCATCTGCCAGGGGCTTAGCTGAGCTGCGTCAGCCAGATAACATTGAAAGAGGCAGAGCCGCTGGCCGGGGGCCCAGGCTGGGACACGCTGCTCTCCACAGCTCAGCGAGGTTTAAAAAGTCTCGGACCGACCTGAGCCCAGGGATTTGCCCTCCTGAGAGGGGCGAGATTTCTCTCCCGAGCCCACAGGACACATGGACTTTGCCTCCAGCTCCGTGTTATTCAGGGATATTTTTGAGCTGGCTGGAAAAGCTGCTCAAGGTCGCGGTAAATATGGCCTTTGCCTCCAAGCTGCGTCGTGGGACTCCCGGGAACAGAGGGGCTGGCTCGTGGCAGAGGGAGAAGTCTTTCCTGTACAGCGTGGAGCTCGTTTTGGGGGGACTGGAGGGGGAGGGGAAGAGTGGCAGGAAGATTTTATTGATGCTTGATTTGAGCTGCCCTCTGCAATTCCTGCATAGTCTGCACCAGGGCACCCATGGTGCATGCACAGCCCTATTGAGCACACCCATGTAACACACTAACATGGGTGTAACAGGGCCTGGGGAAGAGGCTGCAGGGTTTAGCCAGCCCCTAGTAGGGTCCAACAAAGGGCCCTTCTCCCCACATGTCCCAGCCTGATCTTTGTGGCTTAGCACTGAGTGAAGGGCAAGGTGCTGCAGGGGAGCAAGGCCAAGGCCAGAGCTGGGCTGGGGGCTGCAGCAACCAGCTTGCGGTCCCTGAACTGTGCGCCAGGAACCTGCTTGTGCTCATCTTCTCAAGTGCAGCCTGCACCTCCTCCCTGCTGGACTGCAGAAAGGTCACGCGGCAGCTACACGTATATGATAGACACCAAGCAACCCCCATCTCTGACTGTCTCCTAATAGAGTCTGATGCACCCACGTGGATCCTGCCCTGCCAGCAAGAGCATCCCAGCTGAACGCCATTCCCCCTCCTAGCCACGTGTCCCCTATCACAGCTCATGTCAGGGCTCCTGTGCTATAAGCCGAGTGGTTTAATTAAGGCCCTGGCTGCAGCCCTCTGCTAATTTTTGCAGAAGATCAAGCTTGAATAAACTGTTTGCTACCTCTAGCAGAGCTAAGTATGGTCTGAAACTGTGATGCAAAGCCTGAGACTTACAGGTATCTTTACAGATGTTGGAGAAAGGTAGAGAAGAAAGTCTGATCTAGTAAGTCTGGATTAATTTTGCTCTCCCCCCTAATTAGGATCTAGTCTTCCCCCCCCCCGCAAGCACAACAGAGACACTAGCTTCCCCACTGACTTATACTATAGTTCATATATTTCCCCTATTGCTAATGTAGGAATCCAGTGAGTATCTACCTTTCCCCAGCACACCCCAAAGTGAATGTTTCAGCTCCTACAAACATAAAACAACCCACCCCAAATATCAATAGTGCCCCATGCTTTGCTTTTATAGGCTCCACCTCTATCAGGGCGGGTCCCTAGCCTGCTCAGGTGCATCCTATAAAAGCAGCAGCACACCACCCCCCTGTAGCCTACAGACCTAGCCTTGAGCTCTGTAGGAGATGATTTTCTTTGGGCCAGGCAACCCCAAGGTAAGGCTCTGGGTGGGGAGCCTCTTTAGTCACCCACTAGATTTGTAAAAGTCTTTGGAGGTAGCTGACAGCTATTCATAACCCTATTTCTTTAGGTGTTTCCCCTACTTGACCACCTGCTTTTTTTTTCCAAAGGGCAGAGCTATCCCAGCCACAGGACCCTACACAGGCTAACTCTAGGGTGTCTTACTAGAAGGGGGAATTGAGTGCAGCTTTCAATGTAGTGAAACCATCTGCTATGGATGAAGTGGCTGCTGTGGCTTCTGGCTCCATGGAGACCTCAGTAATGATCTAAAACTTCCTCTTCCTCCAAGACCTGAACTTAAGCCTTTTGGTTTGGTCTCTGTAACTCTCATATTGGGTTAATAACCTTGGAGGATGAAGTCCTCTCTTTCCCAGAACAGGTACACCCAGGGTAACCCACTGTCCACAGCCAATCTCTGCTGATTCCCAGTGTCCAGCCTCTGCAGCCTGGCTTGAGAAACACAGACTTACCTTCTGGAGCTTGCTGAAAGGCTGCAGTAGCTTCTATGCTTACCTTCTGGGTTACTCCTGAGTTGAACTGAAACCAGTGACTGCAGGTCAGGCCTACCACAGAGCCCAAGCTTAGAGAACCACACAATTGGTACAACCTCCTGCCCTGAGTTTCTGATAGGAAAAACACTGACCCCATTGTAGCTTGGTCCTCTTTGTATGGCAAGATCCTTCTTTTATACCAGTTACAACCACATGCACACTAAGAAACCTTGTATTTCCAAACCAGTGTTGTTCAAATAACTGTCAGGTTCAAACCCTGGTGCTAAATTACTTTGAGAGCATGTTCTCAGGTCACCCTGAATACTACTTTATCTGCAATTTGCAGTGAGCAAAGCTAGTCTAGAACTTCCAACCACAACATTTCCAGATGAATAATGGGCTTTTATCAAGAACAACCCCTTTTCCACAGACTACTATTTATCTGGATCTTCACTGGGGAACCCTGAAATGAAAGTTATTGTTAACATCAGAACTTTATTTTTCTTCTTCCTCTTTTCCCCCC
>NW_017728980.1:13723994-13737153 GCF_001723915.1 Gavialis gangeticus | reverse complement strand
CCCCCCCCCCCCCCCCCAACTTTCTCCCACCAAAGCCCAAAAAACTGGAGGCTTTAGCTCTTCCATTCTTAGGTTTCCATTCTTTGCCAGCTCTCAGATGGAGAATGGCAAAGGGAAAAGCAAACACCAGCACTTTAGCCAAACTGTGCATTCTCCAAAGCGGAGGCAGTTTCAGCTCACTAGGAAAAGAAAACCATGAAAATACTCCCTGGGCTGTTCTGCATTTTACTACGTTAAGTGGCAAATGTGATCAAAAGCCAATTTGGAATCTGAAAGCCTTTACTAAAAACTTTGTGAAATCCAGGAGATGTTTCTACCCTGCAAGCCTTATGAAACAGGCTTGTTTTAGATGTTTTCAATTCTTAAATCTGACCTTGAGCACAGTTGGGCTAGGGACAGACATTCAAAAATCCTGAGCCTGAATTGATTCAATCTTTGCAGGTTAGTCTAACCTGGCTAGGCTGAATCAGTTTGTAAATGTGAAGACATCTCCTCTGGACTGAAGAAATGCAGGCATATGCCTGCAGTGGCTCAGGTTAGAAGCTGGGGGGGTGTCAGAGCAGCCCTCCCTTCCCTTCCTCAGTGCTGAGCTGGGGGGGGGGCATGGCCAAACCTCAGCAGGAGCTCTGATTAGGGAGGGCCTCCCCCGACACCCTGCTGCTCCTGACCAGGGAGGGAGCCAGCAAGGAGTTGATAATAGAGCATTTATCAGCCCATCAGAAAAACAAAAGTCTCCCTCATTAGTTCAAGCTCTTCTTAAACAGCTTTTTCCAAGGCAGGAATGGAAGGACATTACCAGCTGAGCTGTTGATTAGCTCCAAAAAATCCCTAAGCGGACACTGTCTTGTCTGCCTTTCCTGTCTGCCTTACACAGACACCCCTCAGCATTAGCTAGATTATGGTCTGTGCTGTGGGAGAGGGCAAGGGGCAATCCCTGCTTGAGCAGGGAGTGGTGTGGGGTGGATGGAGCAGGTAGAAGCCAGGCAGACACTGCTGAGCCTGCCACCTTTGCTCCAGAGCAGGGCTGGCCCCACCCTGCTGCTCCCTGGCTGGAGCTCCAGCAGAGAGCACAGTCCAGGGCTGCAAAGCAGATGGGATGCTGGGGGACTCTGGTTGAAGTTAAACCAGGAAGGAGTCTGGGACAGACATTGCATAAAACAGTTTAACCCAAATCAGTTAAGTCTACGCTCAATTAGGCTCATCTCAAACCAGTTTCAGCCATTTTCAAACTGGTTTATGTGCACTGAACATCTGTTCTGTTACAGGTTTATACCAGTTTCTGGTCACTTAAACCACTTTGTGTGTACTATCTGTCCCTAGCCTCGGGGGTCACAACAAAGCTAATGCTGCTATTTCCCAGTGGGTTTGGGGCTGAGGCACAGACTGCTAACCAGTTACTGCTGGATTATATTAGTGTTTCAGTCCCTAACGTATCTGGCCATGCCCACAAGATGACTCCACCTCTCCACACACTGCCATCAGGGCAATGGAGGAATCAGCACTAAGTAACCCACACTAAACCACTTCTGAGTAATTTGGATTTACTGGGCAGTGTTTCCTAAGTAACTTACGGCTTATCCATGCATTTAGTCTTCTGCGTTATGTTGACTTGGTTTTCAATTACTTTCCTTATTCAAAACTATCTGTGCAATAGGTCAGCAATCCAGATGTCCCAAATGAGCGTTACATCTGTGTTGCAGAGGCAAGAGGGAGGAGGCCATGCTCCCTGCATGGCAGGTGGTACAGACCCAGAGCTCTGTTGTGAAGTAATTAATATGTTTGCTTCCAGGGTCAGTGAGTTAGAATGACACTGAGCTGTTCTGCCTCCTCCCGGGCTCCAACAGCCTGCTTCTGAACCCTGGCAATAGGAACATGTTTATTTTTTCATGATTTGTAGCTTGGTGTCTCGGCTCTACCAGCCATTTCCAGTAACTTCACGGTAATGCTGCTGTGCTTGTAGCACAGAACAACGGTTGAGGCCACTGCAGCTTGGCGATTTAAAAATGAAATGTACATCCTCTTTATTTTGTAGTAATACACTGTAATTGCTTTACAGAGTCCAGCATACCAGTTGCATGTAAATACTACAGATGAACTTGTCAAACTGGAGCTCACAAAACTAGTGCATTTATCCCAAAGCAAAGACTAAACCCTCTACCTCTTTAAAAAAATACATTAAAGAACGTACCACACACACATATTGCACTTTTCTCCATATGAAATTTTTACCCCATATACATCTCACCAAAGTCTCTTCAAAGGAGCCTGTAATACAAGATAATAAAGCTAATAATTACTATACAGTAGTATACACCATCCTCTAATGTTAGACACAACAGACTTGAACAAAAGAGTCATTTCAAAGCAGCGTGAATACAAGGAACAGTGCCCAATGGATACTCTAGTGTGGTATTAGAAGTCTCGTGCTCTAACTGGCTTGAAGGAAACGAAAGGAAATGGTAAGGAGGTTGTTGGCTGAGGGACAGTCACCTAAGCTACTTCTTATTCATTGCATTTGCCAGTTTGAGCTCCCCAAATACCTGCATTGGGAGGCTCAAATCAATCTGAATTGGGACTCTCTGGGAAAGGAATAACTGGCGTGGCTTGATCTGTGCCCCGATGCCCAATCCACCTCAGCCTGCCATACGCGTGGCTTGTCTGGGCTGTAGCTGTGTCATGGAAAGAGCGATGAAAGGGGCAAGCTATTTGGTAACCTCACTCCCCCGGCAGCAGGGACTCTAGAGATGTCCCATGTGCCCTCCCCACAGCTGGCTCTGTGCCTCCCTGGGCTGGCATTTCCAGAGGCTGAGCTAAGGTTTAATTAGGAGGCCCTTGGTTGCTACCTGTTTTCCTTTGCATGGTAGCTTGCTGTGGTGAGGTGCTTGGTTTTTGGCCCCTGCTGCGTGGCTGCCAGTTCACAAGGGGCTAGCAGAGTGCAGGCTTCCCTAGGGGCTGTTCTTTGGGCACGTGAAGTCTCTTCAGCTGTTCGGTGCTTTCTCAGCCAGCTCGTTCAGGCTGAGGGCAGGGGCCAGGCAAAAGGCGCTTATGCACACTACGTCAAGTCCCTTGAATCCTTCAGGCCAACTGCTGAACCCTGCCGGACCTGGACTACTGGCGGTCCCCTCGGCACGAAGGGGCAGTGGACACGCTCACCTGGTGAGGTACCTGTGCTTCACGTGATCACCCAGGGGCTCAAATTTCCCACCAGTAATGTCTCTCAAAGTGCTGGGTATCAGAGGTGACTCCCAAGTCCTGGCTGAACAAATCTGATTGCGGCACAAGTGGATGAGTGACTAATACTACATGATGGGCTGTATCCGGAGGAAGTGCCAGTTAAATTTTAGCCTAGTAGGATGAGGCAACTGCTGCCAGCTGTGTCGGCCCTTTCCCTTTCAAAGCTGAGGGTGATGCAGTCACTGGATACTTACCCTTGATTGTGTATGTAAAGTACTGCGTTATTGCTCTGTGTGCTGGCTGATTGTTCACGTCTCCAGTGAAGGGAAAGGCAGCTTTTCTGCAGCCTGACCTGTGCTGACTTGGAGGCTTTATTGGATATCTCTACTTCTAACCATCCCAGGCCCATCTCAGCCTAGCAGGAATTCTTTCCCTCCAGCAGCAACTCAAGTCAATGCTTTGGTGTGTGATGAGCAAACAGTAGGGTCTCTCCATGACACAATTTGAAGCGATCAACCCACCCCCAAAGTCCAAGGTCTGAATGTGGGAACTTGCAATAAGACTTTGGTTTCAGAGCAAAGTCAGAGGCAGTGTTGAAATCTGTGCGGTGATGGGTAGAAGTGGAGCTGCCAGCATCCTTCTGACTGAGGAGCTCAGCTTGTGGAACCTAACACAAAGGGGAAAGTTTCCAGCTAAGGGGCGGTATTCCCCATCAGCAGGGTCAGTGCAGATTTGCCACTGTTTTTTGTGCTTTAGTGAACCTGTGTTGTGCTTAATGTGTTCATCTGCTCAGAAAAGGGCTTCATTCTAGGGCTGGCAGAAGCTCTCTGCTATTTGCATCTGGTTGAAATAGGCCTGTAGCTGGGACTGCTTCTGGAGGAAGAGTCGTTTCTGGTGCAGCCTGAACCAAGGACATCAAGAGTCACTACTTTTCAGCCTTTCAAGTGACAATACCCCCAGTGACCGACCCACCCCAAGGGTGGGCAATCAGGCAGAGATGTCTGATTCTCCTCCGATAGCGTCCCGTGGTATTTTCAACACTTTAGTAATAAATCCCAAGTTACAGGATTGGCTGTAGCCTTTCTCTGGATTTCAAACGTGCCCGCCTGGCATCTGGCGTGTTGTGAGCTGCGCAGATTTGGAGACTTGCGCTTGCTCGGCTTGAGTATCTGTTGAAATGGTTAGTACATCAAGAGTTCTCGTCACTAAATATTGCTGTAATATTTTTAACATTTCATATATGTACATATGAGCAATCAAAACGTGAAGTTAAACACTGTTCCACATGGTGGAACACATGCTCTGAAGGGACTTTGGCTGTAGCATGGATATAAATGGGGTATTGTCTACTTTCTTCAGAAAAAAAAGCATATAGTCTGATAAAGAACCCAAAAAGGCACAGCACTATCACTTCACATGGGTTTTTTTTTTCTTTTTAAGCTCGTTGGTTTGTCCTTAAGTTCTAAAACCCTAAATACTTGTCCAAATATACAAAGCTTAATAAACCACCAGCAACGTATACTGTAAATTCAAAACACAGTTATTTTTAAAAAGCAACAAAGGACAGATGTCTCCTTTCTCGTGGCCAGAGCTACTCCAAGACCAAGGTCTCCACAAGAGGTTGTCTGCAAAAAGGGCTGGTTTTTAATGCTGCCCTGGCTGACTTCTTTGTCATTTGCTGAAGTTCTAGTTCTTTTCTTGGTACCTTCTTCCTCTTTCCACATTGTGGCAGTTCCTGCACCTCATCAGGAGGTCTCTCAAAACACCGCAGAGCTTCAAGTCAGATCCAGGTATCTTTTCACTAGGTCAGTGTGTGTGTGTGTATATTTTGTGTGTTAAAAATCTGGAAACTTCCCATGATGGGCAATTAGGAGTTTCTTGGCAAGTTTGGGAAAAAAACTTATTTGCTAGCAGGAGGATGTGGAGATGCCTGGTGTTTTCTGAGACTTGCTAAAGACTAGTTCAAGATCAGTAGCTTACAACCAGCAATCCAAAGCCAAAGTACAACTTTCCTTGAAGTCCACCACGCACACGTTTCAAGAGCTCTTGAGTTGCCATCAAGATACCAAAGTCTTTGCTGTGTTTTAATGAAAACTATTGCTTTTATTGCCAAGAAGTACAATGCAATATGCATTCATTCTCCTTACTTTTACAGGATTTTTACCAGGTTTGTTCTGGTAGTAGGTGGACGCTAGCAGAGTGTCCAATTTTTTCGGAAGGGCCTGTTTTCCTCCTTCCTAAAGATGCATTTTGTCATCTTATCTGCAAACTGGTTCTTGGTCTGACCAAGTCGCACCCTCTGTCTCCAGCCTCTGCCACAAGGTTTCTGCGATGGGGCACTGACTACATGCCCTTAGCCATCCCCTGCTTGTAGCAAGCAGGTGGTTTTATAGCTCCTCCACTAGGGTCAAAGGTTGGAAAATAAGCCATGAATTTTTGGGGTTGGAACAAAAATGAAAATTCACATGCTTTTCCCTTCGCTTCTCCCGCTTTCCATTCTCAAGCGAACTGCAGGGCAACTAATTCACCAAGACGTAGCCACTGTGTTGAGGGTCAACAGTCTCCATCATTTCACAATCAAAGAGTCCGGGCAGCTCTGAGAGGGCTAACGCTTCGTAGCTGGACTGCGACTCGTGAGACGCTGAGCTCCTCTGGGTGTCGGGCAATGCTACACTGCTCTGCTGTGCTGGGTCCATGGAATACTGGCACTGGTTTGAGTAGTCTGGCTCAGAAGAGGTGACGCCTGGCAATTCGCAAGTCTGATAAGGATATTGTAAGGACTGTGGCTGCTGCACTTGAATTGGTGACTGCAGCCGTGGCGAGCTGGGCATTGGTGATGGTGGCAACTGCTCCAGCTGTAGTTTCTGGTATTGGCTAAGGAAAGGGTCATATTGCATTTGTTCTGAGGAAGGCTCCATTACGGGGCTCAAGGGCTGCTGGAGGCTGAACTGTGGTGGTTGCTGCTGCTCCTCCTGGCACGGAAGGGGCAGCTGACTTGACCTTGGGTAGGAGCTCTCTGCTATTTGCATCTGGTTGAAATACGCCTGTAGCTGAGACTGCTTCTGGAGGAAGAGTCGCTTCTGATGCAGCCTGAACCAAGGACATCAAGAGTCACTACTTTTCAGCTTTTCAAGTGACAATACCCTCGGTGACCGACCCACCCCCGCCAGTCACCCCAACACCCCGCGTCTCCCCGGTGGTTCCGTAACCTTTGACAAAGCAAATCCCTGCCCCCCAGCCCTCTAAATGCCAGGTTGCTCTCATTTACAATTAGCTTGTCTAACTGCACATTGCTAATCAGGATGCACAGGAGGCTTTTCTCTCTTCAGCAAAGGTGAGGAGAGCAGCATGCAGCAGTGAGGTCTTTTTTTTTTTAAGCCTTCTGCAAGGTATACAATTTCCCCCTACTCTGTTAAAATTACACTGTGCTGGTCCAATAAATGAACCCAGTGCATTGTGGGGTACTATATATCTGTTTTTTAATTGTGTGCTACTCGCTGAACAGCAGTTCTCAGGAACTGAAGTTCAGTCTCCACAGTTGCTAGTGTGAATTAGTGCAGTTACCCTGTGATCTGTTTAGTGAACTGCATCTTCCCTACGGATTTTAATGACGCTTCCGTGCTCTTCGCATCCTGCTGCAGGCAGGATTTACAGCACAGTGCGGCTACACCGGAGGTAAACTTACCATTCCAGCAGCAGTGGCCTCGAACACACCAAACTGCTCTCAGCAGGCTGCCTCCTATGCTGGAAGCAGTGTAGCCACCTCTGTGCGGGCGGGCTAATTAGCCTAGTGTTGACTAATTGGCACTATCACTCAGCAGTACTAATTAGTCTGTCTCAAGTCCCACGTGCAGGTTGCTGCACTACCAGGGATGGTAACTTTACTGTATATGCGTGGCCTGTGAGTCTTATTTTGCAGCTATGTTTGGCAGACTCCCAAGATGCCAAAAACAATGAGATCTCAAACCGAGCCACGCGGTTCCTAGTGTGTCCTGGAAGAGGAAGTCTGTTCCCAACTAGGGCCCACCCCATCAAGGAAAGAGGACACCTGCATGGGGCTGTGGTTTAACTATTCTGGAAGCTAATGATGGGCTGGGAGCCCTTCTCTCTAGCATGCAAGCAGAAGTCCATGTTCTTCCCCAAGTAGGAGGCACGGATGGCCACTCCTGCCACGGCAGGGACCTCCAGATCACTTCACTCGAAAAGAGCAAGTACAGTTTTAATGCCTTCCACCTATCCAAGTCCCTGAGTCTATTCTGATTTTAACAGTCAAATTTAACTCCTGGGTTTAATGCTTTTCTCTCATGTTGTGCTCCTTTCACGCAGCAGTCAAAGCTGCTATGATGCTATGCTTCCATTATTGCATGTATGGTTTTTATTCAAGTATCTGCTTGGCGTAAGTACTCTTTTTGGTTTGGCAAACTTAAACCATACAGAGAAAACTGATGGTAACCAACAAAAATAAGTGAAAGAAAAGCTTTTTGAGATTTGTAATGAAGAGACAAGGGTTGTAGTATTGTAACAGGCAGGAGGACAGTGTCCTTCTATATTGACTGCAACAGCATGACAACTTATGGGAATTCTTTGTCTTTTCTCTGCAGTAAAACTATCTTGTCACAGACAATAATCAAGGGACACCAGGAATCCTGAGGGCTGAGACAGACTTCAACCATGTTCCAAGTTGCTGTAAATAAACAGACGAAGATCTGCGACTCAAGCTAAAAACAGGGGTATGGCAACGCAGGTATTAGGGTAGCCCTTGAGTAGTGTCTCTGTTCTCCAGTCAAAGCCAAACACACCTTCTCCCCCCAACACTTTTTTTAGTCGTCATTTTTTTGCTGAATCAGTCTTGTGGGCCTGTGCATTACAGAAATACCATTGTGGCTAATCTGTTTAATGCTTGCCCACGTACCCCCATTGCCTATGAACAAAGAGGTTCCTAATGCACAGCCAAACTTGCCCTTCTGTCAGGAACTGTGTTCCTGAAGGCCTTGGGATTCCCCTGTGAGTGTCCCCTGTTACTCCTGGGTGTACGCTGCATGCAAAATCCATGGTCCTTGTCCTCACCTGTGTTCCTGTAACTGCTGTTCCAAGCTTCGGGGGAGTTCTTTGCAGTACAGCTGGCAAGTGTTTTGGGCTTTGGAGAGCAGGCTGGATTTCTGTAAGGGCACCAAGGATTATTACTGGAGGGGTGATACTAAGTGCATTGGTTCTTGAATGCCCTTGAATCCAGGAGGAGACCAAACTGAATGAAAGGCTCAGCTGTATCACATTGCAGTGTATGAATTCTGGGCTCACATTCTCAAAGAGATTGCACCAATCTTGACATTGCAACTGAAGATACTAAGCAGTGGCTGAAAACCTGAGTGCTGATCAGGAATAAGGGTCGTCTAGTAGTAGCACCACACACCTGTAACTAAACAACTCTCAAGTTAAGTAATCTGTGCTACAATTTAAATCCACAGCAGGAGCAGGTGCTCTGCCCCCCTGAAAATTAAGTCCCGCATCTCAAAAATGGGCACCCCAAAAACAGCACCACCCCATATTAGAGCACATGCAAAAAAAGAAAAGAAGGCTGCCAACTGCCCTTTCTAGATCTTAAAGGTTCCACAAACAGTCAAGTAGCTTGTCATGAATTTAAAATAGCTTCTGAGTGTGCTTTTGTGTAGATATTTATCAGACAAGTGGCAAAAGATTATTATTTTTTTTAAACAGAACTTGGGTTCTTAAAGGAAAGCAGCAAAAATAAAGAGGAATTATCAACTGAGACAGACAGAGGTCAGAGACTCAGGATGTTTCAAAGGCCAGATCCTGGAGCACTTTAAGAGACTAATTATAAAAGAATGGTTACTGAAGTGCTGCTACTTGCAGTTCCTCCTGCGAGCACCATATCAGTAAGGGACTGAGAGGGAAGGCAGCAGCAGCCAAGCGGAGATGCATCTTTAACTGGGCTTGCTTTACTAGTGGGTAACCTGCTACTTTATTTTTTTCCCCCCTTTTTCTCACTGAGAACTGCAGCAACTCTCAGGCCGGATGGCTGCACAGTACCAAAAGCTGGGCTGCCACTGTGAAGCTGTCGTACCTGGAGTCTGTGCTGAAGGTATTGCGTCTCCAAGCTCTGCCGTCTGGATAGTAATTGGGGGTGTACACCATTAGGAAATGCCGAGACAGGGTCCTGCTGCTGTGATGTTTCCTCCTGGGAAGAGAAGTGAGGATAAAAAAAGACACAGGTAAACAATCGCAGACTCAAGCTAAATTTTCTGTGAAAGCCCTTTAAGGAGCAGCATACAGAGCCTTAGCTACTGTGATGGGGGCTCCAGTGTCACTGCCCTGCTGTGCTTGTTCACTGCTCTTGTAGCAGAAAAGATAAAGCCAGCAGGTCTCCTCCCTGTCATGTACAGAAGGCTTGTAGCTGCCTAGATTGAGACATGCAAAACGTTTTCTGGCACGGGGACAAAAGTCAGGCTGACCCCATGACTGTGTCTGACCCCAGTGCAGTGCCCTTGCCTCACTCTAACACCACAGACAAAAAGCTTTTTGATGGGAGCGGAGTGGGGTTGTGCATACAGGAGGCACTGCCAATTGACAAGAGGGCTGCTGACACAGCTGGGGAGCAAATGGCTGTCAACACACCAGCTCCATGAGCTTCACAGTGTCATACCCCTAGCAAGAGAGTCTTCTGAAAGCTTTCTGCATCTGGGGAGCGGCACCTTCTCACCTCTTCCCCCCCCGCCCCGCATTTGCTGCCACGCTGAGGGCTTTTCGGTATTGCAAGGGTAGGAACACTCTGCAAGGCAGACAATAGGTCCTATCAAATTATTCGATTCCTGGCAGCAGAACGAGGGAGAGCTCTGTTACACTAACTGCCTCCTGTTTCATTACAAAGAGGCAGCTAAGGGCCAATGGCAAAATAAAATCAAATGCAAGGCCAAGAGCTGAAGCCCCCTTGCCATGCTTAAAATGGCCGTTTGAGTTGTGTGCTCATTCATGCCAGCAGCAGCGCAGGGTCAAGTCCTGTATGGTTCTGTGCACATTGCAGACTACAAACCGAAAAAGGGCTGCAAGTCAGGAAGCTAAGAGCAGCCCCATAAGGCTGGCAAACACCAAACCACAAAAACTGAAGTGTTTACCAATGAGGGACAGAAGGGGGAATTGTAAGCACTAAATCCATTTCTTTCATCGCATGCTTGGTGCCTTGTATAGGACCAGCTCCTTGTGGCTTGTACAGCACCGTGCGCAGTCTAAACAGTTGTGTACCTGGGGGGGACTATTCACAAGGTCCTGCAAATGCGCAGCAGTTGATGTCAGGTTGGCCTCTTCCTCTGATCCCATCTGTTCATAGAGCAGCTGGACTTTATTCAGCTCCAAGATTCCTTTGGTTCGTGCCAGATTCTGAAGGTGCTGTCTGAATGCTACAATTCCTGGATGGAAATCAAGCAAAACAAGACCAGAGGAGACGCTACCGATAGTCCGTCAGCGCAGCTCAGTCACAGCCCCAGCTTGGGAAGTGAAATAACGAGGCACGCGCAGCCCCACGGTTGGGCAGGACTCCTGACGGAACAAGGGCAATAGTTACCTTGCGTGAGAGACGTGTCGGAGGCTCTGCGCCCCTCTCGGAAGCTGACGGGGGAGCGGTTGTGAGCCTCGCGTTTTTGGGAGGTCAGCGCCTGCATGGCTGGATTGGCAGGTCTCAGGCCTATGAAAGGGGGGGTCATTCTAGGCGCTGGCTGGTTGGCCAGCACCATTTCCTTCAGGGACGGGGTGTCCTCCAGGAAGTTGAGGTCCCTCTGAATGGAGCCCATGTCGTACTCGGAGTCGATGCTGCCCAAAGACTGGTTCTCATCTAAAGAGAAGACTTTCCCTTTGAGAAACAACAAAGGCAGGATTAAATGGAAAGTCCTGTAATTTAGCAAAGCAAAGGAAGTGCCACAGGCTTCAGCAGTTCCCATCAGCTGTGTCTCCTGCGACTGCCTCAGAGGAAATGGAACAAAACCCACCAGCTTTATAAACAAAGTGACTTAAATTATTTAACACTTCCCATGCTGGAGTGGGTCACACCACCCTGCTGCTGATCCTGGGAGGGAAGACGCTTGTTTAGAGAGGAGACGCAGCTTTCCAGTCGGCCATTACCCCCGAATGCTCTGCAGACGACATAGCACTGACACCTGCCATTGAAATACAGCCATCTCTGGGGCAGAGCACAGCAGCTGCTGCACAGGCACGGCCCACAACTCTCTGGGCGAAGAACAGAATTGCACATCCAGGAGAAGTGGCAGTGAGAGGGGAGAGAGGCAGGACAAAGTGACCTGAACTGGGATGTGGGGGAGGCAGTGAGAGAACAGCCCACCTCTTGCAAGAAAGGCAACAAAATCTTGGCTGGCACAGGGGGAAGTGGACTTGGCTGTAGAAAGCTTAGCAGCAGCACACCCAGGAGCTGGCTCCGCACTGCTGATTCTGGTAGACATCCCCAGTGCTGCCTCCTGCTCACACTGTTTCCCAAGGGACTTCCACTCCAGTCCTGGCCAGGTGCCACTGAAGCTGGGACAGGTGACTGGCCTATGCCCCAAACTGACATGGCTGCATCATCTCATTGGCACTACGGTATCAAAGATACTAGCAGGGACTTCTAGATTCTTTGTAGGGACTTCTAACAGCAAGGAATTAAGTATTTTGAGAAAATTAATTGTGCCAAAAATACCTAGATTTAAGCCGCCTGGTATTCTTCATTCTCTGCTCACTGCCACTAGGATGGGATTGTGTTTGCATGAGCCAGGTGTGAATTTGCTCCCTTTTTGCCTCTATGTTAACCAACAAACAGTGTTGCTTCTCATGCCCATCCCTAGCATCACTGGGATACAAGCCAAACTAGTGTCCATCCAGAACTTGAGAGCCTGAGTGATGTTAGAGTCTGAATCGGAGACTGACAGCGGTCTTTGACTTCCGTACCTGTGCCTGGCATCATGACCAGCTGGTTGGTCACTTCAGCCAGAGTGTGACGTCTCTTTCCACAGCGGGTTGCTTGGAGAGCCGCGAAGGCCTGTGCAGGGTCATCTTCTGACTCGCCTTCCGTCTCGATCCCCTCGTCGATGGAGGTTTCCATCATGCTGGTGGGCAGCGACTGGCATCCTTTCCTCATCATGATAGGGGGCACGGGATCCAGCAGGCAGCCATTTATCTAAAGGTTGCAAAAAAAGGAGGACAGAGCATTCAATTACCAGTCAGCAGAGCCTCCCTGAAGAGCAAGAAATCTCCGGCTTGGAGTGTGAGCGGGCAGAGGCTCAGAGAGCAGCCAGGCCAGACTCAAGACAGCCTGCATATTAATGCCTCTGTAGCCTGCTGAGTTCAGAGACACATCCCCCTCCAGTGAATCACTGCTTCACCTTATTTCCAAGTCACTGGTGGTGGTGGAGCCTCTGCAGCAGAATGACTGCCATTTGTATAAAGGTGTAATTTTGTTGGGATTTTTTTTTTTTTTTTTTTATAACTCAGAAAATCTGCTCCAGGTTCAGCCGCAAAATATTTATACTGGGGGAATGTTCAACATTTGACTGTTTTCTCAGTTTGCCCATTGTTTATCTTGGAGTGCAATAAACAAGCAGACGAAACTGTCTCGCCGCACCGGGCGCTGCAGTGTCCCTACAAAGCTGCGTCGCAGCGTGTTCTGCTGTGGGTGTTTCACGCCCTTCCCTCGTTTCTGCTCGGACGGGGCCCTTCGCTTCAAGGGCCCACGTGGCTTAGCTTTTGTGTCTGCTGATGTGCAGATGCCTGAAGCTTAACTGGGTTGAATAATGAGGATGAACAGCATCAATGTGTTCACAATGGGTCTACGTTTTGGTTCTGTAATTGGGAATGGTAAAAGAAATAGCAATGAGCTACTAACTGGAGCCTGGGCTGATTCACAGTTGGGTCTTTAGAGTGCTTTTTAATACTGTATAAAGGGCCCTAGGAGCTACTGGCACGGTGTCTCTCTCTCTCTTCTGGCAGG
>NW_017728980.1:13717845-13718994 GCF_001723915.1 Gavialis gangeticus | reverse complement strand
GGTAAAAGAAATAGCAATGAGCTACTAACTGGAGCCTGGGCTGATTCACAGTTGGGTCTTTAGAGTGCTTTTTAATACTGTATAAAGGGCCCTAGGAGCTACTGGCATGGTGTCTCTCTCTCTCTTCTGGCAGGATCACCGTGTGTGAAAATAGATTATTTCAAAGTTAAATCCACTCTTGTTTATACTGGATGTTGTTATTGAGGCTTTTAAAAAAATGTAAGCATACATTAAATTTGAATTTATCGGAACACAGAATGAGGCTAAACTTAGAATAATCACATAGACTATTCTTGCAAAGCATGTTTGCTGCCCAAATTTTAGAGAATGTCTCTCTGCTGAATTAATGGAAATGCAAAGTACCTGGAACCTGAGTCTGTTGAAATGCTAAATCAGCCTGTAATAGCAGCAGCTTCTCCTACAGGTGTACAGAACTTTCTTCTTCTTTCCAGTTTATTCAGTCAAGTTAGTTCAGTTTAATTACTGGTTCAAATTGGAAAAACTGATAAGGAATTCGGTAAAAAGGCATGAACACTTGTTTTCCTCCCCAATCTAGGAATAAAAGCAAGGGCGGAGAGGATGAGAGCTATTCGTTTTAAAACACTGAAGGATTAATAACCAGAAACACCCAGTTCAATTCAAGCCTATGGAAAACACTTCTGTAGTTTAAATTCAAAACATGATTTGACAAATGTATGTAAGAAAATGCATTCAAGCATCTGTAAGATGGTTTTATATAAACTGACTCCTGTCTGAGCATTTTAATTAATTTCTACTTCTATTTCTATCTGAATACAGCTTGAAATAAGGCATTGGTAAAGGACTGATCATCTGTCTAGAAAATAGAAAAGAATGTATGGTATTTTTTAATATAAAGTAAAAGTGAAGACTGAATAAATGCATGGTAAGCCATATGCATCCTTAAATGTATACAGATAGCAGAGATCCTTCTGATTTGCCAAAAACAAGAACCAAATTTAGCATGAAGGCTGTATTTAGTTGCAAATCAACTTTAAAGATCAGCTGGCCTTTAGAAAAGCTGCAAGTACAACTGCAATAAAAGCCTGCCTATTAAACACAGGTGTTTTTGCTTGCTGAATTAGATCCTTCCATCTGAGGAAGATTAACTTGAGTAACAGAACGCCCCCC
>NW_017728980.1:13696524-13717738 GCF_001723915.1 Gavialis gangeticus | reverse complement strand
TGGGTAAAAGAACCCCCCCCCCCCCCCCAAATCTCAAATCTTTCCTACCCCAGGGCTCTTGGGTATCTACCAAACTGATGTGGCACCTATAAGACACTGTATTTTCTTGTGCTGGTGTCCAAGCTGGCTAGAGTAGAGATGTCCAACTGAGCTCAAGAAGCCAGGGTCTAGTTTAGCAAAGACTGTGGGCAGAAGCAACCCCACCACTGACATATCACTGATCAGCTGTAAGATTTCCAGATTCTTGACGGTTTTGGAAGAAACAATTTAATCTTCAGTTCCTGATGAATAGAAGATACCAAGCAATTTTCAATACCTGCCTGACACTGAAGCTTGAACTATTAAAAAGGAAAAGCCTAGCATGCAGAGTGGTTCAAAAACTTGAGAGGGATTCCTCCCACTGCCTAGAGCCTGCAAAGTGAAGTGATGCTTGAGTTCTCCTCTCCTCTGCATTTTTAAGTCCTTCCAGGCACTTGATAGGAATTACCTCCCTCCTCTTCACTAATCCCCAGACATTTAAGTGGCTGCAATTTGACAAAGTCTAGTTCTCAATGGAATTTAGTCTCATCAGATTAACTTCAAAGTTAGTTAATTGCTGAACTGTTTGGGCTTGGCTAGCTGTCATATCTCCAAGGACATCACTTTTTTCGGAAAGCCCCATAGGCTTTTCGCTATATAGTCCCTCTCAACCAGGAATTTACTTGATTAAGGCTTTGAGTAAGGAGCACTATAAAGCCAGATGGAAGTGACCGGCCTGGAAAAGGGTGAGCTTTCAGAGGTGCTCAGATGCAGGGCCCATGTACTGGACTTTGGCAGCAGTTCTCACCCCAGCCCCAGTGTGGTCTCTGCTGGAAAACAATCAGTTCATCATCTTCTGGCTTTGGGACTTAGCCTGGCTGTCCCCAGTATGGTGCTAACCCTGTTACAGGTTCCATTTAAGGCACGATGGAAACCAGCCATGAAAATATTACTTTTTTTTGCGTAATATTTTTATGGCTGGTTTACTAGTTAAGACACAGTTAACAGACTGGTCATATCTGAAGTGTAACATCTGGCAGAAGCCTATGTTAAAAATGGAATTCTCTATACCTTTGCCCTCCCCTGATGGAAAAGAAGCAAAGTCATGTGTTGGGATTGATGCCCAGGACAGCTGGAGTTATCTGAATGTATCCAGACTTTACCCATGGTACGTACTACTAGGATTAAATCTACTGCAATTTAATTCTTAATTTCTGAAGCTTGGTGCAGTTTTCTATATAACATCTATAAAGAGGTTTAAACCTGCCTGGGCAAGTAAGCTTTGTACCAACCAATTCAAGATTTACTCTGCCTCTTAGCTGGATGGCTATTTTCTCTTTCCCACATGCCACCAAGTTTCCTTCTGCTCACACAGGACAGGACAGCCTCTAGTCCATCTATGGCTCTCCTTAAATCAGCTGGAGATTGAGTGCTAGAGCACTCTTCCTGAGGTGAGAGCCTGGGTCTAATAACAGGCATGGTAAACACAAAGCACAAACCTGATAAAATTGAGGATGTTATCTGAAATAAAAATGATGGAGTTCAATAAAGACTACTGCAAAATGCTATGGTCAGATGGAACAGATGCCTGGGCTGCTATACCCTGCACTGCAAGCTGAATGAATCAGCACCATAATACAAGCTAGCTGATAGCATACTGGATGCATTGGCAGGAATACAGTACTGGCAAAAGCTCATCTGGACTATCATGCCTAGTTTTGGGCACCGCACTTAAAGAAAGATGTAGACAAATTAGAAAGAGTTCAGAGGGGAAGCAACAAAAGAAAGCAGAGGTCTAGACTGCATGCCATGGCAGGAAAGGTTGGAGGAACTGGGTTGGCTTAGTCTGGAGAAGAATGGGTGGATCTGATACAAAAAGGGCTGCTGCAAAGAGAATGACGACTGATCAACTATTCTGCATCTCTGGGAGGCAGGATGACGAGAAAAAGTCTCAGATTGCTACAAGGGAGTTAGATGCTGGGGAGAACTTTGTGAGGATGGTTAAGACCTGGGACAGGCTCCCTAAAGAGAGGTGAAATCTCTGATGCTTTTTAAACACAGGTTAGAAGCCTGTTTCTTAGAGTTGGTTTAGGTAGGGTAGTCCTACCCTGAGCAGGGCCCTATCTTTCTAAGACGTTACGAATTATATGAGCTATTGTAGCTGGCTGGAGGCATTTGTTTGCTAGGGTGGTGCATCCAATCCCTGGCTGAGGAGTCTGGGGGATATCTGCATTATAAGAAGGGGCTTTTATATACATTCCTTACTAATGCTAGTCAGTATTGTGCTAATGTCATTTTCTGACAGTAACCAAACAAGAACAGGCAGAGGTCAGTCAAATTCCAGGGCTATACTGCAGAGCTCGCATTGTTTGTTTTATAGGAAAAAAATTAACCAACAGCCCCAACTATCATTATTTTTTTAGCACAGAAGACCATTCCCCTTGTCCAAGCATTTGCTAGAGAGCTAGGTATCCAGGTTGTAGCCGCATTGGTCTAGAGGAAAAGGCAAGAGCTATAAACTTGACTGAAACCTCTGAATGCGGTCCAGAGCAAAGCCGTATTCGCCCAGGAGAGCTGTTCCCAATGCAAGCTGGAAATGTTGTGGGTTCCAGTTATTAAATGCATGAGAGAAGATGACACCCAGAGTCCTGTGAGCCTCTGCCCTGGCTTCAGCTGCTGGAATCCCTCTTGGTGTCATGGTGTGGGCTTGGGGAGGGGACCAGCATTTTGTTTAAGACAGGGAGATAGCTGATTCCTGTCGCTTTTTGTACTGGGAAGATGTATAGTGAGAGACCTCAAAGAGCCTCCCGCTGCCACAGGGGATTCTGCAAAAATAACACCCCCCCCAGTGCCAGCCTGATGTCTCCCTAGAGGCACTGCTCAACACACTGGAAGATCCAGCAGCTACATCTCTATTGAAGCCACACTGACGGGTCCCAACACCTGCACTGACTGGCAAAGTCTGGTTCTCAGTGGTGGTAACAAAATTAAAAGACCTCTTACTGAGGGCTCAGATCCAGGCTGCCATGTCTGAAGGCATGTTAGTTGGCCATGCCCTAGCCTAAATTTCCCCTCTGGGCTAAATATGGCCAGCCAGAATGGCTTCAGACACAATGCTCTTTAGGCTGCAGGCTGAAAAGAGAGCTTTTCAGTTGTATTAAATTAACTCGATTAAGCTAACGCAATTGGAAAGCCACACCCTGTTTGCTGCAAAGAAAGACCTGTTGGTCTTTTTTCTCATGTGCTTAATAAGGATTTATTGTTTGATGTTTTGTCACCAGGAAGTACCACTCAGGGATGGACTTGCTGCTCTGGTACCAGTGTAAACCATGGAGGAGCACTGCTAGCTAATATTTACCAAGGGGGTGGCCAGGGAGATGTGATCTGACAAGTCAGGTACTGAATGCTTTCCTGATGCTGGCTTACAGGCTTGGAGAAGCAGCACTGCAAAGTGGCAGAGTGCATGCTACCTTTGCCTCTCTGGCTCTAGGAATAAAGAACCTGTTTGCAAATAAAGTAATGCTATTTCACACCTGAGAATTAAGCACTTCCAAGCTCTGTCCCGCGACACCTCCGGCATCATCAAAAGTAAAATATTCTGCAGTTAGCACTTAGTTAACAATTCTGCTGCTGCAGCATCTAGAATTGAATCCAACTTCCCTTCTGATAGCTGGGTTAGCCACGGACCAGCTATACCCAAAAATCAGATCCACGACTCAGAATAAACAAAGAGTAGATCTACTGAATAATACAAAAAGGCCATTTTTTATACCGTTCTGACTTCCAATAGTTTCCAGATTGTAGGGCAAGACAACAGGCTAAACTTTTGATATCACGTGACCACTCACCAAAAGGCGACTGCTGAAAACAGCTGATGGGCTGTTCTCAAACACTCGGCTCTTTCCAAATATACATGTTAGGGGCCAGTAACATCATGCACATGCTCACAGCAAACAAGCTGGGGATTCAGATTCTAATAAAGAAAGGACTTTGGGTTGTTCAGTCTTAGCTGGGTGTTCCCCCTATGGTCCTGGCTCCTGTTCTTTAGAAAGTCTGCTCCTTCTCAAAGACAACTGTATGGGGCAGTGCAGCAGACTGGAAGGGAGCAGGAGAGGAGGCTGCCGCAGGTCAGAGTCAGTTTGCATGAGGGGTCGGGGCTGGACCTGCAGGCTCGAGGTGCGCTGGCAGAGCCAAAGCTTCGGCAGGACCTGGCCACTGCCCTGCTGTGCTTTCACCACTGCTCTTAGGTCCTTGGACTTTTATCAGTACTAAATCTGTGCACAAACAAAACTACAGCAACTGTCAGTACAGGTGCAAGGGTCTTTTGTTCATATTCAAATAGGACAAAACTGCCGCCTGTGGTCTCCTATGCAAAAGTGGTAGGGCAATAAGTCAATTGGGGAACATTATTTTCAGCCCTTTGGTATTTTGAAAACAACCTGTCAGCACTGGCAGTTGCTATTTGACACAATGGTCATAGCAGCAGCCTGTGTTTCACTGCCTCTGGAAAATATTTACAGCACTGTGGTGAATAGCTATAAATATTTTGGGCTGGTGGGATAATATAAGGACGGTATTTACAAAGAACACCGCTTGATCTGTCGCCTGATATTTTAAGTCAGTGGCTCAAATTGTTTCCATGAAGTGGATTATCTCTCATGCAGACCCCTCCCTTCCTACTTGTGGGGCATCTATCCATCATGCATCTAAAGTTTTTAAACATCACTGCAGTGGATTTCATGGAGTCTTCGCAAGGCAAAAACTCTTGCTTTTCCCCTTTGGCAACAACAGCTTCATGGCAACAAATATAGCTTCCTACTTGGAAAGCGTAATATATTTTACAGTGCATTTAATACACAATTCAGCTGCTGGAAAGGAAGAGGAAAGCCAACATCACGGGACCAAGTGGCACTCTGCAGTCCACTAATGATACAGGGGTCATGCTTTGAGAAACCGTGACAGACAAGCACATAAGAACATAATAAAAGTGTCATGGATCGGGTCAGACCATAGGTCCATCGAGCCCAGTACCCTGTCTCCCGCAATGGCAGTGTGCTGCAGTACACAGCTGTGGCAGTGCCTCTAAGGCAAGTATGACTTGACCCCACACTGTCATCTCTGCATGGGGGTCTAGGCTGTCCAATTTAGTTTGTAAAGGGTGGTGCAAGACGGCTGACTCAGTAGGCTTTCCACTGGAAGAGACTCCGCATGGATCCATTTGGGTCAGTGATGTGGAAAAAAGATCCAAAATAAATCTTACTGTCGACAGCTAACCATCACCAAGTAATAACCCATCAGAGTGGCAAGCGGGAGGTAAAGCCCCGGTGAATGTGCCATACCAAGATTAAAATCACGCTGCCGTGACAGATGCACAAGAACAACAAAAATGAGCACATGAGGATGAGGCTTCATGGAAACATTTCCATGAACAACCTGCATCCCCATCACAAGAGCTCCCAAGTTCTCTCCCTCGTGCCAGCTTGCCTCTCTCAGCTATAGACATCCCAGTGTGATGGCAAAATGCATCAAGCTCACTTCATTGCAGCTCCCTTCAGAGAGCGGAGCTGTAGCCGTACAGTTGTATGGCCGTGGAGCCGTCGCATCCTATTAGGGGAGTTCAGTTAAGTGTGTTAGCTGTGGAGGTGTGGGAGGCCTACACAAAATCTTCCAGTCTGATTACAGGAAACAAAATCCATTAAATGGGACTGCAATTCTACACGGTCTGCAGAGCTGATTTCATACACGTTTCTAGCTACAGGAATGGCCTTGCTGAGAAGATCAGCTGCAAGCCCTTTGAGACGCTGCTGTTCGAATATTTTCTGACAGCCTGAAGGTCCTGCAGGCTATTTATCCATCGAGAAAAGAACTAAAAGAAAAAAAACTATCACATACATACGCTATCATGCTTATGTCTGCCCATTTTCCTATAATTCATAATAAGCCAAGCAGAAGAACAAAATCCTAAGTACATTTAGCTAGTAATACAAGCTAATTCTTAAGGTCCATATGGCCTTCTCTTCTCATCCGTCTACTGTTTTGAACAAAAATATATACATCACCTGTGCAGTCTCAGCACAAAGAGGACTGAAGAACAGCGTGCGTTTGAGAAGTAGGAAACACCTGTGTGGTAGACGGATTTGTTTTCCTAAACAGCACCCCGGGGTGTTTGGAAAGTCTGAATGAGACCCATGGGAGCCAGGTAAATAAGCAGGCGACAAGTACAGCTACCACAGGTGTGAGCAGTGAATTCCCTTTTTGCCCATCGCTCACCTCCCCACGTGCAGTACGGGTGTGCGTGCAACGTCTACCTCGCAGAACAGACATGTCGTGATCCAGGGAGGTAGGTGAAAAGAATTCTTTGGCCATGTGTATCCTTACTTGCCCTTTCCCCGCTAACCAGTCTCCCCCATATCATGGTCTAATGGGCTGAACACCCTGCAATGATTCAGGGGGTCGTCTATGCAGAATGTATGAACTCTTGTTTGAGACTCTACACTGCATATGGACAGAAAGGTGACTGTATCAAGTCTGCAAGTTGCACTATATTCATCAGGCCTGTCTCTTCTCACCTTGCGCCTCAGGATGACGTTACAAGAAGCGGTGAGGTTAATAAAGCATATTTCCTCTGACATGAAAATACAACTGAACACAGAGCAGGCTTGTAGCCTGGAACACAGGACTGAAAGGGACTTCTTGGGTCATCGAGCTCTCTACAGAAAGCTCTGCTTTGATGGCTAAGCCACCTCCTATTTCCTGTGGGATAAGAGCATGCACCAGACAAGGCCAGCTGGGACCTGCCCTGTAAAGAGCCAGTATGAATTACAGTTAATCCACTGAAGTTGACAGAGTGAGAACCCAGCTCTAGCTCAAAAGCGTTTTCCATTACGAAGGTGACATACCCCAAACGCAAAGGCTTCTAATTAATTCATGCGAGGCTGCAGGTATTTCTAATATCAAACGTGCTAGGCAGTCCCAATATGAACAGCACCAATATCCCTATAATTTCAGAGACCGAGGGCTTGGACACACAGGTTACTATGAGGTGAGTTACAGAGCATTGGTTACTCTGTGATAACTGCCTGAAGCGCACAGAAACAGGAGGTAGCTGACCCCTCGATGGAAGCTGATCAAACTCCCCTGCATTTCCCACAGACCAGCCAATGCACTTTAGCTTTGCTTGCCTTATGGCAGTTTGTTGCGTGCACCCATGTACAGAAAAGGACGCATAACTCCAAGACGTACCTTTGGTGTATCAACTCTCTCTTCCTCCATGAAGGCTGACTCCGCCTGGCAGCTGGATGGGGGGAAGGAGAAGACTTCTGCAGCAGAGGTTGAGGGCAGACCCGGAGACCTCAGCAGCCGTACATTCTGTGAACGCAAGTTCACAGAAGCCGCCACAGCTTGTGCCTGCAAGAGTCAACAAAACCAAATGGAATTAAGTGGAAACCAGGAAAAAAGGAAACACAGCTCATTGCAAAAACCCCCTAACACCCATGACCAGGACTCCTCTGATTCTAGCTGACCCTAGTCAAGTTTTGTGTTGGATAAAGGGAGATGCACACTGTTTGAGTGACCTTCCTTCAAGGCCACTGGCATACTGAGGTCATAAGCACTAAAGGCACAGCCCAGTTCCTAGGTAGGGAATATAATCTATTCTTCCCGGAGAAATGCCTCATCCATATAGTCTTTTGAGCTCATTAAGCAAGTTGCTGTAGAATGATGAACAACAAACATTTGTGCTGCACAAAGGGATAAAAAGGGGCAAAATTCTTCCATTGTTCCTTGGGGACAGCGAGCAGAGTCGGCTCTGCCACAGCCTTAGGTTGAGTCACAGGATGGTGTAACACAGGCATGGGTGATGTGGTGCAATCGCACATCTTGGGCCAAGGAGCCACACAAGACATTTGAAAAACTCAATAAATATTAATTGCAGACTCAAAGGCTGGGGTAGACTGATGGGAGCTGTAGTGCAGACAGCACTCCAGTCACTATTTTACCATAAGCATGGTAGCACCAAAGCTGGACACAGATTTGCCTACACCAGGTTCCTAGCTCTACAGCTGAACAAGAGGCAGGCTCAACAGGCAAGTGGTGGTAAAGTTTCTAGTGCAGACACATCTAGTGTCATTTGTGTCTCAGCCGTCTCCTTCAAACTGCCAACCGGCATATGGGTACGTTCCTTTGGGCAGTCGTGCGCCAGACTGGTGCTTTCAGACCTGATGCAGTTTAATGCCTTCCACTTCAGGGAATCCAAACCAAGCAAAATGTCCTGCAACCCAAACCAGAGCCACTCTGCCTCCTGGAAAAGCAGCCGGAATGAAAGAAATACCGAGAGCCACTAGACTCAAGCACTTCTAAATGCAACAGCACTCAGCATGTGGGAGGGACCAGGAACATGAAAGAATATGTATTTGATGCTGTTACAATCTACAACTCATCTTAGGCCAATTCAGTTAACGAGGTTAAGTCTTTCATGTTGCCAGTTGTGCATTAATGGAAATCAGAGGCAGCGCAGTATCTCTGCACCTTAACGAAACGGCGGACGGAAATGTAAAAGCAACTCTAAGGGACTGACTGAGACAAGGCAGGACAAACTGGATGCTACCTGTTTGTCTTGGAGGAAATCACCAGGGAAAAAAAGTGAGAGTGATGAAGTGGCAAAAAAAGAAGTGCCCTGGAGCCTGCACAGATTCCTTCAGTTCTGCAAGTGAACGCAAAAGACAGAGCAGGCAGCTTTGGAGTGGAGGCACCAGAGGGGTCAGCTGCATAGGAGTGAGCTCCCAGTTCCCAGGGGTATGCTGATAAAGAGCACGTGACACCCGCGTCTTCAGTCATTAGTTATTCGCCACAAGGAATCTACTTGCACAGAGGAGCTCGCAGCTCTGGGGAACCATCTCCAATAGGTTCAGCCAGCTGTGCTGAGGGATCCCTAGAGAAATTAGACACTTGCTGGGTCTCAGGAGAAACCAGTGCTGGTCTCAACAGAAACACCATGTATTTAACAACAAGCACAGGCACCCCTGAGGCACCATGTGTCTGAAGGCAGTATGGTCTGACTACCTGGAGCTCAGATACCACAAGGAAACAATGCCTTATGTGTAACATGATATAAAACTACACAGCTCGGCCCTAATGATTTGTCTTGGGCATCTCCTGACACTTTACTTCTCCCCACTGTGCTCTAAAGGAGACTGAGTCAGATAACTGGCCTATCTCAATTTGGCTCTGAAGAGAGACACACACAACGGGCAACAAATGCTTGGGATTAGGGATCCCAGGAAGGACAAAGGTTCCTCTGCATGGAGATACCAAGGACTGAGACCTCACTAGACCAGAACATCCTGTCCAGTCCTCAGCCCCTTCTTGGCCTGAAACGAGGAGTTACCTTGGCGACTGTTTGTTCAGCAATGGTGCTGGGCCGACGCTGGCGAGCATCGACCCTCTGCTCCACGGGGAAGCTGCTCCGATGTGACTTGAGTCTCTCCACTAACAGGTAATAGATAGCAGCAAAGTGGTTATAACTCTTGTTCTGCAGTGACTGAAAAAGAGAAGTGCAAAGGTTTGAATGCAGGCATGTCATGTGTATTTCACTTGTTCCTAGGGGGGAAGCTGGGAGGGGAACTGGAACATCCAGGCTCCAAAACCACAAAATAAGGAAGTAGGTGGAAACTGCACTTCAGCAAAATCAAAACAAAACACTTGAAAGGTGACAGGGCTGCAAGCAAGCATCACAGTGATCAACTGGAGGAGATGAAGTTCCAAGCCAAGCGCCAGGCAAAGAGAGCATCAGCCTCTTAAGACTCAATGGCCCTTATAAGTTGACAAGACCAAGTAGTTGCAGCTGCATGTGGGAGCTTGCTGTGGGGACATCTGCATAGATACTCAGAGTCGGGCCTTGAGGTTGCTTTCAAAGCCCCCAAGCTGTGGGAGTTGCCTTCTGCATCTATATCTGACCATATAGTTCGCATTAAAGATATCCACATTATACTGCTTATTTTCTTAAGTAAAGCCCTCCTGAGTACTGGCTTGCAGACTGCAGACAAACTACTTCTGCTTGAGGCCTGCATATCTGGGTAAGGCACAACCCTCAATGCAGAAAGGGCAGGCCAGGAAGTGAGCAGCTGTAGGACGGACACCGTGCCCTGAAGCTCCGCAGTTTTTCCAGGGTCGGGCTGGAGTGCTGCTGGAGGTCCAGCTTAGGACTCTGCAGTCTGCACATTTGGTGGCTCTGAGGTTTAGGTTGGCCTTCCCTGTCAGTGCGGAGCCCACGCTCCTCCTTGCCATGATACTTGGTGTCTGCTCATCTCAGTGGGGGCCACATTCTAGGGCTCCACCATGAAGAGCGCCCCTTCCACACCCCGGGGCAATGGAGCACTAAGTCCTGGTGTGTTGAGACACAAGCCTTTTGTGGCAGGAAACTTAAAAAAACTGCAGCCTCCACATGGGCTAAAAATACCACCCGTTCTGAAGGAAATGATGGCACCGACTCCATAGGGAGCCTTTCAGCTTTTATTTCTGGGCAGAGGCACGATTTGGAATCCAAGAGAGACACTGGCAATTGCTTGCTGCTTTTATGCTCCCTTTGACTTTTCTGAAATGCACGCTCCATTCTTTCAGAAGCTGAAAACCTAGCTACTTTGACTTCTGAGTTTGCCCCTCTCCATTTGACAGGCAATGATTTCCCCAACACCACACTGTGAATCTAATGGAGCACAGTGTCTGGCTAAGAATCAGCCTTGCTGGCATGAAGATCCCTGTAAGAGGGGTACTTGTAAGCTACACGCTCTCTGCATCCCACTAGCCATTTTAAATGGAGTGCAGATTTAAATGTAGTGTAGCTCATTGCAAAGCCTTTCCGCTCGCTCCACCATACATTGCCATGTGACCCAATACCAAATATCTGGAATTGCATATTAATTCAATTAATAAACTAAAAGATCTGCATGCAGGACTGGAGGCTCTGGGACATACAAAATGAATGCATTGAGCTGGGTTCCAATTCAGACTCCTAACACTAGTAAAAGTTAGGCTGCTTCTTCCCATCCCCCATTTTGATATGATCTGTGCGCTTTCTGCTACGACTGGCAGAATTTGCATGGGGGGAGCCTGGGCCTGAAGGCCAGGACAGAGAAGGACTGATGAAGCTGTTTGTGGGAGCACTGCACAACATCTGCCCACAGCACACCTAGCATGAGCAAACACTTTCATTACTGAAAACTTTCCCTACAAGGGACTCTCGAAAAACTCCTCTGATCTCTTCCATTTGTCAGTCACAAAGAACTGGGGGCCGGATCTAGATAGAGCAGCTGCTGCACATTTCAGAAGGCTTACATTTTTCAGGATCTGGGGCAAAAACTCCTGTGACTTGTGCCAGCCCTGGTGAAGGTCTGTGCAGAGACACACCAGCAGTCTGACTTGGTCGCAAGTGTAGGGAAGGCCATTACAAGGAAACTCAGGTAACGTCTAGACTAGCAAAGCAGGAACGAGCTCCCCCTGGGATAAAGTCTTTCTGGAAGTCGATTTTACCTCAATCGTTTTCTGCTGGTCTATTCCAAGGCTGTGCATCAGCCGCAAAACCTGCTCATTATACTCTCCAATGGAAGGCTCGTTCTCCTGCCCTTGCGGATAGAGAATGGGTCTCTGCACAGGAACTTCTATTAGCATCCACTTGTGCTCCTTAATCTGAGCAATTGTCAGCCTCTTGGATGGGTCTAGGACCAGCATCCTCCTAATCAGGTGCTCGCATTCTGTTGGGATAAAAATAAGGTTAAGACAGGAACAGGCCGCTCCCCCATCAGCACAGGGTTGTGCTGCAAACACAACTCATCTGACACTTACTGAGGCAGCAACAACAACAGGAAGCTGCCTGCCTTTTACCTTGCGTCTGTTCTCAATAAGTTTCCTGAAAGTTAAAATTACCGTTCAAGCCCAGGCCTTGGATGTGCAGCAAGAACAAGATCAACTCCTTTCAAATGTGCCAGTTGGTGAGTGAGGCCATTACTCCTAGGCAGCTCCTGTCCAAAAGGCCCATTAGTACTTAATACCCTGAGAAGCCACTTGCTATATTCTAAGCACAGTGCCAACCTTAACTGAAGATGCCTCACCAAACCTCTGCAGCACAGGGCAGAACCCATCCTTCCACCCCTGCCAGCTGGAAAAAACGCCGCAGGAGGGTTGAAATAATTAGCCCAAAGCCATGAACTGGGGTTGGAATACTGGACTGTCTTTTACACCAGACCCCAAAGGCACAAATTTAAAGGATTAAGCTGCTTCTGTAGTTGAGCATCAGTGTAGGCACTGGCTTGAAGTCTGAGCTTTCACCCAAAAGCCATGGAGACACTCTAAGTTTTGGCTGCAAAACTGACTCTGAACACACACGGCTGCTCTTGCTTTCTGACACCCCAAAGTGCCGGGCAGGATTGAAAACCCTGGTTTAAAGCTGCAACGTCTTTCAGGGCTCAGAAGGGGAGGGTAGCATTAGCTGGGGCTGCAGTTTTATGTAATGAGAACACAGTGCATTAAGCTTCAAACTCAACAGCCACGTTTGCAGCGGAGCACTTTGTGCCTCCAGTGCTGTCGCTACAAACGGACTTCCTCAGGGGCGGGCAGGGTCAGCCCCGCGTACGTTTTTGGCTATTTATTCCTGTGTTTACCTCAGTGGGTTTCAGCACTGTGCTAACGGCTCACAGCCCTTCCCACTCCTTGCAAGATGGTTTCAGCAGTAACAGCTGAGCTGGAAGTGAAACCCAGGGTGCATCTGCACTGCAGTCTCAGAAGCAACTGCAGCCCATGTAGACAAGCTCCAGCTAGCTTTAAGCCAGCTAGCTCAGGTACTGCTGGTTGTGCAGCCACACCAGCACGGAGCTCGGTGCAGGCTGCAAAACCAGCCCAAGCAGCTGGGTGAATACCAGGGCAGTCAGCCCACAAAGAGCTCTGAGCTTCTACAGATAGCCTGCTTGTGCTCAAGCCTGGCAGTCTGCAGGTGGTTTGGATGGTTAACACTAGTTGCAATCTCTGTAGTGAGTGCACTGTGGATGTATCTTGAGAAGGCAGAGCATGGACTACGAAGCAAGAGGCAGGGGAAGGCTAAAGGGAGGGGCCTTGGGTATGTCTTGTGTGGCTGTTCTTGGGCTGGTACCAAAGGCCATTCACTATCAAGGGGAAAGAAAGACTAACATATGTTTTCAAAGAGGATTAAAGAGTTCATGACACCTTTGATGTAAAGGGAACTGAGACTTTTTTAAAAAAAAATTGGAAAATTAAAAAAAAAAAAGTGTAAGGTTCAGGATCCCTTTAACATAGAAGGGTCTAAGGGTCCCAGCCTGCAGGCCAATGCCTGTATTATTGCCTCCTGCTTGCCTGTGCTCGGAGGCAAGGGAGAAAGGAGATGCAGCACAGCTGGGACCATCAGACAAGGCAGAGATCTCAAGGTATCCGAGCAACACGCTGGAGATCTGACTGCGGTAATCTGTCATACAAACCGCTTGTGAATTTTTTCCCCTTTCTCTTTGCTTGTGCTGAACAGATGTAGTCAAAGCAAAACAGAGCAAAGCCAATCTGCATTGTGCCGATGGCCATTTTGTTTCCATCACGTTCTTTTTCCAGACTAAAACAAATCTTTATACCTTGGAAAAATGAGAAAGAACTGCTGCTTGAGTTTGGGAACGTGGTTCTGTTTCTCATCAGCGGTAGGGAAGTGGCCATTCCACTAGATCTATGATCTTTTCCATCACTCTCAACCAACTTCGGGTACACGTCAACGCTGCAATGTGCAGTGTAGCAGAGCCACCCATGTTAACTCGGGTTGTGGAGGACATCTAGCCATGACAGCCCAAACCTCTGCATGGGCTAATCTACCCCGCTGAGAAGCATCAGTGTCAGCCATTAGCTCAGAGTTCAAGCTTATCTGCCTCCAACTCAAGAGACAAGGTGACACTTGGTACTCAGCAGCGCAGACCAAGAACACTTCCAGCTGCCAGTACCAGCTGCCTTGCCTCCCATCTGCAGGTCTTTGCAGGACACATGGAGAGACATCTCCAGGACTCTGAATCCCCAAAGCATAAGGACAGATTTGTTACCTTCTGACATGAAATAAGGGATCCTGAATCTTCCTTCCAGAACTCGCTGCCTCAGAATGGGGAGGGTAGGTCCATCGAAAGGCAACGCTCCACAAACTAGGACGTACAGAACTACACCCATGCTCTGGAAGAAAAAGAGAGCATTCCCACTTTCATCTTCCAAAATACACATGTGCATTACTCTCTGCGAGACTCTCTAGGCAACCTCTGCCACAGGAAACATTAGCTTCTTCTACAAGCTGCAGAAAACAGGAGCTTCGATGAAAATAAAGGAATCGCATTTCCCAAAGTCCCTAGGCACAAAGAACAGTTAACCCCCATAGCTAGGCTTCCAGTACCTTGTGCTGATAAGCAGGCAAAGCTGGGGCATGTAATGGGCCAGAGGCTCTGGCTGCTAGCAGAAAACACCACGCACGTGACTGAAAGGCACTTGAAAAGTGAGCCCCAACTTCAAGCGAGACGGAGACACTCCTGGCTTCATTTGAATGCTGTTCAAACAATAGGAGTCACAGCCGTCCCAAATCCAAAACCCTCCATTTCTTAATGCCCACTGATTTGCAAAAGCTTGTGGGAAATCCTCCTCCTGGGGTTAGCAAAAACTATGATGGCAATGAGATACTCAGCTAGCGAGTCCGGCTGTGTGGAAGGCTCATTAAAGGAATTACATAACATGTCCACCCGCCAGAGCCATTTCTGAGCGCGTGTGAGAGAATTGGCAATGCAAGCGAAAACTCCTGCAAGATTTGCCAAAATCAACTACAGCGCCACCCCAGATGAAGTATCCGGCCAGGGGTTCATGCCATGAGCTGGCACTGGGTGTCAAGGGAAAGAGACAAAGATTCTCAGCACGCTCTAATTTTGCAAGCACACCGAGATTTTAAGGCTAAATCCATTTCCTTCCCTATGCATTTGCTGAGGTCTGCACTGAGGACTGTGGGTTCCTCGGCAAGCTCAGAACTTTCTGAGCACCAGTTCCTCAAGCTATGATGTCAGTCCCTCCCCATCAGCTGTCACGGGAGGAATGCAGAATCCTGAACTCGGGTCCCGGTGCAGGGCGAGGGGGCGGGGGGGGAAGAGAAAACTGCTTTTCAGAGGTTTTGTCTTAGAAAGCAAACGTGCTTCTGGTTTTCATCGTTTGCAAGGGGATTCTGTTCCTGTTTGGGGATCTTAAAAAAAGTTTAGCAAAATATTTACCAAATTCTGCAATTCACTTCTCATATTCAAACAGGGCCCCTGTTCTTCTTACCCTTGAGCATGGCTAAGGAGCATGTAAACAGGTTCACACTTGAGTCACAGGCTAATGGGTCCAGCAGGGTTGCAACCTTTAGCCCTTCTACAAGAGCATGGCTGGGGACAGCATCTTTTGGTTAAAACAAAGTGGACCTTTTTAGCTGAACAGCTGCAAGGCGAACTTCTCTGCATTGCCTTGCTTGCAAACTGAGCACTGACTGATATCAGTCTGCGTCTCTCCAATAAATACAGCACTGCAATCCCGGTGCCAAAACAGAGCCTGCCAAATGGCACCGTTTCTCTGGCTGCCTCAGGACCATCATCATAAAGTACCAGGACACCAAAAAAACAATGAGAAACAAATGAAGAGTGAAAAGCATTAGGTCTGACAGGGCCATGAAGAATGCAAGGACCTCTTTGGTGCATCGTGATAATGACTATTTTACTTTGTGAGATTTGAGCTGTTTTCTCTGTCCTCTTCTATGCAAGCAGCATGCAGGGAAAGGCAACCATTGATCAAGAGCATGCATCTGCTGCAGCTCCCCTGCACAAGGCACATGGCTCATTCTCTTCCCCTCATGCTACTGACTCAGACCGTTCCTGCAGCCCTGTCAAGAATTTAAATCCTTAACTGGATTCAAACTCCTAGGGGAGAAGGAATCACTGCTCAGACCAAGAAGAGAGACAGGGGCAGCTTTCTGGGTAACTACATTCTCTCCTGCGGTGACTTTGTGTGTACCTGCAGCGTGACCTCAGGGCTTACCTAGAACTCAAAGTGACTTTACAAAGCAAGGTTTCGGGCTTCAAAACTGTAGTGCCACCTGGTTATTTTGTGGCTTTGTTTAGAGAAATAAAGCTACAGAAGATCAGACCGTCTGTGGCCGAAAAGAAATTCAGGATTGACTCTCATGTTAGCAGGGTCTAAAAGGTAATTTTAACTTTGTGAAAAAGTAACTAAATCAAGATACCCAGATATCCAGCTGGGGTCCCTCGTACTGCTGCCCTTCGAAGACCTCAGGGGCTGCATAGGGTGGGCTTCCACACCAGGTGGTCAGAGGCTCCCCGCTTTTATAGAAGTTTCCAAACCCAAAATCTGTAGGGAAACAAATGTATATAAATCAGAGGTTGCTTTTAACTCTGGCACATTTTAAACCACCAGCCATCAATGCCCTGGTGCTGATTTGCCCAGACTCTGAAGGTTGACTTTCTTTCATAGAAGGCTCTATTTGAAATGCTCTCACTGCAGCTCCTGCCAGATATGCTTACCGTTCATCTCAATGTGTGCAAGATGCTAAACCTTACAGCTATTGCAACACAGACAACCCCCTGATGAAACCTCCTCCAAGCCTCTCTGGAAATACAACGTCTACTATTTGAGCACATTTGGATTCGTAAAAACAACCTCTAACAACATGACGGAGTTGCAGTCTTTGTATGCTCCCTGGATGTACTGCCTGGGAGCTCACCTATGGAGACTCAGGGCCGACCCTGTGATTTTCTGGTCTTTCCCCAGGCTCTCGTTAAGCCCCAGGCACACCCTGGGTACATGACAAATATTGACAGTGATGGCATCAATGTTGGGGGTGGGGAGAAAGAACTGCCAAAAGCAGCAAGTCTGGGAAATGCACTGTCCTAGGAAAGAAGCCGATCTGCCTAGGACCCGCTGGTACTAAAGGGAGCTCTGCAACGGGTGAGGAAAGGATTCAAATATAATCATTACAGTTCTAAAAAAGATTCCAGGTTCTACATCATCTCCTGCTGCCCCCCTTCAGCACGTGGCGTTTTAAAAAAAAGGAGGAATGTGATAGTGAAGTAATGGAAAACAAACTGAGAAGCACCTCTAACAAGCAGGAAGACTGACTATAATATCATTTTTATTACAAGGGTCCCCTTGAGCCAGACACTGAACATGCACAGAGTAAGTGGCAGTCCCTGCTTCCAAGGGCTCACCGTCCAGCCAAGGGGAAAAACAGGCGTCAAGAGGGAAAGTGACCCGCCTGAGTATATACGGCAGTAGCTAGGACACACAAGTCCTGCTCTAAGGCTCGCCAAGGACACAGGCTTAACTGACTTCCTCAAATCCCTGCTAGGCACTGGAAGTAAATGGATGGGCAAAAACACTGGCATTTCTCTCTGATCTTTCCCAGCAGCACATAACCCCTAGTCTAACAGGAAGCACAGAAACATCCTGGGCAGTCCCTAAGGCATCGGTATTGCTTTCAGGCTCTGATGCCAATCTGGACTTTGAGGATGTCCCTAGAAAGTTGCTTTTGCATAGTTGTTAACCTAGAGCTTAGCAGAGCAGTTGCGTGCCATCAGCTTATCTATACCGGTATCACTGGGAACATCCGGATCCTCATCTGGATTACTCACTGACATCCAAGGCAGGGCTGCAGGGATAAAGTGCACCTGTTCTCAGAGACACACAAAGCAAAGCTACCACACCATTTGGGGGGGGGGTGCTGCCAACTCTGGGTTCTGCTGTGGCTCTCTTCTCTTCCACACCTGGTTCCCTGCTCTACCCTTAAACTTCTGCATCGCTTCGCTCTGATCTACTGCTCAGTTCCTCTGCCTTCCTGCCACCGTTCTTGCTCTCTTCCATCTGCAATTCTTACATACACCTGGGCTTTCTCCTCAACATCTGCCCCTGCCTGAATGCATTCAGATTTTGCTTCTGAACACTCTCAGTTCCACAAACCTACTCAGTGCTAATCCACGCAGTGCTGTTAATTAGATATTAATACATTTTTAATTAATACAGGTTGCAGCACTGTGTTTATATCAATGCATCTGCTCATTCTTTGCTGCTCCACTGTTTTGTCTTTGCCTTCAACGGGGCCAGGATGTCTCCCTTAGGTGCGTGGAGCGTTGAGGGTCTGAACCGTTTAGCCTCCCTAACAGGGCCATAACTTCTGTAGATCGCAGACAGTCCTGCTTATTCCCTAAAGGCAAAAAACACTCCTAATACTCAGATAGGCAGAAGAAAACACTCACTGAGATGAAAGAGGTGCTTGTGTGGAACCAGATGTATTCTTCACTTTAAACCCTTCAAGCTCCAGATTTAACTTTTTCAAACTAATTAGCTGTATTTATTTCCTGGGTCAGGCTGCATTACAGGCCGTGCACAGTCTATGACCCACAAACTCCTGTGCTTTGCAGAGGGAAGGTGAAGTTACACATTATATTTAGATCATAGTAAGGACACTTAAAACTTGAGCACCTGCACATTGAAACTCTTGCTACGTGCTTTCTGAGCATCTCTAGGTCCTGCAACTTCAGGTGAAGGTTAACTTTGGCCTGTGCTACCCAGCTTGCATTAGGGTAACTTCAGTCTGCTCCACAGAGATAAAACAAGCAATCTGCAGTCCTCCAGCACCCCAGCGAACCCCCTCCCTCCCCCTATTCCTGCTCTGTGGATGAATTTCCCACCCCCCTTGAAAATTACTGCCCAGGCAGGGCCTTGCCAGTGCCAGGAAGTGGGGATGCAGCAGCAGGAATGGAGCTGGGAGGCAGAGGCATGGCAGTGCCTTCCCTCTGCAAGCCTCCGCATTTCTGTCCTGGGGTGAGGGGAGATGGCTGTGCTGCAGGGAGCCCTCCAACGACCCCTGCCAACCCAGAACCAGCCCCCAGTTTTCCTCAGAGGGGGCTGTGCCTTTCACCTGGAACTGGGCAAATGCCACGGAAAAGTTCACTTAACCTCAGTTACTTTTGCCTCCCCATGCAGGGATGGAGCCCAGACATCTTGGCTCTCAGCTACACCCCTGCACACCAACCTTCCTGGGGCAAGTCAGAACAATGCAGGCAAGAAACGGTATTAACCTTAACACATGACTGCTCACAACACTTTCTAACTTTAACACGGCTTCATATTCCACAGTTTGCATGGTCCCAGTGCAACATGCATCTTCACCTGAATATCATTTGTGCTCAGCATCAGCCTAACTCTGGGTTAGCTGCTTCTCTAAGTGGGGACCTGCCCACTTTTCTACAGAATAACAAAGTTGTGCTGTATAAGCTTGCAGCTTGTGATTTTTTTCAGATGGTAATGCTTTACTCTCCTAACTAGCTGAGCTCCTAACACTGCACTGTTCCCTGGTGTGACCTGGGGGATCTTGTGAAAGTCAAGAGTGTTGATATACAGTAATCAGGCTGCTGATTTAGCCCTATCAACCACTGAATACCTCATAGGCATGTGACTACCATGTGGCACTGATCAGCAGATAGTTGCGCTGATAAACACTGTGATTAGTAGACATTGTACAGGCACCACTGATACTGCTTCATTTTGCTCTATTTGTGTACCCTGTATTACAGCTGCAAGGGACTCAGACCTTGCCTCACATGACGGGTGCTACAAAAGGAAAGAGCCTCAAAGTTGCAATCAAAGCAACGCTGGGTTATTTTAATTAGAGGAAAATACAAACTAACCCTCAACAAAAAGGAACCAATGGGCTAGGTAAAGCTAACCTGTCCTGGCTCTGGACTGCCACGTACCCAGAGCTGGAATCATGCTTTATTATCCATTCAGACTCATGGTGGGTGACCCTCCTTAACAAAAGGCTACAAGTTCTCATTTTTCACTGCCTCGTTGGGCTGTGCTCTGTTAATCGGTGGTGTTCTCTTTAATTAAACACACCAGAGCTGGGTGCTGATGGAGTGAAGTCTTCACTGGTCGGTCACGGAGAACTTCAGCAGGATCCTTTAAGACACAGGTGGTCTCAAGCCTTTTCCCAGCATGAACTACGTCCTAGTAGGGAGACTGGCTCCCCTCTCATTTCCAACTGCAAAGCACCAGCATGGAATCTATAGCAACTGCTTATGTGAGAAGTAATAGCAGGAAAATATTCAGGGCAGTTTTAGCTGTCTTTAATGAAATGTGCTAGCTAGGAACAAAGGGGAGCCAGTGTCATGCTGCCAGTTAAGCCTACAGGCCACAGCATGGAAATCTTTGCAGTAGAAAACATATGGGTTGAGGCAATGCAAACTTTCAGTCAATACCCAACCCAATAAGGAGGCTATTCAATGGGGACTCATCCCACAAGCTGACTTTCTAATAGGGCCCCGTTCCGCGGCCCATCTGGGTTCAGACAGACAAGTGGAGCTGGTAGGCGAGTCGCATTGCAGAAACACCATCCATGTCATTCCTTCCTTGCTTCTCCCCACTCTTTTTTCCAATGCTTCTGCTAACCCTGTGGGCTCCGGCCACAGAGACACGACGTGAACCTCTAAATTGACATCACCCATTGACACGTGACGTTTAAGATGACTGCACCTGCTATAGCTGTGTCTTCCTTCCACAGACCTCAGAGCATTTAGTATGGCACTTACTTATCCTATAGGGATGTTATGATGTTAAGCATTACCCCTATTTTACAGGAGAGGAGACTGGGACAAGGAGGCAGACTGACTCGCTCGAAGTCACACATTCAGTCAGTGGCACAGCATCTCAAGCAGCCAGCAAAGCCAGCAAGGGTCTGCCCCAAACCCTTGTGGGGATGTTCCCAAGCACAGCACCCAGCAATATGAACAGGTGCTCTGCTCCACCTCCCTCACACGTACGCAGCGTTTCACTGAGAGTGGCGTGACCTCTCTGTCCCCTGCCCCGATCCACACAATGTGCTCTGGGAACGCTGCAGTGATGACTCCAAAACACGAGGACCGAAGGGGAACTACCCAACTCCCACTTCCTTTTAAAAACACGGGCCTTTGCTCAGCTGTGACAATACAATCCAACAGTCCCCTTGCGTTTATCAGTTCCATGCACCTGACAAACTGCCTTCTTTTACATAACCTAGCCAGCTGGCAAAGAGAGAGAGACATTATAAGGATGTCTCAACGTGCTGTCATGACCCCCACACCTGTCCTGCGGGCGCCCGCCTTAGGGCCCT
>NW_017728980.1:13679377-13696513 GCF_001723915.1 Gavialis gangeticus | reverse complement strand
CTCAGGTCCCTTCCGACCCTAGAAACTATGAAACTACAAGACCAACTATGGTTGGCAGGGCCTTTGAGGCTGGCTCATGGGAAGCTAGGTACAGGAACGAATCCTCAGCAGCAGCGTCTCCACGTGACCTTTCCACCTCCCTGAAATAGCACCACGCCTAAACCAAACTCTGACCTTGGGACCTGAGGGTTAGGACAGCTCATCTCACAGGGTTGCAGGCTAGAGATGGGCCCTGCTGTTACTCAGGATTGAACCCTGCCACCTTGCACATGCTAAATCTTTCCATGCTGACAGTCCTCCAAAGCCACCCCCACAAATCCCCGGGATGCTCCCGACACAGCGGACTGGGAAAGTCTCCTTGAATGTTTTAGCACTTGGAGTCAGAGGACATGCCCCCAGGTCCTCATCGGCATGTGGAGAAAAAACACCAAAGACCCAGGGCCTGGTTCCCACCTCCAGGGTGGCCCGAACCGTGTGAACAACTGCTCGGTTAACGCTGCAGTGCAGATACAGCTTCGCAGAACATCCCTGCTCTTCAATCTGAGGCTGGAGACCTAGCAACCCCATGTCACAGCCGCCAGGAAGTCATTACGTAGGTGTGAAATTTGCCTAAGCAGGCAAGATGAGGCACAATCCTGACATGATAATTATTGCAGCACCACCTATATTTTTAAAAGACAGGGAAGTCTCAGGGAGGATTATTCCTTTGTGAAAAACACCTGCAAAGGCTCTGATCTTTAACACCATGCGCTTAACATGTTAGAAAAAATATTTCAGCCCTAGGAGATGTCCATGTGGTGGCTTGTGTTAATGATAACCGAAAAACAGATCCACCCCGGCACAGCTTTCAAGCTTCCCCCATTCCTAACTTATGGTATCCAACATATATCCTCTGACAGCCAGATGCAATCAGATACAAGGCAGATCCAGGAGAAGCACGAACAGGTGGTGTTCATGAACGAGTCGTCTGTGTGCATTGTACCCTACTGTCCCCGTCACTGGGATGCTCTCCTTTCATTAAGCTCAGTCCCCACTTCCTTCTTTCAGACCCACTCCCTACAATATGCCTCCAAACAGTTACCCACTTAACACTGGATAAGTCCAAGCAATAGTTGAGGGTTAGCAATTTTTATTTGAGGGGGGAGAAAGATATGCATCCCAAATGCTTTGTTCCTTTTGTGACATTGCTCAGCTCTTCAGATCACTAGCTTTTCAGAAGAAGAGGATGTCTTCATTCTGGAAAGCCCCAGCACATATTCAGTAATAATACAAATAGTACGAATACACCGATTTCTGTAGTAACATACCAATTCTCCTCCAAAAACCGGAAGTCTCTGCAATGCTCCGCTGGCCAAGGAAGCAGCAGACTCATTTGCCGTTCTTCAGAAGGCCCAAGGAGACAGGGCCCTTGCTCTTTGCTGGTATAGTTGTTTCTTAAAAGCTTGCATTTAGATGAATGCTACTCTGCTTTAGGTATACTGCTTTAGGAATACTACTACTCCTGCATACTTGCTGCATGAGACTGACGGCACTCCTCAGAGAGCAGAGCTGCCGGTACAGAAGTGGTGTCCGAGCGTCTAACGTGATCTCAGTGAATTATAGGGATCTGAAACCCGGGGGAAGGGAGTGGAAGGATTTCACTACAAGATGGCTGGAGTCTTGAGATCTGAATGGAGTGCCCTCCTTGAGGAGACTGCAAAAGGGTCAGATGCAAGTGAAGTGGGAACGGCGACCTGCAGCATGAACTGCCTGGGTTATAAATGAAAAGAAACATATTGTAAGGCTAGAGATTAACACCGTGGAGTCTCCCTCACTTGACATCCCCAAATCAAAATAAGACAGCTTTCTGAAAAGGTAGTCTAGAGCCAACACAACATGACTGGGCTCAGGGCAGCAATTCCTGGGTCACATAATGGTCCTTGCAGTCCAAAACTCTGCAACTATGGGAGGGTTTTGGTTTTTCTTTCCGTTAGTCATCTCTGTGACAACCATTAGCACAGAATATTCAAAGGGACGGCTATCTGTGCAGGACTAGGGAAATTACTGCCAGACTTTTTGGGATATAAATTGTGCGTGTGACTTAGCTGCTCCACTTACTTTTGTACCACAGCCCACTTAGTATGAAAGGGTTTATTTCTTTCTAAAGATGAAGGAATAAACAGTGTACTGACTAAGTCACAGAGACATCTGGGCTGGTACAAATCGGCTATCAAGGACTGGCAAGGTGTGAATGTCTTGAAGACGCTCTGGAGAATACCGACTGCTGTGCAAGGGGGGCTCGTTAAATGTGGACGAACTGTCTGATCACAAGCCCTCTCCACTCTGAACTGGGAGGGCAGCACCCATAGAAGCACTGGGACTGGGACAAGGACTGAGGTGCTCAGAGGGGACGGGCGTCCTTCTGTCTCAGAGGATGGGGTGATTTAGCCTGGGAAGGCCAAGTAGGGCTAGGCAGGTTTGCTACCAGGAGGTAATTTTCCTTCCACACCAGAGCAGAGAGGCCCACATCACCCAACAAGGAGAAGCTGGCACCGTAGAGGAGAGATGTGCACTTAGGCTTCGCTTTACTGCACCGGACCCATGACCTGAAAAACTGTCCCAGTCAGCTAATGAGTCATGTTTTCTTCAGAAAGGCTGTCCCATGTTACGAAGAACATCTGCTGGAGGGGATGTTTGCACCAGGGGCTCAAGCTCATTTAAACGGGCAGGAAGAGGTCACGCTGGAAAACAGGAGGTGCTGAAGCCAGATGCCGCATCTCAGAGGAGCAGTCATGAGGCTCCCCTCAAGCGCATTGGAGGCTCAGCGTGATCGCAAAGAAGGGAAACCTTCAGAGACACTGTAAAGGGGTCGGAGCAGAGCACACCCTCGGGATCCAGGACAATATTGTGCTCAGGAAACATGGAGGAAGCCAGGCAAGCTGGCCAGACAAGGCACCCTGCTCCTGTGGTCCAGCCTCATCATCCAAACAGACACAGAGTCAAGACCAGCTCAGGTCCTGTCGCAGAGTGGAAAGCACACGGTCACCTTCACGGTGTCGTGCCCTTTCCTCTGTCCCCTACATCCAACACAAGTCGTGATCAAATGGCGAAGAAAATCCCTTAAAATGAAAAACAAACAAACAAAAAACAACCATCCCAAATCCCTCACTCCCTTTTTATCGCCTACCTTGTTCCTATCACAGCCAGGCTTGTGTTGTGAAATTTTTAATTCATGTCGACACAATTTTTCTTCGCACATTACTGGCTTAGCAACCTTGACAATACTTCAGGAGACACGAGGCAATTTCTTCCCTCACAAGCATGTTGCCATCTGTGCAGGTGTCATTAAGTCTGAACTTGCCCCACAGTTACCTTGAAAATGTTAGATCGGTTAAGACTCCCCCCCGCACCCACTTTGTTTAAACGCTGCAAAAAGATACCAGGTTGTTGCCGAGAACTGTGGCCCTGCTCAGGTCCCACCACCACATCACAAGTACATTTGCAGAGAGGCAGAGTTTGAGTGACTAGACGCTGCAGAATAAATAAGACATGGATATTCAGTTTGCCATTTTGGGAACGCGCCTGGTGCTGTCTCAGTCCCTGAAAATGGCATATTTTGAACAGCTACTGTTTCACTATACTCCGATATATTCCCCCTTCCAACTCTGGATCGTTATCAGGGTACATTGTCATAATCATATAATTTTGGCCTCTCTGGTGCCAAAGGCCTCCAGACATTAGTGCTGAAAAATGTAAATTAGCGTTATATAACAATAGCGTTGTTCCCCACGCAGCACACCTATATGCAGTGCCAACACATCACTCAGCGCCTCAATGTTTTTTTGATAAGGGCAGAGCCATGTAAAGACACAGGCCGTTCAAATGAAATTCTCTCTCCTGTTACTGGGGCTCTGTAAGGTGGATTTTGCACATTCAGAGTCATGGCTAAGCTGCGCCACTGACACATTTTGTAAGCGTGAACATGCAGAAGCCGCTGGAGGAAGGAAGAAGGATTTATTACTATTACACAAATCTGAACAAATGAAGAAAGAAGCACGATCAGGCAGGTATCAAAAAGATTGAAAACAGACATTTTTTGTCTCCATCTTTTCAATCTCTAAAAATATTTCTGTTTTGTAGCCAAAGAGTTGATGAGCTCACTTAACATGCACCCCAAGAACAAGCAGAGGCTAAACCTGGAGAGCCTGACCCTTGCAAAAATTACCTTCCTGCTCCTCATTTGGCCAATGACACCGACAGAACTTTTATACTGGCTCGACACTGAGACGGATGCCCTTCGACCGGGCGAAGCAGCAGCAGACACCCTCTTCCACAACAGAGAAGACCAGGCTGGCAGTGTTGCATCCTTCCAGCTCCAACACAGGCAGAGAGAGCAAAAGCCAGTCTCCGCCACCTCCTCCCCCTGCCCTTTGCTCCTACTTCCACTTGCTCCAGCATGTTGCTACCAACTGTTCTGTCCTCCCTCCTAAAGGTTGTTCTTGAGGTTTGCCCTCTTCTCCTCCCACCAGTTGGTTTCCATTTCACAGGTTTTGTGGCTGGTGTCTGGAGCATTTGCCCCATAAATGTCCAAACACTTACTTCGTTCCGCGTTTTATCCATTATCCTACAATTTGGTTGCTTCCCTTTTCTAAGAGGAGCACTGACATCTTTCTGGATGTAAAGGAAAGGTTGAAAAATTACATGCCTTGGCAATAAAGATAACGGCCAAAGCCAGAAACCTATTAATTCAAAATTGGACATTTTCATGTACCATGAGTCTCAGATACTTAGGGATACATATGCCAGCAAATTGCACCAATCTTTACTAATCCAATTACATCCCCTTGTTGGACAAAATGATTACCCATGCAGGGAGTTCAACATCAGTCGTTAGGCTCTATGACTGTAATGAAATGTTGCTCCTTTGTTTCCTTAATTTTCCCATGCTTGCTTCTTCCACTTGCGTAAAACAAGTTTTTTTTAAGGACTCACAATATCACTGTTAAAAATGTACTTGGAATAAAAAGATCAACACTTTGATGGGGTGCAGCATGCGTTCCTGTATTTGAGGTGCCTAACTGGGCTGCTTTGCTGTTTTCTGGTTTTATTTTTATTTTGATTAGTTTGCTTTGTTAAAAAGAGTTAGTTGTCAACACTAATTAGACCTCCCCCCAGCCCCAACGTCTATGTTCTTGTTTTGAAATTGCTGTTCTCTTCTAACCAAACTTCATCCGGATAAAAGGAGCTCCTTTTAACGTACTAGAAACTTTATTCATCATTTCTAGTTCCAGATCTATCAATCAGATTTGAAGAACACTAACACTAAAAAGCAAAGCATGTCCTAGTCTTCATAGGGCATGTCCCAGTCTAAGTATTTTGAAGATCTGCACCTGGACTTGCTATCTGAGGGCTGCTATCTCCATTGGAGCATCTGCACTTTAAAAATCTGATCATTTATGGTCCTGTGTCTGGTTGAACAAACTGTAGTTTTTGCAGTCTACAGATATTGGCTGGAGGGTTCTTAGCATTTTGTTTCTCTACCTTTTTACCCCTTTCAAAAAAATTGTGAATTTCCATGAGGTAATTTTGCAATTACATAATTTAAATGATTCTCTTTCCTTTTTTCTTTTCTTTTCTTTTTTAAAATCGAGGTTTCAAGCCGGTTCTCAAGCTGAGAAATGGAAGCTATTTCCCAGGACTGAGAGAACCACTGGAATGTATGCTGTGCACCCAACAATGAGGTGGTCTCTAATTCGTACCTTTAAAAAAAATTCCTCTTGCAGAAGAGCAAATGGCTTCAGGGTTAAGTTAATCCACTTTTCTAAAATTACCAACTAGATTCAACCTACCTGGCTTGGTGGAGACACACGGACCTTTTGTTATTATGGTAATACGAGTGAGGGAGATAATTGTGAGGAGAGAGGGACTGATAAAGGAAAGGTATGAGTGTGGTAGAAACAAACCTGACCCACTTCATGAACTGAATGCTGATCAGCCAGTTCTGACGTCAATGCATATTTTACTGTCCACCAGCAAGACGAGCCGGCAGTGCGCTCCGCTTCAAAATAGCAGCCGCTCCTACCTGCTCTGCTTCGAACACAATAGGGCTGCAGTCGAGCTGGTGTGATTCCTGCAAATGCCACCTATAACATCTCTACATCCGAGCTGTGCTGGGCTGGAAGCACGCACAAACCTTCTGGCGGTATCACGCCTAGTTCACAGCTGTGCTTATTTTTCACAGGCTTCTTGAGAAACAAAGATTTCCTTTGGTGAAGCCCGATCTGAACTCTGCAGATCCATCAGAAACCAACTACTATAACAAACAAAACAAAATACAGCTCATTCTCTCAGCCAACAGCTTCTGAAAAGAGCCACCGGGATTTGTCTTGTTAACGCTAAAAATAATGCAACATAAAATCTGAAGGAGTCTGCAGATCAAAATAGTCTTTAGCCCCATCCTCCTCAGACAGAAAACGTATGTAGTCACCGTGAGATGTTGTGTTTAGGATACAATTTGTGGGTGGACGCATGTGCTTTCAAAACAATTTCTGGAGGATAAGAGCCTACTAAAACAGCCTACTACAATTGCCTTGGGATCTCTGTTCTGCCTAAAAATTACACTTTAATTGCTTTAAAGATAGGCCCCCCGTTACAAAAAAAAATACCTTGGATCAACTCTCACCCTGCTCTGCCTAAGTAGCAAAGGTGATAATCTCACAAGTCCTTCAGCACGCGCTCTCAGGAACAATTCCTTTGGATCCAAGTTCGTTCACTAGTGAGCTGAAATGCATAAGGCAATTTTATGCATATTCCTGCACTTGACTGAGAACCAGTCTGCTCCTGAAGTAGTAAAAGCTTTGATTTTATGCATATTTCTGCACTTGACTGAGAAGCAGTCTACTTCTAAAAAAGTAAAGGCTTCAGAATAAAAGCCCTCAAGACAGAAGCAGCCTCACCAGCCGGCAACATTAGGAAGCTGGGCATGATGCACGGCGGGGGCACCTGCTTCGCTGCCTCCTCCGCGGCAGAACTGAAAGCCTGTTCGGATTCGACAGGTGGCTGAAGCGATCGGCAGAGGGAAGGCCTGACACTGACTTTTCAGTTTGGATCTCACCTGGATTCTGTTTTGCACCAACACTGCAGAACTTCCCTGCACGCTCGCTAATCACTGTTTATAAAGAAACGTATGTTTATGAAGGAGCAGATCTAATAATTGGAGCTGGGAGCCTGGCTACCTTTGCTCATCCACAGCTTGGTGCATGAACACCACTGCCGGCTGCATCCATCAGAAGCCAAGTGAACTACCAGGAAAGGAAGACGGGGACAAGGACCCTTGTGCTACCAGATAACCAGACAGCGATAGGTGAAGCATCAGACAAACTCTACCACCCATGGCTGCAGAAAGTGAAACAGCTGCTTGGGCACCAATCACTGCACCGTTTCTGGAAGCTGTGACTCATTTGATGAGCTATCACCCAAGCTGGACAAAGGGACCCTCCCGGGTCTGACTGAGCTGCAAGCAAGAATCATAGCCTATGCATTCGCATGGAGAACGGAGCTTGTAGCCAGCATGGCTACTTATACAGAGGCCAGCACAGCAACTAATGTTTGCGCAGAACAGTAATATCACTACAGAGGTGGAGAGATAATGAAATTAGCTCAAACTTTACCACTTAGCCTTGCTTTTGATTTATTTCTGAATCCTGGAGAACGTGCGCTTTGAAATTCCCTGCGACAGAACAGCTCGTGTTACTAACCTTTCTTTGGCTAACAGGTCTCCTGGGACGCCTTTGAAACAGTACTTTTGTGAACCTTTGTTGTGTTTGTGCTGGAATGCACAGGGAAGCGGGGAACCGGGCTCCCTGCCGTGCTAGGGACATTCATGAAAGGGAAACCTTCTGTGAATGCAGCACAGCTTCAAGGCAGTCAAGGCCCCCCGAGAAGGAAATCTGAAAAACAATCCCTGGCCGAACGTGGCAAGTGATAGTACAGAAAGCTGCCTTGAAGAAAGGAAAATGAAGAGGGACAGAAAGAGATGGCAGGGTGGTGATGGATAGCTGAATGGGAGAGGGGGGGAAGATCAAAGGAACAGCAGGCCGAGATCCTCCCATAACCCGGTTCAGTCACTGGTAAGAAGCAGGGCCTAGGTTTCTGCAGCTCCAAATGGCAGGACCTGCCAACAGGCATGCTCCAAAATAACTTTTCCTCTAAAAGGAATCACAAGTCACAGTCACAAAACCTGAGCTTTTAGGTCTGCAAACAAAACCTTCCAAAACGTGACCCCAACTGCGTAAACCCAATGGTCATGACAAGTCCAGTTCAAAGTGTCAGAAACAACCCATCTCCCACCACCGCTAGCAGGGATTCAGCTGGGTGAATGCTGGAGCAAAGCAGAGAGAAAGAACAGCCTAAAATACCAAGCATCCGTTTGGAGGCTCGTCACCGACCGCTCTCGGAGAATCTTGTCAGCTGCTCTATTAATTTTTATGGAGGAATGAGCCAAACTGATTCTCTACCGTTAACTGTTTCACGCTGGACAATTAATTGCAACATCCAGCTAACAGACCTCTCTCATAACCCCAAACTGCTTGCCTCACTTTCCGGTTGATCAAAAGTCCATATCGTGCCTCGGATCAAAACTGCACCTTTCCCGCAGCATTACTGCAAAATCTTCCTTCGCCCCTGGACCGCTTCAATAACTATATGTGCTCACTACAAAACCCTGCAATATACGGACACTTGAACATTTAGGAGCAGCATAAAATAAACAGCGCTTGATTTCAAAGCAAATGACACAAGGGCTAATGTGAAGGCTCTGCTATTAGTTTTTATATCATGTTAAATTTGTATAATTTATCTGCAGCTGCTGCAGACTTTCCAGCCGGATGCACTATAATGCTGCAGAAGCCAGGGGTCTTGCCATGAGGCGTACTGGATAAGATGATTCATTGTCACTTTGCTCCCAGGGTTCACAGCATTTGTTCTTCACACCATTTCTTGTACCAAAAATGTCACCCACTATGTCCACTAGTTTGATGTCCTTCCAGCATGGAACAGGCTCTGTAACCACCATCTAACTGAAATTAAAACACACCGCTTTCCCTTCCTTTTCGTTTGCCCGTTACCCAACTGCTCTGCATATTTTCAATCTACAAAGGAAAAAAAACCCCAGGAACGTTCCAATGAAAAGCAAGCAGAGATCACAATGAAGGAATGAAAGATCCAGGAGCTGGACAAGTGATCCATACAGAAGGTGAGATGACAAAAGCCTTGCTGAAAATTCCCCAGCTCGGGTCCAGCAGCCTATACTATAAGAAACCTCAGTCAAGAGCACTCAACCAGGGGCTGTGGTACCCCGTCATGCCTTGAGATCCTCTCAAGGGTGACCGGGGGTGCAACACAACGTTAAGTGTGCAAACATGGTGCGCAAGATAAACCCAGAGATTTCAAGCAGGAATCCACAGCATCAAAATGTTCTGACCTGTTGTGGTTCCTGAGTTCTCTGCAACATAAGAATTGCTCTATTATTTTTCCACAGTCAAAAAATGAGCAAAAACTCAGAGCTGGCATTTTCTGAGGGGTGCCCTGAATCTAATAAACCTGTGAACCATTGCTCTGAAGGATCTTTCCCTCTGTCTCCTGTTCTGAGTAGAGTTCTTTATGCAGTGCTCCCTCCTTAAAGTGCAACGCATTAAAAAAGAAGGAGCTGGTTCCTTTTTCCATTTTTGGGATAAAGGAGGCTTGAGAGATTTTAGGGGATTTTCTTGGCTGTGTTTTTACCCTTGAAATAGCAGGGATGTCAAGTCTGGTCTTTGCTGCAGGATCTTACTGGGAGTGTCAACGCCTGAATTAAAGGAGGAGGGGCTGGAATCTTTAATAAAGGGGCTCCTTCACCCAAAATGCTAATTAGCCAGTCACTGAAGTTAAACAAGCGATTAAATCAAAAAAATAAAATGCAGTTGGGTTAAAAACCACTTTTCTTCCATGTTCTTCAGCTTTCAGGCTTTTATAGTGCTTTTATAAAACAAACAGAACACCACTGACCCTTTCTGTTCCCCGACAAGACGCCCTCTTTACATATCAAACCAAAAGGAACCCCCCTTCCAATTCAAACCTGCTGTGGATCACCTGTAAAAACCCTTAGCTGCAGCTTCACCCTTCTCGAAAACACTGGAAGTCAAAATGCATTTTCATCTTACCTCTGGTATCATGGCAATGCCTTTCAGTCCATTGCCGGAAAGCCAGGTAGGAAGCCCAACAATAAAGGGGTGCGATCGTGATTTATACCAGAAGAGTTTCTCTCTGTGGCGTGCTCTGCCATCTAAGAGTCTATTTGCACTTCCTTGTCAGAACCGGCACGTTCACGTCATTGCAAACCGGCTCCTTCCCTGGTCCCATACTACTACCCATGACAAAAGTTCAATGGCTCTCCAAATCTGGGTGTCATCCAGCCATTCTCTACACTACTGTCTCAGGCCTAAATCAGTATGGAAGGGTTCCTGGAATGGTAATGAGGTGACAAGCAGCAAAAACGATTCCACTGCAAACAACATCTGCTGTCTCTACATTTATCATTAAAACGAAATCAAGCATTCTAAAAGAAATCAATAAGTTCTCATCTTGAGCCTTTTTGATGTTGAAAGAAGTTATTTGATTAATTCGGCTTGAACCTGAACATCTGGCAGCATTACTGAAATGTCACGACACCACAAAAATGACAACTCGGCAAATTATTTCTGTTTTTTTGGTAACAGAAAAGGAGCTAAACTTGGAATTATTTTTAGTTAAATGCTCATCGCCAACCCTGCAACGCAAACCGACTAACCATCCTGCTCGACTCTGACTTGCCACATCCAACTTTCAGTGGACTTTTTGAGCAGCAGCAATTGGTTTGCTGGAGCAGATGAGCAATTGCTGCACGTACCAGGAAGGTTAGACTGGGTCTCAAGGGCATGCTGGGTACCTGCTATTTTGATGTTCATGTTGTTATCGAGCAGGAGATTCTCCGCCTTGAGGTCACGATGCACTATCTTCCGGCTATGACAATACTCCACCGCAGAGAGGATTTGCCAGAATTTGCGCCTGGCTTCCGATTCGCTCAAACGGCCGTGGTTGGCAAGATAATCTGCGCAAAGAAAGCAGGAGTTAGTCAGAAAGACTCAGTCGTGTCTCTCAAACATACTGCTGGGAAAGAAAAAATAATTTTAGTCTTGATGCCAATGATTATTCATCCCAAGCCCCTCCTTGGAAGAGCAGGAGAGGAAGAAAAAGCCACCGTCCCATATAGCCCAAACCTCTCCTCTGTCCTTTGCTGCTGTAAGGCTGTTCCACTGTTTGTTACAACAGAAAACCTCTCTACAATGGGAGGACAGCTCCCAGTTTTGTGTTACCCTAGCCTTGCTTCAACGTTTAGTCACCTGAAGCAGTCATTTACACTTCCTCACAAGTCTCTCTTCTCCCAGGGGTTTTAACATATGGAGCCCTGCTAGGGAACAGAGACCAAATATCTGCAACAGAAGTGGCTTAAATCTGTTCTTTGTACCACTGAAATGAGGGGCAGTTTGTTGTTATAACTAATAATTGCTTGAAAGTCATTCCAGTGCTAAAGATCGATAGAAAGTGAGGCCTATTTTGCTCCCTGAATGGACACCGCATAGGCAGTGGCAGTGAAAGCTCTCCATTAAATGTCCCAAGCAGCAGTCAGCCTCCATTGCCAATTCAATCTTTTGCCACCTTCTTCAAAGGAAAACAATAAAAGGGACCCTCATAAGGACTATTTTAGAATCGGGCCTGTTCCTTACGCTTGGGATTTGAACAATTAATGTCAGAGATGCAGTAATGGGGCAGGTATTGTAGTTACAGGCAACTGTGAAACAAAGATGCATATGGGAATCTAAGATGACCTGTAATAATCAGTTATTAATGGTGAAATTAGAAGGGCTCAATGAACAAGAAGTGCTACAGTGTTTGAGTTGGAAAAAACAAACAAACAGAAAAACAAACAAAAAAGGTGTTTTTTAGCAACACCATTAGAATCAGACCAAAAATAAATCTTTAGTGCTGATGAGCTCTGAGGCTGCCTGCCGTGAGCACCCCTGCTTCCTGACAGGGCGATGCTTACTATGAGCTCAGAAGCAACATACAAGGTCTCACACCAGAACTGGTTTCTCAAAAACATTTTAAAAGCTTTCTGAGCCACCAACTACAGCGTGACTTCTCTCTAAATTTGCACAGATAATGCTCATCTCTTAGCTATTCAAAAGATAAGTGATCTTCCATATGCCTGTATACTCCAAAAGGCAATTTTTACATATTACACCGAAAAGGTCTCCTTTGAGTGAACATTTTTATGGGGGATATAAAATATTCAGTGTTTCCATCCCCTAACCCTGACCCCTTCATTATGATGCACAGTCATCCCAGGGTTTATTAGCACCATACCGGGGTTATTAGCACTTGAGGTTATAGTAAGAGGAATGAAATCCAAATGGCACGGAGGGAAACAAGTAGCTCAATAGGACGTCCATTGCTTTGCTGTCACAGTGAAGCATTTGCTTATTGCAACACATTTTGAAGCTCAGCTGTTTGTCTAAATGCAGTTTCTTCGGAGCGAGGAAGGGGGAGAAAAGGATATTAACTTTATCTGGACTGTGGTTCACTGCCTGGCTGTCACATTTCCAGAGTAATTCATTTTGCCCATAGCGGCACCTTGAAGGTTTTCCATTCCCTGGAGAGATTTTCTGAATATAGCACAAAACCAGAGGCACTGGGGATTAACACTGGGATGCGCAGTGAGTGCTCGTTCCACTTTCATTCCAGACAGCTGCCATCATGACTCGTACCCAAGCAGGCTGCTAACGGTTGGCATAATACCTGGTATAATGTTAATACGCTTCAAGTAAAACTCGCTGCTTTGTCTTTGCCAGCATCACACCAGATTGCGACTTCAGCAACATGTCAGACGCACGCTTACTCTCATGCTCAGACCTGCTGCAGAGCAACTTTAAAATAAGACATCTAACTTTCTCAGACTATTGTGTTCTTGTCTTCTCTGACTAATTCCCAGGGAGACATTTAAAGTGCCAACATGTCATTCAGGGAACACACATATTAACACGTTAGCTCAGAAATTTTATTTCCAAAGCTTCTGGAAATGCAGGCGACGTGAGGAGCACCACTCCGTGTGCAGCCCATTAGCCTGCAGGGCCAGACAAAGCTTAAGCAAGACCATCCTTCGCTTCCTCCCTTTTAAAGGACTGACTGATGCTAACTACAAGGAAAAAAGGCCCCCAAACGGGCAGAAAGACCAAACCCCTTCTGCCAACCCCCAGCCAAGATAATCATTCAGGACACGGTGTGAGATCCCAGCTCACCTTGCTCCCATGGGAAAAATGAGGCAATTCAGGCTACTCCTCCTATTCGTACCTGTGGAACAGCCCATGAAGACGAGGAGTAATTCTTACCAGCGAGCGCTGCTTTGATGTTTGCAACCTGGAGTCTACAGAAGCCAGGCAAAGGAACAACACAGAAACTGCTTCCTCGGTGAGCTCCCAGGATGCAAACCACTCCAAAGGAAGCAGCGAGAGAGCAGCAACTCCCTTACTGGCTAGAAAAGCAGGGGTGTACATGCCACGGCATGGCTTTAAGTTCCCAACTGGTGACAGACAGCTGTCAGTCCCGCTCCTGCAAACTGCTGACAGCTCTTTACAGCTTTGTGGTGTTGGTTAGTCAGCTCCAATAATAGCAGTCCAGCCATGGCAGCCTGGATCTGAATGTGTGGGTGCAAAATCCTGCTCTAGAGAGCATTACCAGGAGCTCAGTGGCTAGTCTACAGCTAGTCCCAAAAGGTCTGCATTAAGCAGGGAGTGACTATGGTGTAAAGAATGACTATATCCACAATGATTAATGATTCCCGTGAGCTTAGAAGAAACTTGACTGTTCTCTGCTTGGATAAATTAGAGCCCACATGATGAAAAGCCGTAGCTTGCATTCTCTATCCATGCTAGGTTTCTGTATTAACCGGCAACCCCTTCCATCATTTCCACTGAAAACTTTGCTCCTCATCAGGAGGTAATAACTGACGCCTTGCTAGCTGCTACACAACGTATACAATTTCCCAAATGTTGAGGATGATGGAGACAGTCTGCTGGCATTTGGCTACGGTTCCTGTGTTATGGCTGGAGGGGAAATTTAGCAGCAAAGAAAACCTTTTACAACCTCCAGGTTGCATGAGGGAGCTTAATAGACAGAGAGAACAAACACTGCCAAACATTATCCTCTGGCAGTATTTCAGAAAAAAAAAGAATTTGTAAAAAGGACAAATCTAATTTACAAGCCATCAATAACAGTTTAGCTGCTTGTTTACGATGTGACATGGATCAGAGGATCATAGCTGGCAAAGGACCATCAAGAACTGGAGACACAGTCAAGGCCAAACTCTGTTCTCAATTACTTCACTCATAAAACCACAAACATTTCCCTGAATTTAGTGGAATTATTCTGGCTGTATGTCTGTGTAAGGGGTGTTGAATTTGGCCCTCAGTAAGTCAAGGGAGCCTTCACCATGAAAGCTGAAAAGAAGGGAACAGCCCAAGGACAAAATATGAAGACCTGGAAGAAACCACCTGGGGCTGTAATTTAGAGAATGGCAGCAGTCCTAACGAAGGAGTTGGCGAACTGGGAGCAGACCAACCAACCAGGCACCAAGGTGAGGCAGAGACATCTGCAGCACCTGTGAGAGCATGGCCACCAGTTCCATGGAAAGTATGCATGACCTTGATTAGTTCTGGATACAAAACCCAATGCAAAGCTTTAACGGACACAGGAAACATGCAAAATGTATACAGAACCAAAATCGGATCATTAATGTCCACAAGACATTTATCACCACATGGTCCACAGTGCAGCTGAAAATTTCATGAAGAGAACCTCCTGGGTACAATTTTCTATTCGTTTACCTTGCCTTGCAGATTAATGGTATGCATTTCCTTAATACCTTCAACATTACCCTTAAAAGTTGCCTTATTCACCAATACAAATGAGTAATGTTAGAGTGATGTTGGACTCAAGGAAGAGTGCACTGCATTCAAAAGGTTGTCTAACTTTATTGCAATCGTGCAGTTGGTCCAATTAAAAAAAAATCCTCTCTTATACAAATTGGGAAAAAAAATTAGGCAACTGTCTGAAGTCTCACTTCCCCCTTGCGAGCCCCCCCCCAGTTTCACCCACTCAAGTAACTTGCCAACTTTCTCTTAAAACAAAGGTTCCTAGCAGGTAGTTTGTACCTACACCTCAGTTCAATATGCAGAGTTGGAAAAAAACAAGGTTCAGACAGAAGGGATGATGGAGCCCAGCCCCAAGAAATGCAAGCATGGGTCACTACTATGAACAAGAGATGCCAAAAATACTGCATCAATAAGAGGTTGGATTTAAAACTGGGGTGAAATAATGGGCAGCTCAGGAGAGCACCTGAGCCTTCAAGGCACAGTGCTATGGGCTAGCACAAAGCTGGCCCCGAGGCACATCCGCGGTGCCTGGGAAGAGTGTAAGCAAGCACGTTCCAAGGAAACAAATGAGAACGGCCCGGACTCCAGCGGCCAGGAAACTCAACTCACTTGCTGCTCTCATTTTGGACCGAGACGTTCCCTTGATTCATGAAATGCGAGCTTCTAAGCCTATCCAGAAGTAACCCAGCTAGAGCACCCAGCTCCCACCAAACCTCTCCTGTGGTCTGGAACAGCAGTAAGGTGGCTCCTAAACTCTGCTAAAGTCCCCACGGGAGCTTGAGCCACACTAACAGCTTTAAGCTTGGCACAAATTGCAACTGCCATGGCCATGATCTCTCCGAATTGAAAGTTAGGTAAATGTCCTAACCCTCTGGCTATAGCACAGGCAGTACTTTCCCCTCTTCTGCTGAAAGTTGAATTGCGTGGCACAAAGACGTAAGAGAAGCGGGAAGCACAGGGCTCAGAGCATTCCCCTGGTTTGGAGGGTGGTGGGAAGACCCGGGCTCTGGTTCTTGCTCAGGACCTGAGGGAAAGCACTTCTCAGCTGTTCCCAAAAGCTGCGATGAAGAATGGAATCAGAGGTGGGAGGGCGGCTTCTCCAACTCGCATAAATACATGCGAGCGTGCTGATCTGCTAATGCTCAAGCTTTGACATTTTATTTCCATGCGAAGCACCTTAATCATTTCAAATTGTGTGTTTGACAAAAATGAGAGGAAGCTGTTGCCTGCCATATGCGTTAGCAATTTCAAGGGACTGTCAGCAATTTCCCTCTGTTTGCATCTGTTCTGCTCTGCGTCGGTACTTTGAGCTGCTTTGATTTCTTTAAGCAGGTCAAAACTTTTAAAGGCTGGGAGACCAAAAAAAGGAAAAAACAAAACAAAACCTGTTTCATACTATGAAACAAAGTTAACAACTGAGTGGTTAGAAAGACAGGTTAATAAGTTTTTTCTTTTTAAATAGTGGTATTAACAGTTCCTTTATCGTTGCATATGCATTTTTCTGTCTTTCTCAAAAAGTCCATTTAACTCCTAGCGCACACGTGCATTGCTTTCCAGTTTTGCTTTGTTTTGTTAAGTGCTTTGCAAATGTTAGTTTGGGGACTGTGATGAGATCTGTTTAGTTATCCCACTGTTCATTACAATTTTTGCTCTCCCTACAAAGCTTGCCTTCTTGTTTCAACAAGTATCCTTAGGCCCATCATATTCTAGTTTCTGCCTAGCCATAGGTCCAGGACTGCATTAGCACACAACCTACACCAGAAGCCCTGGCATTAGCACACAACCTACACCAGAAGCCCTGGCTGGACTTGCCCTTCTACATGTCACTGCTTCAGTGCAAGCCTCTTTTCCCTGAGCGAGATGAAGACTTCCAAGGAAAACTCACAACCCAGCAGCAGGGTTCACCTTGAGCACGGTACAGTACAGCCCGGGGCTGCTGACTGACAGCTCAGCTTGATCACAAGCTTGCGTCAAACTGAAGGAGCCTGGCAGCAGCAGGGGAGAACGACTGCTTTTCAGCAGGCTCAGAAAATGGATTTCATGGTTTTCTCGTTTACCAAAGTGCAGTGAAAGATGACTTACGGAATCACCCAAAAGGACCGGCAGTAAAATAAATACATAATCATAATCCCCCCCCCCCCCCCCCCCCCCC
>NW_017728980.1:13673178-13674377 GCF_001723915.1 Gavialis gangeticus | reverse complement strand
CCCCCCCCCCCCCGCCTCATTTACAATGGTCTTTAGCTAAAGGTCAAGGATAGCTGTTAGGACACCCTGGGAAATGGGCACTGTCTCCAGATTTGGGATCTGCACGTAAGAAGTGGTGAGAATGAAGACTGCCTGGAGGCTGCAGTTAAAGCAAGATGAAATTCCTTCTCGCATGCTACTGACTTCCGTCCCCACGTTTTCACATGAGGTTTTTCAAACCATTTAGCATTTCTGTAGCTTTCACTCTTTAAAGGATGTTGCAGCTCTTCAAAAGGAGACCAGACACGCACCTTGCTAGGGTTATTTGACCACAGCAGTCTTTCCTGCCCAGAGCAGGGGGGCCGGACCTGATGATCTCACGAGATCCCTTCCAGCCCTAAACTTCTGTGAATCTGCAGCATTGGCAGAGGAAACCCTTCAGCCCTTATCAACAGGAGTCCCACATCACCCCCCGCCTCCAATTAAGCTGCATACACCATAGGCAGCAAACTTCTCACACTTGCAGAAAATGGGGTAAAGTGATGGGAGCCACTCCCAACCTTCCCATCTAGGTCATCCAGCTCCATCTACTGCACTGGGGAATCTCTTCCCCTTCTCTACTGGGCACTGCCACCAACGGGTGGTACAGCCCCCGAAGCCCGGGGCTAATACATCCACACATCAAAAAGGCTGCAGTTCTGGGTCTCCCACTAGCAGAGCCGCGTTTCAAATTCTCTCTGTGAAAGCTACACATATTTTAGGGATCGTCGTTCTGGTCCAACTGCAAATTTCTTCTCTAATTTCAGGAGCCTCTCCCAGGCAGCATCGCCAATAAAGGTAATGATGCTGGCACTGGAACAAGATTCATCATTTGCAGAACAAGCCGGCACAAACTTCTCTGTCTGAAGTCAGATAGCAAGTCAGAGCAGCTGCTTCTATGTGCAAGCCCATGGAGATGATGTAATGGAGGTGGAGAACACTGCTTCCGTTTATTTGCAATAAATCGCCTGGGGAGAGATGATTAATGGTTTTATTTATGGATTTTGGTCAAAGGAGTTATGTAACTGTCACAGCTCAACCTGTTTGTCTTAAGTAACGTAATGCCAAAACAGCAACACGTCTCACAAACCTTCAAGCTAATTGTACTGGGTTACCTTTCCAACATTGTTTTATAGGCAATTCACAAAAAGATCTGATTTATGCCTTTTTTTTTTTTTTTT
>NW_017728980.1:13670386-13673033 GCF_001723915.1 Gavialis gangeticus | reverse complement strand
TTTTTTTTTTTTTTTAGTTTTTATGTGATATACAGCGAAGATCTGAAGAACCAACTTTTGTACCCTGGAAACCTTCTAGGCTAGTGGAAAACTTTTAGTGAGCAAGTAGAGGGAAAAGACATTTCTCCCTAATATTTTTTCAGTTCTGTAAGTTGCAAGTTTTACTAAGATATAATTGAGCTCAAATGACTGATTAACGCTGCATCTTAAACACAACTGTCTTTCTGTCCATAAACATCTCTGCACCCTTCATATGCAAAGTTCAAGCTCAGACGAAGCTCGCTCTGACCCTCCAAGATACGCTTCCAATAAATGCAGGGAAGTTGAGACATGGCACTCCAGCCTCGTTATAACTAATGTAAAAGCAGAGAAAGAAAAGAGCCTGCTCCAGAAAAAAACAACTCCAAACCTTCAGGGATATTTTAGTATATCATAAAGAAACAGAAGGGCACAAGCTTTTAAAAGATTATTTTAAGGTCAAATTTGTTTAGTAAAGCTCCCCGGCTGGTCTTCTTTCTAAAGCAGCAAAGTCTCTCTCCCTCCCACAGTGACGCTGTTGTTTCCTATCTCCTTCCGCAGAATCAAGTAGGGAGTGGAGAAAAGTCACACACAAAAAAAAAAATAGAAAAAAAAATATTAGGTCACCACAGAGATAAAGGAAACATTGCTACCAGAAACTGCTGAATAATGTTTCAGGCAGCAATATCAGCTGGACAAACACTCCTGGCTGCTGACAGCATTTCAACTAGTGGCTTGGGAGAAGAAAGATGGTCTCAGCGATAAGTTTAGGGAAGGGTCTCTCTGTTCTAACAGAGAATGAAATCACGAGGCTCCGTTTCTTTTCTGGACGTCCAACCTAAGATGCACATATTAACTCAGAGGAGCAGAAGACCCACAGCTTTAAGAGGAAAAGAAAAAAAAACGAAGCCAAAAAAATACTTTATGTTTTTCAGGTTTGTGCTAAATGAGTCTCCCAGCCCTTTTGTACAAGCCTCGCATGGCGAGTTAAACTATGAGGGGCTCTCACCTGGGCACACAAGAACAGAGATGCTTCCACTCGTAACACCTTATTAACTGCTGGCCTGGTATATATTAGCACCGTTGTTTTACACATGTGCAAATGGACACGGAGACAAAATGACTTGCACATGACTGCACCGTCCGGCCTGGCGGAGCGAGGATTAGAACTCGGGAGTTCTGGATCCTCCGTCACATGCTCTGTCCACAAGACCGCAAACTTCCCCGTTCAGCTGACTGCCTGTGCTGCCCATGTTCTTACATAAAAGGCTCCATCTGTAACGGCATTGTGCATCCAGTGACCAGAGGATGTCATAACGAGTTAAACCAGATAAGGCCTGCTTGGTACCTAAATGGCAGAGAGCAGTGCCGGCAAGTTGCATGTTCTTCAAGATTCAATACTGCATCAATGCTTTAGTGTTACTGCTGGGCACGGACCTCTTCAGGAAGACCCATCAAATCCTTGACCGGGCGTGGGCAAATGCGGACAGCTGTTGTGTGTTCCCCTGTGTGCAATCCCCAGTTTCAAGCGGGTACAGAATTCTTCTTTACCTCATTCTTATCTGAGCAATGAAACAGCATGGGCTGAAATGATTCATTACAGCGCTATCTTCCTACTATATGTATTTACTCAGTTTATGGCCTTAATGTAATAAAAATTACAGTGCAATATAGTCACCCTGCTATCATGCTTTACACAGAAAACTAGTTTTCTTTTAAAAATATTATATATACATATGCAGGTATATATATACACATATATGCTTCTTAATAATGCCTTGGAGATGCTTTCATTATACAGTATCCAGCACACTTGTGCAGTTTACAGTCTCAATCAGTGGTTCATGGCCATCGATATGCTGTGAATGCTGTACTTCCTTCTGTCCATCGCAGTTATACCACTTCTGCTGGGAGAGATATGCCTGCATTAAGCACATCCTACCCAGTATAAACTACCCCTGATTTTAAAGGGGTTTCGATTAAAATAAATCAAGAAACATCAACATCAAGCTGAAACTTGATACAACTTTTCTGCCATAAATACTGGAAGAAGTGTTGTCTGCTTGGAACTAAGTATGTATAAAATGGCATGGGGGAGGGAAATAGGATTTTTCCTACTGCCATAATTAATATAAAATGGGAATTTAATGTCTTTGGGATTATTATACATGGCAGATGTACATGTATATAATATTCCCATTTAAAGTTTGACTTTGGTCAAGAGATCAAGTCATTCAGGCACAGTTTCTCAGGTTACTGGCAGTGCAAAGCATCTACCCCCTACAATCCTCAGCATCCACTTTTGCTCCAAAAGAATCTAGTTACATCTATTCAGAATAAGCGGGGATGTTAAGGAGTACATTAATTAGGTGGATCCATGAGGCAGAAAGTGGACTACTAAATTCATTTCTAAATTATGAGATCTGTAAACGGGGAAATTAGAAAACAGAAGAACGATGCGCCAGGGCCGCAGGCACCGAACGACCTCGTGCTATCTAGTGGCCTCAGCTAAGCAGCAGCTGGGAACTCAGATGTGCAAGGACGGGGCAGGGACGTTTTGGCTCTTTTAAGCTGTCTAGAGAAACAATTACAAGGATTTCAGTGAGCTGGAACGAAAGTGTTTTGTGTG
>NW_017728980.1:13656405-13669778 GCF_001723915.1 Gavialis gangeticus | reverse complement strand
GACCTCCTGAGGTCCCTTCCAATCCTCATTTTCTATGATATAACAAGTTAATTTGAAATTCTCCAAATGACACCATTTTATTTTACAGCTCTGGCCTATTAGGGTTTTGGTTAAAGATTCCAGGCTAAAGTTACAGCTAGGTTTGCCCTTACACTCCCAGCAGGGCCCACAGTTGTGTGCATAAAAGAAACCAGTTTAGCCATTTGTACCAAGAGACTTCACCTTCCTCCTACAAGGATCAAGTACCAGAGTATCAACACGAGTAAGAGTCAATGCCTGCAGAGGTGATGCTTGTGTCGGCCAGTGTTGAAATAGGATTAATTAGGATTTGAGCAATGCCAGCTCCTGGGTTATGGTGACCATTCTAAGAGAGCTAAAACTTACCCAGTAGGGCTGTGTGAAATTTCGCCAGCTGTTTCGTTTTGGCGCTGTTTCGACTTGCTTCAAGCTTGAAACAGCGAAATCATAATGAAACGAGGGCACTCAAAATGTTTTGAAAGTTTTGAAACATTTTGAGTTTCGAAGCTGAAGCTGGGAAACAGGACGTGTGTGTGTGGGGGGAGAAGGACTGCTCTCATATTCACTGCAACTGTTTGGCTGCCTGAGATGCTGCTGGTGCTGCTTACTAAGTTATTACCTGTTGTCACTGAAAGTGGTGGGCCAAGCTGAGGCTGTAAGGGTGGAGGAGACCTCATTGGGGCACATTACCGTGTTGTGTAGAGGCCCCGGCACCAGTGAGGGCACACCTTAACTAACACGTCACGAGTTTTGCTTGTCAGCAGCCTGAGGTGCAGTTTCCCAGGAACCCCTGTGCCTATCTCCTTGAAACTTGGCAGGATTCATGCCCTCAGAAGGGTCTACCATCCTTGCTGTTTTCATCCAAATTTGCCAAAAAATGACAAAGTTATAGGTAGTTTTGTGCTTCCCCATTACAGCCTATGGGCAAAATGTCAAAACAGCGAAACAGTTTCGATGGAACAAAACAGGCTCTTGAAATTAAATGAAACTCAAAACGAAACACTGTCCTGTCAAAACAGAAGTTGAAACAAAACAGTGCTATTTTGCACTGCCCGATTACCCAGGTCACCTTCCTGCAACATCTGGACTCTGCTGTAAGGAGATTTAGGGAGACTGCCTGCAACATAATAATATAAGCCACGGCTTTTCTTCAGGGCTGGCTGATGAGTTGGTTATATTAGGGCTATCGCAAGATACAGGGTCAAAGAAAGAACAGTTGCATACCGATGGTAATTGGTTTTTCGAGATGCTGTTCTCAGCCGCCACTACAGCAAAACCCACGCTGTGTGTAATGTGCTCCAGCTTCGAACCTTACATAAGGATTGCATGCCTCATGCCCCCTTGAAATCCTGGAGAAGGGGATAAGGAAGTGAAGTGCCTGATGCCTTACCGCCCTTGTGCCTCAAAGCTGCTGAGGACTCAAAAAAGGCAACGGCGGAGCAAACTGTTGGATTCACAATGACTGTATCCATCGCTTCAAAGGAAGTGCAGTTACTGTACATATTAGGGGCTTTCCCAGGACTTCCTAAATTCACTTTCTTTCCTGGCTGAGGGGATGGCCACAGGAGACCATTTTGACAGTGAGATGGGCTGATGGAGTGCTTAGCAGAGGATGGAGCAAGAAAGTTCTCCATCAGCTTTAGAAAGAGGTCCCACGCTACTTGTTCTCTGACTGGTGGGGAAGCAAATATAAGAAAGGCTATCAGAGCAGGATCAGATACAATACTCGTGGATTGCTTAAGCAGAGATCATCAGGCTGAGGGTAAGGGAGGACAGAAGACAGAGCATTTGCTAGGGGTGCAGCCTTTCACGAGGCAGAACAGACACCTCCTGTGCCGTCTGACTAAAGGCATAAGACAATTTCATGACAGACAGGATTCAAACCCTGTAGGTTCTGAGTCCACCACAACGATGGCTGGTGAGAAGTGCCTCGCTCAGCTCTACAAGGGGCAACCAGTGGGAGGGGTTCCCTGTTTTTGGAACATCTATAATCAAAAGAATTAATGAATGGAGAGAAGAGGGACTTCCTCCAAAAATCATCAGAGAGGCACTGGAAGCCTATGAAGGTATAGGAGGTGAACACCTGCTGGGTTCCCTCTTGTTATCAGGGATAGTAGGGGAAAGCTGCAGCTGCTCTGCTCTTTCCATCTCCAGAAGGGAATGCAGCGAGGCAGGCACGTGGCATCTTGTGGCCTGATGAATGCTGCTGCTTTAAAGAGATGCCAAGCTGATGCGTGAGGCATACCTGCACCTCAATGGGATCCACCCTGACACACGCTTACAGTGCTGCCGTCTGCTGATGCACATGGTGCAAAGCAAAACCAGAGTGGCAAGTACCTAAAGTTAACTGAATAGGCAAGACCGACTCAACTTGGCCAGCTCTAGGAAGGTAAGTCTGTCCCATCCAGGCACAGAGCAATTCTCAATCTGTATTTGACTTTCTACACCACACTTTCACAACAGGGACAATAGCTTCCTTGAATTCGGGAAAGTACTTAAACGCAAGCTGCACTCCAGTACAATCCAGGTAATAATCAGCATCTTCATCGGACAATTAATTACAGGCATGTCAGAATTCTTCTATTAAACTGTTCTTCCAAAACCAATGCCAGCTCCTCGGTTCTGCAAAGCTGTTAAGAGCATGCACACACATTACTCTCAGCCTACATCTCTACAACGCGATCCTAGCATTGTTTTCAAAGATGTCAGTCAGACCCAGGAAAGGGTACCAAGCTCTCCAGCCTGACCTGAATTGTTGTTTCTGCATCACACGCAATAGTTCAGAAGTTGCAAAGCTCTTTTCAACCCACCAGGGACACATGTTAAGTACAACACCCTTAAAAGAAAGCTTATCCTAGATTCCTTGATTGTAAGACTTGAACAAAGAAAAGGAAAGCTGATATTTCATATTTCTTGATAAAACTCATTTGAGACTGATTTTTTTAGATAAGCCTATTATACAAAGACTATAGCTTTATATGTCATAAAGAGAGACAGACCCTGCCCCAAACAGCCAGCAGCCTGCAGTTAATAAATACAGCTTAAGAAGGAATTGCTCTGCCCCAGGGAATTCAGTGCAAGAGAGCAAGTGGAAAAGAGGAGACAAAGCTGAAGAATGCTGCCCAATAGGAAGAATGGATTCTGGAAGAATAAGGTTGAAGCCATCTGACAATTTATCACTGAAAGCCTACTGGAAGCTCTTCTTTTTCCTATAGGTTAGGGCCACTAATACAGTCAGGCAACTATAATACCGAGAAGCTATTTTTCTTGGCTCTGTGCCATTTTTGTGATATGGAGACCTAGAGAAGTCAACTTCTCTCCTTTGCATGTCCTGATATAGATATTACAGCAATAGGCAGCAGCAGAAAACAGTCAGAAATAGCTCAGCTATCTCCTGGCTGTTATTTCAAACTTACACCTTGGATATTTCATCTATCATCCAACCAGACTGGGACAGGTGCTTGGTTCGGGGGTTTCTGAAAGGACCTTCTACTGGATGGTCAGCTAATCAAACTGAAACTGGAAGCCACCTTAGATCAGAGTAGAACAATAGCTGCAATAAACAGGCCTTTCACTTGGAAGTGAGGCAGTTTCCTGTGCTCGTTTCAGCAACACATTACTTATTTGGATGACTAAAACATGTGGAAGTGTTTTGAAGAGGGCAGCATTTATTTCAAAAGTTGCGATCTAACAGAAACCATGTCCCAAGTAGCCAGTGATTAATGCGTTTCACTGAAATTGCTGCCCTGGACATTTCTGCAGAATTCTTCTTGCGCATACATATGAATAAGCAGGTTGACACCTGCAATATAGTAAACTTATTGATGTGCAGGCCTTGCAAAGTTAATGTGGAATGGGAATGACTATATTCACATTCAGGGGCAGTCTTTTGTTTCTAATACAAAGAATAACCATTTACAAATGCCTCAGGACATGGCATTCAGATTTATGGGATGATGGTCAAGACCCATTCCTATGCAAGACAGGACTCTGAGAAGGCTTCAAATGAGCCTTTGCGGGGGAAGCAGCACAGAAGTCAATCAATCAATCAATCAAACAAAATGTATGTAGCATACAAAAGGGTGGGTAATTTAGTGCTCAGATCCTAGGAGACTTTGGAAGAGGACTGAAGAGATGTCAGCTATTTATGCTAATTTGTTAGTAGAACAATCTCCAATCCAGACCTTCCCTTTATTCGCAGACTTCGTTGCTGAGCTAAGAATCCACTGTCAGATTACCATTTCGAGTCAAGATGTATGGAAAGGTCCCTGGTGTAGTCAGGGAGGGAATTAGTTATATTTTTCAGTATATAGTATCAACACATATTTCCTTTACTGTTTGCTCATCTGCTCCAAACTTTGCAATGTTCTAGGCAACTCCATGCCTTGCTCTGGGAGCACTGGAACCGGTTACCAAGAAATCCTGTAGACTCTTCATCCTTGGAGGTTTTGCAGACTGGGCTAGACAAAGCCTTGGTTGGGATGATGTAGTTGGGGCTGGTCCTGCTTGAAGCAGGGGTTGGACTAGATGCGACTTCCTGAGCTCCCTTCCCACCCTCATTTTCTATTATTCTATGATGCTCCGTTTTCCCAACTGGCATACACTCATATATCACTCAGGTGCTCCAAGTCTCCCCTATCAGCACGCTGATTTCTTCTCGGTGTCCTCCAGGCTTCCTTGATTTCAGCAAAGTTTAATTTGAGGACAATGCAAATATTACCTGGGCTTCCCTGGTGAGTAGCACAATTTCTGGAGAAGAATTTAGGTCACTCCAATTTAGTTGTGCATGAATTACCACATTTTTCTAATAATCTGAAACAGAAGGGCTCAAAAAGATAAAAATAAAGGTCACTAGGCTAGTGATGTCACTGCTCTGCCTTCATCTGCATATTCATAACGCACTATATAAGAATAGCCACCATTCTCTGTTACATTTAGGTGCTGACTGAGTTTTTACTTTGGCTCCTAGTTTTACTGGTTCCTCTTGGGAATTATTTTACAAACATTTATCAGCTTCTGTCCAACTCTGGTGGCATGCCAGTCAATAAATACACAGCTACCTGGCTGTTTCACGTGGAGTTTTCCGAGTCAGAGACTCATGTTAGGGAAGCACAAATAATAGCTGTACAGAGGCATTTGGCTTTTCTGTGCGTGTGCTGGCAAAAGGTATTGGATCAAGGGTCCTTGGAGACACAAGAACAATCTGTTTTTCCATAGAACAGATAAAGCTATTACAGAGCATGCCATTGTGCTTTAAGACCCGAGGGACCTTTTCTAGGAGCAAGAGGTGAATGTAAAGGTCAGGCACAGAGCTGATACCAATAGCTCATTTTATATTTCCATGTGCGTTTTTAGTCTTCTACAGAAGGAATGGGGGGCGGGAGACAGTTGGGCAGGAAGGTGAGCTGTTCGTAATACCTATGTGCCCCTCGGCTATGATTTTCGAAAGGAAACTACCAAAATTTAAAATTTAAATCCCAGCATGCCTACTGCACTTCTTTTGAACACCCCAGCCCTCAGGTATAGTCGTACAGAGGCAATTTCCTTGGTCGCAGCTGACGATAGTAAAAATGCAGCATTCTGTTAAAAGGCTATCAGCGCAAGGAACAGGTCGGAAAGGGGCTGAGGTTTGGATGCCCTCAGTTTGTTGCCGATTTAAAATAAAGTAGATCAGCTGCACAGTAGTTGTTTGGAAAGAAAAGCAGCAGCCCCAAACACAATCCAGCTGCAGACCACATGCAGAAGTTTGAGGACAAAGTTGGAAATCTGTTCTCCTCAACTTCAGCCAAAAGCAGCATGCTCCTGTCAATAGTGATTCTCATTCTGGAATTTATATGCCCGGTCGACCATAAATCAGCTGCAATATCCTATAGTATTTGGTCACATTTTCAGCCCTTCAACTGCGCAACGAACTGGTACTGGGGGAATGTGTAAGACTACTGACCACAATGAGCAAGACTGGATGAGCTACATTAGCAAGAGTACAAACCACCACTTAACTGTGACCTCAGAGACTTGCTCTTTTTCCCCCCCCTCAATGGGTAGCTTATTTTGAGGTTGAATAATCAGCCTTTGCTTCAAGAGTCGGGACGCTGGAAAAACACAAGCAAAGCAACTGGTTGCTAATGAACACTGGTAGTGAATTAGTCTCTCCAAGACAGCTTCAGCTGAATGAGCAGTTTGACTGAAAATGATCTGCATCTCAGTTGCTAAAAAGATTTCAGACATGGATCTGGTGGAGGCAGCTATAAAGGTACCTCAAATATTCGGCAGAAGTGGCTGGTGAACATAAACTTTGCAGGTCTGCAAAACATTACGCACAAGTGCAGCCCTTTCCCTACATGTAAATCACTTTTTCCCCCCGCCCCCTTTAAAGACTCTCTAAGACCTGTTTATCTTTTACCGGCTTGTAAAATGTAATAACACTTGAAGCGACGAGATTTACTCTGGAAGGACTTTTTGGAGCAGTCACGTGAACTGGTAAAGACTAAGTTCACAACTGCTGCTAAGCACAGGCTTTCTGAGCATCCGACGGGAGGGAAAGAGAAGCCACCTTGGACGAAAGCTAAGATAATCTTCTCCCCAAGTTAGCGTTTAGCAACACTGTTTTAGCAGAGCTGCAAAGACCGGCAGGGCGACGCAGCCAACGGATATTCATGGAGAAGTTGCAGTACTGACAAAGAACAAGCACGAGAATGTTTGCTAATTGCCAGCTGCTGACAAACACTTTTCAGACTTGGCTTTATATTTCCTCATTCCAAAGGATGACTTAAAAAGGCTCTTGTACAAAATCGCTCCGATTTGCAAAACAAAAGTCACCTGAAGTTACTTCGTTATTAATGCTCCAGCACAGAGAGTCAAGGGAATCGCTTCTTGTCCACAAGACTTGACTGTGCTCTGCCTAGGCGCGGCCGCAAAATGGCAAAGAGCAGAACATGGCGGTTACAAGGCGATGCCAAAACGGACACATTAAGCTAAAGAAAAATGGGGCTGTAACAGGACTGCTGATTGGTCTGGCCAAACGGCCACGGGAAAATGCTAGAAACCTGCAAGATCTCCCACTTCAAGGGGGCTTTCCACTATAAACGGTAATCCAAGGGCATGAAAACCACCAGGATTCATTTCACATGCCATTAGGTTTGAAGCAGGGAACCCACAGGCCAATAGAGCGCTTGGCGAAAGGAGGAGAAACCTTCACCTGCAAAGTCTGGTTTGATTTTCTCTGATATTTTTGTATAAACAGTAGTCATGGTTTTTTCCTCCTTGCTCTTACATAAGAGCCCAGCTGGACACATGACACCCTGGCACTGACATAAGCAGTCCAATGATAAGGATTTAAAGGTGAAAAGAGAATACAGCCAGGACAACACGAACAGGGGATGGAAATTTCTGAGTTCACTCTCAGTCAAACCCAAAAAACGAGACCATTAAAACCTCATTCAGCCTCCACCTCCTCTCCTCTCCAATCACCAGGGTTTTCGACATCACAGTCGCTGAACTTTATTCTAATTGCCACCGGCTGAATTCTTTCCTGGCTGGTGATGTCAACTGACAACAGTTCTGCTTCGATGGAGCTGCTCTCGCCATCCCCAGCTGTGTTATTGTGACCAAAAACTCATGTAAAGTTAGAAAATATCTAGGTGTTGAACATTAAAAAAAAAAACAAAAGCCAACAACTTGAAGCAAGAACACCAGTGACAAGGATGCTTAGTGTTTCAGCTGCAGCAACTCAGCCGACAAGTGGTAACGAGGCCTGAGCTGCTCTAGATTTGAATCTTTCCTTTGATCCGTTTCTGTTCTGCTCCTCGGTTACCTTCAACACCATTATAACCTGCGTTTCCTTTGTCCCCTCAATAATTATTTGTACTGTAGCAGCACCTGCCAGACCCAGGCCTCCGTCAGGAACCCATTATGTAAGGCACCACGCAAACTTGCAGCAAAAATGCTTTTGGTATTAAGTGTTGCCATTAAGTCAATAATTAACCAACTCCCTTAACACAACTGATTGATCTAATAGTTTTCTGCATCTATCTGGCAGCCTGCAAAACTAACAGCAGGGACCTCTCCTCTCTCTCGAATTTCAGCCTATTTCGACAACCAGTTGCTTCCCTTTCCTGCCAAAACGAAAAGAAAAATAGTAACAAAAAATAGATTTCCAGCCTGCAGTGGAAAATCTTATTCCCACGTAGGCGGCCTCAATAAATTCCTGGGTCATATTCATTACCCCCCAAAATCAACTAATGTATCAAAATTGTATAAACAATATTAAACCTTTAATAACATACTGAAAGTCATGTTTAAATGACTCTCTACCAGGGGTGTCAAAGATGGCCTGAGGGCTGGATCCGGCCAGCAGAGCCCTGTCATCCAGCCCCCAGGGCTGCCCACGGGTCACTGAGCTGACCCACGGGCCGCATGTGGTGCTCAGTCCAGTCAGTCTATGGGTCTAATCTGGCCCCGCACCATTCATCTGACCCAGAGACTGACCCACGGGGCCAAATGAGGTTGACCTCCCCGCTCTTTACAGGAAAGGGAAAAACGCCAGCTTTGACCATGCACAAGTTACATTACATCAAATCAGACCATTTCGCGTCTTAAAGGATTTGTGAGTGGGGCAGTGTCTGGGAGGCCAAAAAAGGCTTTGTTTCATCATAGTAAAACTACAGGGCTCATCTCTGCTAAGTCTCAGCTTCGCAGGAAACAAGACAGACATTCAAACCCAGACAAGAAATATCAGAACGTAGCCCTCCCCTGTCCCAATTCCCTTCTGCAAGCTTACGTAGCCTTGGCCACATCAAGGAAACAGAAGAGATTCACTTGCTCTCTTGATCACTTTTTTCCTGTATGCACCCCTATCTCTCCTGATCAGCTACATCTATAAAAACAACAATCAAAGGGGGTCAAGCAGCTGCAACGGAGGAGAGAGTGGCAGATTCAAGTATCTGATGCATGAAGGGCAAACATGAAGCAGAAGAATCTAATTTAATTTGCCACACTAGAATAATTGGAGAATGGTTCCTAGAGAAATCTCCGAGCAATGAGTAAAAATTGTTTGCGATTCCAATTTTCCGTCTATGAGGCAGCTGCCAATGTCGCAGCTGCTTCCGCAAATTATTGGGGCAACGGAAAGATGCAAGACAACCTGTGCTTCAAGTGTTCTGGTAGCCCTTAGGATATCACGGGGGCCCCAGCAGACAGATCTAAAACTGGTCTGGAAGGGCTTCTGGGGCCATTAAGTCCAGCCCCTGCATTTGCAGGCAACCGTTTAACCAAGGAATCCCCGAAAATCACCACTTCAGATCTTCCCATGCAACCGCATGGCACCAAACCAGGAACACCCAGGGCACCACACAACATCCCAGAGGTAAAAGGCGAACAGAGAGAGTACTGCCAATGCCCTGCCAGCGTAATGATAGAGAACTAAGTGGTTAAAAGATGTCCAGAGAAACCTAGGAAGAGAACCACCTACTACAAAGCAAAGCAAAAAAACCCCTCCCATACATCCTGCCAGCCTGACCCATGAGAAAAATTCCTTCCCAACTCCAAATTGAGCGCTGTCTGATTATCTAGTTCCTTATACCAATGTTTGCCACCACATTAATGCATTCTAGGAGGCAAGAACAGAAACAATATCACACATCAGTAATCCAATAAAGTGTGGTCTCTTTGAGGATATATAAGGAGACTAACGATAGCATTACCTAAGTGGTCTGAAGACTAATGTGTGCAGCACTATTAAGCAAAAAGTCTATAAATCCTAGGACAGGCCAGGTGGGACGCTCCCAAGTCATCCTAAAAACCAATTAAGCTCCAAACACCACCTCAAATATTCCTAATATAAAACTCAACGTTTACAGATCCCCAAGAAGAGTAACCCAAGCAATCCAATAAATCAAACGGCACTATGCCGCACAAGTGACAAGTCCAAAAGGGGAAATCAGGCAGCATTATTAGTGGGGCAGCTTCAAAGGGGGAGCGGGCCTCACACATCCTTCCTTAAGCCCTGAAGACATCGTTTGAGAATAAAATGAAGAACTGGCTAGACAGCAGGCTCCAAGCAGCTTGAGCTTCTTATAAAAGTATACTAATTAGTCAGTCACCTGGGATATCTCTATAACAAAGAATTTAGGTCAATTCCTGCACTCCCCCTGCCCGCTATATGAAATAGAAAACCGGTTCCACTTACTATGCTGCAAGACTGAAAGAATATGCACAAGGCATCATCCTAATAGAAGAGATCTTCCTCCCTTTCTGTAATTAGAGGCACGTATAAGGAATGGTCTGGAACAAAATGATCTCAGGACTCACGTATCATAAACGCTGGGTAAGAAGAGAGTCGTGCAAGGGGCAGAAACAAACAGGGCTCTTTGCCTGACTCGCATCTGGCAGGAGAATATCTTTTTATCATCCTTCAATAACCTATAACCAAGAATGGTCCTTTTATCAGACACTTCCTATTTCCCACCTATATTCACATTGAGAAAAACGTAAAGAAAATATATTCAATTAAATTAAGAAAATAATTATTTACATTAAGAAAAGAAATGGTATAAAGAAACCGAAAAGAAATATCAAAGCTCAGTTCTTGTTACCTAGAGACCTGTCTTCTGGGTTTGCTAAGTGCCAGAAAAACACACACAGCTCTTATTGCAATTTCTGCAAGGCCCAGGGTGTCAAGTAATGTCTGCCTCCCTGCCCGTGATTCGGTGAGCTTCCTCTCTGGGTGGATAATGTGTGGGAAGGTAACAGGAATAATAATTGTAGAAAATTGCCATTAGTGAATGCAGTGTGGCTCACTAGAGTGTCTGGGCTCACTGAAATAAACAGCAGTTAGGGCTTCATTCAACCCATATTGTAAAGTCTCCCACTGCTTTCAGCAGAGCTGAATCAGGCCCTTCCACAGACGCTGTGAATTACCTGTTCTGAGCAAGTCCCATTTATGTATACGACTACTGCAGCTGCCAACAGCCCCACCAAACAACCAGTTCTTTTATGGATTAATTAAATAAAAGAATTTTTATTCAGAAATCACTTCACAGAATTACAGAGTGCCGGTAACTGGTTTGCACGGCAAGAGCGATCGCTCCTCAGCTGCATGAGAGCTCCACACCTGCGCTTTGTAAGACTTGTACCAGACTTGGGAGCAGTGGGGTCAGAACCCACCCTTTCTTTACTGCCTGCTTCCAGAAGGTCATACATTCACAGCACAAAGTATACACTTCTTCTAGAGCAGCAGTGCCAAAGATACAGCTGTATAATCAGCCCCTAGTGCTGCCCGTGGGTCTCAGTGACTCGCAAGGGTATGAGATGTCCATGCATGGGGCACACAGGGCCTGCTCCAGCTCATGCCCCAGAGTGGTGGAGCAAATGGTGCATGCAGCACAACCCCCGAGCAGCCACACGCGGGCGGCTTCAGGGCTGTGTAGTGCAACTCTGGAGAGGCCGGAGCCCACTCTGGCTGCTTGAGGACACGCGCTAGAACGCGCGGCCAGTCTGCGAGTCTGGTCCAGCCCATGGACCAGCCCCGTGCTACTCAACTGGAGCTCTAGAGGACAGGTCTGAGATCAGACGACCCAAGAGTACGCAGACCTGTGTTGGTGAACAGAGTATTTTGTTTGCAGAAAAGGCACAGTTAGAATTAACTTGGGAAAAGGATTCATTCTGATACTACTTCCCTGTCTTTTTGATGTAAGAAGGGAGTATGGCTATGACAGCCTGGTTGCTGAAGGCTGAGGTCTCAACTTAAAGTACACACAGACAGCATTACTTGGGGTGTGTACATATGGTGTGGTCACAGAGGACAAAGTGACCCAGAGATAACTAGCTGCCAACGTTGTAGTTGTGTCCCATGAGTCTGTCATGCCTTCAAGCTCTTACAACATGTACTGGGAGTAGATCTTAGAGGCTGCCATGTGGCTGCTATCCTAGGCACCCATAACCTAACACCCACCTTTAGCTCTCTCTGTAGCACTCACCACCGCAGTAAATACGTGCTATGACTGTCTAGGGCCAAAAGAGGATCACTCTTGCCAACTTGGGTTTGTGCAGAACTCTGGGATCTCCTTCATTTCTCAGCTAGCAGCCCAAAGGCTGAACACCTACTCTATTTTTTTTTAAAAGCTGTGGAGAAACCCAAGTGACGTGCAAGAATCTTGCCAGTTGCTCAACTAAATCTGGTGCCTGCAAATCCCAAGATTCAGCAAGATCCCTCTCACCCGATCCCTTTCTGTTTAAGATGATCTGCTCAGGTCCCTTCCGACCCTAGAAACTATAAGCTTCTACATCTACTTTGGGCTGTTGGAAGCAACAACATAAGATGTGGTACAACAGAATCAGGCCTCCCACATATCCACAATGAATATTACGTGCACTAACAGGCTCTTCAAATAAGATTAGGACAGTGGTAAGCACTGGTGGCAGTTGAATGCCAATTGGCACAGTGTTTATCAGAGAATCATAGAAAAGGAGGGTTGGAAGGGAGCTCAGGAGGTCACATCTAGTCCAACCCCCTGCTCAAAGCGGGACCAGCCCCAACTACATCATCCCAGCCAAGGCTTTGTCAAGCCAGGTCTTAATTAAAAACCTCCAAGGATGGAAACTTCACCACTGCTCTAGGTAACCTGTTCTAGTGCTTTACTACCCTCCTAGTGAGAAAGTTTTTCCTAATGCCCAACAACCCTCCCTTGCTGCAGTTTCTTCTTGCTTAGTACTTCCCAGCCTCAAAGCATGACATGCTCTGCTCTGCTAGGGTTAACTTAGACATAAATGTCTGCTGGTGGTGAAATACTGAATGGTCACCTGAAAATGTACAGAGTATAATTCATCTTCTGTGCAGAGTGGGAACTTTAACCTCACAATCGCTACCAGCAAGGAAGGGATGTTATTAAACCAAACCCTTTCTTGATAAAAGAAGAAAAAAAACTTGGGAATAATCTAAGATGCTATTGCACAGCACTAATAGAAGACTAACAAAATGCTTAATTAATGGCAGGAGCCACCAACAGGTAGTAGTGACTTCTCGCTCAAAGTCTGCAGCAGTCCTGCTGTTTCAAGATCTAAGCTGGGTTAATGCACTTCAACTCGACCCACTTCCCCAGTCCTTCTCCCTACTCTTTAAGCTCTGGACCTTCCTTGCACCTTTAATTAAATGCACCTAAATCCTGTCACATCACTCTTCTGGCTGCATCAGTCTTGGCCTGCTTTGTGGCACAGAAGGTCAGACATGTTAAACAATGCTAATCATAAAGCCAACACGTGTTTGGCAGGGGCTGTGGTCCCTTCTCACTCTACCTCAAATAGGGTCAGGACCCCAGTTCCTACCAGTACGGCACCACAAGCTACCACTAACAGCTACT
>NW_017728980.1:13648197-13651405 GCF_001723915.1 Gavialis gangeticus | reverse complement strand
AAGGTCAGCCATGCTAAACAATGCTAATCATAAAGCCAACACGTGTTTGGCAGGGGCTGTGGTCCCTTCTCACTCTACCTCAAATAGGGTCAGGACCCCAGTTCCTACCAGTACGGCACCACAAGCTACCACTAACAGCTACTTAAATAGTTATAGAAAGATCTAAAATCTCTGCCCAAGGAATATCTAATTGAGTTTCTAGATGCCCAGGAGCCTGCTTTACACATCTACTTCATGCTCAGTAATACAAAGACACTGTACTCCCCCATCCTATTCCCTGTTCTCATTAGGCATTAAAACTCAATCTCACATGAGCTACACAAAGACAACACACAGTGCCCAATTTACACCACAGGATGATATTCAAATAAATCATATCACAAGGAGAAACACTGTTTTTACCTTTACAGTCAATTCCACCTCTTGATCCCGGGTCCAGTGGCCTCTCCTATCCTGGGACTTAAGTGCCTCCCACATCTAACTAAAAATACCTCAATGTGGGCAAGGGCACTCTTAGTAGCTTATCTACTAGACACCGAGAGGTGATTAGGCCTCCTTTGGACTAACAAAGGTCAAACCAGAAACAAAAGCATCCCCACTGAATTGAGGAAGATGGATTTAAGGCTGGCTTCTGAGTCCAAGGGCATCCTCCAGTAGCCTTAGCAAGGTCAAGGACAGGAAGACAGCATGTCACCCTTTGTCTATAATCCCATCAGCTCAATGCACAGGTGAGTGTCAGACACTATAATTGCATTAGGCTTTCCATAACCCAGGCCAAACCCAAGCAGCCCAGCCTCTCTAGGTACCAATGGTACAGGCTCAAGGACTCCGACTCCTGAAGAGCCCTCAACTCTAGCAAATCCCCAGTTCCTTTTTCCAGGAAATTTTCCCAGTGATCCTAAATTGAATGGGTGTGGGTCCATGTCTTCTTCCCATTACCCCTTGCCCCTGGGAACACAACTGTTACACATCAGGTTGCTGGAAAACACCTGTTCGCAAACCAGCAGCACCTCTCTGATCTCTGCAGAAATCAAGGTAGCAGAGAGAGATATCGATTGCAGCACACCGTGGCTTCATTTCATTGAATCATTTCTACCATTTGATTTACCAGGGAATCTTTCTTTCCCTCTTCCCACTGTCCAACCTGCTGGGATCAATATCTGCCTGTCATACCACTGCTTCACCATACTTACATGATGCATCTGTGACAACAGGAACAGTCTGATGGCTCACCAATGGCTTTGTGAGCTGTCTGATGACAAAGTGCCCATTGCAGGCACGTTGCAGCTTATTCTGCCACACTGAGCACTAGAACCTAGTTCCCATACACCACGTGGCCCAACACATGTAATACGCAACGTAGTTAGACCAGGCCTTTGGTCTCCCTTGAGCCTTCAACAGATTCTCCCAGGCAAAACCTATGAGGTTGTGTGAGGCTCTCTCTAAAATGAGACCACGTCATCAACTCTCCATTTGGCCTCATTAAGACCAGGGCTCACTTCATTCCCCTATCACCCACAGCAAAAAAAGAGAACGGTATAATCCTTAGGGATTTTCCCTATAAACAACACAGCAGGAAAGGTAAGCACCAGCCCCCCTTGAGGAGGCTGGTATGCTGAGCTCTTCAGCTTCACTTCCCTAAGCCCCTTCACCACTGGCTTAAGGGCAATCTATGCAGGTCCAAGAACATTTGCATCTTGTGCACAAAACACCAGAGAGATCAGGCATAACTTAAGGCACCTCGGTCCATGAGGACTTCACCGAGGAAAACCCATTCTGCAGCACCTACTACCACATCTTCCTTAGGGGAAGACACAGTAGTAAATCTACCAGTACCAATTCATTTTCAGTTCCTTCTCTAGTTAGTTGCCTTGCTAAAGGGTCCCGCCATATCCATAACCACTCCTGGGAAGGATCTGCTATTGCAGGCAACGTTCTTGGACCCGCTTTACACCTTGCTGAAATTTAGCAGGAACTGCAGAGATTCCAGGATCTGTGACCCATCTCAGACACCTGAGGTCAGGAGAAGCTCCCACTGACCCTTACGACCTGTCTTGTATTTCCCCATGTCCTAAGAAAATTGATATCACCAGCCAAGCACAACAACTTGTAGCAATGCCTCTGGGAAAGCACTATCTGCTTTCTCATCCCCCAAGATTCAGCTTCCAGGAGACATCCCTTTACAGGGAATGGGATATCTTTTCCCACAGGAATCCCTCCCTGTAGGGTCTTCAGCACTACCAGTAGCTACAGCTTGGAGCATCTCCACAGGGCGATAAGGCTGTGATCACTGCAAAGTTCTGTTGGAAACTCTGCTGCCTCAAGGGGAAATGCAAAATTCACCGACTTGAATTTGAGAAACAGCAGTTATCAGCTGTGCCTCAATTTCCCCATGTCTAAATAGCACCTCTGCCCCAACAAGGATGGTCTCCCAAGGCAGAGACGGCAGCTTGCTGTCCAAAGAGGGTTCTCTGACTCTAGCACCTCTGAAGGCTGCCAGACCAATCCTCAAAATCATTTGCCATCAATACCTCCACAAAGCAACTGATCATCAACCCCAACCTCTCTCTGTCCCTTCCAGGTACCCAACTTCACCCTCCACTGGAGGGCCTGCGCACCCTCTTTAGGGTTAGATACTTGCTCAGTACCCACTTAGCCAAGTCTACTATATCGGAGCATCAGCACTAGTGTCCCAGAACTGCTGGACCCTCCGCTCACCCACCTCCAGGGCACATGTCAGCTGCTTGTGCCCAATACACATGTACCGGTTTTGGCCCGAGCACAGTGTGACAGTTTGCTATGCAGGAGCCTGGAGGGTGAACTCAGCAACCTGATCATCACACCCCCCAGGCGAGCGAGCTGGAAGATTCTCTCTCTCTCTCTGGAGCCTTGTTGATGCTGTAAGCACCAAAGACTTGGGCAGCCACCGTTCCCTCCAGCAGGTTAATGGTTTATGGGCTCAAGGGTTTGGCACTCTGCCCAGTTATGCCCTAAACTCATACAATGAGTAACTCCATGAAGTCATATATGAAGTAGCAACTCCCTCCTCTTTGCCCGTCTGTGGATACACCCCCTTTGGGTTGCAACATCCACATACATCGCCGCCTTCTTCTGCACACCACAAAAGTTCTTCCTGTAAGTTTCAGGTATCAGCTGAAACTTTCAGAGCCCCCCCCCCCCCCCAAATGAGCCCTGTCTATCTGAACAA
>NW_017728980.1:13646776-13648059 GCF_001723915.1 Gavialis gangeticus | reverse complement strand
TCTATCTGAACATAAGCCTCAATAGCTTTGCTGCTCGGTGAGCTAGCAAAGCAACAGAGCTGCAGGGGGGAATGAGGAGAGATTGAGAATGGGCCCCGTTTTGTAGTGGGGCTCTTCCAGAAAATCCAAAAACCTGAACTCCTGTAACAAATCTCCCCCTTTCGGGATCTAAGCAACCAGCTAACGCTTGCAATATTAGTCAAAGCAGCTTATATCAGTCGATCCAGAATCCAGTATTTTAGGGTCTTGTGCCTTATATGAAAAGGCAAAGCTCCCACATGCACCCGTGCTAGCAGCCTTCTCTCTGGCCCCAAATGGCCACAGCTCCGCCCGTGTCCCTGGCCAAGACTTCTTATCAATGTCCAGTCACCCATGCTCTTCATTTCAGATTCCTGTCATGGTGTTTGCACATGTTCTTTTCTCTCGGCTGCCTCTTCATTGCAAGTTCATGCGTAGTCACTCAACTTCAACATCCAGTGAACCTCTGAAGTAAAGCCGTTCTCAATAACTCATTTACATCAGACCAGACATGCCTATGCGGCCAATGCTTAATTCTTATTCCCTGGTCCCAGAGAAGACCTGTTTCCCTTCAGTCCCAGCAGAACACAATGCAAAAGTGAGTAGGTAAACTGAGTCACTCACATTTTCTGCATAACATTTAGAGGTATAAGAAAAGGCTTTTCCAGGGTAACAGCCATGTCCTTTTTTCTGCAAAAATAATCCTGGTTCTACCTGATAATTTAAGTTTGGCAAATCTAATCCCTCAATTATATTAAAAAAATTGGCAGCAATCATTAGTAATGGAAAAACAAAGTCAGAACAACCAAATTCTGCCTTCGACAGCTTACACAGACCTCTGCTTCCAGAACTGTAGCTTGATTGTAAAAGCCATGTCTCACTACCCTACTACTGCTAAAGCCATTATAAAAGGAAAGAGAAATCTGCAAAGTCCTTCTGTGAAAACACCACCATTTTGAGAACACAAAAAACCCAGGACTTCAAAGTGGCCTCTATTCAGCCTTTCCTTACAATTACAGCCTTCTAAAACCAGGCGCAGAGGGCTGCTTTCTAAAGTGTTACAACCAACAAAACACCAAATGTTACACTCATGTATTATGAAAATCCTGGATGCTCTGAACCAAATGCAAATTTGACTTTCATTAGTCAACTTAAAACTTTTAAATATTTCAATGCCTACTGCAGAGACTCTTGTAACTATGAACTCGCGCACATTCCCCATAGGAACTACACTTAAAAAAGATAGGGTTTGAAATGGGGGGGGG
>NW_017728980.1:13638182-13646517 GCF_001723915.1 Gavialis gangeticus | reverse complement strand
GGGGGGGGGGGGGGGGGGGGGGGGTGGAAAGATGGGGGAGGAAGGGGGGAATGATTCACCAAAACTACAGACACAAGAAACAAAGAAGCTTCGTCTTACCTGAAACAGCAAATCGCTTGGCTTTTAACATGCTAAGCATAAGCTGAGCTTCTGAACTCTGGTGCAGTGGCTTAAAGCTGGTAATGTTTTCATTAATGAAGTTACACCAGTATAAAGGAAATCAGATTTTCACTGAAACTGTTTTGCTTTTTACCATACAATCTTCTCTGCTAAAGGCCAGCTAGATTTCTTTCAAAGATTTACCAAAGCAAATATTCGGCATATTTTCAAGGGGGGAAAATTAACTCCTAAATTATGGAAAACAGTTTGACTTAGTTGTAGCTTTTCCTCAAAGAACAGACGCTACAGCATAAGTGATCCTGAGGCTTGGATTTCTCTTGAAAAACCAAACTAAGTTGCAACAACAAACTGCAGAAAGAAATATTTAATGTTAAAATGGACTCTTGCTTACCGAAAATTTCTCCATTTTTGGCATATTCTGTCACAAGGTACAACATGCTTTTGGTCTCCATCACCTGTTGATGGAGAAATTGCACGTTAGTTTAGTTGGGGGAAGGGGAAAAGCGACATAACCACAGATTTTCCAGCCCTTCTCCCCTAATGGAAGTCACTCCGGGGCTCAAAACTACCAACGTTTGCATGAGGTCATAGTTTTACTCGGTGTACTAGCCCCAATGACTTCACTAGACCTCCTCGCATGCCGAAGTTCGGCCTTGCTACGTCATCACCTGACCCCCCCACCCCTGCTGTCTTTCCTGCTTGGTGCACGGGGCTGGACCCATTGATCTTCCAAGGTCCCTTCCGGCCTTACAATCTATGACTCTAAAGGAGATGGGCTCGATTCTTGGCCACACATAGGAAGAAACGATATCGCCATATCCCAACTGAAATTCTCGTCCTGACAGCTGCTGCTACTTACGTCACTGGGTTTGAGTGACTGCCTTACCAAATTCTTCTTCTGACTTATTTATTGAAGTAGGGTTAGCGTCTGGGGACCGGAAAGGGGCCTGGAGCCCCTGCTGCCCTTACTCATCACAGGAGGAAAAAACAATACAATTAAGTGTGCTCATCATCCCAAATTGGCCAAATTTCACCAAACACTACAGGCCATACGATCCCACGCCTACCATAATGCAGTACAGGACAGTTGCACCCCCAAATCTTTCAATTCTGTACGTAATTTCTCTCTTCAGAGATCGACAATCCTGCTGCTACTCGACCAGGCAGTTCTACAAAAACAGCCTGCCCTCTGTTCCAAAATACTGTGAAAATAAAATCACTACATTTCCAACTTTCATGTAAAAGTACTGCACTGCATGTCCTGATCATGAGATAAGAATCAAGACACTGGCTTCCCATGCTATCTACCCTGGAAGGGACAACTACCTCCATTACCCTGCAGTTTTCTTCCTAAGTGACACCCCCAGCCCACTCTTTTCAAACACTCCCTCGGGACTCATTTCATAAGCAGCAGGATCAAAGAGACTGAAAACCTGTGTTTTCAAATAAAAATAGTCATTTAGGATTTTCCCTCCAGCAAATTATAACAATTTGAATGTCAGTCACATTTTGGACCTAAACTATTTGAATGACCCAAGCATGGCAACTTGTTAAACACACAGATCAACTGAAAAACTTGTGGGTAAGCCTCCTTTCATTTTGAATTTCCTGTCTTTTATTTATTTACCACCTTGAAAACTATGGCACTAGTTTCTTGTAAAATAACTGTTTTTAGGGAAATGTATTTAAAAAGCCCAAAGGAAACCAACTTTTAACAGAGAGTTATAAAAACATGCAATCCCCAGGAGAGCAGCAGACAGCACACAATGGCTGATCCTCAGACAGTCCTACCCTGGCTGCATTCTCATTTAATTTAAGGCTCGGTGCGCATGATGACTGCAAATATTCTGGGCTGAAATACAAGCTGGCTTTGAGAGGCAGTACCTGGAGGCAGAGGACATCAATATTCTCTGCATTATGAATACAAGAGTCCAGACCTAATCGAGCCCTCTGATGCAGGTCAGCCCCTTTTTTCCCCAGTACCGAGTCAAAAATGTCCTGACCCTGGAAAGACAGTCAAGACTCCTCCTGTGCATAGAGTTAAGTGATGGGAACATTACAGACAGACTAGAAAGCCCCAATGTGGGAGATGCCTTTTTTTTTTTTTTAAATCTACTCTAGTGAGTGTTCCTTTGATGTGCCCATCCCTGTAATATTCAAGGGGTAAAAACAATAAACATCACATGTCTTGACCTGCCTCTACTTACTTCCACTCCTGAATTGTTCTTGCCTCCTCTTAAATTTTGTTTGTCATCCGCTTAAGAAAGATCACAGTCAATCTTACTTAAGGGAGTTAACAATTCTGTCCTTAACATTTGCCTCTACTCTATGAATCACCAGTTGATTTATAAGGAAGTGCTAGACTCTTTTCCTGTAACATGAAATTAAAGCTGAACACGACTTTGCTAAATCAAGCCCTTTGTCTTTAAGGAGTGGAATAATCCTGTCACTGCAAGTCTGATCTTTACAGGAGTGAGCTCACTGCCAGGGGAGGGGTGTAGGATCAGAGCCCCTCCACCCTGGTTTGAATGCAAAGGGGTTTTCTCGCCTTTGTATTCTTTTATTGCAGCACCTAGAATGCTTGGAATTAAATGCTCCCTGCATTTCTAATCCAAATGAGATTTTCATTCTTCTTTAGAATAAGGAAATACTGTGCATAGAAGCCCTCCTGACATACTTCATAGACAAAGCACAACTTTTAGCCAACTTTTGGGAGAAGAGTGTGAGAAGAGACACAAGAAAGTCACAGGATTGCCCTGGGCACATACAGGACAGGCTGTCAGGGGCTAGAGTGAAAATGCCCTACAAGCTACGCCTGACCTTGAAGTTCTTTAATAAGAGCCAAAAATTAGCAGTGTATGGGCTGAATGGCGCTTTGCTCCTTATGAAGGATGCCAGTGGCCACAACCATGATGCTCTGCACACTCAGCCCAGCACTCACAGACCTGCAGTGATCGATGCATCCATTCCTGCCCAAAAATGTTGTTGCCCAAAGCCAACTTTCAGCAACGACAGTTTTCAGAGGGCATTTGGCCAGGAAGGGGGAGTACCCAATCCCAAGTTAAAGAATAATATTTAGCAAATGCAACTCAAGAATTTGCTATTCATAACTAGAATGACAAATAAGGCTATTCTCCAAAGAGATCCAATTTCTCTGGGTCCTGGTCTTTTGGTTGTCTTGAGGACTGCAGAAACCACGAAGGAATCTGGCGTTGTGTGGGTGTAAACGGCTCCACGCTCTTGGACTATGGGATTGATTCTTCTATTTTGTTCTTTTCGTGGCTGCTAGCAAAACTGCTGACGTCAGCCACCAAATCTGAGGCTGCTTCTAGGATGTCCTCTTTAATTGGCAATGTTATTCTTGCAGGACTGGAGGAATGCAGTACATAGAAGAAAAAAAACTCTCTCACGGGCTTTTTTTTCATTTCAGAGATTTCAACAGGCTTCTGCTCTCCAAGACAGCAGCTCCTGGAAAACTCTGAAGGCATAAGAAGTCAGAGTACAGGAACCAGCTAGGCTGCTTCAGCAGGCCAAAGGCAGTGACAAGCCTTTTGAAGAAGAATGATGTTTAAGAGTCTCAAGATCTTCCCGTTCCTCTTCTCCCCTGGTTCAGTTTTCCTTTGAAATGCATGCAAAATAAATAGCGCAACCTGCGTTTTCTTGAGTAGCAATAGGGGAAGCAACTGCTGGATGTCCCAACGGACAGCTCCAGTACGTCCAGTAGGGTCAAGGTGGACATCGTAAGGATAAGGCTGGTTCTGGTAAGGTTGGCTAAGCCACTGCCAAGCCTGAGGCATGGGAGTCAGAGTTATGAAGCAGGCAGTCTTGGTTGACTCAGAACCACCCTCCCGTGACGTGTGTGACTGGAGGGAAGGTTTCTTGTTAGATGTCAAAAAAAGAAAGCCAGAGCCGAGGTAACAGGTAGGATACAAGAAGTAACCTTCTTCCAACCTGGAAGTAGCATAGTGCCTTAGCACAGTATCGCTGGTGCCAAGGGCAGTGATGGAGACATAGCAAACTCTCTTAACATCAGCTTACTTGGAACCATTAAGGTTTTCATTGTCAGGACTGATCACACTATCTGTTTGGGTGCTAATGCCAATGGTCACAAGTATTAACAGATGTTGGCACCTTACTCTGCCGGCATCACTTGTGCCTATTAGCAAGCAGGCTTAGTACTCTGTTCCTAAGAAAAGTGCAAGTTGTTGAGTTTCTTCTTGAGCAAAGAGGCAGATCAGTGCTGGGGGCTGTGTCTAGTTTGGTGCTCAGGTTTCCCGAGGCTTGGTGTGACAGGAGTACCAGTTCTTGGTGTCATGGTGGTAAAGTCAGTATCAAAAGTAGCTTTTGATGGTCCCCAATTCTTGCCTGATAGTACCACGTCAGGCACTGCCTGCCTGCTCCCTAAGGCACTGGGACCTGGAAAGCTGAGGAGCAAGGTTGTTCAGCAACCTTCAGCCCAAGTTCCCGAACTTCCCATCCTAGCTGAAAAGGGAGGTTGGCACACGGCTCTCCTGAAGACAAAAAAAATACCAGCAGCTGTAACTTTCTCTATGCAACAAACATGTCTCAGGATGGATCAGATTTGAATACTCTAAACCTGCTGTTTTAACCTATGTTTGTGCTGCAAAGAGCCTCAGAAAAAAAAACCAAAGTTTAAAATTGTGAAATTTTGGGGGCAAAAATATAGAAAAATGGAAAAGGATGGCTACAGCCACTCTGCTCCCTTTCTTTCTTTTTTTTACGTGCCTTTTGATAGGGGACACAGGGATGCTACAATGCAAATATTTCGATCTTGTACGCCAGGAGCACGAGCATCCGGAGGAGGATGAACTTGGATGGAATGCAAACTATATATAAAGGTGCCTTAATGCCACTGTTTACACCTGATGCTCATACACCCTTGTCATAAAGTACCTGCAGAGCCACTTGCACTATATTCTACTCTGTACCTAAAGTCAGAGCAGATGCACACAGAATGGCAAAGCAGTTACCAGATACTCGCCCTTTGACCAAGTACTACACTGTGCTTTTACAATCTCCCTGTGTTAGCTGCTGCATGCAACTATAGGGAGCTAGAAGCAGCATAAAGAAGCCATGCCTCCAGGTGGGGTGCAATTTAATACTGGTACTTATCAAGAGTATACACCACATTTCTTCAGAGCACTCTTTTCTTCAGCTTATTTGCCGCAAGTTCCTCCCTCTCTCTTTCCCACTTAATGAATTCTCCTCACTGCACACATGGAGAGCTCAGAAATGTTATTAGATTTAAGAGCCAGGGGACAACTAACAAACCAAAGGCCTACAGGAAGATGGAGCTCCTTTATCCAGGGGAGAATGTCCACGTGAAAAGCCAATTATATGTAACACACAGATGATGAAAGAGAGGGTGCCGGGATTCCTACGACTAGTACTCCAAACACTTCTTGGAAGACTCAACCTTCAAATCAGTCTCCTGCTAGCAGACAACCATCTAGTAATCTATGGACCCAATCTACTCTGTCTTCTCTCATTCTCAGAGACTCTCTCAACTTGTGGGCTTCTGTGGGGATGGATTTCTCTACTACTCTCTCTGCCCATGCTTTGATTTTTAGTAGTCCACCTCCCCCGTGACTAAATCCAGGCAACTTCTACTGCTGCTCAGAGAAGAAAGACATGAGAATACCTATTGGGGAAGTTGCCCTTACAAGTCACTAGTCATTTGGGATCGATTCTGATCCAGAAATAGGGGGAAATAACCAACAAATCTAACTAGTCCCTAAAGACGAAATGCTGCATGCCTTGAAATTCTTGCCACATCAGACTGGGTGCCAATGACATGCTGACACCTGAAACACACTCAGGAGTATCTCTAACCTTGATTACAATGGGTAAGCGTGTTTGCTCAAGAACAAAGCAAGACATTTTGAAACCGAATGCCCCTTCTCACCTTTTCATGCCAAGGTCTGTTAGATTATCTAGACGTTGTCAGATGACTGAAAGGCAGATTCACCTTTATGTCTGAAATTATCTGATTTTCTGTGGTTTAGCAAGCCCTACGCATCTGCTAACAGTAGTTAACAGATATAAAGTTGCAAGACAGAATGACACCAACAGGTATCTGAACAACTTCTGCAGACAGGCTAAAGGCTTTGAGACTCACTGTGGATATCCAAGTGTCTGGATAGGACTTTGAAAGATGAAGATTTAAATCACTGTCATCCTACCTGGTGTAATTAGTTATACCAGTGGAGAGTGGGAGTAAAAGGCTACCAGACAGGAATGGCAGCATCTTCCACCCACTTTATGATGATGTGACTTTACCAAGTACAAGACAAGTAACTGGGATCCTGCTGTTTAGGGGCACTGGATGGTTCAGTAGAGGTGGTTATAAAACTTTCCTCTGCTAATGGCCAGTGTGGTTTGAGGGTTGTTATCTGTTGGCAACTCAGTACTTTATACTACAGAAGACTGGTGGTCTCAGTCTAGATCTCAGTGGGCAAGAGCTTCTACCACCACCACCACAACATTCAACATCACTGCAGGTAGTTTCAGCAAAACAAGCCAAGAACTTAATGAAGCCATGGAAAGTGGCCTCTGAACTCAGCGTGTGCACAGCAGCAATGCCATGGGTTCAGTTCCTGATGATAACGTAGCTGCTCTACAAAGCTGCAGGAGGTTTCAGTCACCAGGTATCGCAGTCTCTTATCTTTCATTATCACTAAATTACATCTTAACTTTTTCAAAAGAAGAATGCAGGCATCTTCGGGGTTCTGCAGCACAGAGGCCAAATGTGGTCGAGAAGCTGCATATGCAACAGTGATTGCAGAATGACTAAAGAAAACCATAGCCACAGAAACTCACCCAGCTAAAAGCTGAATGCGCATTATGAAAAAGCAGCCCCCAAATACATTGCTGACATACAGGACTGGACACCGATAAAGCCTTTGCACAAAAACACATGGAGGAAGAGAGGAGAAGGACAGCAGCAGGTAACTGTACCTGATAGAGCTTTATAATGTGGGGGTGGTCGAGCATTTTCATTATCTGCACTTCTCGATAGATTTTCTCCAGATTAACGGCATCCAGCTGGGATTTGTCAATGATTTTTATTGCCACCTGAAGCCAAGGGAAAAAAAAAAAATAGGCTGTAATTTTTTTTTTTTAAATCAACTTTCTCGCTACTGGTTTACTTCACATTTGAAACAGAGCACCACAATTTCTAGCTCATGGCAGGTTGTTCTGTTATTGCAGAAATACTAAGGTACAGCAAATGTGTGTGTTAAACAAAATGTTAATAAAAGGAAGGAAAATAAAAGAATGCTCCTGGCAACCCAGAAGCACTGATGTCACACAAGATCTCTGAATCTGCTCCCTGTTCCTACCAATTAGGGACAGGTTTTCAAAGGTCAATGTCAGTGGGTCTTAGGAGCTTACCAGACAGCTGCTTTAAAAAAAAAAAATTCACGAGGCACCTCTCTGCATCAGTATCTGCCCAAAGACCACTCTGAATATAATTTGTGAATGGATATTGCTATATTAAAAATAAAAAGCTGATATCTGCATTTCAGAAATGGTTATTGAGCACATGCAGCAACTTCTTCCTGCCGTTTCATGGGTCATGCCACGAGAGCTTGCATTTTGACACGTGCAAGAAAAGTCCCCGTGAAAATGTTTGGCACAAAAAACAGTGAGAAAGTTTATTTCTACGCAACCCAGGAGTTTCAGGTAATCACTGCTGGTCAGAGGCTGAACATAGCCTTTCTGTATTTATTTACAACAGCAGAGGTACGTATTTATACACTTCAACAACATAGGAAAAGGGCACTTCCAAAAGGAGAGGCTGGGGTCTTTCAGCCAACCAGAAATGGCCTCATCAAGGTTTCTCTCTTGTGGTCCACTTTTATAGCTTCTTTCAACAAGACTAGAATCATTTTGATTGAGAATGGGCCATAAGAACAATTATAAGTGGTTTACTTTGAGTCAGACTGTCAGATAGTACAGGTTCCTGGAGATTTTATAAGACCTCCTATTAATGAGACTATTAAAGTGATTTTTAAACAAATCGGGGGGGAGGAGTGGCACTCTACATCAAGGAGGACTACACATCCTCGCTGATTAGTAAGGAGTCAGGGGAGAAGCACTCTGAGGTGCTTTGGGTTAGGGTTCAAGGCAGAAGAGGGGAAAGGGACCTATTGGTGGGAGTCTACTATAGACCCCCTACCCAAGCAGAGGAGCT
>NW_017728980.1:13623142-13633182 GCF_001723915.1 Gavialis gangeticus | reverse complement strand
AACAGACTAGAAACTAAAGTGGGAACGACTGGTCTATTTTCACCGTGCAATCAACTGACATACAGAAAAGTACCCCCAAAAATATATGTTAAAGACACGTAGCTTCTAAGCCCCCCCTTTTTAGCTCTCAGATACCTGTGTTATCAAAAACAACCCTGGATTTGTTATTTTGGGGGAATCAGTGTACCTTCTGGCTTGAGGATGGGCCCAAAGTCAGGAAGCTCCAATCTCTAATTTCAGCTCTTTCAGAAACTCATTAGGCAGCTGTGGTCCAAGTCCATCACCTCTCATACAAGTGAGAGGAAGGGGAGCGTTACAAAGGGAGCCTAACCAAACGTGTTTCTCAAGCTATCTACCAAAGCCTGAGATACAAGCCGATGACTAGGCAGTTCCAAGAATCTGTGAACTTGGCAGGGAGTACGCAGGATCCCTCCGCCCGGGACAACTGAGACGCCACCACAATCAAAATGCCATTAGCAAGACCAAGACAGTATTTTCATTCACTTAAAATGGCAGTAGAATTAGGTTTTCCACCCTTCACTCAGAATGCACTGAAGTCAGTGAGGTCGAGATTTCATCTGTAAGTAAAATTTAAACCGAACTTCTTGGCTCAGTGAGTGCAATCTAAACATGTCTTACTAATGCAGCCTGTAATGGTACATATTTTTATTTTAACTGTGATTAATGTTCTGTACATAAAAAATGGCAGTAATTAGCCTGTTGAGGAACAGGGATGTTCTCCAGGGATACTTCTGTCAATTAAATTAGAGTCCAAATAATTTAGAAGAGAGATCTGGTTCCTTCCGACTTTATTTTAGTCAATATCAGAGAACTAAGCTGCACAGGGCTATAAGTAAGGGATTCCCCATTTTGTTTTAAACAGAAAGGTTAAAAAAAAAAAAAAAGGAAATAACATGATAGTTAAAGAATGCACAAGAAAACAGGACTGAAAAAAATATTAAATCAATCAGTGGTATGCCCTCGCCTTGAATACTATGTTAAGAATGCAGGGAGAGGCAACAAAAAACCAACACGGCCGTGCAAAAACGCACATATGAAAAGACTGGGTCCATTTTGATAAAATATCAGCTAGGTTTATGACCAATGAACATGCAAAAGGGAGATCGTTTCTGCTGTTCAAAGCCCTCCATGGAGTCGGGCCTGATTCCTTGAGAAATTGCTTCTGCCGCAATACATCATGACCCAACTACAGCTGTATTCCACAGAAACTGGGACGTTGGGAAACTATGGGGGCCAGCTGGCAGGCAGAGGAGACCAAATCTGTAGAAGGACCTTGCTACCCGAATAAGGATGCTTAAGGGCTTCATTGCAGTCAGAACCACTGTGCTAGTTTATTTTGGCTTTTCTTTGGTTACCCCATCACATGTACACACACCTGCCCTCACCACCCGCCCACAAAAATGACAGAAATAAAGCAAACACACCATGAACCGATTAAGTGATTTAGCTTTTTGAGTGGGGGGGGACAGCAAGCCTTATTTCTATTTTTAAAGACTGTTTGTACTCGGTTGTTGCCTGGCGGAGATGGCACACGAGTACAGGCTGCGAGAGATGGGCTCGAACAGAAGCACTATTTTGATCTCTCACTGGGGGTTTACCATTGCTGTCAAACCCAAAGGTAAAAGAAATAATTCATAGCCTTTGAAAAACTGAATGATCTGGAACTCCTTGCCAAAAATCAGAATGGAGTCCAAGAGCTTAGTGTAATTAAAAAAAAAGCAATGAAATATTCACATGAACTGACAGCCATTGTCATTAGATGGGGCAGAAGGTCCATCAAGGAACATGGACCCAGGCTTCAGAACATATTCCCAGTATTACAGAAAAGGTTTGTCCATATTACTCCACTTTTGGAATTCTGGATTTTTCCTCTAAAAACATAGGGAAATAGCCACTGCTGGAGACATGACACTGTTTAAACCTCCCCAGGTTGAATGCAAGTATGCCAACCTCCTCCTGCATCTCACTGCAGCACCCTGCCACCTCACCACCCCAGCCAGCCTTGTTTGGCTGCTTGGCCACTTCTTCCACATGCACCCGGGATGCTTCTTCCTCAACAGCCCTTAAGCACCGACCGCTCCCCCTGAATACGTTTCCATGATGCTTCCGCAGGGAAGGATGAGAAGACTCAAGTCCCAATTCGACTGCGAGGCCCATGGAAAGGAGTAAGTGATAGCAAGGAAGACAGCTGCTTGGGATTGCTGATCTCCGTTTTCATCTTGTAATTCAAAAACAAAATAGAAGTGATGCAAATCTAAACACATGTGCAGCCAGTCTGCACAGCCACGCGTTCCCATTTATGTTACCTTCACCTGCCCTTTCTTCCATTCCCTCCAATGGTTCATTATGTCGGATTGCCTTAAATTAGACCCTGAGCCCGAATGAGGTTTATACGTGCAAGCTGGCCCCCTGCTCCAAGTACAAAGGAGGAAGATGAAAGGAAATTCATTCCAATTCCATCCAAGTCAAACACAACTGCCTAAGTCTGAAATTAAGCACCCATGTCCATCTTTGCCAGAACAGGGCCTAGGCTGCGCTCGATGCTATTTGCCTCTGCTCTCAGCAGTTCACTTTTTCGTCATCTGTGATCTCAGAGGGGCAAACAACTCCCCTCTCCGGGATGATTAAAGCCCATGTGGGAACAGGGGACGCAAACACACATTCGGACACTTACAAAAAAACTGGAACACAAATCCAGAAGCTTCGGACTCCTTCCTCCTCCCTTTCTCTTTACTGCTCAGGAAACTTGACAGCTGCTCAGGTTTTATGCAAGCACAAGCTACTAAGGCTATAAAATGAGTTTCTTAGGAAATTGCAAGACATTAAGGCAACCAAAAAACAAACATTTAAATAAACCCTGATCCCTAAATACACAGTAGGTAAAGGTTACTGAAAAAAAATGGAGGCGAGGGGGGAGGAGGTGGAGGAGTAACCTTTGCGGGTCAGATTTCCTCCCTACTTCCTCTCATTTGCTTTCTACCGGCTCACTGCAAAAGCAGCAGCAGCCAGAAGCACGCCTGGCCTTTCTGAACAGGAGCAGGTGTGAGCTGGGTGCAGTGCTGTTATCTCAGATACCTCCCAGCCCAATGCGATTTTCACTGACACCCTCCTCTCCCCAAGTTAGTCGGGACTGTTCTTATTAGTTCACTCACCACTAGACTTCTAAGAGAGGAGGGGTGTCTTAGATAAGACAGTTTGTGTTCAAATTGCTTAGCAATATAAATCCCAAATATGTGCACTCACCAGGAAAATTTAATGCAAGAATCCAACCGTCATTGCTGGTCACTTTTTAGCGTTGCCATCGTATGCTCTTCAACAGGAGTCTAATCCATGCAGGCCTGCTCTGGAGGGGGCATCTCGCCTCTCCCACTGCCCTCTTGGGCTCCCCATGGGTTTTTACCCTGTCTTAAGCAACTGCACAGTTTCTTCTCGCTTCCCTCCTTTCTGAGATTGCTTTAACTGAAGATACAGCTGAACTAAAGTGGCTTTTATTGCTTCCCTGCAGTTATCATGTAAAAGAAAACTAATCCACAGAAAAGGCCCACAACCAAGTTGTGCAAAGCCTCTGAGGGAAGGAGATGGTGCTTAGGGCTGACGCAGAAAAGGAAGCCAGTGAAGGGTGGTGGAAAGCAGGAGAATGAGCAAGGAGGCTTTTGGCAGCCTTTTAAGACACCCTGGAGGAGGCAGGAACAGAGCTGTTCCTTGCTTCAGCCTGCGCCTTGTGCAACCCTGAGCTCTTGCTTCATCTTTATCAATTCATCCCAACTGCTGTCATGTCATGAATGCAAACTTCTGCGTTTTAGTTTCCATCCCTCCCTTCTCCCTGCCCCAGGAAAAGTCTCTCAGACTTGCAGTTACAAGTTGCTGAACCAAAGCTGGTTAAGCTGTTCGGCTTGGAAAAAAATAATGAACTTAAAAGCGTACAAGCTCTGCCAGTCCTTCCAACAGGGTTAGCGCTTGCACAGTCGGCTCCTGCATTTTCACAGTGAAACATTTCTGTTTTTAAATTCATCCAGTACAGTTTCCAGTAAAGAAACATTTCCCCATGGATATCAGGCACAACATTTGGCATTGCACAAGACACTAGCTCCCAATGTCAGCAAAAGTGCGCTTAGTTCTTTCTTTTTTCAAACCCCCTATTCCTCTAAGCTCTTGATAAACTGAACATTTACCAAGGCAGAGACACAAACTGTGAAACGGCTTCTATTTTCCAGCAATAATCTCTTCATCAATTAAAACTGTAAAAGATGCTTCTTGTGTGTTCTCCATTAGGTTTATAACCATAGTGGTATCGATTTCAGCCAAAAAAGGGGGAAAGAAATTATGAAAAAAATTATTATGGAGAGTGGAAGAGGTACTTTTATTTTTTAAACCTATACTGAGTTCCAGTGACTGAAGAGCTTTTGCTCACTGAAAAGCAAAAATTATCACTAGGCTGAAAAAAACCCAGAACGAACCACAGAAGTGTCACCTTCAGAACAAATTCTTTATGATAGCACAGCACAGAAGTTGGGAAGTGGAGATACAAATCATGCTATAAATATCGATTCAGTTTCACATTAACGTGGTCTCTCTGTATCCTACTCAGCTGCATGCATTTAAAAGTCCAACAATATAACTTGTCTTGAAGACTGGCAAAAAAGCGTGAAAACAACTCCTTCATCTGAAGGCCAAACCATTAAACTGGAGCTCCACAGTCCCCACACTCTCAAAAGCTGCAAAAATTATGTTGCTAAAACTTATCGTTGGTTTAAATACCGGGTAGGTAAGTTGCAGACACCTGTGTTCAGTCTGCTCGCAGTGCATCCACATACAGGAGCGGGTCAAAGACCCTGACAAGCCAATGCTTGTTCTAAAATCTGAGGATATCTTCAGAAGAGCTTAATCACCTTAATGAGAGCAAAAATCTCATTTCAGTGTTACTCAGCACCAAAATGCTGTAGATGAGCCTGATTGTCATATCTCCATATTTAATCAAGTAAGAGGTGATCCAAACAAAGTCAGTGTCGGGCACTTCGGACATCAGTGGTCTTCCAGCTCTCTTCTGAAAATCCAGAGACGCGCTACAGTTCTTTTTAACTGCAAATAATTTAGCTTACGGTGCAATTTAAAAGAACACTGAATGGGACACGCTTATCAAGAGCCCTCACTCTGCACAGCTCCCCCGTGACACCTGAAAGCACTTCCTTCCTCTAGTCTAATGCTTATTAGTAACAGACAGCAAAGCTCCAGTTTCAATTTGTGTTGCCTTCTTGGGATGAGCTGTCCCCGGGGTTTCCCTCCGCTGGCCTACTGCAATGGCTACACTCTGTCAAGCCTAGACGGAGTCAGCGAGTCATCCTGTCCAAAGGATTTAACAGACTTCCAGCAGTATTCTCCCACCAGCTACATAGATGGGTCAGCAGATAAAGCGTGATATCCACAGACTTCTTTCTGGGAAAGGTTGAAATACTGCAAGTTTCAGGATGGCTCATTCACAATGCCAGCTGTCACTTGCCTAGCACTTTGATCCAAAACATAATTCTACAGGTGTGGCTGTTTCATTTAGCTTTCTGTTAGCTCACTCGCCTGAATGTCTGAAACAATCCCAAACATGGTACTCTGCTGACCAAGAGTAGCTGCTTCTTGGCAATACAAAGAGTTCAGATCAAATAAAACATCAATCAAAAATTATTAACGGCTTCTTATTTCTAATGAATCAAGGGACTCTTTACAAATACTTATTATAATGAATAAACTAAAATTGAATGTGCATAAGTGGCAGGATTTTTTTCAGAGCAAAAAGTGCAGCAAAACATGTTGGTATCTATACCGTAAGACTGATGGAAGTTTTGTATTAGAATATAACTGAATGTGTAGTTGCAGACAATATATGGCTTTCATTTGAAAGAGAGAAGAGCAGCAGCTGGCTCCCCGCTCCAATCCTTAAAATCAGATTAGACACCTCAGTCCATTCTGACGCCTTACTTCTCTTTCCTGCCCTTTGCTAGATCTGCAGAAAGTTTAAGAGAAAAAAAAATCACTGGGAAATATTGTAAAACTGCAGATATAAATTCTGTCTTGGGCAGAAGCTGCTCACTTCCATGTGCAACCTTGGTAGGGTCCCATCAGTGGGGGAGAGGGAGGGGAGGGGAAGTGTGTTAAAATCTTTTTTTTAATTCAAACCAGATACGTTGCTTCAGACTGGAGCTAACTTTCCTATTTTACATATTTGCACGACGAAGTTTGAATGACAAAATAGTCTCGCTCCACGACGGACACACATGCAGCTTGGTAGCTGGTAATCGCTAGCCTTCCCAGAGAAATGTCGTAATGCAGCACCAACCTTGTCAAAACAGCACATAAAGGCTTACGTGATGCACAAGTGAATTCTCATTTCTCTAGCATGGCCAACATGTACAAGCCACCACCCAGCACACATCCGATTCAGGACAACGACGCAAGTCTCTCGATTCCTGCAGACTGATCTTGTTCAGGCTACAAATCACTTCTGATTGCAGAAGTCATACCCCCCCAGTATCACAAGAACTTCAGGATTTAGGGTAACTAAGTGCTTTAAAACAACCTGAAAGGTGACCTAGAAAAGGCGAAAAACACTGCTGCATTGCACCCTTGTTTATTTTTCTGTTTAAAGAGGTCTAAAAGCTTGAAGGCCTTTTGAAATATTTCTTGCTTTTTAAACTTAGAAATATCAGGATCACTGGTTCCTACCTTGTTCTCATTGGAGGCTTAGAGAATTGGAGTGGGAGCTGCCTTCACCCTGGACAGGAGGGCAGGCATCTAGCTTTAAAGAGATGTCAAACCAAAGTGCTAGTCTTGGGTTTGAACTCTGGTTGCTCCACAACCTTTTAGTTTCCCTTTAGTCCAGATGCTATGCTTCTAGTTCTCCAGCCATCCAGAATCTTTCAGGAAAAATGAGCCCTGAAACTACTCATGCACACAATATTCTGAAGACCCTTCAGGGCCTTATGACACAGAAAAAAAGCCCCCAGTTTCTCTTATTAGCAGGTGACGTGTGGGTTGCACATAACAGCCAAAAGCCTGAGACCCCACCCCTTAACTAGGTTATGCCTAGTATAGTTAACCTGATACAAATCTCTATTAAAGATGCACCACATTAGAGTAAAGCCTTATTCATGCCTGGACTAAGTCATGCTGGTGCAAGCCCATTTTGCCATGCTGCAGCAGTTCTGCAGTATGGGTTTGCACAAAGGCAGGTACATCAGTTCTAGGCTATTTTGGATCAATTTGTTCTGGATATAAACCAAACTGAGAGGCATAGCGAAGGTAGGAAAAAAGGTGCTATCCTTCCACGTGCCGAGTAGCACCCCGCTATGCATTCAGAAGTATGGTGGACGGCCCAACTCATCTTGCATCCCATCTCCTCCAGAAGCCATCACCAGATGCTTCACTAGAAGGTGCAAACCACATTGAACCCAGTTAGGTACCACATGCCTAGTGGAGAAGTTTTTCCAAGTTCTGGCAGCTGGTGGCTGGCTTATATCCTGAACCCAGAGAACTGATTAGTCAGAAGCGTTTATTCTCCCGCACCAAGCGATAGCTAACATTACCATGTACTCATCCTTAGACAGCTTTCAGACTCAGCCTTTGGGGAGACAGTTCCACGGGTTAGTTATACTTTTAAGTACCGTGGACTCTATTTAAAATGCATAACCGAGGGATTAATAATAATAAAAAAAACAACAGTTTCTGCACTTACCTGAACTCATTGCACGCCATGCTCATTAACTGCAGCAGCAGCCTACCCTAAGCTTCTTAGATCTCATTAAGGTCCTGTACTTTGTCTCTCAGAATGCCTTTTGCCTCTAATAGCAGCCTCAAAATTGACAAGACCCAGTCAGTGCAGGGCTTCCTCAGAAGCCTCAAAACTGACAGCTCCTGGTCCAAGTTTCACCAAGTATGCACTTAAACAGAGTACAACAGAAGCACAGTTAGGTTACAGGGTAGGCACTGGGGCCTAAGAGTGCCTGTACACTTAACCCAAATGAAGATAAGCGGCATGCAAGAAGTGTATTGCTCATATTCCAGCTGGTGTCTGCTTCCTCTTAGGAGACAGTAAACAAGAGGAGACTGGTTTTTACCTATTATTTTACAGTTCTTGTCACCACTTACTGTCCTCGAAAAGTAAGTAGCTCAAATCTTTCTAAACGTCCCTCTCATGGGTGTTTTTTCTATGCGTCTCGGCTATTTTGGTTTCCTCCAGCGGACTTATTTTCGCCTCTGTCCTGAGCATACCATAAGTTGTGCTCTTTGGTGGATACTTCATTAGCCAGCTCATCGTCTGATCACAGAAACATCCTGTGATACAACACAGGCTGCATGAAAGGTCCTGTTACAAACTTCAGAGCCTAAGAAGTACAGACAATAAGCAGACCAAAAGGTTGTGAATACAAGGGGCAGCCTCGTCCAAGGATCCTGCTCGAGAAGGGCGCTGAACTACCTGCTGTTGTTACAAATGCAACTCCTTCATCCCTGGCAATTTACATTTCTTCACTCAAGTGCTTAATTACCCATGTTTAAGTGTTGTATTAATATAAAGTTTCACATTTAATGTAAAACTCATCTGCACATCTACCTTCTAGCCTACTTTCCCTTCTAACGCACACGTTCTGGTTCAGTTTGCATTTCACTTTTATCTGGCGCTAGCAATATCGAGTTTTTGGTTTACGGCTGGGGTTTGCAAGGCACAAATCCGGTGCGCAGGTTCTCAAGCACAGGCCGGATTTTGCACGGCAGTCAGGTCTCAGGTACTCCCCACGTCTGGAGCTTGCTAAAAACTGGACTGGAAAATAAGCTTGGGTTTGCCAGACTTGTTGACTCGGTGGACGTGAAGACAAAGTGCACAAACAAACGAAGCGACTGCCTCCAAGTAAACAGGCAGCCTCAAGGTGCCTAGGCTGCAAGGACGGGAACCCAGTGCATAATGCTGGGAGCCGGGGCCGGAAAAGAGGAGACTCTCACATCAGGAAAGACTTTTCTAAAATGATTTTTCCAAACGAGTTTGAACAGAAACGGAGTGCAGCATTTCCTGCAGTGCAGACATGCAAGGAAAATGTTGATACAAGCCTCATATAAGCTAGGTTTCCTCCACCGCGAGTTTAACGGAGACCAGCTGCCTGTGCAAGGGGGCCATTTGGGGAGCGAAGGACTCCAGGACACACAAGGACAACAGTCACCCACTAGCTTAGGGCGGGCTGGAAATCGGAGCGTCTTCCCATCAGGAAGAGCTGCTCAGCCGAGCGCGCCGCCCGGTTTCTTTTGTGCGGGCCCCAGCGCTGCTAAACCAAGCGGGGCCGCAACCAACTTGTGCCGTGCTCAGGTGGGAGGTCCCTTCGCCCTTACTAAAAAGTTCTGTTCCTCTCCTCCCTCCTCGACCCACCCAACGAGCCCGGCCCCACTTCACCCAGGCGCCCGCCTCTCCCTGCACGACCAACCCGCGCCCCACATCCACCTCCCCATGGAAAAGAGGAAACAAAAAAACCAAAAACACCCAATTAAGTAAGTGTTTAGATGCAAAACTCTGCCACCGCAGAAAACCAACCGCGAACCTGCCCCTGCCCCTCGCTCGGGGGGGCAGGGACCCCCGCGCCCCCAGCGGAGCGACAGGTCCCTCCAGCCACGGGGCACAGCCACGGCCCGGGCCAGGGCGGGGGTGCCACCCAGTGCTGCCCCAGCAGAAATAAAGACCCCCCCCAAAAAACCCCCAAGCTGTGGGGCTCCTGCTGCCCCAGGGGCTGGGGCTGCGCCGGCTGCAGGGGCACCCGCAGGGCCGGCAGGGGGCGCCCCTCAGGAGCCCCGGGGTCACTCCGGGGGGGGGGCAGGAGCCGTTGGGGCCGGCGGGGGCTGACCTCGCTGCGCGTGATGCGGTGCCGCGCCAGCTTGACCACGGCGAAGTTGCCCTTGCCCAGCGTGCCCTCGATGTCGTAGAAGCCGACGCGCACGGGCCCGGGCCCGCGGGGCAGCAGCGCGGGGGGCCGCCGGGGCTCGGCCATCACCAT
>NW_017728980.1:13597018-13623008 GCF_001723915.1 Gavialis gangeticus | reverse complement strand
GAGCCCCGCCGCGGGGCTGTTCCCCCCCGCCGGGGCTCCCCGGGCTCTTCCCGCCGGGGCTGCCCACCCCGCCCCGGGGCCCAGGGGATGGCGCCCGGGCACGCGCGCACACCTGCCCCCCTCCAGGGCTGGGGCAGAGGGGGCTTGCGCCCTCCCCTAGGGCTCTGCAAAGGAGGCTTGCACACGCATGCGTGCCCCCTCCAGGGCTGGTGCCAAGGGGGCTTGCACGCTTGCTTGCACACATGCGCCCCCCAGGGTTCTGCAAAGGGGGCTTGCACACTTGCTTGCACGCATACACACACATGCCCCCCATCCAGGGCCAGTGCAAAGAGGGCTCGCACCCTTGCTTGCACGCATCGCCCCCCCCGAGTTCTGCAAAGGGTGGCTTGCACACTTGCTCGCACACATACACACATCCCACCTCCAAGGCTAGTGCAAAGGAGGCTCACACGCTTGCACACACGCACGCACACAAGTCCCTCCTCCCGGGCTGGTGCAAAGGGGACCTGCACAATTGCTTGCACACACACACACGCGCGCGCACGTCCCCCCTTCAGGGCTGGTGTGGAGGGTTCCCTGCCCCGGCCAGGCTCGCAGCACCCGGATGCCACGCAGACAGGAGCAGGACACAGGCCACCGGCACACGAGGTTCTTTGGGTAAATCTGATGTCTTTTATTAGACCAACGCCAAGAGTTGGAAAAATTCTTCTTTGCAAGCTTTCGGGCGCAAACGCCCTTCGTCAGGCTGAGGAAGCATCTGCAGTTGGGGCGCGCTCGTCCTGGATGGAGCGAAGAGTAAAGAAGCCCGAGGCCCTCCCCCACCTCCACGGCCGCCTCTGAGCGCAAACGTTGGCACGGATCCGGTGCGCCAGTGCCTCCGCTGGGAAATCGCTCCTCCATGGCTCGATTCATCACGACCCCCGGGAAGCCCCCGCAGCCAGAGGAAACGCTATGAGGACGTCCCGACGGCAAACCTCAAGCACACGGGTGCCGACGTCGCGAGTAGGGAGGAGCTGGCTGCTGACCAGCTCCAGCGGTGCCGCAACCTCAACCAAGCGGCATCCCGTTTTGAGGTAAAGCATCTCGCCCTCGAAGCAGAGAAGAGAGAACGGAGGAAGGGAAAGCAGAGAAATCCTAGCCTACAGCCTACCCTTCCCTGTAGCAAGACCTGCAATGTCTGCAGCCGGGTCTCTGGCTCGAGGATTGGACTCGCCTCAAGACCCAGCTATGAACCATGGCAGAGATCATCCTCGAACCGAGGGATTGCTGACCACGACAAAAGAGCTGTCCTTTACTGGGTGAGACCGCAGGTCCATCTAGCCCAGCTTTTCTTTCCGCAGGGGCAGCATCCCTTAAGAGTGAAATCACATCTGGCCTTGGCAGGCAAGGTCCGGACTAAAGCTGAGGCTGGGTCTTCCCTGGGCAGGGCTGCGGTCCCTTGTAGACCACGTGCACCCACCGCCTGCTCTGCTGAGCAAGTGGGAGTGGGGATGCTGCTGGGGTTGGCTCCAGGGAGGGGGTACCTGGCAGCTGAAACACTTCCCAGGACAACAAGAAAACTCGCATCAGCTTCCCCACCACCAGCGAGCTGCCTGCAACCATGAGGAACTGAACAAGCTGCTGGGGGGAGTCGCCATCGCCCAGGGTGGGGTCTGGCCCCACGTGCAAGCAGTGCTGCTGCCTAAGAAAATTGAGCCACAAAACCAAGGGGAAGTGAGATCTGCAAATTTGGACCAAGACTCAGAAACGTTCGTAACACAAAAACCCCACATCGCGCAGTAGCAGAAAGCAGATGCTGAAAGGGAGAGTGAACAGGCTGTGGCCTGGGTTGTGTTTTCCCCTTCCTCTCTCACTTGCAGGCTCCAGCATTTAAGGTCTAGGAAGCTCTGATTCAGAGGCCGTGCCTGAACTCCGGGGCTCGCTAGCGACTGATGCCCCTTTCCTCCAAGGACAGCAAGCGAGGCGGGAGTGGGGGCCAAGGTGGAAATCATGTCACCGCGCTCCAGGCAGGAAGGACCTTCTTCATACCCAAAGCAAATGCCATTGCTGAACACTGGGCACGATGCCCGTGTGCCCAGGCACAGGGCGAATCTGCAGACCTAGGCCATACGTGCGAGTCTGGCAGATGAAATGGTTTGGGATCCACTCCCAGAGGAAACAGTCTACCTCGCCTCACAGGGCACTTTCTACTCGGGTAAGAAGGCCATAATCACCTCTGGTTACATTAACAGCAGCAGGGCAAGGCACAGCAAGAACCAGCCCAGCCAGGCAGCTGCCGCCGACTCAAGGGGAAGCGAGGTGAAGCAGGATGGGCATGGGAATCCCACAGCAGTACAGTCAAGCCACAACCTCACGAACTCCAGCTGCTCCAGGGCAACGATGGGGTTGCTAGCAGTGTGCACGGCCCTGCCAAAGATACAGAATGAAAACCACGACCCCATACAGCCGATATGACCCCCCCACTTACCACTCTGCAAGAGGCTGGATGCAAAAGTTCAAACAACTGGAACAAAATGACATAATTGAAGAAACAATGTGCTGAGCGGGTCCCACCCATCGTAACAGGAAACGAAGACTGGAGGTATTCTTGCTGCCTGCACTTCAGATAAAGCCTGCAGCGCTGACAGTCCTTCGCTTCCACATAGAGATGAAGGTGTTTGGAGAACCTGATGGAGCAAAGGTGTATTCAGATCTCAATCTACAGCATGTACACCCATGGCAATGTTATGTCATGGCATTTATCACAGAGATGGACTTTTGTGCTAAAAGTGAGGACCAGGCAGGCGTGCCTCATCACCCAGCGCTCTTCAGGGCACAGTGTCGGTGGTCCTCGATGACCCGTCTGGGGTTCTGTATTATCTGGATGGCGTCAGCATGTTTGGAAAGACACCAGAAGAGCATGATGCACACTTACAGGCCGTATGAAAACACGTCACTGTGGCAGACCTGCAATCAAAGCTGTCTACATGGTGTATTTCTTGGGCAAATCATTTCACAAAATGCACCAAAACCTTCCCTAGGTTGGGCTGCTGCAATTACAAAGGTATTAGCACAGCAAGACATTCAAGCATTGCATTTTTTTTTTTTAGGTCTTCCATCAAGGCATGCAAGGTTTGTTTCAAGCTATGCTTCAGCTGTAGAATAGACTTTCATGATGTATTACTTCCGGCCGTTTGCTAAGGTCAGGGTGATGGCATAACGGCCTCAACTGGAACAGTGTTAAACGATCCCATGAAGTCAATCACAGGCTTTTTCCGTGCTGAATCAGGAGAAAATGCAGGTTGTAATGGTGATGTGTGGATCACCGAGTGCATCCCTGACTGTTACAGACCTCACGTTTAGCCCGTTTTGAAATGGCAAAAACTTTGGTCAGTACCCTAGCACTCCTGCATTACCTTTTGTGGTGACTATTCATGTCTCAAACTGCAGATTTGGAGCCAAACTTAGCCAGATCCATGATGACAACACCGAACAGACTGTTCAGTTGCTTTCAGAGAACTTGCTGGAGCTGAGAAAGTCACCCAAAGGGAAATACTTACTTTGCATATAGGCTACAGAAAAATGGGGGGCTTGCCTTTGGACCACAGCTTTAAACTGCGCACAGAGCACACATAAAGCAAAAGGGCTCGGCCAAATAGGAATGCGCATTGCTGGGCGGGCGGTGGGATTGCATAGGAGGAGGAGCACAGGCCAGGAACCAGAAGTGTGACTGCACTGTGCTCCTCTCGCCTGTATTGTCACCAGATTCCTGCTTGGAAGTAACTGCAGTTCTCACAAGTATGATTTCTGCATTGACCAAAGGAGTATTCAAAGCTTCTTGCTCAACAAATACTGAGAATTACTGACAATGCAACAGTCAAATAATGCCAAACGCCTAGACCCAGCTTAGCTGGCATGTGTTAGGCTGCAGAGCCATTTTTCCCTAGTTGGATGTGTGCTATGTGGGGCACACCAACTTTTTATTGCAGAAGAGCTACAGGCGAAACACAGACACCTTGCTTTTGATATGAACTAGAACAAACCAACAGCCATGAGCTCTATAACTACAGCCAGCAATGGATGCTCAAATGGAGGTTGCTCTAAAGTCTTGTGTTACCTGTCAATCACTTAACAAGACCTCCGTGATCCACACACCATCATCACCACATCTTTCCCCAGTTCAGCATGGAAAAAGCATGTGATTGACTTCATGGAACCATTTAACAATGTTCCCCTTGAGCCCACGATGCCATGGCCCTGATTGACTATCTCAGCAAATGGCCAGAAGTGCTCACACCACAAGTCGTTGCTGGTACTGCAGTTACTGTCTTCAGCAGAGAAGGAAACCTGAATGTTTGGTAACAGATCACAGACCAGCTCCTGAGAGCTGGAAACTTTCCTAACACAGAGGAAAAGCACGCAGAAAAGGTCACTGGTGCCTTGCCCTCAAGCCAACAGGGAACCTGAACTCTTCAAGAGACCTCTGACAGAGTTCACAGACGGGGCACGTGGGAGAAAAAGCGGGGGAAGTGTTCACCAGGAACATACAGGGCTGGGGAGGTACGCCATGCTCTGCCTCACCCCAGCCCATCCATAGCAGAACAGAGATGCTACAGATAATTTATCGATAACCCATTACTTCCTTTTACTTTCCCCAGTATAAAACGCCTACCATAGAGGCTGTGTCTGATAGACACGCTACCAAAGTCAGAGACCACCTGTGTGGACTAGAGAGTTCGTTTTGCCTGACCCATGTCTCCACAGGTGACCCTCCTCTCTCAGCCCCTGCCCTCTTCCAGACAGTCAAGGTCAGCCGAAGGGAGCCACAGGCTTATGAAGCCTGTCATTGAGAGGATACAGCTGCAGCCCTTAGAGCCATCTAGGTATGTGGGGGGAAGCAATTTAAGGCAGACTCAGACCAAGAGGATGCCTGATCAGAAAAGAGGAGGGTATGAGCTGATAAAGCACACTGCTGCAATGCATGTCATGCAGCGAAGCATACCCCAGCAGTTAAATCAAACAGTCACTCGGTGCCCAGGCAGCTGTGGGAACAGAAGCACACGGCAGATAAAGGGAAGGTTTGGCCACCCCCTGGGTGCTATTTGCAGAATCTTTGCTGTGGGGTTTGATGCTGGGCTGACACGACTGACTCGGCCTGCCCTGGATAGCAGCCGGGTGTTGCTGCTTTATCTCCCCGAAAGCTGCTAGAAGTTCCGGCGCATGACTAACGGACGGCTCCGCTTAGTCAGACTGCCACCCTCTCCAGTGACTGATGCGAGGTAACTATAGCCCCGCTCCGGAGAAACATGCTGCCAGCCAGGCCTTTCACTCTGTCTAACTCAGACTCCCCTTTCTCCTTCCTGCACTTTCCGATGAATGAAGAACTGCAGCATCCTAAACCAGTTCTCTCTGTTGAATTCTCTTCCACTACAAAACACCCAGCAGGTTAAAGATTGCAAAACATTTACCCTAAGGTTCAGACCAAACATTGCCCAATAGGTGTTCTAGGTCAGAGAATCTGCTTGGTTATACATGTAGATACGTTTGGGTAGCAAAGGATTTCAGTGGCCTCTTTTCTGCTTTTATCACTGCAAAACCTTAATAAATGTGCCCCAAATCAAGTATGCGGTAAGTTAGACTGTGCGCTTGCAACAGAAACCTTCACTTGCATAAAACTCATGATGCAGCAAGGGACAATTTTGTGTCGATGAACAGGCTAAAAGTAAATGCCTTCAAATCACGTTCAAGGGAAAAAACGCGACCGAGAAAGCATCTCCCCGCCATTTCTGTTTGCCACCCTTTACTCCCTTGTCTTCTTCATGCAGAGTGAGACAAGTGCTTTTAAGAGGTATTTTTTACATTTGGAGTAATCTCCAACAAAATGCTGAGCAACTGTTCACAGGAGTCCAATAAGGATCCAAAAGCCATAAAACATGGAGCACACGTGCCCTCTAGCGGTCAAGGTTCGTGAATGCTTCCACCCCTCGGAAGATGTATTACTCTAAGGACATCAAGGAAAGATATTCCATTATCTTGTCCTCTGGTCACTCTCTCCACTCCGCCCCCAATTACAAATGTGGGTATGTCCAACCTTGAGAGACCAACTGTTGTATGTGAAAAACGTGACACCCAGGAGGAGTGCGGCTGGCAGGATAAGAGCAGGTAGGCACAGCTCTCCCTAAGTTCAGCGCTCCCCCTAAAAGACTTGTCAGCAGCACCAAGCCACAAGGAAACCGATAAACCCAAAGCCCCTACCTGATCACCTTTGCCACCCCAACCCACGGTAAGGGGCAGTCAACCATTTATCACAACAGATGCTGCATTCAAGGCTACAGTCAGAGGACATGCACCACCTCCTTAGCCCTGCAGATGCTTTTTAGTTGCACGCCTGAGGTGGGGTCGGCCAGGAACGGCTCGGGGAATCTGACAGCAGAGCCTGCACGCCGCGAGAGGTGGAAGCACCAATGCAGCAGCCTTGGCAGGGTGCACACCAGACTGCTCTTCCATCACCATCATGTACTGCATTACCAGCCCCACTGTTCAAATGAAAGAAGCTAGCGGGGGGGCTGGGGGGTGGGGCCCTCCCAATTAATCAAGGCTGAAAACCACAGTGGGGAGGAGTTTTTAGTCTGGCGCCACGCTGCAAGCGTAGGAGTGACGGGATGCCGGCGAGGGACCCTCTTGCTAGTCATCAGCTGCACTGATGCGACATCCACTCTGTGGAGCAGTCTCTTCCTGAGCACCGGGGAAGCGTCACTCCTTGATGCTTTAAAACAAGACCGAAATAGCACATTTTCCAAAGCTCTTGGTGACACGAGTCTTGTGCCGCCCCCAGAGATAGGGACTGTGCGAGCTCGTGCTTCCTTCTCATCGTACTTCCGATCATTTTTAGCTTGGCCTTTCCTTGCCAGTGAAACAATCTGGAGCAGATTTTATTTATGCTGCATTTGCCTGCTCTCGGTGGATCACGTAGACGCACAAGCAAGAGGGTATTTTTAGGCTGATTGGCAGGCTGGCTGGGGCCTCACTCTTACCAGATGGCGAGGGCTGCTGGTCCAGAGGTGACGAAAAAGCCTCCCATCTACTAGAAACGTGTTTGGCTTCAATAAGCGTTTGTTTTGTTCTCGCCCAGCGCCAGTCCAAGATGACAGCGCTCCTGCTCCTACAAGGCACAGTGCGGAGGTACGCGCGTGTATCACAGATGCTTAATAGCTTCCAAACGACACTTCCTGTCTTTGACATAAGCACCTGGCCCCCAGATGGTCTGACTTGCAGGGCTTGTCTACACCGAGTGGTTTGGCATCCAAACATTTAATGTGGCCCTGCAGCAACAGCTGCGAGACCTCCAGGAGCAGAGGCCTTGACAAGGACGTAGAAATTCATGGAGCTGCATTTCTACCAGCGAAATGCCTAGAGCCAGGCTCAGACTGGGACTGCCAAGCTTGCCAGGCAACAGCACTATCCTGTGTGCCACTGCAACCTGCCTCTGGATCATGTCGGGCGAGGGCCTCCTCAGCTCTTGGATCTCCCCCCAGGTGCTGGGGGTTATCATGAAGCCATCAGCACAGACATCAGGGGCAAAGAGAGCTTCTGCCACATATGGTATGATCTGAGCATCCAGCAACATTTGGGGCTGGATCCTGTTCCACCCATTAGGCATCTAAGTGGTACTTGGGTATCTAGGTGCATTTGTTCTCCCCTGAGAACCTGAAACATTTGATGCATCTGTTTTGGAAGCCAACTTCTTTGCCTTAAAATTAAGCTCCAAAAATCAGCAGAGAGGAGGAGGAGGAGGACCTGCCTTGTGTGTGGCAGGTGTTTCAAGGACTTGCGCAGGGTGAAAGAGAATCGCATAGAAACCCCCAGTCAATGGACTAAGTGCCCTTTCTCTTTAAAAGTGACATTTCCCGAGCTCTGATGCTGATCATCTCTGCCACTTCAACCAACTGTAAGGGGGAGTGAACCACTTATCACAACAGATGCAGCATTCAAGGAACGGCTGTTTATTACAAGTTGCTACATGACAAATAAAGGCAAAGTTGCTCCAGAAGGAAAAAACATACAACGAAATGAAAAGGCTTAAGGTAAAAGGCAGTGTCATTGTTGAAGGTGTTTTTGTCCCTCCGTTGATGCAATGGGCAGTTTAGTGCCCAAGTACCGTGGTAATTTCCCAAGTGTTAAATGAAGTACGTTAAAAAAAAGAGAGCAGGAAATGCTGCAAAATGACCTCAATCCTTTGGTTTTCAAACCACACAAAGGCCCAGAAAACACCACACCCCCTAAGCTCCCCAGCCATCCATTTCCAGAGGGTTATGCTAGCATGGCTGATGCCACCTCCTCAGTCAGCCGAGGCCACTACATAGAGCATCACATCCCTGTACCACACATGCACTGCCATCAGATCAACAAGGGGAGGACCGGCTGTGCATGCATTAACAACAGCCCTTTCGGAAAAGCCAGCCTGGTGCATGCTCAGTTCCCTTGTGAACCTCAAGTGGCCTCCTTTAAGAATTTGGATTAAAAAAAAATCCATGTTAGAGTAGCTGCTCTTTGCAGAGATCCAGTTCCTAGCATAAATTAGACCAAGAGGGAGAGGATGTGTACGTGCATCATGAGACTGCTTTGCTGCTCTCTGGGTAGGGGGAAAAAATGCGTTCCTTCTCCAAGATCATGACTGTTGACTTTCAGCCCAGCACAGCCAGCCAGGAGGCTCTGGAGCGGAGGGAGCAGAACGAAGGCATGAGCAGAGTGGAACATTATCCAGCCCGGCCGAACATAAACGGACGGAGCTGGAGAAGTTTAACACCGCAGCACTTAGGCAGCATTTCAATTCCCGCACAAAGGTTAACCACTTAGAACCAGATTTTGACAGTCAAATAAGCATCCCGACTTCTGGCAGGGCTGACTACCAGGAGGCAACTACCGCTGACTTCAAACAGGGCAGGCAGAGGACTGTGACCGCAGAAAGTCAGGATACTTACTGACTTGCCAAAATAGACCCTTAAGTGCTTGCATCCTTATGCTGAGATATTTGGCTTGAGATTTAGGCTCTTGACTCCTGGGTTTTTTTCCAGGAACTAAAAGGTGCCGATAGGCTGCTTAGAACCAGCACAGGGTCAAGCTGTGGATGAAGCACACACACGCATCCAACTGCTTACCGAAAGACACTAATTGCTATAATGAGTCCCAGGAAGCCAGCCAACACCAGTCTGCGAATGCTCCCTTCCCGGTGCTAGCTGGCCACTCAGATGACTAACAGGAGGATAACATTAGGCTGTGGCTTTTCTTCACCAGGCTAGGTTTGCTCCTCAAGGGCTCCATCCTGCACCACAGACTTAACCAGGAGCAGGCATGGGTTGTGGTCTAGCAGACAGGCTCTCAGATGGCTAGGTATGAACAGCAGAACCAGAGGGCCTGTCATCCCACCCCCTAACACCCAGAGCGAGGCAGCTGAACCAAGTGACAAATATCGCAATGTTTGCAAAGCACAATGATGGCGCACAGCCCCCGAGCTGGCTCCCGTCGTGTTTGTATTGGCAGATCGAACTCCCAGCCACGTCCTGCACTCACTTCTGTTGTTTTTTTCTCCCACATAAACACCTTCTGCCAAAGCCCTTGGCACATCTTTGCTTCCTGGTGGCTTCTGCGAATGGGTTTTGCTTCAATTCCATGTTTGGGGATTTTTCTCTTTTTTTGTGTGGTTTTTTCCATATAGGAGAAAAAACAAACTTTGCACAAACTTTGTCAGCTGCAGAAGACATTTTGGACCCCTTGCGGTCAGTCTCACTCCATTGCCATGTGTAACACATGGGTTATTTAGTTTGTCCTCATGCAGCCAGGGAGACTTACCTGGGGAGCTGTAAATACTCAGTTAGCAACTCTTCCCACCTTTTTCCTTTCTCCCCTTCTCTTGCCTGGTTTCAATCTCAGTGGATCAATGACCTGACATCCAGGTCCCCAAAAGGCTTCTAAGTGCAAACAGGGTATAGGGTAGGTGCAGTTTTCAGACTGTTCAGAAGTCTTCCAGCTGCAGTCACTGCACCGTAGCATCTGTGCTGCTTCAGCCTGCTAGTTTTCTATGGATCTAGGGCAGTGGTTTTCAGACTTTTTCAGGTTGAAAACATTTCAAATGGAGGTGTGGACCCCTCTGAATTGTAAGTGTGAGTATTCACATACCTTGGATTCATCATAGGCATCTTTTGCTGACCCCTTAAACAGTCTGTGGACCCTCTGGGGTTGAAAACCACTCTTCTATGGTATGATGGTCACTGTGCCAGGAGTCTGGCAGCAGACTCCCACAACACCCCTACTGTACAGCATGTGCAGACTATTAGGAACACGGGAAATCTTCTTAATTAATCCCTCTCACCAGGGGAAGCCTCTCCCCGTGACACTAGCACAGACTCCTAATTAGTAACAGTCGTCTGGGAAATGAATGACAGTCATAAGGCATTCCTGGATGAGAGAAGGCTGTTAAGTAATTCTCACCTGAGAGTTGCTGGAAAAGCCCAAGCTGTCTCCATGATTCTGGAGACTCCGGTCTAACCGTATCTACTGGCAGTGAAACCATCACTCGGCACCTGCTTTCCAGCACACATCCTTCTGGGTTCAGCCGTCAGAAGCTTCATCAGGGAAAGCACATATTGCACCGAGCAAGAGAGACACTAGCTTATATGCTACATTGAAATTATAGATGGAAAGTGCTGCAAGAACTCAATGGAACTACAACCAGTGCAGAGTATCAGGCCTTGGCTTTTATGCATAAATAGGCATTTCACCATTTTTTATTGCATTTCAAAAAGGATGAACGAGATCCAACAGCTTATAAATAAGAAACATCATTTGCTTTGAGTAGTGGCAGGCACCAAAATTGCTCAACCCAACCACGTGTGGAGTCAGACTCCCGGCCAAAACTTGATGTAATGACCGACTTTCAGCAGGCTTCCAGATGTTCTCAAAGCCTGCGTGGACAACACAATTAACACGCTGGGCCATTACATGGCCCCTGGCACCCAGTTTCTGAGCATCTCACAATCTTTAATGCGTTCAGCCTCACAAAACCCCTGTGAGGAAAGGACATGCTAGAGATACCAGGCTCAGATAGCTTAAGAGACTTGCCCAGATCAGACTGCGGCAAAGAGGGGATTTGGACACTGTGTTTCTAGTGATAACACTGTTAGCACTAGTCCTTCCTCCCCCTCCCTTGGATAGTCAGGATCCAGCTCCATACCGAGGAGCTGCTATCTGACACCCCAACCTTGCTGTTAGACTAGTTGTGAACATTCAAACTCAGTATATCTATATGTGCAATTAATCCAAAGCAATAAATTTTAGTGAGTTTATTACTCTTGGATGTTGCATTTGCATGTGCACCTGGGATGGCAGTACATTGAGTTGGGGCAGATCAGCCCCAGCTGGCAGGGGGCTGGGGGATCAACCTGCCAGCCCTGGGCTGCCCACATCCTGGCTCAACGTGCTGCGGAGGGGCTGGCTGGGGTACATGGGTGCTCCAGTACAAGGTTAGCTGGAAGGCAGCCCTGCACTGAAGCCCCCTCGTGCCCCAGCCAGCCAGGTCAGTGCCGACACATGTGTTGCTGCACATGCAAAAACTCCGGAGAAGGGTAGTACTTGTATTTACAAGCACTATGTGATGCCGAGTTTATTAGTTTACTGCAGCCCAATAGGACTGAACGTGTAGATGCTGAGACGTTTACTGCAAAACGAATGAGGCAGCTCATGATGTTTACTGCAGTAAACATCTCAGGATGATGTGCCCCATGCCATGTTTAGGAATCACCTCCACGTCTGCAATAACAAAACCATTTGTGTGGAGCCAAGACAAAGTGCGGTGGACTCCTCTCAGGAACCGGACACGAGAACGTAAAACAAGCAGCTCAAGCCTCCAGGACTGAGCAGAGACAACACGAGAATCAGAATGACCTAACCCTGCGCTGCAGCAGCCTGCTCGCTAGACACATTTGGACGTAGCGAATGCAAAAGCTCCCAGCGGGCAGCCATATGTTCTGGAAACCGGCCCAATGAACACGCTCCCAGCTGGAGTGTTAATGGCAGGGCTCACCTCATCCAGAAATCTAGCTGTTCCTAGAAATTCTCCTCTCCCTGTCTCCAAAGCCACAGGAGCTGCCCCATGCTGTAGGGATGTGCTCTGAATCCACACTCCCATGTAAAGTCTAAACATCTTCAAGCACTTGAGACAGCAAGGAAAACTGAAGGTGAATGGAGTGCACACCAGGGCAGTGCTGCGTCTGCTCAAGTCTACAAGGCCTGAAACAACAGCTCCAGACTGGACGGTATCTTACCATCTCGTCGGGGTGTCAGCAACATATTCCACATTATGCACATCTCAGTGGCACCATTAAGCACTGTATTAATGGCCATTACTTCTGCATCCAGCTCATGCACTGATCTCCCAAACCCAAACTGCCTCTCTCAGCTGCCTAGCAGCCTAAACACCTGGCCTGGCTCCAGTGTCCTGCTGCCAACTCTTCTAGACAGGCAAGTCCAATAAAAACCGCCCCCCTGCAGTCCTCCAACTATGCACAGTGGGGCCAGCCCCGAAGAAACGGAATCAAGTATCCAGTACCTGGGGGCGGGGATGCTGCTCGGAGCATATGTATTTCTAGATTTAATTCAGTAGGAATCTTAGTTTTCAGGACAGTCTGGCTTTGACACTGGAGCCCCTCTCTGCAGCCCTAACATGCTGTGCAGGGACCTTGCCACATGGTTTAGCTCATGTTTCCTATGGAGCACACTAGACCTTGCTTACCGACCCACACATTGTGACTATGCACAAACCCCCACAAACAGAAAACAGATGGTCGAACCCTAAACAGTAAGCCAGTTAACAGTAAACCCAAATATCAGTGCTTTCTCCCTGGTCCCACCCTGCCTTACTCATGGGCTTCTCAGCAGAGCGCACCTCACCCAACAGCTATAGCTAAGGTTGCTGTACGGGACTGGTTAGCATGATAATGCCTGGCTGCTAGAAATGAACTGGTATTTGGGAAGATGCCCCTCTGCCGGCACGTGGAACAGAGCTTGCTTCAGGGCTGACACTGCCTCTTAAGGACGCACAGGAAACGAAAGTGATTCCTTGGTCCCTACCCTTCTGGGGTGTCACAAATTCAAAGTCACAGGCCAGCCGTTCTCAGGAAATCCCTGCCTGCTGACAGACCCACAAGGTTTGCACGCTGTTGGTCTTGGTTTCAGCAGTTTCCAAGAAAGGCTGCCTGATGCTCCGACTCATGTTAGGTAGCCACCCACATGACTGTTGGATTTGCATTATCCTTCCGGACAAAAAAGAGGAGACGAGATGCTAAAAGTGAAGGGATATGAGTGTGGTGGGGGGAGGTGTGTGTGAGGGGTGTCCCTCCATTGTGAGACCTACATCTCATTCTCACGATTCAGGGGCTGTCACATTGTGCTTCAGAAGGTGTCAGAACACACCAGGTGCTGACTAAAATAGGTACCAGACATCTCTGCTCATCGTCTCGTAACTTGTTTCAGAGCTTAACATAGCAACAAAGGTCTCATGCCACATCTCTATGGCTCAACTGTGCAATGTTATTCCCTTCACTGCTCCAGGTAGGAATGCAGCTCAACCACAGACCTGCCACGGCTCCTTTATATTCACGCATAGATCCCAATATGGTTTGGTGGAGATTTGGATGCAAACTCCAGCCTCAGGTGACTTCTTGCAGACTCTTGGCATATCTCTGAATGTCCAGGGATGACACACCCTCGCACCATCTCTCTGGACTGCATGTGCCCTGGAGTTCCTCCACATGCTTAGAAACCCCACGAAACATTCTGCAAACAACGGAGAAACAGAGACAACAATAAGGAAAGCAGCCAAGTGTGAAAGGACCCGACCCTACCCATCCCAGAGTCAAGGAGTGATAAATTCATTCCTGTACGTGAATGACCATCTCGCTTCACTCGTTTACTTCCAGCTTTTGGTAACAGAGGTTGGCTAACTCTCGTCTCTCCTGTTTCCATATTCAGGGTTTGTTGGCATATAGCTTGGGCCACATTCGCAGTTACAATGCAGCTATGTAAAGGGGCCTTGCACCGGGTCATCTCCTGACATCCATAACCCTTTACATAAGAATGAGCTCTCGCAGAAATGCAAATCCAACCCGAAATCTTTACTTGGTCTCTTGGGACTGGATTCACCTTCTCTGCACATGGTTCAGTCAAAGCCCTGCCTCACAGAAACATCTGGTGCTTCGCCTTACATGGTACTTTATGAAATACAGGGACTTTGGCATATATTTTCACTTAAGAGAAAGCTGGACTGGAATCGAAAGAGAAGCACATGGTAGCCCCAGATGCCAATGTGGAAGAAGTTCATGGCCATAACAGGCAGAACCAAACTCACAGCTTGGATCATCCCTCAGCTCTGGTGAAGTTTCCTGCCAAGTTTTGACATCCAGCTCAGCCCCTTGCCTGTCTAACCCATGACCCTCTTCCCCTGTTGTGGAAGCAGCATCCCATTCACTCCAAGTGAAATGGATTCAGCTGGTCCAGTCAGGACCACAGGCCTCTTTTCTCAAGCATGTGAGCATGCTCTCGATTGAACATGGGGCAGCAGTGAAGTTCACTGCCAGTATTTAAGGGTAGGTTCAGATCTATAAGGTGAGGCAAACTTTTGCTGAATTTAACCGAACGGTTTCTGAAAAGAAAGTTTTGGGGAATTAAGAAATCCATAAATGTATGATTGGTTGCCAAACTCAAAGCCTGGAGACAGGCCAGGAAACATTGCTATTAGGGCACAAAAGCTGCTCCAAAGATGGAATCTAAACAAAAAACGGACTCATACCATCGCCTTCGAGCCCAGAAGCAGACACCCAACCTGGGCCTGTCTTTTCTCCCTGACGTATCTCTAACCCCGGTGTATGGCTAGCTACGGTTACTCTGGCAACAGGTCAACAGAGCTGTTTCTGTCACCAGTTACTGCACAGTGTCACATTATACTTCACAATGAGATTCTGAGTCTGGTTTCATTCCCTCACCTTGTCTCGTAACCCCGCTCACACTGAGATGAGCAGCCCTGGACAGTCTTCATGGAGCCCAGGACAGGTCCCCGGCAGAAGGGGGAATCTAGAATACGACAGCAACAGGACGTTTAATCTACAGGAACCAGGTGTTAGTTGGTCACGGAAGGCATGTTACATATCTCTAGATGTCCAGGGATGACACAGACTCAACACCCCGCCGCTCAGTTGCCATAACTTCTAAGGCCATTTAAACATGCTTTGCAATGACCCTTTCCTCATTTGCAGCAGGTGTTTCTTGCATCCTCACTTTGCCATTGTCTTGCCAGAAGAATAAGAGCAGTGGAAGGATCAGCTGTACAAATCCAGAGCATCTGCTGAGACTTGTGAAATGATTCATTTCTCTGGCTACTTCAAAAAATTAAGCCTTATGCCTGGCACACTGGTAAGTGCTGGGTCTGAGATGTCTCAGGTTGCATGAAACTAAGAGGGAGGGAATGGAGCACAGGCTACACTATCAAGTCCCATACAGGTGCATGAGTGTCAGGGCTGCAAACCAGCCAGCAGAGAAACTCTTTCACTAAACCACCATTGGGGTGGAAACAACGACCAACTCCAAACCACAGCAGCAGTCTCAGAAGCAGCTGTGAGAAAGCAAGGATGGCTCAGCAAGTGACATACAACTTCCTTAGGGGGAGGTCCGTTTAAACCATACAAAAATGGGATGTGGATTGTGTTTTCTGTTGCAAACACATAGAAAAACATCAGGTCTGGAGCTCGGGAAATTTGTACGTCCAACAGAAAAAGCAACCAAAACTCTGAAAGAACAGGGCATTGGATGCAAAGCGAGACAGATGCATTGAGTTTGACTGTTTAAAAAAAGTTGTGTCCCTAGAAAAAAAGGAAGGAGAGAGCAGAAGGAAGATCTGAAACTAGGATGCTCTTTCATGCCCATTATCACTGCATAACTCTGATTTTTATTTCCTGCATCATCCACATCCAAGGGTTTCCAGTCTCCTTAGTAACCATATATTTCATTTTCTACCCAGGTCGACTCCTTGCTTCTCCCCACCCGGTCACTGCACAGCTCGTAGATCTCGTTGGTCACAAAGCCACTCTCAGTACTGGCCAATGTCACAAAGCCGCTCTCAGAAGTGTTCACAGCCACGTTCTCATAATCCCCAGAGAGGTTGTCCAGCATATTGTCTCCAGGCGAATGGAAGGAGGAAATCTTAGTGTCAGGCCTGGTTCCAGCCAGATCTGCTTCTGATTGTTTTTTAATTACATTGTAAATCTCCAGATTGGGACTGTTTGGCCTTTGGGGAGAGAGCCAGACATCCTGCTCCTTTGGACTTGCGTCTACTCGGTCTTGTCTCCTTAGTGAAGGAGGAGGGAGGTGGGAGGGAAAGAAAAAAAAAAAGACAGTTCCTTATCTGTTCTTCTAAGGGACAGGTCACAGAACAGTATTGCACATCTCTAACAATATGCTCAATGGTGGCATGTCAGGATCGTTACCACTATCAGCCTGGAGTCAAGGACATATCATTTCTTATTTGCAGCTGCAACAAAGGCATTACTGGTCTGATAATTTCCCTGTCATACTATGCTCATATGACTTACTCATTCTGACCTCACGTGAGTGGGACAAGAGAGAAATGGGACTGTGAGGTACCAGGTTTCAGCTCCAACATGATGGGATCCTGCTCTGGATCTACATCTCTATGAGCACCAGGAAGGAGGATACCGATGGCATGAGCTCATCGGGTGCCCATGGGTATTGCAGCAGCTGGGTGCTGGCCAAGGTGCTGAAGTATCTGAGCATGTGACTACCCACTCAAACAATCCCCCCAGATTCTCTAGTTGGTCTGAAATGGGATGCCAGGTGCTGACCAGTCAAACAGTGTTAGGGCAGTTTAAGGGCATCTTCATGTACATTCACACAATTTGTTAAGATCCATGAATGCAAGGAGTTGGGGAAATCAACTACCGCCCATCCATTTTTTGCTCATCCATTTCATCTGCCCTTATATTTGAATGCCCCCCCCCCCACAGCCTTGCCCAGTTTCCTCCTGAAAAATCCCTGATGCAGCAGTTGGTCCACAGAGCAAACAGTGCTTTAACTGTATTCTCTGTTCTTGTCTTTTCATCTCGAGTCTGAAAAGAAACGGGTCTCTGAGGCCCATTCACTCCTTCGTTTCTGCTGATGTAGGTACTAATTTCAGTGTGGGTCATGCCATCTCACCTGGCCAGTAGGAATAGGACACTTTTACATGGCCCAGTAAACAGTTTCATTCACTAACACTTTGGCCCATGTTGGAATTAGTGACCTACAATTCCCTGCTCTTCAACAAAGAATAGCCTGGCATCACCTGTGAGTGGACCAGGGTAGGAGGCAGAGTTTAAATATATTTTCAGTAAAAGATATAGGATTACACACATTAACAGTAAGTAGCAACACAAGAAGCCTTTAGCTGTTTTCATCTCATTCAGTAACACCACTGGGAAAACAGTGGATATTGTTCTGGGAGTCTCACGTGCACCTTCTTCATAACATTTTAATTTGAGTATAGTCCTCATCTTGATTTAAAGACTGAGCAGTGATAAGGGTAGAGTGACTCTATGCAGTTGTGTGGGGAAAGCAAAGAGAAGATACAGGAAAATAAAATGCTATGGGTACAATCTGGACAAATAATATTTGGTAATTCTAGGGAGAAATTCCCAAACTATCATTTTATGTACATGTTTGTGCAATGCCAGAAATACTGCATGGTTATAATCTGAATAAACTAACAGATTTACTATATCAGGACTGCAGCATGCAAAGCCCATACTGCTTTTGTAGGTGTTATTCAGACAAGCTGCACATTTCTGAACTATCTTGCTTGCACTGATTGGGTTTGCTTGTAAAGTCTGCAGCTAATTGCAACAAGGATTCTTGGGCCAGACAAGACACAAAAGGTTCATTTTTTGCTCAACAATATCACTTGCCTCTTTGAGAAAAGCCAAAAACAGAAGATGGCTGTAACGACCATCAGGAGGAGGAGCAGAGGGATGCTGGGGATTAAGATATAGGCAAGACTCAAAACAGGTTCTGGAGGGAAAAATATGAAATTACAACTTTTATCCACGTTGCAATGCATTTTGCATGCACAGAGTATTACAGAGACATCAACAGGTGTCTAAGGCAGTGCTGCTTAATGCTAGAAAAAATTTCCCAGTCCTACTCAGAGCTATCAGCAGCTATCCCCCCATCTCACAGTGACAATTTACCTACAGAACAATCTCCCAACTCAAGCATAGCAATTCAAACCAAACTGAGCTACATGAATATGAGATATATTAATTACTGTATGTTATTATATTAACTATACTACAGTATTAATTATTATATATTAAATAACCACAACAACCAGTTTAGGTTTGGAGCTGTAAAGATTCCGAACAAAATTTTCCACCATGGGTGTCTAGATTCAGACTTCTACATTCATGGTTAGATACCCGAATATGCAGCTCAACATTCAAGGTCAGTGGAAGCTGCAGGCATGTCTACAGGGAGAGGGTATGACTAGCCACTGAACGTGCTGCTTACCTTTGGCTTCTTTAAGTGTTACATTAGCCTCCTCCCTGATCGGTTCTTCTGGGGATGTTGGTTTCAGGGATCCTATGACAACATCTTGGATAAAAGACCTTGGTTAATATTGTATATACTTATTAAGTACTGGAGGATATATTAATTTCCCAGCTGGGAATAAAGGAACCTAATTTTTCCTTTTTGCATGAATACTAGAACATAGGAATTGCCTGACTGGGTCAGAATCATGATCCGTCTAGTCTCCAAATATATTTAGTACAAGCTATGTCAGCAGTACTGAAGGATAACCTGTCTTCCAGCAGGATGTGTGAGATAACAGGAAGGGGAAATGGCAGTATTTAAGCTAAACTGTAGATGCCCTAATTTGTTAGACATATTCCCAGAGTTGGACAACTGGCTGTCATTTCACTCAGTCTAATCTTATGAAGGTAATGATGGATTTAAGGAATGAGACATGGTGTCTTCTGAAAGGTCCAAGCATCCATCAGAAGGAATTTCAGAGTGGGAAGTATTGTTAATGACCAAGTAACAAATTTCCTTCTGCCTCTACTCAGCAATAGGCAGGCTAATGTTTGAACTTTCAATACATCCAACTTCAGTCCTCTTCTCCCCTCACACAGCAAAAGGGATGAAGTCAGTCCACTAGCACCAAATTGATGCCTTTGACCTTTCAGATGCAAATCACTAATTTAAAGGTCATACTTACAGGTCCAAAATACTTTGTACAGCTTTGGCATTGATTTGTCTGGCAGCCACAACCACCAGTTTAGGTTTGAAGCTATGAAGATGCCAGACAAAGTTTTCAATCATGGGTGTCTAGATTCAGACTTCTACGTTCATGGTTAGATATCTGAATACTCAGCTCAACATTCAAGGTCAGTGGAAGCTGCAGGCATGTCTACAGGGAGAGGGTATGACTAGCCATTGAACGTGCTGCCTACCTTTTACATGAGTCTCCTCTTTGATCGGTTCTTCTGGGGACGTTGGTTTCAGAGACCCTAAGACAACACAAGGTAAAAGACCATGGTTAATATTGTATATATTCATTAAGTACTGGAGAAACTCAAGAAGTTGTCACAAAGAAAGGAGAATAAAGGATTCAGACACTGCCATCTGCAAACAGGATGTTTTAATCTTTTCTTCTTTGGATGTGAGCTCCACAGCACGGCGACAGCTCCAAATCCAGCACCAACACCATGTCAAGCCAGGCTGCTGCCTATGGAGTTTAGGAGCCAACCAGAAGGAAATGCTAAAAGGAGGAAACCCTCTTTGTGCAGTGTCTTTTCAGTCTCTCGAGATCTATGCATTTAGGAATGGAAGTGAATATTTTTACCAATTCCCTCCCCCAAACACAAGCGTCTGGGACTTACCCACATGAGAGTCCTCTTCCGGGGCACTTGTGGGCTTGTCTAAAGAAAAAACAATACACGTTTACATGCTTGACTAGAATCACCCAGTCTAGTAAATGCAGTGAGAGAACTTGTGTTGGCCTTTGTAAAGGCGTGCTCTGCCCTCACGCCACAGTTCATAGATTCATAGACGTTTGGGTCAGAAAGGATCTCAATAGATCATCGAGTCTGACCCCTGCCCTGGGCAGGAAAGAGTGCTGGGGTTAGATGATCCCAGCCAGGTGCATGTCTAGCCTCCTCTTAAAGACCCTCAAGGTAGGGGAGAGCACCACCTCCCTTGGGAGCCCATAAAAGACTCTGAACATTTACAAAGTCCTTTGAAAATCTCTTGGAGTCTCTAAGTCTGTCCATTCTCACAAGGCCACTAACTAAGGCAGTATTGAGACCCTCCTGTTTAAAAGACTTTATTCATGTAAATGCATTTGTCTCCCTGTACTGAGGAGATAAGCTGGGACAATGTCATCTGGTTGGAATATGCCCTCCCTTGGGAACAAGAATACAGTCATTTTTACACAACGTGGAGTAGCTCATTACCAAGAGGATATTTGCAAATGAAGTTATTCTTCACGTTGCATCTGTCATCATTCCACTGAAACATATAAGGACCTCCGACACCAGGTGGGGCAGAGGGCTGGTGATACATCACGACACAGATTTCGCTCCCGCAGGAGGGCTCATCTTCATACCAGTTCCTAGGAAAACCAACCAAACATTGCGTCAGATAGGACATGGCTCCCTACAAACCTGGAACATAGCATAGGACCCTAAGCATCAGTGATAGCATAACTAGAGCTGTATATGGCTTGACATGCATGCTCTCATCAGCTGGAGTCATGCTAATGCTAATAAGAAGAATGGTGTGTTGTTTCGCACCAAACTTGCAGGTTCAGTCCCTGGTTAGACCAGGTGATCTCTTGAGGTCCTTTCCAGCTGGGAAAGGACATTTTCACAGGACAGGAGCTCCGAAGCTGAGCTGGTTAACAGAATGACTTTTTGCTGTCAAGAGAGTATTTGAATACCACTTAGAGATCTCAGAACTGGAAGAGAAGGGGAGGTCAAAGGACATAAGGGAGTTAGGTACTAAAGCCCAGGGGAAATCCAACGTGGGCTGAGAATCTCACTCCCTTACTCACAGTAAAACAAACATAAACTCAAGGTTTACTGCAATTTTAGGGCAAAAACAGCTGAGGCCAGAGATCATAAATCTTCATTGCCTACACGATTTTAACTTCTATTTTCCAAGCAAGTGAAGAAGCTGATGCAGAATCTCTTTTCCTCTGGCTAGAAATGCACGAAAATGAAAAACCCGTCTTGAGAGAGAGGCTTTTTCCAGCAATAAGAAAATACTGCAGCTGGAAAAAGGACAGCACCTTCCAAATGGAGCACTGGCAACCTTCCTTTGTTATTTAGCACCTCCATTATGTACCAATTACTGTGCCGGCATTTTAGCGCTTACACTGTTAGAAGAGTAAAACTTTTAAGTTTATATAGCTGGACTTTGGCAAAACGCTCATTCAAGAGTTCAGTATCCAAGAGCTCCTAAGAGACATTAGGCAAGTCTCGTAGCCACAGTGATTTATGCTCGCTGGCCTCAATCTTTTTTGTCTTAAAAATATACAGAAACGGTCAGAGTTTACCTCAGTCTCACTCGCTGCGAGTAAGGGAGAAAGGAGCTGGCACATGTGGAAACCTGGCCCCTAAAACAGAAACAATTCCAGATCTGTCAGATTATTTCACAAGGGAAACTACTGGACAGATGTCAAACCAAAAGGCTTGCATTCATTATAAGGCATTCTTTCCAATTCTGGTTTCCAGCACATGCAACTTTGCTCGTTGTATTACAGGTTTCTCGATGGAAAAAAACAATCTATGTGGATCCCAGTGTTCTAATACAAAAGGTGATTTTATAGAGGAAATGCTAGTTAACTGAGAAAAAAAAAAGTGTCGACCTACCACGTTGGGCCACATCCCCTGGAAATAAGTTGGCACAGCCCAGGTCCTGCAACTGAAGTCAACTGAGCACTGCTCATTCATAACTGCAGGGAGTCTAGCCCCAAATTGCCACCATCTACATTCAGGGATTCAGACCAGAAAGGGTACAGGAGAACAACCCCTGAGACAGGGTCTCTTTGGAGCTCAGAACAGAAGCTGCACAGAAGTTGCAGCCACAGATCCAGTCCATCTCTTGACCTGCAGTTCACAGGGGGAGCCGTAGAGGCCGGTTCTCTTCACATCTGGCTTTGCTGCGACCTAAAGGGTGAGCATTTTCTCCAACAATTCGCCTCACCTTGATCTCAATATGCACATGCACCACGCTCCTCTCCGCTTGCTGGAAGATACCAACATCTGCTTTTCCTCCACTCTCTCAACAAACTCATCCTAAGAAGTCGAGAAAAAAAGAGCAGGCCCTTTCCCTTACTGTGGCTTATCGATCTTGCACTAATCGACAGGGTATTTTAATGCACACGGAAGAACTCCGATTAAGACTTTGCCATATATACCCAGTTAAGTGATGCCATAAAATATTTAATTACCATTGGGCTATTTAATGAAGTAGATGAGTCGATCACTATAAAAGCTGCAAAACTTGCCAGATAATGAAGGGAATAGTTCCCATGCGTTCACTTTTTTTTTTTAAAGTAACTTTAATTAGCAGTTCTGCAGTAACTGCCTCTTTGGCAAAACTTTCTTGAACCAGCAAATTCACTGCAGTATTGGCCTCCTATTGCTTAGGCTTTCAGGGGTCTGGCAGCATTTGGAGTATAAATTATTCTCTCTCTATACCCAGAAAACACAAACTGCTGATGGGTTTATTCTTGCTGATCCCCTAGAAAGCTGGGCCTTACAGGCAGGCCTGGCTTTTAAGGCTAAACGCATTCTGGTTCGATAATAACTAAACAGTGTGTGGAAGCTAGGAATGTATCAGGATTGTATTCTGTAGCACAGTATTACAAGGGCATAATTACAGAAATATTCATGGACCCCCTTGCTTCAAGGCAAAAAATCCTACCAAGCCCTGTAAGGATCTCCATTTCCTTTGTATTTCTTAAGCCTTGTCCACTTGCTTCAAGGCAAAACACATATCAAGCCCTGTAAGGATTTCCATGAACTCTGTATTTCTCAAGCCCTGTTTTCTCTTGCTGTAATCAGAGGGCGTGACCCGCCGTGCGGGGGAGCAATGGGGTCCTGCCACTTAGGGTCAAACACCACTTTGTACATGCTTTGGATAGGACTTTCATGCCGCCAGGGCATGCCTGTACTGCCTCTGGGCTGAGCCCAGCAATGCCTCCTCGCTCGCTCCCCCTTGGCACGCTCCAGATCTTGGATAAGACAACACAGCACAGCCCCTAGCGCGCACCTTGGGTGTGTTTATTGGTGCGCTAAGGCAGCGACATGGCCTCATCCTGGATTTGGTGTACTGTGCTTCACTGTAGCGCTCTGGGGCTCAACACAGAAGCAGCGTACAGAAGACTACTACCATTACCGAAATCCGGATGAGCTGCCATCAGACCATGCGTACAGGTCCTGACAGTCTGTGCTGTTATCCACGTCCTCCCCTTTCCTCCTCAGGCCTATCCAAAAGTCTCCATCCGAAGCCAAGAGCCCCTCAATAAATTTTTCAATCAGTCTCTGCTCCGCTTCTGATTCAATGCTGACGAGGTGCCCACCATCCCTTCTGCAGGCCTGATGAGCTTCGGCAAAGCTGATCCTCCGCGAGGCATCATGGAAGTACACTATCTTGTAGCAGGGGCGCTGAGTTCCACCCCGGCAAACTGTCTGTCCTACAGAGAGGAAAATAAGCTAGTTACAGAGACACTGGGCATTAGCACAGAGAGCAAGCAGATACCGTCCCTTCTCACGCCGGATGACATTTGCACACTGCAGCAGTTTGTATAAAAATCTCTCGGTCCCCCTCGTTATACATAAATGAGGCACAATTGGGCATTTTCAAACTTTGCTTACTGCACACCCTAGCCTAGACCAGTCTGCACAGCGCTGCTTTCTCCGATGCGGGACTCCCCTGCTTTACCAGGTGCTCTCTGCAATACGAGACCTTTTGCACTTCCCTACACATAGGGAATGCCTGGCCAGTGAGCAAATGTGACCCAAAATCTTTTTACAAAAAAGAGAGATGCTGCATTATGTGCCATTTGATAGGAACTTAACTGGTTAAAAACTCACCAAGACAGTTGCAGGCCCAGGAATAATAATTATTTACCTCCTGGGAGGTGCAGAATAGGTTTGGGGAGCTGGACACACACACCCGCAGCCTGACATGGTAAGATTGTTGCAGACTGCAGTGCCCTTCACTTCTGAGGAAGTAAACAGCGACTGTTTTCAGATGGCCACGAGCCAACGTCTAGCTCATGCATGGAGCAGCGAGGCTTATTTTGATTGTAAAAGAAGGAAAGTGCAGATCAAAGTGAGCAGACACGCTTTGGCTATAAATGGTGTCCTCGAACTTTTCATAACCAAACACTCCAACACATTTAAACAGTGGAAACAAATTTTGTTTTACAGAACAAATATTTCTTCTCGAGCATGTGATGTACACAACCAGCAATGGCAGTGTAAATAGAAATGCATCGAGGATGGGTTGCTCTTAACTTCTGCATCCTAATCCAACATTTCTAAAAAAAAGCCTGCCTGCCTTTTTCCAACCCTACACCCTTCAGCTGGGCCACTAATATAATGAGAACTGAAATGCTTTCTGCATTGGAGATTTAAATCCAGTAAAGAGCGGGATGTTTGAAACTGCAGCAACAGCTAACACATCCCAAAGCAGTTACACGGGTGGGTGCTATAAAAGCATCATTTAAAGCCCGTCTCTACACAGACTGCATTTTTGACTGACAGTTTCCCAGGCATGCAGCATTGGTGGAAAAGACGAGATACTCTACCTCCTCTGAGGAACAGGTCCGCTGCTATCAGGAAAGCAACAGGGGAGATACAGATAGCAAATCATTATCAGTCTGCAGGAACTGTATAGGAATAGCATCAATTCCTAATTACCGAGCTATTCCCACAAACTGGCAGAACATCCGAGTCTGGGCGGCCAAACTCGCCATTGCTTTTAGCTAAGGAAAAATCGAATGCAGCCGATCACTTCCCAGATGCCCCTGCAAGTTAGCTGTCCAAATAGTGACTTCGCTGTGTGGCGAGTTATCGATTAGGCAACGGAGAGATGCTCCATACCCAATTTTTGTCAATACGAAACAACAGCCCTTTGCTTGGGTTTCTCCCCTGATTTAATCCCTGCCTTCTCACCACCTGCGAAGTGCCAAGGAGCTTCGGACAAGGCTCAGAGTCCACAGGCCACGGAGCTGCCAGCAGCCCGACAGACTAACTCCCCGCGAGGTACGGCTCTCCCAAGACAAGAGGGGAGCCAGCCGGTTGCAGTGGGGGGCAGAAAGTACATTTCTTCCACACGCTGTAGCCCATCTCTGGAGCTCGCTGCTCCCCACTCCTGGCCGAGTCCGGAAAGGGCTGGAGGCGCAGGCACTGCTGCTGTGACACGCTCGAGGGAGGGGGCAGCAGCATGCAGGTGCCCCTTGCACTCCCCTTGCACACCTGGTTGCCGAGGTAACAAGCCCCGGTTACCTGCATGTCGCTTAGCGTTAGACGGCCGGCTCCCGTGAGCCCACTACAAGACACGGCCCCGAGCAGCCCTCGCCGGCCACCCGCCGGGCTCCGAGGCTACCGCCGGGAGCACTGAGCACCCGCCGTTTCCTGGCAGCCCCGGAGCTGTCAGGGGAACCCGCGGAGGACGGCCCGCGCCCGGGAGGGGCGCGCACCAACCCCAGGGGCTTCCTCAGCCTGATGACGGGTCTTGCTCAAACCCCCTTTCCAACTTGTTTTTAAGTTGGGCAAATCAAAGGGAGCCGCTTCTTCACCAGGGGCTGCGGCTGGGCAGACTCACCGCTCAGCAGCCTGGCCCCGCCGGCCCGGCCGCAGCCCAGCAGCGCGACGCACAGCGCGGCCGCCGCCACCAG
>NW_017728980.1:13595790-13596998 GCF_001723915.1 Gavialis gangeticus | reverse complement strand
GGCCCCGCCCCCGGCCCCGCCGGCACCTGCTCGCCGCCGCGGCCTGCTCCCCGCCCGCAGCCGGCGCCGTTTACCTCACGACTCGCGGCGGGGCCGTGAGGTGACCCTCCTCGTCACCCCTAGGAACAAGGGGGCGGTCGCTTCTGTCAGAGCCGTGACACAGTTGGGGCAAGCGTGGGGTGTTTCTTATTAGACCCGCTCAAGAACCGGAGCAGTGTTTATTAGCTCACCCGGAGCAGCGATGCGAAACGCTTGAAACAATCCCTTTTATTACATCAAAGAAGTGGAGCAGTGATGCCATCTCTTTCTATTAGACCAACTCAATAGCTGGAGCAGGGGTGTGAGCCTTTTTTATTAGGCCAAGTAAATAGCTGCAAAAATTGGTCTTTGCAAGCTTGAGTCACACTTCGCCTTATGATTCCCAAACAGCGGCAAGCCCCATCTCCACCTTCCCCGCAGAGCAGTGTGACAGTAGAAAGCAGGCTCTTTGGGGAGAGGTGAGCCCCTTGTATCAGACCAACTCAATAGCTGAAGCAGTGATGTGATCTCTTCTGTTAGACCAAGTAAATAGTTGCAAAAAATTGTTCTTTGCAAGCTTTCAAGTCACACTTCGCCTTGTGATTCCCAAACAGCGGCGAGCCCAGTCCCCACCTTCGCTCCAGCGCAGTGTGACAGCAAAAAGCAGGCTTCACTGGAAGCCTGTCACTCACTCCCCCTCATTTTGGGGGACAAATGCTGCAGCACAGAGAGGGGAAATGGCTTGCCCCCGGCTCACCTAGCAGAGCAGAGAGTGTGGGCCACCTGAATCACAGCCCCATGCTGTGCCCTTTAAGCTAAGTCAGAAAAAGAAAGCTTATAAGAAGTGGAAACTCGGACAAATAACTAGGATAGAATACAAGAGCGTTCCAGCTATTTAGTCGGTCTAATAAAAGATCTACCCAAAGAACCTCGCCTGCCTGTGTCCTTAGGCCACCACGGTTCAACAGCCCTTCAAAGGGAATCGCAGGGAACCAGCCTAAGGGGGTTGCTGGAGCTCTGCTCCCTTCGTGACCCAGAAAAGAAGGGGGGTGACTTTGTTAAAAGACAAAAGGAGCTGATTTTAACAAAGACTGGAAGTAGAAAGCAGGCTCCGTGGGCTCCTTTGTGCGAGGTCAGACAAGAGAAGCTTTTTCCAAATCGAAGCATTTAATTAAAAAAAAAAAAAAAAA
>NW_017728980.1:13589117-13595692 GCF_001723915.1 Gavialis gangeticus | reverse complement strand
AAAAAAAAAAAAAAAAATCTTTACAGAACATGAAAGCTTCAGGCTTGGACTCGCCAGGAAACGCAGAAGCCAGGGTCCCAGCTGTGTGAACACTACTGCTCACAGACTGCACAACTGTATGGACATCAAATGTGTGTCACAAAATGATACAAGATACAAAATGCAGCAGAGTGAATGTGCTTTGAAAAACCTCCACTTGTGCGTTTCCTGCCTCTTGCTAAATGAACCCAAATCCAGCAAACACCTAAGCACACGTGGTGCAACTTCACTCACACGAGCCATTTTATAGATTTTACGGGCCTGTGTTTTCCCCAGGACTGGGGTCTCTACAGTATGTTAGAACGGTTTTGAAGGGCAGAGGGTTCTGCATTTAACTGAATGGATTTTTTTGAAAAATCCCTTAAATCCCTTGAACTTTCAAGATCCTTTCAAAATCCTTAAAGCAAGAGGTGTCATTGAAACAGCATAAGCCTCTAACCACCTCATATCTTTGAACCGGTATAATCTTTTTCAATGACTCTGAGCGTATGAAAAAGCAGAGCATTTAAATTGCCACGACCTGGGCTCTGACCCCAAAATCAGGCAAGTCAGCCAAAGCCTTGCTTCTCTGGGGCTCCCTTAGTGCATGTGCTCTTTGCAACACATTTTGACACACGCAAGGCAATCCTGTTGCAGATGATGTTTGTGAGCAACATAGTCACTGAAATAATTATAGCGTTTCAAGAAACCAAAGACAAGTCTTCACTTCATTGGAAGATGTTAGATATTTTCATGTTAGAGGTAAAATAAGCTCTAGCGAACTATTCCTCTAGAGTCTCTGTAGTAGTTTCTTGGAAGTTGCTCTGTAAGGGCTCCAAGAGGGAAAGTTAAAAATATCTCTGTCTCCATTGCGTGAAGTGTCAGCATTTTCAAGACGTTTTTCCTTAAATTATTCAAGTGAATGTATACTGCACTGCTCGCTCAGAGCCCCTCCCAAACCAGATCCAAGACTCAAGATTGCACTGCAGTAGCAGAAATCATCATTAAAATTCTGCTGATTTGGACACAAAAATGGCAACAGGTGCTGCAGCACTCATCAATTTTTGGAGCTATGAAGAAGTATGTGTATATAAATGTCTCATGTCATGCCCACCTTATAACAGATGTTGTGGGGGGAGGGTGGGGGTTAAACATATTGTTATCCAAACTTCCCTAGCAACTACTTGCCTAATTCTCATGAGTGCATTCATTATCTGTGCGCTCCTCCTCTTTACCAAGCGTCTGCTTAAATAAGATATGTAGCATAGCTGAAGCTTTTTGTTCCTTTAGGTTTGGAGCGAATTCAGGGCTGACAGACATTGTCAGATTTATTTAATTAAAAAAAAAAAATCCATCAGGCTTCAGTAGACAAGTGATCCATGAAAGCTGACTAGCAAGGCTCACAGGAATGAAAATCCCTCGGATAAGTCACTAATTGCATGCCCTAGCAATAGTCACAGAATACCGCAGACTCGCATAGCCAGGGCTTTTTCAGCTCTTTCGAGTCATGTTTCTCTATTGTGCGTATATATCATGTTCAGTTTGCATCTGTTCTGTTCAGGTTTTTCTACCAAGCCCAACTCTGTGGCATGCAAGTGCAATCCTCTTCTTTATTTCTAATGTTCGCACTTCCATATTGGACATTTCATGACCAGAAACTATCAGGGCTTAGCTCAGCACTGATGCAGATGGATTGGTACTTCCTAACTCAGCCTTCAGATTCGCTTCCTGTAACAGCTGGGTTTCTCTCCTCCTTTCCTGTTCAGGCACTGGGCAAATTAAAGCTGAGAATTAATATTTCCAACCCAAAAGATGCTTGACATTTGATAGTAGCAACTGCTGGATAAAGCTGTGCTGGAAATGAGGAGGTACATATTTTCTTCACCAGACTGTGTCCTCAGAGCAATGCACAATTGCACATCAACACTGACCCATTCACAGCACAGGCTCTGAAGAAACTACAAAACTTGCCTTTGCTTCTGGCAGTAAGATCCTGCAAGTGCTAGAAGAGTGTGAAATGACTCCCGTCTGGATGACCCGTGAGGGCAAATGCTCAGAGGTCTGCAGTTCACTGCCTCCAGAATGCTTTGCTAGCATTTTTGTGTAGTAGTTACACACACATTTTTTATGCTGACAGCTTTGGAAAAGAGCTCATTACAACAAGCAATTTTGTTTCCTGCATGCTGAGAAAAAGGGGGCGAGCTAAGTCCCTATGACATGTCCGCGCTACATTAGAAGATGCCAAGAGAGCAGAAAAAACTCCAAGAGCCATTTTGTGCTGTCACAGAAGTGTGCTAGGATTTGCTAATTCAATGAGTTTATGCACTGAACTCAATTGCAATCCAGTTCTGAATGATCAAGGCTCAAACTCAGGAAGGATGACATGTTTTTAAGCATTAGGAAAGATGACACACCTTGGAGGCAATTATGCTTTCTGTGATGGTAAAACTAGTAACACTATGTTATTGTATCATGCCACACAGTAACCTTATGCAGCAGCTCCGACGGGCTCCAGTGACTCAGAGGCAGACGACATGTGCTGTCTGTTGGCCAAGACCGAGGAAAATATGAGTCTGATTTAAAAATAAAATCTTAGCGTTTGTGAAATCACAGTGCCACATGATGACCTAAAAAGTAATTCACTAAGAAAATAAAGTGTTTGCTCTTACAAATAATTTATTTGGATTAAATGTTTATAGCTTTGACTTTTTACAAAACAAAGTACAAAAGAAATTTATGGAGGCACTGAAGAGTTGCTCGAACTCCATCTGTAGCTTTTGGCAGAGTTGTGCACGTCTCAGTAGGAAGAACTCGAAATGTAATCAAAGTAGGAATTCACATGGCTAAAAGTCAAAGCAGAACTGGCCTGTTAGAAGGATATTCTTTCTGAAGCAGAGACAAATTCTTTTTTTCTCCCAGTCAGTCGATTTAGCTGAACTAATCAAGAGCCTTTACTGTTTCTCGATCATTAACATCAGAATCAGATGTCATTGCCCTGTTGGAAATAACGGAGCCAGGTTAGATACAGAAAATTGTTGATGCAGCCCTTGAATGCTGGCTGCAGTAACAGCCGTTATTTACTGATCACTGACTGCTTGAGAACACCCCACTTTTTGCCTTTTTGTCCAATTCTGCAAAGCAAGCAAAAGCCAAAGGGAGCTGTCAATGCCAAGTAGTATTTTTTCATTCCAAACATTTTCTTCCAATGCTTTGCTAAGTCCCAGACAAAAAGCTTCACGTTAAAATGGAGTTGTGCAGAGTTGCTCTTTACTAGTTATGCAAAAATACACACCCCGGCTCACCTTTACTCAGGGCATGGTCCCAACCAGACCACTTTGTGTGCATAACAAACTAGATGCAGGCAGCTCTGAGCCAAAGTCAGGCATGAATCTGCAGGCCAGGAGCCTACATGCAGCTACTTTAAACTTGGAAGGCAAAGGAAGAAGAGACAAAGGCATTTGTTCAGACATAAAAGTGCAACTCTGAGAAGCAACTATGTCACTTAGAAGAACCAGGCATGAGACCGGTCAAAGGAATTTGTGCTTCTAACTCAGTTAGGCTCTTGTCTAAGTTTCACCCTACAGCTCTGGGTTTGTGGAATAGCTGTTTCCAGAATCTCTGTGAAACATGCAATCAAGCTGATCAGCTTTTCTGTACCAATGTGAAAAGCAAAATTAGACACACGCAAATCCACAAATATTACAGGCAGCTACTGAGACTCCAAACTCAAATGGAAAGCCTGTTTTGTTGTTGCGTCTCCACTCCAACCTTTCTATAGGGTCTGTTCCCAATATTCGGCACAGGCCACTGCTTCTGGTGTTGGTGTTGCCAGTTCGTACGGGGTGCATTGTGGTGTACCCCACAAGAGTGGGATGGAAATGGAAAGTGGTCTGAAGTCACCTTAGCATACTTCTCTTCGATCACTCAGCCTTCAGGCTGCGGCGCTAAGAGGGGCTGTTTAGACCAGCAAAGGCTAAACATCAGTAAATACTGTCCTGCAGTGCTTAAGCCTGTGGTAGGGGACACGTTTTTCTTGCTTAGAGATGTTTATGTCCAACACCAAGTGCTGTTTTAATATCTGTTTTTTGGCTTCCATTGGTATAATTATCATCAACCCCAAAATTACAAGCTTGAGTGGCAGGAAAGATGCTGGACTTTGCAAAATTGCTGAAGAAATGGGCTGGCAGGAAATGTGAGAAGTTCACTTGTTACCATGTTTAGTTGAAGGAAGTGATGGGGCATCTATGAGAAGCTGCCCAGACAGGAAGAGAAGCAAGCTGAGACAAAGGGGAAGAGTCACAACTTACAGAGGATGAGAACAGAATAAAGAGCCAATTGAATGCATGAGTCCTACTCAAGTTCATGGTCCTGAAAAGCAAACCCTTACAAGCAGCCGAACCGGAGAGAACAAATCATTCTTTTCAGTCACAACAGCTACAACCGATTGCAGCTACAAAACCAGTTGACTGATGCCAGAGACTCATGACCACAGCAGGACCAGAGCAGGGCCCAAGTTGTCTAAGTGCCAGATACTTTGTGTGTGAATATCTAACAGCTCATAGGACTCATTCATACAAGACCAAACAGCTGCAGGCCTCACCGCATTTACATCTCTCCTTGACTTGGCTGCCCTTCAAAAAACTCTAAACATACACACGCAAAAAATACCTAACCAAATATGATCTGATCCACAGATTGTGTGTGTGTGTGTGTGTGTGTGTGTGTGTGGGTGTGTGTGTGTGTGTGTGGGTGTGTGTGTGTGTGTGTGGGTGTGTGTGTGTGTGTGTGGGTGTGTGTGTGTGTGTGTGGGTGTGTGTGTGTGTGTGTGGGTGTGTGTGTGTGTGTGTGGGTGTGTGTGTGTGTGTGTGGGTGTGTGTGTGTGTGTGTGGGTGTGTGTGTGTGTGTGTGGGTGTGTGTGTGTGTGTGTGGGTGTGTGTGTGTGTGTGTGGGTGTGTGTGTGTGTGTGTGTATTTGGTGCAACTATGCCAGGGCTGTGATTTTGTTGGTGAAATAATAATTATGCCATTAAAACCTTTAACATGCAATCATGCCAGTATGTAAGTGTGTAGTTTATTCCCTTTCCCATGTGGGAATATACACTTTTACATTGTCCTTATAAGCACCTTATTCTGTCTACTTCAAGAGGTGGATGTTATAGTTAATGATAATAGGAAAATGAAAATGATACAGTTTGTGTACATAGACAAGTCCTTATGTAAATAAACCCAAAATAAACTCATTCAGTGCTGTGAACTATTCAGGCTATTTCCCTTGCAGGCTGGGGAGGAAGACAGATTTCTGTTTTTTTAATTCTCGGGAGGTGAAGGTCAATGGAAACACATAGATGGGTGAATCATGGAGTTGATGAGGTCAGGAATAACGTGAATGGGGGGAGTGGGAAAAGGGAATCTACTAAAGGCAGAAAGAGATGAGAATGATTCTGCCCAGGTAGAGGCATCACATTCAGACACAGAAGAAATTCCCTGCAAATAGGTATTTCCTTAGCCATTCATCTGAGCTGTCACTGGAAACAGGGATCATCTCAGCCAATAAAGGCTATAAATATTTTACAAGACAGCAAAATTGATAGGATCCTATCATTTCTCCAGAGGCCATTTAAAAAAAAAAAACACAACCCACAGTTATTCTAATGAAAGATTTCACGAATCAATAGCTTCTGCTCTGGGTGAGCTTGCTGAAATCACTACAAATGGCAGCTCCATGTGTGCTCTGGTGGCAGATGTAAGGCAAATGTTTTTTAAAAGGCCTGAATACGGGAATATACTGAACTATAGGTCAGCTTTCTTTAAGCAGCTACCTAAGACAAATATGAATGTAAAGGCTTCTTGCACCATCAAACGGGGTGTGAACAAGGTGCCATCACCCCTGCCCACATGGGACTGTCCTCTGCGTATCCTTTGTGTTGTTCAGTCCCCCAAGTTTCCCCCCTCTAAGGACTGTGCGACTCGGGGAGGGATCATCTCCATCATTTGCCCCTTCCTCTACCTGCCCAATGGCAAACGTCCTGGCTTCATCCTTAATACCCCTCCTGCTATTTCCATTGTCTTTTCTAGTCAGTTCAACATAGGAAGGTGGCAGAATTGCTCACAAGTCATGGCATTGGTTATCATTTCGCTACATGTAATAGCTAGTGTTTTTTTCTGAAGGGTTTACTTTCAACGCTGTTGAGGCTACCTTCTGCACCTCTGGCTGTTTCTCAGTTTTTACATCCCGATGTCAAGGTGGGAATGACACCTGAGTGGAAAAAGTCCATAGTTTGGCCTTTCATTTGTATATTTTCAACAGCTGAACCTTCTTGAAGGTGGAGAAGGGTGTGAGAAAAATGATGCTCTTACTGAACTATTTACAGCTTTTAAAAGGGAGAAAATGCCCAGCCAAATACTGTGAACTAAGCGTCAGGCCAGCGGTTTCAAAGATGATAACTTCAGGCTGCTTCGAGGTGTGTATAGACGGAGACAGACAAATGATACCGAGTTAAAACAGGGATAAGTACTTACTGTGCACCGCCAGATCCATGCCAATTGTTGCGTGTGTCC
>NW_017728980.1:13582811-13584117 GCF_001723915.1 Gavialis gangeticus | reverse complement strand
ATTTACAGCTTTTAAAAGGGAGAAAATGCCCAGCCAAATACTGTGAACTAAGCGTCAGGCCAGCGGTTTCAAAGATGATAACTTCAGGCTGCTTCGAGGTGTGTATAGACGGAGACAGACAAATGATACCGAGTTAAAACAGGGATAAGTACTTACTGTGCACCGCCAGATCCATGCCAATTGTTGCGTGTGTCCATTTTGTCCTGCACTAAAGCGGGAGCTGAACTGGGGCAGTTTCTCTCTGAATGCAACAGCTGCAGAATCACCACGGCTTAGCGTCTGCTTAGCGCAGCATGGAGCAGACACACAAAATAGTTATTGCAGATCAACTGATGCAATGTAAATCCCTCCCCTTTTAACTCGATATAATTTCTTGGTTTGTCCCTATCCATAAAGAACTACTTTGCAGCAAATGCACTTTTTTCCCCACCTTTATGGGCTTGCGAGCTGCCCAACCTTCTCAGTACCTGGGGCAAAACTATCAGTGCGACTGGCCCTCTCCACCACAGAAATAAAAGAGCATGAGTAATATTACTGAACGGAAAAAAATGCAAGGAGCTGAAATCCCAGGGGTCTCTTGCAGTACTACATGCCCTGGAGTTGCTGTTGTGCTGGGAAGAGATGGAAAGAGCCACCAAGAGGAAGCACAGCCACACACTCCAAAACCTTTTAGTTTCTCAGGCAAAATGACTTATTTAGTTACATCAGTGAACAAGCTCTGATTTACTGCTGAGATGAACATCTCAAATATACTTTGTAGAAAGGGCTACCTAGATAGATGCCATCTGTGTTGTCCTGCAAGAAGCAGGGCTTTTTAATGCCGGCTCCAGTCTCCCCTTGGGTACATGAACACGTATCACAGCAGCCCTGCAACTAAAACTACACGCGTTGCCCCTCATCAGGACAGGTTCACAGTACAACTCGGCAAGGGCAATCTCAGGGAAGCAGCTGCACAACAGTTTGAAACAGCAGTGACTTTCATTTTTAATCTACAAGCATCATTTGTGTTCAAGGCCACATCTGTAAACCGCTTTTTATTATCTAGTCAAGTGACATTTCCTTTTACCCAGACAGATACTGAGAGAAATGCATGCATTATACTGTTCCTGTCCAGCACGGCCCCATAGCCAAGCCGTGACAACCAATTCAATTGTGGGAGTTTTATAACCTTTTCCAGTTGCCGAGGTCTGAAAGTAACAGTGCTATGACCTTAAACTTGGGCTTCTACTCACACCATAGATCAAAATCACCCACTCCCTATCGGATATTTGCTGGGATCCTGTTTGTTTTTACAGGTGCTCGCTGA
>NW_017728980.1:13582542-13582800 GCF_001723915.1 Gavialis gangeticus | reverse complement strand
TTTTTTTTTTTTTTTTTTTTTTTTTTTTTTTTACACAAACACAGAGCTAAAAAAACTAATTTCCAAGTAGATCAGGTGTTTCTGTAATTTAGTAGTATACCTAGCTCACATATAGCAGCACATAAAATTCATGCATAAAAAACAAGCAACAAACATGAGAAGAATTGCAGACTATTATTGGTGGACATGCTTGTAGCAATTTAGCTTTTAAATACAAGAAATATCACCAGGCCTTTGGATTATGCTTTCATTGCTAAC
>NW_017728980.1:13532449-13577542 GCF_001723915.1 Gavialis gangeticus | reverse complement strand
TTTTTTTTTTTTTTTTTTTTTACACAAACACAGAGCTAAAAAAACTAATTTCCAAGTAGATCAGGTGTTTCTGTAATTTAGTAGTATACCTAGCTCACATATAGCAGCACATAAAATTCATGCATAAAAAACAAGCAACAAACATGAGAAGAATTGCAGACTATTATTGGTGGACATGCTTGTAGCAATTTAGCTTTTAAATACAAGAAATATCACCAGGCCTTTGGATTATGCTTTCATTGCTAACACTTGGAAAGAGTCTTATACAACAGACATTTTTTGGTCCAGATTTGAATAAACTCTCAGACAAGGAAGGACTTATTATGAAGCACTTTACAACCGTGGAATAAATGGAAGAAAAAAAAAAGAACACTTTTGATATTAACACCACATTTTTCTTTTAAAATAAAGGCTTCGTCTTATGACATCTTGCTTTCCAAGTCACCATTTCAAATTGTTGTATTTGTCTGCCTGAAAAAAACTATAGCATTGCTCCCTTCTGTTAGTTGGTACTTATTTCTATCAAGTAGGGCGTGTGGCTCTTCGGCAGGACGTGCTTTGGTTTATACGACGTACTTTACTGAATGCCTCTGCAGGAAGGGAATGCTTTTATTCAGGCAAACAGGACTTCAGCGAGTTTTGCAGCTTGCCTATAAAGCTTTGGCGACAGGGTGTTAAAGTGGAAAAGCTGACAGGGGGAAATGCAAAACTGAGGTCTGAAAAAAAGCCAAGAGGCTGTAAAGTCTCCTCTACTGCATTTAATTGAGAATTGTAGCTACTCCCATTGAGTTGTATTAAAAAGTGGTTAATTAAAACGAACGGAAGTGTTTCTTCTGTTACTGATGCCCATTCAAGTTTTTCAGTTAATTTTATCCTTATTTTGCTTTGCATTTGATTTCCATTCTCATTATTTATAGGCTAGTACTTACAACAAGACACAACGACCATGGGTCCTGCAACGTTTCTCATTTCTCACCTCCTCCCTATCGATGATGCCAGCCTCAGCCCCTGCCTGCCTCTCCCATCGACAGCTCTACACCTGCCTCCCCACACTAAGGCAAGAAATGTCAGACCTGGGCTTCTCTACAAGGTCACATTTTAGTCCTTCCTCAGGTCCCTCTTCTATCTCAATGTCTCACAAGAAAGTAGCTGCCTGATTATGGCTGCTATGGTGGTCTTTTGGTATAACCTACGCAATCTTAAAAATAAAAGCCAGCCCAAGACATGGCCAGTTACACCCTTGGTCGCTTTGCCTATATGCTGTATTACTTCCCTGTATCCATGGACCCTTCCCTATATCCACTGTCCAGATTAGAAGGAAAGATGGAGGCATTGTGCTTCCTTTTTTCAATGTCCATTAACATCCAAACTAATGTGCATCTTACTCGCAAGATGCTTCTCAGACTAGAAACCACCTACTACCACCACCACCAGCAGGCTCATCCGGGTAGCTTTGGTAGTCCATGCTGTGTTACAGAACAGGCTAAGGAAAGACTGCCTTGAGACAGACGCATCAGACACTAATCTAAAAAGCAAGTAGCCTCACCGCGATCCGTTCTTCTCGTTGCTTCCTCAGTAGAGCTAGTATTTCATCTCTTCTCTTGGCCTGGGAGGAAGCATATTTACCATGTCAAGTGCAAGGGGATTTAATTGAATTCAACTGCAGTTTGCAGATTCAAAAGAAACCCTCCCTTTCTCAGAGCTGAAAACTAGAAGGAATGCATAATAAGAGCAGAAGAAACTGCTTAATAGACAACACATTTTTTTTGCCAGAATCCACAAGAGCACAATGTTTTAAGACATGTTTTGGGGGGGTTGATTGTTGGTCTCGGGACACGGGCAGACAAGGTTCTTTGGGTAAACGTAATATCTTTTATTAGACCAACTAAATAGTTGGACAAATTGTTCTTTGCAAGCTTTTAGGTACAACCCCCCTTCGTCAGACAGAGGGAGACTCCTGAAAGCTTGCAAAGAACAATTTGTCCAACCATTTAGTTGGTCTAATAAAAGATATCACATCTACCCAAAGACCCTTGTCTGCCTATGTTTTAAGACATGAGGTTTTTCTCCTAGGACTCTGCAGAGAGCTCTGATAAGACCAATCTTCCTTGATTCAGGATCAAGCACACAGAGATAAACCTGTTTACAAATAGTGAGCTAACAATATGTAAAACTACAAAAGTAGGAGTATTTAGGTTTTTCATCCACAACTTTTAATCATATAAAAATTGCTCAGCCAGAGTCCTTGAGTGGATGGCCCCTTTCATCCTGATTATATTTTTCTTGGAAACCCATTCTCTTCTTATCTATAAAAATGACTTAAAGTCAAAGCGTGAGATCCTGGTTCCACTGACATCAAGGTCAAGAGACCTGGTGGCTTCAGGGGCCAGGATTCCCCCCAGAACGTCGAACCATGTAATACTTTCAGATGCTTTTTCAATGAATGCTCTTTGGTCTTCTGGCTTATGAAAAGGTAAATGAATGTCCTGTTTGCCTTCAAAACTCCTCTCTCTACACCAGAGGTTCTCGACCTGTGGCCCACCGGCCACTCCTGGTCTACAAGCTCCATCCAAGTGGGCCACAGAAAGGTTATGGAACAAATCAAGAATATCTGTACTTGTAAGGCAAGACTACTGATCTTAAAATATGAGCAGTGTGCTTTGATTGGTAGAATAACAACAACAAAAAAAGTTTAAGTGGTCCACTGAGACCCTCAGCAATTTTCAAGTGGTCTGACCAAAAAAAAAAAAAAGGTTCGAGAACCACCACTCTACACAATCTCAGTTTGAAAAGTAGAGTGACTGCATGAGAAACAGTGCTTTGATTACTATTTGCATCAGTTTGCCAGTACTTTTGTTTCCATGCCCTGATATCAATCAAACTAACTTGCACGTACCACACTAGACTTTCGCTACCTGGAAAAAAACAGCAGGATGGGGAAAAGCTATCTGCTTAAGCTGGAGAACAGCATATACAGTCATTCTGAAAAGTAGTTTGACATTCCAGTAAGTATTCTGGGAAATCCCTACAGCCAGTACAAGAGAAAAAACAAACCTCGGCAGATGAAAAATCCCAAGATATTCTCACTTTGTAAGTATTTTGGCATTTAAACCCAATGATTACCAAATGAAGGAAATAACCAGACTTGCAAACCCTTTTCTTTAACCAGGACCCACATCATTTACCATTTTTCCAGCACTTGAATTGAGGCGAACAAGGAATTCTAAGGAATTTCACCTGCCCTGGTTAATGCAGTGGTAAAAGCACAGAAATCAGCCTCCTACAGCATTCACCAGGCCACTAATGGAAACAAGCAAGCCGAAGTGGTAGCTGTTGCAGCAGGGCAAAATGAAAAAGGATTAGCTGGCACCAGACACGTTCCAGCAGTTAAGGCACGATGCTCAGCACTGATTTAGGATTTAATACAAACAAATCTGCTAGTGGTTATCAATGGGAAGTGAAAAAAAAAAAGAAAAAAAATACAGCGAGAGGAGAGAAAGAGACACTCAAAACCCTTTAACAAACCATTGAGGATATATATCTAGATCTATACATCTCCACTGCAGGATAACCCAGGCATAAGCAGCAAAGCTCTGCATACGTCACTGTGTCCTCACAAATGCTGCGCTGACCTCTGTGAGCTGTTAGACTTTCTGGGGCATAATCCATGGGTGCAGCAAACTGAGCCACTCAGTTATTACTTTTCCAGTGAACTGTGAGAGTATGCATCTGCCCTGAAGATAGATCCTCAGAGGTTTCTGTGATGGGCTCGTCAAAGTCTTGCAAGAGTTTTGTAGTGTGATAATCATCAGTACCATGCCTGAATGAATATTTGATGTGATCTACGCTCTGAGCACTAATTCAGAGATAAGGAGCTGTGGAAGACAGACGGCCGAGACAAACATGGAAAGAAGAGGAAGTGGCTAGAGCAAAAAGCACTGTACAGCAATATTCTGATCTATTCGGACAGGCCAGGCAGCCTTACATTAGACACACTGATGTAGGCTGATTTCTTGGCATGGCTATGCCTGTCATTTCTTAGTTAATCACACACTACTCTATCCTTGTGGGAATGAATGAATTATAGATAAATCCACTGCAATGAATGTTAGAAAGATACCAGCTATGTTTCTGCACATGTTACTCTAGCTTCATGTAAGCTAACTGGCTAATTAGAACAACCGTTTATAATAAATTACCCTCTGAGTTTGAGAAATTACAGTATTATAATTAACATCATTTAGCTTGCTCTTTTGAAAATACTGACTCTCTTCCCTACTCAGGGCAGACCGCCCTTTGCAGAGCTAAAACTTCCATCCTTCGCTCTCCCCACACAGGAAGAGTGACCATGTAGATGTGAAAAGAAAATGCTACAGTTGTCTAGCAATATCTTTATTAGATTCTTCTTCTTCCATTCAGTGCGTTCATCATCATTTCCCTGGACTGACTTGAGGCGGGTAACCTGTCTTGCAGTTGTATAAAGTAACTGTTTCATTGAAATGAAACAGCTCTGCTTATGACTGAATGACATGCAAAGCTGCGCAATCCTGATTTTATCTATTGTTGGAGAATTTAAAAAAAAAATGAACCGAGTAATCAGCAAAAAGGCCTGCTACTCTGTTAATCCCATTTTCAGAAGAAAGGCCTAATGGCTGCTAATGGATCAAATGCATTACAGGGTTATTAATTGGAAAGAGCAGGACTGCTGACTTGCTCCAGAGAAACTGCAGAGCTCAGCACCTTTATGCACCTACCACAGATTGCTTTCTTCTGGCCTCCTTCCCAGGCCTAGAATATAAGCTTTTCATTTAAAAAAAAAAAAAACAACCACCAAACATTTTACTAAAATGAGGAAAATATACTGTAATTACAGAGTAAGACTGGCAACCTTATCACAGTATTGAATGTTTGCCTTTGATTTAGATGCCTGGGATCAGCTACGTGGGAAATATATGCAATATTAATTCGTCAGTCATATTGCCGCCAACTGCAAGAAAAGTTTCACTCTGCAGAATGTATCGGCATCTAGAAAGCCAAAGCCTAGTCAGCTTTTAGTCAATATATGCAAGTGGTGTGTGCTCCCATGTGACAAGTGCCTGAATAATTTTCTAATATGGCAGCGTGACTGAATCGCATAATCCCAGAGTGTATAATTAACCATTTAGAAAAGGGTTATTTTAACTGATTAAAAACCCAAATGAGGGAGATGACTTGATGCAGAGTTGCTAATTGTTAACGCCTTTTGCATTCCAGTGGATCTCTAGAGCAGTGGTCTCCAAAGTGGGGTGCGCAAGACAATCCATTGGGGTGCGGGAAGAAAATATTAGAACTTCTATTTATATAAATATACATATATTGGGGGTGTGTGCTCAAAACTTTTTTACTAATGGGGTGAGCGAATATAAATAAATATACATATATTGGGGGTACGTGCTCAAAATTTTTTTTACTGATAGGGGTGTGCAAATATAAATATACATATATTGGGGGGGGGGTGCTCAAAAATTTTTTACTGATAGGGGTGCGCGATCAAAAAAGTTTAGAGACCACTGCTCCAGAGAACCAAGGAGCCCTGTAAAAACCCAAGGTGGGGTTGGGCCTGAATAATGCAAAAATACACAAGATACAGCCTCTGCTATGCAATGCCCCCTCCCCGTGGGCACAGTCAGGAGGGCAGGTGTGCCAGCGCTCAGCTTCGCAGGGTCAGAAACAGCAGCAGGACCTGGGGCATCCTGCACCTTGGCTCTCCAGCACGACTTAAAGCAGTCTCAGGGATGCTCTAAGCCCCACTGGATAGGGATGACCCCCAAAGGGCCGGTTCAGAAGCAGGCTTGCTGGAGCAGCGAGGTCATGAGCAGGTGGTGCTGAGCCACCTATGATGCCTCTGCATTACTGGAACATGCAAAGTGAATCCCCCTCTGTCCATCCTTGCCCATGCCAACCCTTTTCCACCGGGCAAGCAGGGGCAAAGGTTTCCCCTTACCTTGTTGCTTAATCCATAATATTTAGTATATTGGTTACAGCAGCATTTCCTATAACATGCTGCCTCGCCTACCTCAAATGTCCTACTCTGCATAACCTATAGTGTATCCTACCTAATCCATTTGTGCTTTCAGGTGCAGAGACATTTGCATGTCACACGCTTTTCGTGCAATTTGCATCCCTCACACTCTTTGAAACATAAAAGCCTATTAAAGCAGAAATGAAAGTTTTCTAACTTGTCTGAATACTTTAAAATGTGCCTCTAACCTTGCAGTTTGTACTCACTTCACTTTCCGCAACTGTACTTCACCCACCAAGTGCAACGCATTTGATGGTAGCGTTGCAAACCCCATCATGAAACAACGGTTTTACTGCAGCAGGATAATTAGTTTTTAAACTCGGATGAATGTTGCCTCAGAACTCTAAAAAAGGCGGAAGTGCTTCATTATTTGCAAATTTATGCTTTTAATAAAATGCACTATTTGTCTTCCATGCTCCCAGATTTACTATGTAATTTCATTATCCCAGCTCCCCCCTTGAGGGGATAATCAGATAAAAAGCCTTCTATGCGGATGATAATACTATATTTGTTTTATGGCTCCAAACAGACTTACAAACTGCATACATCTAATGGGAGCGTGCAAAGTTATGTGGCCGCACACGCAGCAAGAGTCATTTTTCCCTCGAGATACCATGGGATTTCCTTCACGCGCAAAATAAAAGAGTTGATTTGGGATGAATACAAGCTGCCTTTTGCCACAGGCTGTTATCAGAGCAACAGCAGTGACTATATATATTACAAAAAAAGACATCACTATACAAATTTTACTGCTTTCACTCTGGTATCAAAAGCCTTCAAATATAGCAGGAGATAAGCATGATGCTGGGAAATAATGGTGGGGACCTGGTGTGTTGAGACCACCATTAAAGACCTACTCGGGCACACAAGCTGTCTTTACTGAGGTGAATGTGGTATGTACTTGGTGTCTTAGCAGTAACGAAGGAAAGACCTGGAATGAATTATACTTAAACATTCAAGGGACTCCATCAACTTAAATATTGCGTCAGCCTTACTGGCTGTTTCTGGGTTCATTTCCAAATTCCCAAACCCCAGCACATCAAAAACAACATACAAACAGGGAAAGATTTCCCTCTCCGAGAACAACTATATTGAGTAGGGTTTGGAGACAGTTCTGATAGCCGCAGAATATGAAAAAAAACCCCAACCTGTTTTCACAAAATGTTAATGTTTGGCCCTCCTGAGAGGTGCAGGAACTCTCTACCCAAACACCTTGTTTCTTTACATCACGATGTTAGCAGCTGAGCTCCAGCAATGCAGATCTATAGTTTATTACAAACCTATCCTCTCTGATTTGCTGGGCACAAGGGCAGGCTCTGTTTTGTGCAGAAACAACAAAAAGTAGCCTAATCCACACAGGATTGCCATTCTGCAGTTGGTGGAGAGGAAGAGGACACAGTATTGATATGACCACCCAACCAAACGTGACAATTGCTAGCAGAGTCTGGGGTATTCTGCATCCTTACATCCTCCCTTGCCATCAGATCCCATTGATATGCCTGGCACCCTTCTGAAGATTTTACCTTCTGAAGATACTTTTCCTTTTCTTCAGCTTTCTGGGCTTCCAGGAGGATTTGTTCCAGCTCTAGATAAAACAACACAGTCAAATGACTACACGGTGCAGAATCAAGCCAGTGATGACATACCCAAGCACTGTAATGGTCATCTGGATCACAGCTAGCTCACTATGAGCTCCAGTCCTCTGGTGCCCTGCTCTTCACCTTGTTTTACAGAGGGGTGGAAAGGAGCTACAGGGTAATTTGGAGTCAGGGAGTGGCCCACAGGTGCCTGATATCAAGTATCAAGACATAGCCCTGCATCTCATGAGGCTTAATCAGGATAAGTGCAAAGTCCTGCACACAGGATGGAGCAATCCCCTGCACCGGTACAGGCTGGGAACTAGCAGCAGCTCTGCAGAAAAGGACCTGGGGGTGACAGTGGACAATAAGCTGAACATGACCCAGCAGTGTGCCCTTGTTGCCAAGAAGGGTAACGGCATCTTCCCTGCAGGGGGGCTGCAAAGAGGACGGAGCTGGGCTGTTCTCCGTGGGGGCAGAGGACAGGACAAGGAGCAATGGGCTCAAGTTGTAGCAAGGGAGGTTTAGGTTGGATATTAGGGAAAACTTTCCCGCTAGGAGGGTGGTGAAGCACTGGAACAGGTTGCCTAGAGAAGCAGTGGAGTCTCCACCCCAGGGGGTGTTTCAGACCCAGCTCCACAAGCCCTGGCTGGGAGGATGGAGCTGGGGCTGGGGCTGGTCCCGTTTGGAGCAGATGCCCTGCCCGCCCCAGTTCAAGTGCTCTCCCGGGCACCTGGCCACGCTCGCCCAGGCGTAGCCTGGGACTCCCGCCCCCGCAGCCGGGCACTCACCGTGCCGGGGCACCAGGGCAACCGCCTTCCTCCCTGCAAAGCGAGATGGTGTTAGCTTAGCTTCCTGCCCCGAGCCCCCCACCCCGGCTCTGGGCCCCATCCCCAGTGCCTCTGGGGCACGCGCTCACGGGGCTCCCGGGGTGCCGCCAGGCCCAGGCGGGACTCGAGCAGCGGCTGCAGGGTCACGGAGCTCCAGAAGGCCTTGGCCAGGCTGGTGTCATGCTCTGCCGAGCCCGCGAACACCAGCGGCCCAGCCGCGGCCTGGCTCCAAGCTGCGGGCCACCGTGTTGCCATGGAAGTCGCCCAGCCCAGCCCGGGCTCCGCCCCCTTCTGTGGAGGCCCCTCCCCTCAGACCCTGGCTCCCCGCATGCCCGGCAGCTCTTGGTCACACTCAAGGGACACTGCCGACCCTCCAGGCCTGCCCTGGAGTCCCCAGGAATGAGAGATCAAGCTCCAAGGGACAGCTGAGAGTCACTTTGGGGTAAACGATAGGGCATTGGGTAAAATAAATATGAAACATTGAATCCAATCCATGCAACGTGCCTTTGGCCTCTTGACAGTCTATGCATCATCATCCCTAACTGATCTACGCCGGCACATGGACGTGCTCGTGCTGTGTTGTGGGCACATTAGTGTTTTGGAAACCTCCAAGAGTAGAGTCAGACTTGGCAGCCTTAGCCCTGAACCCCCCAGGCCGCATGTGCCAGAGCCTGCCGTAAGCTCCTGGGGCCCGGGCACAGATTTGCCCCTGTGGGCAGCAAGTGCTGGGAGGAGCTGGCTGCCGGTGGACTCCAATGGTGCCGTAACCTCGCCCAAGTGGCAGCCGGGGTCAAGGGAAAGCCTCTCACCCTCCAAGCAGAGAACAGAGGAAGGAAAAGGAGAGGAAGCCTCACTTACGACCTACTTTTCCTCTACAGAAAGCCCTGCAACTTCTGCAGCTAGGTCTGCAGCTCGAGGATGGGACTCTTACCTCTTTTGGCGTTTTGGTTGATTTGGGAGCTCTTGGCCGCCAGAGATGTTACCAGGGATCGCTACGTGGAATTGCTCTCGTCGATCCCCATAGTCAACTCAAGACCCATCAGAGAGCCGTGGTAGAAATCACCCTCGAATGGAGGGATTGCCACAGCTTCTGAGCAGCACAAAAACACTTGCTCTGCCTGATCTACTCACACTTCACCCCAAATTGGGCAACGAATCTGCCCAAGTGACCCTGAGTCTGTGTCCAGGAGCCTGCCCGAGACGGTCCGACCGCGGCTGCGGGTACACGCTGGGCTCTGTTCGAAAGCAGCTGCCATGCCTTGTTCTGCAGACTTGGCAAGAGCGAGTAGGCAAGTCGCGCTTCCCGTCAGCGCTGCCAGGCTGGCTACAAAACCAGCATAGACAAGCCCTGAGGGTACGGATCCACACACCATGTGGGAGCACAGGTTTCTGCCATGTGCAATGCGGGGGCATTCATGTATTGCTGCTGAAAGCGTAACTTTAGCTCTCACTCGGGTGTTGCAGAGCCAGCAGCTACTCTCAGCTTTCCGCAGCTGCCAGTACAGGAGTCTGATTTAAACCAGTGAATTACAGCCAAGATGCTCCACGTGCATTACCAACCCCATGAGCCAGCCAGCTCCTCACAAAGCTGACACTTAGCTGAACTATACTTCGGCAGCAGCAGCAAACCTGAATCACATTGGGGGATTATAAAATAAAAATCCAGGTTTCTGATGAAGTGTCAGGCTTCCTTGAAGCAGTAAAGGAGCCAAAGGCTCACTGAAGTCAGCAAGAGGTTTAGTTGAGTGAAGAATGTCAGATCTGGCCCAAAGCAGACATGGAAATCAGGCCCCAGGGCTCCTGGCTCTCCTCTCGGTGCTTCTCTGGAACAGTAGCACGGCTATCGATCGAGCCTGCACCAGGTTATTGCTTCCACTGAAAAATTATTTCCTGTGGCTTTTATTGGGCTGCTTCTTTCTTTCCTTTTGGAAAGTTGATTTCCATCAGTCCATCTGCTTCAAATAAAAGTAGAAATGTTTTCATATAGCTTTGAATTTGAGAGGAGCATTTTTATGATATACAACTCTCACACACGGCTCCAGGCAAGTGAAACAATGTCATACAAAGGGACGGGGAGAATCAAATTCACTAGTTACCGAAAGACCAGGGGGAGAGCAACAGACTCGGGCTAGCAGGTGTATTTATATTTTACATCAGGTAGGGACACAAGCAAACAACAGGCTTCGTAGGACCTGGCAGTTCTTGTCCTAACCTTTCCTGTCCTGGGAGTGGAGCTCAGCACTGCATGCCCACGGTGAGCTTTGCTACCATCTGTCCATATAAAGCCCCTCAATAAGGAACAAAAGCCTGTGAGGCAATTCATATGCTTGATTGTAAGCTCTTTGTGGCAGGGACTGTCCTTGTGATCTATTTTCAGGCAGCGCCTAGCACAAAGCAATCCTGGTCCTATGGCAACGCAAACAGTACATAACAGCCACCCCCCTGAAAGGATTTTAAGCTGGATTCCAGTGTCACTTCAACGGGTGTAAATGGGGAGTAACGCGCTTGAAGTAGCAGAGGTGGGAGGTAGCAGCGAGATCAGAATCAGACCGTACACCAGCAGACACGCTGCCTTCTGTTTTGCGTTTTCTTTCTGCATCCAAATGTTGCCACGCATCTTCAGATGTAAGCACGTGCCTCCCTTTTGGGAGCGGTGAAACAGCTGCGCCACATTGGCTTGACGGGGAAGTTGACAGCATGTGCGTGGTTAAAGGCAAATCCAGCCTGCGCGGTTGGCTCTGCTCTGGCCACGCACTGCGACGCTGGTCAAGCTGCCATCCGTGCGGCTAAATCCCTTCCGCATTCCTGGCTTCCAGCTAGCTAGATGCAAGACAGACCTTTTTACCTGGCTGTGTGGTTAGTGATTGTTGCCTTTTGCAATCAGCTAACTACACTGCCTAGCAACTAGGCTGAGGTACAAGATAGCTCTGTTCCAACATTTTGTAATTGTTTTTTTTAACTAAGAGTGGGTCTTGTAATTAAAATATGGCACCAGGTAGTCCTAATAAGCTGAGCTGAGCTTTCTTCCTTATTAATCCTTAGAAGTTCAGCAAAGTCGATCAGATGGCATATTGCTAAGGTGGTAAAGGCCCCTACCCTTTTTTTTTTTTTTTTTTTAAAGTGTATTCAAGAGTATGTATATCCTTTAATATTTTTTAGTTTCTTAAATAAGAACCAATGCCTGCATGGAAGCAATCTTCCTATTAACACACAAAGAAAAAGAAACGGCGAGGAGTCCAGCACAAACGTTCAGGGCTTCAAGACAATCTTTAAGGTCAGATGAACCAGACTTGAATTCTTTGCTCTTAGGATGTTCCTTGGCCCAGGCTGAGAGCACAAAGGACCGTATGTCTGAAGTATTTTCATCAAGCCAAAAACCCTGAACACAAGTGACATCTTTGCTCCACTGAAACCAATGGGAATTTGTCCATCCTTTGCTGGACAATGGACATTTCAGAAAATTAAGCAGCAAAAACCCCCACAAATGCCCATTTCAAGCCGGGCTCCAGGAAGTCACCAAGGGAGGCAGGTCTCCATGCTGGCACCGGAAAGCAAGCAATTCTGTGCCTTGTTTTGATGGCAGTGAAGTTAGTGATTGCCAAGGGACTGACACAATCAGCTAACTACACTGCCTACAAACCAAACACTACTTCGGTGATGGGAGGTCAGCAGCCAGACCTAGCAAAAGAAAACCATCTCTAATCATTATTCCGTCACTTGCTGAATTCCATTCAGTGCTCCTGTAATGCAAACAGTTGCACATTTTTAGGATTATATTGCTAATTACACCCGGCCCCAAAAAATTACACCAGGAGTAAGTTAGTGTTGATAAGTCCAACGTGCAGTTGGTGCAACGTGTGGATGCTGTAAGAGGCCAACAGAATCAGTGGAATATCATCCACAGCAGAATATACACAATAAGGGCCAGATCCCAAGCAACCTTGTAGGCGTGTCTTCTTCCCTTAAATTTAGAGGCCTGTCCTGGGAGGCTGATGCAAATGGCGAGGATTTGGCCCCGAGGCCTTCCTATACAATGACCTCAGTGATTTCTGTGTGCAATCCAGATGTCTCGGCAGAGGGGACCTACAGCCAGCCAGAAGGAAATGCTCGGTATAGGGCTGTGTCTGAACTCCTGCTCCCTCCAGTTCAGAGCTGCAAAGGATGTACTTTCATCATCTTGGCATGGAGACTGCTCAGAGGGGTGGTAACTCTCTGAGTCAGGTGTGCATAAAGCAGGGGCAGCACTTCCAGTGCTTGCTTAAGTGCAGGTATTGAGTGGGGCAGGGCAGGGAAGGGGGTCTTCTTCTACCCAACAGCCCTCTCTGCCCAAGAAGCCCAACTCATCCTGTAAAGAATCAGACCCACATCTCTTACTTCCCAGCAAGATGTTCTGACCCCCAGGTTGGCCAAGTGGGCATCAAGAAAACAAGGTTTCCATAGCGAAAGGGAGTGTGACTGTAGCCCAGTGGTTAGGGCACTCCCCTAGGACAGGTTCTGCTCCCTTCTGCCAGGCCTGGCAAAATTTGGGCTCCTCCAAACACTGATCTGCATTGCAACAGAGTTTAGACAGGCGGCTGGTCTAGATTGCTTCTGAGCCTGTGCATGGTTGATCTTGGGTTGCTCTTTATGACTTAAGGGCTTACTTCCTACTTAAACCCTGTTTAAGGATCTACACAGTCAATGTGGACCTGGCCTGAAAAGCCTGACTGCAAAACCCTTACACATGTTGGTCAATCTCTGACTCTAAGGGGAGTGCATGCACCCACAGTGGAAGAAAGCCTCAAAAGTGGGGCCAAGATGAAATGTTTGAATGCAAGGACCAGCCTACATGCTTATGACAAAGAGGTAGTAAATTCTTATAAATCAATGGGTTGTAGCCGTCTGTGCATTTCTGCTGGGACCCGTGGAGTTAATAAAGCTGGCTCGATGTATCCAAATTGTGTAGTTCCCTGTTAAGGGCTCTTAGATCACATTCTCAAATGCAGTACTTATGTCTTTTTTAATATTGGCAGAACTGCCGCAGTTTTTTACTTTGCCAAATCTCTAAACTTCCTAGAACCTCTACTGATCTCCCCACTTCTCCAAAACGTTGCAGAAACAGAGACGGCGCTTGAAGTAAAACCTCAGGCTTCAAAGACTTCATTAAAACACCACATTTTCTAGCAGAGCAGGAAGGATCTTAAATAATTAAAACTAAATTATGCTCATCAAATAAATGAACAAATTCTATGCAAAGTGCATGAGGCGGGGTACCTCGGCTGATTGCATATGCATTTGCTCATGCCTGTTCATTTTCCTAGGTTGCTAATTTCTGCAACCAGGTAATTTATAATGTGTTCCTTGATTCGTAATGCAATTTCCACACAACCCATACTCTATCTGAGCTGCACATATAAAGTCCATGTTTAAAAGGTATTCTAGTAGGCTGTGCCTTGCACCTTATAGAGATCTATACACCTAATAATGCAGTAAAAGATATTAGGTCTCTGGCTCTTCTTAATTTTACAGTAAGACAAGACATAGAGCCAGGGGAATTACACCAGGCACGATTTGGCCCGCCAAGGGTGAACCTTGACAAGTTACCACCCCTAAACACATCAGGCTCGTATGGAGCTTACCTTGCAGTAATCCTGATGCTGAGGCTTGCATTTCTAACAAAATACTTCTTGGAAGCATTTCAAAGGCTTGCACTGGGAGGAAAAGATGTATTGGTCAGTCCTACTTTATTTCCCCATTTTAAATTTCTCTCCCTTTTTCAGCCAGTAGCACAGGCAGCCATCCATCCTCAGACTTGTAAAGGCCAGCTGGAGGTCTTGGGACAACCCCAAGGCCAAAACGTCCTGTCTCTACCCTTACGTCTCCCAGGCTAGACTGTCCGCAGGCGTGGTTATGGGTCAGCCCCAGGCCTGCACCTTTGTATACGCTCTGTTGTCATGGCCACTCAGGTGGGGCTTGCGAGTGGAGGATAGGTCGCTGCTCGGAAATGGATGGCTTGAGTTTACAGCAAGAGGTTTTATTGTGCAAGGAGTTTCCATGGATAAAACAAATACAGAATGCAGACCGAGCCAAGAGAGCTCACCTTCAGTGCCCTGGCTGCTCCTCAGGGCTCATGTACCTTTAGCATATTCTGGGCCTCAGTAACAAACATTGCTATTTAGGTACATTCACCCTTGCTCCCATGGCCACATTTAGCTTCCTAGTCTATCAAGCCCCGTTCTCCAGCCTGCTGGGGCCTGGCTACACGGGACGGTGCAGAGCCATTCAGAGATACCCAAGATTGCTCTGACCAAGCCTGCTCAGATACCAGAGGCAGTACAAAATACCCCTCCCTGCCGTCATGGCTCCCTGGGGAGAAGTGGGCAGGCAGGAGTCCCCCTTCCTCTGCCAGCAGCATTTTCACTCTTCCTCTCCCTTCTCAAACCTAACCTCCTCCCCAGGCTCCTTCTGTCTCCATCACAGTCTGCCCATCTCCAGGTCCTACCTAACCCACATTTCCACTGGCCCTGGCATTCACTGCTCATTGCCCCTTGGCATGTCCTACCCACTCCATGGCCCCATCTCCTAACAGACCCTCTCTCTCTCCTCCTTCCCAGCACTATTTCCCCTCCTGTCATCCCGTACCCCCAACCTGAGATTGCAGCAGAGGTGTCCAGGACAGGAGGCAGGTGAGTGAAGCCACCTTGCAGGAGCATGGCACTAGCCATGCCCCTTTTCTTCCCTGCGGCATCCTTCATACCAGGCTGGCAGCAAGGGAGCCAGAGCAGGGCTTCCTGCTCCGCATCTCCCCTTAGTACAAGGGAGGAAGCACTGTAGAACGTAATAAACATGCTCCTTGCTGCTGAATTTGGGGAAGAGAGCTAGAGGGTGTTGTGCTCGGCAGATGCACGTCCCAGGGGCAGGCTGGGGTTGGAGACACTCAGGGTAAAGAAGGACTAAAGCTTTTAGGCACCTCATTGTGTTCAGGGCTGCACCAGAGGTAATCTGAAGGGGCCCGATTTCCCAGGAGCACTGGGCATGTCCCTCTGAGCAGCAGGCTTTTGCAAAATCACAGCTGGGAAACATTTAATAGATCTCAGCAAATTGTTACATTACTCTAGCAGGCTAAAATATGGCACAAAGCCCCTTTCCAGATTAGGTTGACTGGGCAAACACCGCATGTGTTTCTTGACTGTTCAACACAGGCTGCATCAAACCTCACATTTCCAGTTTCCAGAGACACCAGGCCACAACAGAAGTCTTAGCATCTCTTGGTATCTAAAGGATTAAGAGCCTCCATCAGGCAAGCAGTGCTTGCTCCCTATTTTGCACCATGACTGCAATTAATGTTATAAGAGGCCATTCAAGGCTGCAACAAACTTCATGAACAAGTCCAGTAAGAGCCCCTGTAAGCCAGGAAAGACAACAGTTCCCAGAGATGAGGATACAACTGAGTCTCAACTCCACAGGGCAGGGAACTGGGTCATACCACCCTGGGACAGGACATACACCCTTGAAACAAGGTGGAATCAGTTATACCTTGTCTTGCACCATCTCCGTCCCATGCTGGCTGAAACCTGCTCTCATCCCTTGCACTGCATGCTTTCCTGTGCAACCTGAGCAGCCCCACAGAGTTGGAATCAAAGGGCACCTGAGTCGATGGGGGTCTCTCCTTTGACTGCAAAGGGCTCTGCATCCGGCCTGCTGCGATCGGTATAATGAGCCTGGGCACACCACCATCTTCCTAGATCATAAAGTCCAGCACTTAGGATAAAACGTGTATCTAAGAAAATCATCTGCCATACCCCTCACTCATCAAATTACTGCCTAAGCATTAAGCATGCAGGCTTTAATGGGAAATTGTGATTAATTTCTGAAATAAATGCCCACAAAACTCACTGAAGTGAGCAGGCCCAGGCAGTACCTATTAGTATATTCTCAGAGGAAAAAAAGCTCTGTCATTGATCAGCACATTGAAATACTCAGTTTATGGCTTTGATTGAAAATTAGTTTCTATGCTGGCTTCAGCCAGAAAGATTTTTGCAACAAGATCATCTCCTTACATGAATTTGTCCTGCTAACGTCACACTGCCCAACACCATCACCTTACCTCACCGCATCAGAACACACCTAACCCAGCAGATCCCTTTTGAACCTGTAGCAATTAGTATTATTGCACATTTTTGTACCTCAAGTGCTGCCTGAACAACGGGCTGAAATGCAGCCAGGGCCGACGATTGCAAAGCGCCTCTTCTCTAGCAGGGTTTCATTCATTCCTCACCAAGGAGGGTTCTTCCTGCAGGACGGCTCATGCCAATTGGCTGGAGATGCAGATCATTAGTGATAGTTCAGACACCTTACCTGCAGTGGGGAAGCTCCCATTCATCCCACTTGTACGGGCAGACGACCCAATAAACCAATGGCAAAGGCTTGATCCCAAAGAACAGATGTTTTCTTTTGAACAAAGTGTGCAGAACAGGCAGGAGGAAGGCTATTTCAGGCAAAGCGGTGTCTGCTCTATCGTTTAGCAACAGAGCTGGTAAAAGAGCAGAACTGCAACATCCTACTAACCAGCAATGTGGTTAGGGAAACAGTTCTTGTTCTTGGTTTGGCCTGCAGTTACTAGAGAAACTGAGCGACTCTTTTCCCTCTCTGGTTCATGCCTAGGCTTGCCTGGTAATCAGGGAGACCCATATTTTAATCTAAGTAAGAATGCTTGGGCTGAGTTAGGGACCCAATCCAAAGCCCATCAAAGTCAATGGACAGATTCCCACTGATTTACATGGGCTCTGAGTTAGGCCCTTTGTGCCCAGGCATTGGAATGCAGATTTTTCTTTTTGACATCAATTCAAGAAATCAAGGAGCAAATGACTCCCCTTCAGCTCATACAACTTGTGAATCAAAGTATCTGGCTATTCATCACATTCTTCCTCTTTGCAAAAGCCCTTGGATTTAGTGGTTTCTGCTCAGGTGTGGATGGAGCATGTCGGGTGTTGGAGAATATTTAAGGCCATTGCCCAGTCCATCTTCTGTTGGGAAATTCCTTTCAAGCTTTCTCCCTGAAGCTTGTTTCCTTAGGTTTTCAATTATCCAAATAAATAGGCATCTCCCAGAAGTCAGTCATGACAAATAGCTTCATTAGAAATCATTAGCAGTCAACCAGTTTGACTAATTAGAAAATGGAGGTTTTCCTTGTCAATGAAATGGGAAGCCTGAAAGCTGGAAACCCTATACTTTTACAGTTTCTGTTCACTGGCCTCATGAACAAAACCATTTTTGTATTCCTGTGTTAGGGAATCATATCAAAGGAATTCGGTCACAGAACTTTTATTGCTTCATATCTAAATCAGCCATGACCTCAATATCTGTAGTCATCTCGATGAGTAGGAAGCTGCTTCGTCATTTCTGTTGGACATATGCTGTATGAAGTGGCTGAGTTCAGCTATTAATCTGGGTCCAAGTCCTGCCTTGTGGGCTGCCACTGAATAGGACCTTATCCCATGAATGGTCTCATTGCTGCGAGTCCTCAGTCTGGTTTCTCCGGTGAAGAGTTTGTTTACAGCTGATTTACGGTTGTACGTTAGCTATCAGCAGAAATCGCTGAACAAAGGGAGGTGGCGTGGGGACTCAGCTGCCTGTTGGATTGTCCTTTGTAGGACCCAGGCACTTGATTATTCTGCTGCACTATTTCATAACTCCCAGGGCTTGCCTAGACATGTTGAAGAAAGTAATAGCCAGGAGACGGTTCAAAGTCCCATCAGCTGATATGCTTCACCAGCCCGCATGGAACTGCACTCAACAGGGAAGTGGGAAAAAAGCAACCGAGGGATTCCCAAAACCTAAGATCAGCTCAGGCACTGAAACCGGTGGCAAAACCTCTATTGACCGCAGTGACGCAGGGCTGAAGCCTGTACTAACATGCAATTTCTGTCTTTTTTAGGAGGTAAATTTAACTTTCTTTTTAATACTCACTTTCAGTTCAAATAGTGTTAAATGTAACCTAACCCATCCTGATGATACTCAGTTTTATTCATTTGTGCTCCCCCAAAATGCCATCTCCTTGGCAGGGCGAGTGTTTTCCCACTGGACTGACATGATCAGCAATGATTATTACCTTGTTAATCACTACTGCACAATGGCAAAATGTACTCAACAAATAGTAACCTTGTTCCAAAGCATTTACAGTGAACAAGTAGGAAAGAGCCATCCAGGGCAAATACGGGGGGCGAGATACGCATTAGCATATTAGCATTGTTTTTGCCCTGCATGCTAATGCGCAGTAGAATTAGGCTACTGCACAGTTAGCGTCTCGTGTAGATGCACCCGCTGTTCCCAATGGGGACCTGTGCTGCCCGTTGGTACTCATGTGACCAAGCGAGGCAGAGAGAAATGAGTTAAGGTAATTCTCTTCTGCCACAATCATGGCTGCTCTTGTTCTATGCATCAGCCTGCGGAGTGACACCTCCACAGTGGGCCTGACTCACAGCCCGTTGGAGTCCATGGGAATCTTTCCATTGATCTCTGTCAGCTTTGGATCAGGCCTGTTGTAGCCAGGCAGTAATAATCTTCAGAGATGGGCATGAATAATATGAGAATAGAGAGGGATTACAATAAAAGGCATGCAGAGCATACATCTATTATGCCCACAGCACCTCTGTAACAGCTCCAAAGCTCCACTTGTGAACTTTAGTGTCCTGTACTAAGGATGAAACAGTGCTGGAAATGACAAGTCATAAATGATCCTGGATATTTCTCTTGTGACATCTGCTGAGCATTAATGTCAAGTCCTAGAATACATCTTTGTCAGGAAAGTGAGTAAGAAATCAGCGCTTTGCGAAGGTTAAGCTCTGAGCTGCAAATACCAGCTGCGCATATACAACTGAATTTCTCCTGTGATAGAAGTAACAGGAAGAGGTTGATTCCTGTGACTAGCAATCTAGTACAGTCCGCTCGTACTTTTGCATCTGCCTATAATGTGGTGCTCTGCAATGCCTTGGGACCTTTAATCAGAACCAACCCACTATAATCCAGCTTAGGGGTGGGGGATAATGATCCTATTTGTTTAAATCACTTCTCCAGCAGGTTCCATTAGTGTAAGTACCAAAGAAATATAGCAGCAATTTTCCAACAATTCTTTCTTGTTTGTGAAATGTTTCCTAAATGATGACTGTTGTTAACGATGCAAGCACTATATTCCCATGAGTAAAAGTTCCAATATATGATAATACATTAGCAGGATTTAACAATTATCTCTTTCTGCAGCAGTCCATTGGAAAAATGCTGAGTGAGTTAGCTTTCAATCTCTGCCTGTGGAACAACAAACTTGAAGAGACTGAGCTTGAAATAAATGCCTTCTCATGAGAAGTGCTATGTAGGGGCTTGCGATTTGCCCAGCTGAGAGTGCTAAATCCAAGCTTGAACTGCACTGGCAGAGCTGCCTGTGGGTACAGTGGGACTGGAATAGCAGAAGCATTGCCGTTCAAGTTCACAAGTCATTGCAGTGCTATTCACAGAGGGGCAGCAATAAATATTGAGGTCAAGAGTGAGTTTGTGGACACCTGAGGCTTGGCTCTGGCTCATATGGTCAGCCTTATTAGCATTTATACCAGTCACTGATAACATTTTTAAAAAGTGACTATTTCCATAAGAGCAGTTTCCACGAGGAACCTTTTCTGTGACATATCATCAAACAAAAGATGTTTAAGAACAAGGAGAAGCTGATGGGGTCATAAGTTGTGTCTGCAGGATTTACAAAGGGAGCCATTCAAACCAGAAAATTAAATTACCCATCAGAGGCTTGCCATTTTAAAGCGATTTTTAATCTTCAGAATCCAGTTCAGCCCTCGGGCATGGACGTCCGGTTTGTGACAATTGGGCATAAAGGTGCGTGTTCGTGAATTCTTCCCTATTGCGCATTTTGGTTTGCAATGTGCCCAGGGCTCAGTAGGAAATGAAATTCCTTACAGATTTTGCAGCTAGAGACTAATACCCCCCTAAAAAATCCTGTAGGGAATAAGAGGTGTTCTACATAGTAACGCATTGCAATAATTTCCTGCAATCTAACCCCAGTTCTCTAGCAAGGCTTGCACTGATATCTCTTGCCCTTTTATGTTGGAAGAAAAAAGGGAAGAATGACTCATGCCTTGCCTATGCAACAAGCACAATCTCTGTTTGTCATTACAGGCTGTTGTGTGCATTGTGGGATGCGCACTAGGGAAACTTATAGTTAAGATGTGGGCCTAGGATACTAGAGAGGGGTTCAATACCTGTATTTCCCAGAGATGATTTTTTTGGAAGATTTACTTCATCTTGCTGTCCTTTGGTTTCTCTATCTGTAAAATGAAGAGACCACATACCTGTCTAAAAAGGTATTAGGAGCTTTCATGGTGATGGAAGCCTAGCCATTGGGGGGAATAGCAAATGGGAGAGCAGAAGCTTCCCCCCCCCCCTTTCTTTTTTTTTTTTTTTTGCTGCTACGTGCTTGATCAGCCTTTGTAGTGGTGCAAAAGGAAACTGATAGAAAGCAAGGAAATGCTTGGGACAGATGGGGCAAAAGGAATTCAGAAGAACAAAGCTGGGCATATAATGCAGATCTGGACCCCAGTCCCTTAAAAGTGCTTGTACACTTGCATAGATCACCTATCCCACTGATATAAATGGAAATATTCACATGTGTGAAGGTAGGCGTGCCCATAGACCTACATGACTGGGCTCTTAATTCTTCCAGTTACTACACTTTTTCAAATTAAATCTAGACAAAGAACATGCTAGCTGCTGATCTGTGACTGTTTTTTTTTACTTGGATTGTACCTGGTGTCTGACAGTGCCAAGGTAGTTTCTGGAGATGTTAGTACATCTCAAAAGGATCAAAAGAATCAGCCTCCTTCTCCATAAGGCACTGGCTAATTATTGCCCCAGTCCTCAAACAGTGAAGAACTTACATTTCAGAAAGTGCCTTCTTCAAAATGAACCTCCAGTGATCTTCACCATATTTGTGAAAATGTTTTAGAAAAATCAGCAATACTAAAGTGTATTAAAAAATCTAAATGATGACAAGCACTGGTAATGATAAAAAACCCCAGTCGTTTAATTTTCAAAGACAGGATGATTAATTTGCAAGCTATCTAAAAGGCAAGCAGCTATGCTGTTTTAATTCTTTAGCAACTAGGAAGGATAACTCCAGTGATTAATTATTGACACTGGTATTGCTTTCTTTCATAATGTAAGAAATTCACCTAAACTCTAAATAAATGTGTATAAGAGCACTAGATTAACATGCCTAAAATAAAATGTAGCATTTTAAGTACTTTAAAAACAGGACCTAATATATACTGAAAACAAGCAAATTGAAATCAGCTAGCTGTCTTCCCCTAATGGAAGGCACCTGCTCAGCTGTTAAGCTCCCTTAATTGCTAGTTGATTTGCAATTCTACATAAACCTGAAGCCAAAGCTCTTAGAGGAGAAGTAAGGAAGGGGTTGACTTTGTAAGGGTAGGTGGTCTCCCTAAGTGGGATGATGGTATGTTTTTTAAAATGGTCAAGCAGTTTTAAGTATGTATTGTAGTTCTAGTGTACCTAAAAGTATGGTGCTTTTTAAGATGGTTGCACTTCTGCTTGCTCTGACTTGAAAGGCTCTTATTTTAAGTCTAACCTCCACCCTTTGGTTTTATTATATGAACTCTATTGTTATAAGGTCCTTGCTGCCTGAAGATTAATGAAACTTGTTTCAAGTCACAGGTTTCTCATCCTTGATTTTAATGCTGTCTTCTACATGGAATAGAGAAAGTACCTTTCAATAAAGACCTGTTCACCACTCTAGTATGTATTTGAGCACTATGCTATCAAGGTGACTAACAGCTTTGCAATGGCAGACTTACTAGTCCTGTATTGTCTACTTAACTCTAACTCCATGGGGTAGAAGTCTCTGAAGAGGCTTATAAACAGGCTCCACCAATATCTCAAGATGGTACTCCAGGAAGGCAAGAAGCTAGCTCTTATAACACCATAATATTTATGTGGTGTTTTTTTTTTTGTTGTTTTTTTTTTTATTGCAAGTCAGACTTGGAAACTGCTTCACTGCAATCCTTCCTTCTTAAGGCAACTGTTGCTACGTGTATAATTCCTGAATTGCAGGGACAAAAAACACTTGACTTAAGATGCATACATTCTGAGTGTTTCAATTAATCCTTAAAAAAGAGAGAGGCTTAACTGATGATTCCTGATATGGGGTGGCAATGCTATAACTAACTGAAAATGGAGAGCCAATGAGTTGCTAAAGTATAGTTTCTCTAACTAGTGGGACTCCCAGTTTCCCTGCTTTTCTAGGGTGGCTAAGATCTTCTTGCTATAGCTTGCCTAGACCATCTTTACTTAGTAAAGTTTTGACTTTGACTTTTTTTTTAATGTTAAGGTCTTGTATATGAGAGAGAACAGATACTCTACTTATCTCCATCCACAGTGATGGTCTAGCAACTGGAAAATCCTCTACTCTCCATTTAAAAAAAAAAATGAAAGATGAAATTGCTGCCACAGTTGTCTTCATCACAAGGTTGGTGAAAAAACAAGACAAACTGAGCAAGCATACAACTGAGAAATTTGCTGCTAAGTTGACGACAATCCTGTTTGAAAAGTACAAGAACCACTGGTACCTAGACAACCCATCTAAAGGACAAGCCTTCAGGTAAATGACTCTGGCCTGTTTCTGCTACAGAGGAGGAAGCAGGCCTGGGATCTAGCAAAGTAACTGGGACTAGATAAGACCTAGATACTGGTAGTGTGCACACTGCTCCTAGACTATCCAGCCTAAGAAATGGATAGACCTAATACAGGGGGAAGCAAAGCAAATGTTGCAAACCCTGAAAATACAATTTTTATTTTCTTTATTTATTTTTTTAAATGAGCATTTCCTATTGAACTTGAGAGGAATGAGTGATTGGAGAATGGAGAAGAGCCACTAACCTGTGCCTGGGTGCACAACAGGCTATACCTACACCTTGGCCATTCAAGTAAAGCTCTTCTGCCCATGCATGAGAGATGCTGTAGTGTGAACCCCTAAGTGCTTACTCTCCTTAAGGAGTACAGTAACCCTGGATCACTCTGGTGCATGTAATTCCTAAGGCGTACTGGGTCTGCAATGATCACCAAGCATGTGTGAATAGCCACAGTAATATCTGTGCTGATACAGATCATGGCCCCTGCAAAGTCTGCAACCTTGAGCTAAAATAGCCATCAAGTCTGCCTGAAAGGTGTCTCCTGCACAAACAGGATTAACTCTGCAATGAGTACTAGTGCTACAACCTACCACATTCCCTCCTTCACTCCTGTGGTTTCCTCTCTAGGTGTATAAGGATAAACCAACACCAGTCGAGAGATCCCGTCCTGGAACAGGCTTGTGCTGAGAGCAATGTGGACTTTGAGAAGCTCTGCTTGCCACCAGAAATGACCATATGGGTTGATCCATTTGATGTGTGCTGCAGGTGTGGCCTGAATGGGGTGACCAGTTGTAGGATAGCTTGTCTGTCCCTCTGTTTTAATGTATGGCTTTTGGGGGCTAGGGGACTTTGGGCACAAGTACTTTCTCAGGCTAAACTAAGAATGGGGTCTCCAAACTTCTGGAGTTCCACAAGCCTGAGCAACTCTTGAGCAGAAGGAGTTGTCCTCCAACTAGTAATATATTACTAGTGTATTGGTGTTTTGCTTCAGCAGAGAGCCTGCTGATATACCAATAGACAACACCCTTTGTCTCGGTGCTGTCATGGTGCTTCAGTAGGAAAGACAACTTTGAGGGTTGAGTGCGAAGGTGGCCCCATACGTGGCTGTCAGTAGGTCTCAAAGTCTTATGCTTAGGAGAAATTGGGCAAATGCTTCCTCTTGCTCCTAGGTATGGTGAGAAAAATCTGCCTTTCACAATTGCTCACTTTGAAGGAGAGGAGGACCGAGAACTCTCCCAGCGCATCAGCCAGGCTGTTGATCGAGCAACACCAGAATATCCTTCTGGTGCCTCCTCGGATGAGGAGGGCTATCGCAAAGAGCCCAAAGCCATCCCTACAGTCAGCAATCCAAACAGTGTCTACCAGGTAAGATGGAGGGTTGGGATGTGCCTGCATGGTGTCCTGAGAGAGGAAGTGGTTAGTCTGATCAAAATGACTTGCTGGGGGAAGGGATGTTAAAGGATGTGGAGATTTGCTTTATGCTTTTCCCCTTCCTGGTGGTCTCCCTTATCAGAGTGGCAGGCTTCCCGTGCTCATTGATGCACCACCACCCTCGCTGTAATACAGAAATAGATCACTAACTTGGCCTGGGGGCCTCTTGACACCTGCTCTGCTGCTGTTCTTAGTTCAGTGACTACTGCAAGCTACCCACGCAGTCATGGTCCCAGTATCTCCGTAGGAAGACCTACATGACCGACAGCCTTCATCTGGCAAGTGCTTGCTTCCCCCAACACAAGGGCTACAAAGTCTACAAGCCAATGGCTGCCTTTGCTGGACCACGTGTGGATCGGTATCACTGGGTCAACACCAAGCGATAAGGCAATTGCTGCAACGCTCGTGGGCCACAATGACAGACTGGGCAGTGTATGGGAGGAAGCCTGCCTCGATGAAACCTGCATGAGCTGAAAAGCACTCGGCTTTCTTTATCTTCTCCTGTCTCTCTCTTTTATACTTCTCCCTCTTTTATATGCCTGAGACTTCAAGATTTTTTTTTTTTTATAATTAAGCTAAGATTTTTAATGTATTTTTTATAAAGTCAAGAGATCCTGAAAACTAACTTGCAAAACTCTATTTGTAACTTTAAAAAGGAAATGCCAATACCAATAAATAAACTTAGCTATGCTTTTAAAAAGTATTATCTGACTTGTCACCAAGTGTCTAAAGGGTGAAAGCCAAAAAAAAAAAAAAAAAGGCAAGTGCCAGCAGCTTTCAGCTAGAACATGCTAACATAGCTCCTGTGTTTTTTGTATTGAAGGCAACCCAGAGGATCTTTGTAGGCTAGAGATAGGTAACACTGAGTTGCATTGAATGACTTTGTTTTCTTCTGGCAGGGCACAGTGGATGCAGCTGTCTAATGCTCATTCACATACCTGGAGCAAAATAAACTTGTATTCTGTCTGAAAGTCTCCTACAACTCATGACTCCTTGAAGGGGCTTGAATGTAACTTAATAAACGATGAAGAACACTGCTCTGTAGTTCAGCCTGTTCTCTTATAAAGGGGAAACATCCCAAATAACTCCAAGGAACATGGCCAAAGATGCAGTAGATAGAAGGCCAGTTATTTCCATAAATGTTGCTGGAATAACTTTATCTGGCAAACATCTTTGCCTGTAGCACAGGGCTACTCTCCTAAACAAGAGTGTAGTCCAGGCTTGTAGGGAGGGGTTCCTCTAAATGCAGGGACAAGTCATGAGATCAATGTGCTCTTAAGATCTGGTTCCTCCAAGAGCAACTTTTCTCCCCATCTTGAGCTACTTTTGGGAAGTATTTTGCAGAGAGACCAGGGCCTTTAAGCCAGCAGCAAGTAGTACCTATTGCTAGAAAAGCTGGCTGTCAGATTTATAGATGGGTTTCTCCCCCTTCCCCAAGGAAAATAAGCCTTTACCTAATCTTTAACCACATGTAAAAAGCCCTTTGAAGGGAAGAATAATACACCTCTTAAACTTTACAGCCCATTAGAAGACAATGTATGCTTCAACTGCTGGCCAGGCATAAATCCCACTAGTGATGCAATTTTTTTTTTTTTTTTTTTTTACATGCATTTATTTGTCTAAATGCAGCTATAACAAGACAGCTGGTTATGGTTGTTCTGGTCCAATCCCATCTTAATTCATGAGCCATCACCTAATGCTGCAAACATCAAGCAATTCAGTAAATTCTAGAAACATCACTCAAAAGTATGCTAGAGAAGTTGCTATTGTCCACAGAGTCCTAATGATTTCTGTTGCAGAAATCAACATAATCTTCTGCCCCCCCACCTCCCATTATACAATGTGCAAGTGTATGACAGCTGTAAATTATTTATGTAATTGGAGTTAAAATGGCATGAAAGACTGTTTTAAATTAAGTTGAAATCCAGTCCATTTAGATTTCAAATGAAGGCCAACAAAAGGACTGAGGAAGGAAAGGAAAGGTTCCTTTCCCTTACATTAGGCAACAGCAGAGAAGAGCAATGGGAGGATGTAGGACTTCATCCACTTTAATCTTGCTGCATCAGTTGTATTAACCAGTTCATGCTTCATAAATTGTACCCCAGCTTACCTTAACTGCGCTGCAAAGTTCTCAGTGGGGTGAAAGCCACAGTTCAGCATTGAACATCTGATTCTGGCAGCCTTGCCTCACCACTGGATTGACCCGTGTTTCTTTTCAGCACAGATCTACATCACTGACTCACATCCATGCATAAATTCATTTTTTTAAACACACGTAATCATACCACTCTTCTTGAAATAAATTTGCTATTAATAGATTCCAGTAGATCCCTCATGAAAGGCAGGTAGAAACTAACACTTTCTTTTTGTCATGACTTGTACAGTATTTCCATTTAAAAGTCTTCACTCTAAAAGCTTGCAGCGTATGTTAATAGCAATGGGATGGAGGGATTTTGTGGGGCTAGCGGAGAAGTTAAGACTCCCTTGTGGTTGGTGTCTTCACTTCTTGCACTAGCAGAACTCAGACGCACTGCTGCCTTATGGCTTCTCAGTACACCCGTAGCTCAGAGCCTGGACACCTGCCGCTTCAGCTTTGATCTGCATTTTTTTTAAAACATTTATTTGTGCAAACAGATGTAGCTTATTGATTAGAGTTTCAACTGGTCTCTGAACTCTCACGCTATGTTGTGAGTACATACTTCATGAGGACACTAATCAAATCATCCTTATGAAGAACATGAAAGAAATCAAATAGCTGACACTTTTAATTGCACCGAAGTCATTCGTAACAGACATAATCACCTTCAAATCTATATGCAGGGCTCGTCTTTCATCTCCCCTTGCACTGTTAAGGTCAGAGATAACATCACCTCTCCTAGAGCAAGGAACAGGGAGCATTCAGCTCCTGCGGACATCAGTGAGAAAGGCCCAGTAGTTTTTGAAACTGGGCCCTGAAATTTGGACAAGAAACCGGCTTTGAACAATTTTAAGGGCCAAGAGTGAATATAGGGGTTGCCCAGCTATATCATTTAATGCTGTTCAGACATTTTTGTAAGCTGGATTGATATGAATTTTTATTTCTAAATCCCCACCTGGTTCCTTTTTGATAATCAGTGCAATGGTGATGTCCGAGATTCGTCAACTGGTTATTTAGCATTGATTAAGCAGTATTGCTGAAGAAGTCTCAGAACCATTTGGGCCGGGGTCCTGGCTTTTTCAATGATACCAGACAAGGTTTTTTAATAAGCAGCTGGGAGAAAGGACACCCACAGTGGAACAACACGAGATGTTTATTCAGTTCAGGGTCTGCAGGGGAGTGCACAGAGCTACATTAGGTTCATGCTGCCAGACTATCCTCTGTGGTTTTAATTTGCTGTGATAACATGTTACCATAACCCCCTCTGCCTTCTGCTATTTTCCCCTCTAACATTTCTATTTGCTTTACCAGACAGTCTTTCTCCAAACCAATTATTTCTAGATGATCGAAGGGCAAATCATCATTGGCAGCACTGCTTAAAAAGCGATGCTCCTCTTCCATGATTTTCACCAGCTCTTCGGTTAATGCGTCCAGCTTCTCTTCCATTTCTGCAGGACTGAAGGAAGAACAGTTTTCCTCTCGCAAGCTGAAGAAATGGGAGCAAAGATGTAAGACTTACTCAGACAGTAGGAGAGCTGCACCTATAGAAATATTTCTGCTTCTGCTACAGAGTAGGGTCTGGATGAGAGCTGGTTTGTAGTGGTTTACCCCATGTACCACTGAGTGAGGATGGTGGCTTGGGGGGAAGCAAAAAGAAAGATTAATAATTACGGTAGCTTTGTTCTCAAGGGAATTTTGCAATTCCCTGTGACATGGCCTTGTCATTCAGAGGCCAAACACTGCTGCAGCATGTCCACTATGAAGTCAGCGGAGTTGTATTAATGAGGGATATGACCTGTTGTGCTTTTTTTTATTCTAATATGTCTTTGACCATCTGATTATGCAGCCAGGCTCCATATTGGAAACCAGCACCAAAGGAAGGGCCTGGAAATGTACTTGTTTCATATCAGAGATTATTTTGATGCTTATTTTACATACCACTTAATACCTCCAGGCAATAATTCTCACCTTGTCCTCCCAGCAGAGCTCTTTTCTTTGCAGTCAGCTGAGATGGGGACGAAACGTTCCTTTTTCTTTTCAGACAGCGTATTCTTCAGCAAGTCCTCAAGATTTGCATGGAGCAAGAGGCTCCTCTTACACTGTGTGACCAGAGAGCACAGGTAAAAAAAGGAGGACACAGGTCATCTTTGGCTTTAAAAACCTAGCCTCTGCCTCGAATGCGTTTCCAAAGACATCTCTTTCTCCAATGCCCTGGTATGATTTGTGTGGGACTAGAGATTTCCTCCCAGCTCAAAGTATTTCCCAGTTAAGAGAGTCAGCTTTTGAAGACGTTTGATCAGAACTTACACTGAAAACGATGGCCCTATCTTTGTAGCTGTGCCACGTACCTCATGCTAAAGAAACATCTCTAAATGATGTTCCTCCAGGTTACAGGTGTTGTCAAGATGGCAAGCAAGCAGACAACGAATATTATTGTTCCGCTTATCCAAACAGGAGAGCCTCGGCAGGTGTGTCAGTGAGGCTCCATTGATCAAGCCTGCTGGGGATCTGCCCCTTGGTTCTTTTAATAAGTATATATCCCTGTCAAGGAAGTAAAGAGCACTCAACTGCCTCCCCAGCTGAAGACTCGCCCCCTCGCTCTGTGGAGCAGATGCTTTGGCTGAGAGACTATCAGGAGGGGTCAGTCCTGCAATCCACCTCTTGGCAGGGCAATCAAAAGGCAGCTGCTGAGGTTAGAGGCTTAGCTGACTTACAGCCTATTTAATGTTAAATTACACAGCCAGAGTACTACTGTGTCACAGAGGTGTAGGTTGTAGCATCAAAATACTGTGTCATAGGCACTTGTTAAATTATGAGTGCAGCAGAGATTTGCCCACCTTGGTGGTGGTGCTGCTGCTTCAGTTCTGGAGCTCAGCATGGGAAGGGACCTTCTGCATCCTTGAGTCCAGCCCCTGCTCTTGCAAACCCTGCATCATGCAACCCCATTCCTACAACCATTCACTTCCATCTTAAAAGCCCTGGCCCACCCGCCACTACTTCTAGTGAAAGCCTGTTCGATCCTCTTACTTCTCTGGGGGTTGGGTTAGAAGCTGCATTCTCAGTCCCAGCCTCAATTTATTCACGGTCACATTTAAGCCAGCATTGTTCTGGAGCGAACTTGCTTTTCTTCCTGTGCTTTTCTGGTGCTTGCCCTTGCAAGATATTTGCAGACAGCAATCATGTCCCTTCTCAAACTTCATTTTGCATTTCTGAACACATTGAGATCTTTTAGGCTTATCTTCTAGACAGTTCTGCTCATCATCCTGGTAGCCCTTTCATGCATTTGTTCCAGTTTGTCAGCGGGTTAAATAAACCTACTGTGCAGACTGGATAATCATTTAGTTCCAATATTGCCCACACAAACCCTAGCCAGTCTTGTGATGAGTGGGCTTTTAGCTGTACTGCCTAAGCACACTAACTGGGACAAAATCCAGTAGGCGGTAAGCCAGCAGCAGCCTAATGTCGTGCCTACATCCCACCTACGAGGCAGAGCACTTGCACTGGTCTTGTGCACAAGGCTGACCTAACAGATGGGGGAAATGGGAGTGCAGAATCCCTTGTATGGAGCAATGAGATGGATAGGGGCATTCAAATGCACCAGGGTTCATCCACCATCTAGTTACCTCCTCAGAGGTCTCAGTCTCTGTGGATGATTCCACTTTTGCATCAAAAAGCTGAGAGAGAAGATTTATGTTCCCTTCCATGAGTGGTTCTCCCTTCAGCAGAATCTCACTTATCCTCTCAGAGGATTTATTGTTCTGCAGAAGTGCTGACATCCGGAGTCTGAGAGAGAAGGTTTCACTGAGACAGGCCTTTAGTGCCTAGGAATGGAGATAATTCATTTAAAAAACTTGAAAGCATTTATTTAAAGCTAACTCTTTAATAAAGGCAATAGCTAATTAGAAGGGAGAGTAAATGGGCAGTGAGTTAGAACGATTGCTTTTCAGCTCTGGAAGCCCAGATTCATGTCACAGAAGAAATGGGTCTATTGGCCTGGAGGTATTCTCTTGGAAGAAGGGTACAGATCCCACACGAACCAGGTTGCATGAGTTAATATGATCCTGCTGCTCTGAGGAGGCCAAGACCAGGACAGCAGGCTAGCTACCAGCAGCATGGGCAGCAGAGCTCTGTGCATGTCTGCAAGTCCTTCTCTGTTATGAGCACCACTGAACATGAACAGCCATCTGCCAGCCCTGCAAGACTGAGGAGACATACCCATGATCCAGTGGTAAGGAGAGCATCTCCAGAGACCCAACTTGTATCAAACACCAAGAGTCACAAAGCTGTTAAACTATCTGGAGAAAAAATATAGTATTTTGCTGTGCTCCCCCCAGCACAGATCTTTAAATCTGCTTCCCCAACAACTTTATACTCTTCTAGAGTGGGCAATAGATTGCTAGAACAGGCCTGTCCTTTCTTTCTTCTTTCCACACATTATAGTCCAGCTACAAAAGAGTGTAGCAAGTATTTCTATATCAGCTTTGTTCATCGACAGGAGACTATGCACCCATTGCTCTGGATCTTCAGGCTGTTTTACAACAGGCTGGCAACAGTCAGCACGAAGCGGTGTTCTTTCACTGCGTGACCAACATCCTGATGACACACTTGCCACCCTGCTAGGTTATCAGCGTGTAGTCACGTGAAAACAAAATGAGCGGTTTGCATTAAAGGGCAAGCATCTTATCCCACCTCCCCTCTTGATGCTTATTAATTACAAGCAGAGGCAGGAGGTGCCAAGAAGGTAAATCTCTGTGCAGAACATGTCACCTTCATGCAGCTGGATACCCAGGGTGTTTTGATACCTGATAAAACAATCTCAGAAAGGCTGGGCTGGAGTCCTGGCTGAGGTCCGCGGCAGCGATGTGAGCCAGACAATGCACCAGCAGCAGAAGGAAGCTGCCCACAGAGCCCAGACACTCTCTTAAAACAAATAATTTCTTCTCGAAATTCTAAGAAGGAAAGGAAAAGGGTCCAGAGCAGGTAGAGATAACAAGGCAGCATTAACCCAGGTGCAATGTGTTGCTTTTATGGACACTGGGTGAATTCTGCTTAGAGTCCCTGGGGTACGTGCCTATGCCCACGTGCAAAAAATTGTGATTTTGGAAGGTTTTATTCAGGACACAGTAATGTGCAACCTTACTATTTTTCCCCCCTCATGAAAAAGCCCATTTTTGGATTCATTTGCAGAGTGCGAAGGCTACATTTCTGGCACTCTGCCCTTGTATGAAATATTCTCTCGTCTTTCTCATGTATCCCAAATGTTACAGTGATACACAGCTTCCTCTCTTGCTATGGTGCTGTAGAAATAAACACCCCTGGATCAGGTTTTAAACCCTTTCGCCTAGCGTGCTTACTCCCCTGACTTTAAAGGAGGCTACTCAGAGTAAGGCACCACTCCGTGTGAGCAACAGCATTGGAATTTGGACCTAAAAGATTTCTTTGGAAACATGGAGCCACAGATTTTACTACCCCTCAGACTTTCAATAGGTCCCATCTACATCACAGCTTGAAAATATCCATAAGATTTATGGCCAGAACTATCTGGGCTATGTTAATAATCTCTGGCAGAACAGAGATTGTTCTTTCACAGTGACATTTATTGTTCCTTTGCTTAACAGTCTTTTCCTAGAAGGGAGTGCGTGCGCCATGTCTTTATAAATACAAAATCTCTTTCCATTTCACTCCTTAATCCAAAAAAAATCAATAAACCTGAGAATATTGAGGAGGTTGGCTAAAGTGTTAAATGACATACCTGGTAAAAGAAGGAGTTTCGGAAAGCGTTGCCCACAGCATTACTGCAAGGTATGCTGGTGGCAATGCAGAGGTTAATTTCCGGAGCCTACAGGGAAAAAAATAGCTTCTATGAAATTTTTTACATGCTTTAAATCTGCAAAGTAAGACAGACATATTAATGGAATATAAATGTATTTAAATGCCAGCTTTGATTTGCAGGGGAAACACAGAGCCAGCGAATACCACATGACAATGGAGAGTGTTTAAAAAGTCCCCAGCAGATCACAGGAGTTCATCCTGCTAGCCTTCTAATTGCATAAATGAAAGCACACTTCAGCCCAGGGGCCCTGGTGGTTGCTGCTCTTTTGGTATTATAATTTATTGATTGAGTTACAGGAGCCCCTAGAGGCCTCTACCTAGAGCCAGGCTTCAACATGCTAAGTGCTGAACAGACGGAGTGTAAAAGACTCCCCGCATCAAAGTTTAAAATGCAGGCAGGTCAAGGTGGTGTTACTATTGCCACTTTGCAGCTGAACTGAGGCACAGAAAGAGTGAGTGACTTGTCTAAGGTCATGCTGAGAGGCTGAGGCAGGAGACAAAATGAATTCATATCTTGAGAAACACCATCTGGACATCTGATCCAAGATGATTCTCCCATGCTGCTCTAGATGAAGCCGTTTCAGTGTCATCTCTCACTCACTCTCTAGTCTTTCTTCACCTACAGCTGGGAAGTTTTCTGCAGCCTGCTGCATTTTATTGGTGCTTTTCTATAAATGTCTACTTCCTTATGAGAGTGGATGTAGTTTCCAACAGGATATTAGTGTTTTAAACTTACATTGATGTGAAGTCGTAGAAATTGTAGGACGGAGATGCCATACTGGTATATGACAAACTCTCTTGCAGAAAGGGCTTCGGGATGAACTGGTTTAAGTTCCCCTTTATGAATCATCAGAACGTCTGGTATGTCCCGGAAAGAACTTCCTGTGCCTACAAAAGTTGGCAGCATTTCAACAGACGGGTTGACTTCATTTTACTTCTGAGTTAGTACAAGTACAAATTGACTTTTATTATAAAATACTAAGAGATGAGAAGACTGGATAAGATGCATTTAATTGCAGAGACTTATAAGTGAGAACTAACTGCTTCCTGGCCTATTTCTTGGGTTCTCAGTACAGAAACAAAAAAACACCCAGTTATCTGGTCTTTTAATTACTGTTATATTTGCCCAGTCAAACTGTGCTGCAAAGTGCATTTGTGCTTTTTTAATCCCATTCAATGAACTCCTTCTGTATCAGTTACAGAGAAACCAGGATCATTTCTAAGAGGCACAGAAACAAGAGGACTGCACACGTGCTCCCTTATAAACAAAAGAAGAGGGCTAGATCTGTGTCAGGCCTTGTGTTAGTTAAAACACAACCAGACTTAACCATGTTAGTCAGAAAAATATGTGCGAAACCTCTCATCATGCTTATAAACCCCACAGGGTAGCAGGAACAAGGCCACCCTGATGCACGATACCTTCCTTTCAAAGAACTCAAAGTGCCGAACAATTTTACAGATGACAAGAAAAACCGCATCCCACCAGTGAGATGGGCGTTATTGCACAGATCACTGACAAGTTAAAGTGGCTTGCCCAAGGCATCACAGCAAGTCAGTGGCAAAGGCACGTATTCTGCTGGCTCTCTTCTCTTTCCCCAACTACTTTTGCTATTAGATGCTACACCCTCCATAGAGGAAAATACCTCCAGGACACCTCAACAGTTAATTAGATAGCATTCACACCTGAGACTTGATAGAGTGTTTCCAGTGTTACAGTGAAGTGTCCTGAAAAGTTGCCTCAAAATCAGAGGGGAAGAAAAGCTTACCTTTCTCCTGCTGGCTTTCCAGCAGCCCTGCTGCCTTTGCATGAGTTTGGAGCTGGTCATTCACATCTCTCAAGAGTGTGAGGAGCAGAGAGGTATTTAGGCATTTGCTTTTATTGCTGTCTACACAAAAGAATATAAAAATGTAACAGTCTGAAATAACTGTCCCTGACAGGATTTGCATAAGGCAAATGGGAAGCATGCATCTTAAAAGGAAAGTAATTTTCACGTGTAATTAGGATTTTTCGAACAGCCCTTTTCGTTCTTAGTTACTGTAATTTTGCACAAAGACATTTTAAAATTACCAAAAGGAGTATTTTCTTCTCCCCAGTACTGGGGATAACACCTAACCCAGTGAACTTTCTATTTTGCATCTGTCTCATCTATTATTCAAACTTCTTTGTTCAAAAACAAAAATTGAAAGAATAAATTGGATCAAATGAAAACTTTTTCTGCTTGCTCCTGCGTGGAGTACTTGGAAATTACAGCAAGCAGCCATGGGCAACTCTTAATTAGAAGTATTGTTTGCAAATGATGCATTTGTAAGTGATGAGAAGAGAAGAAATGTCATTAAAAAAATTTAAATCCATAAAATGTGATTGCCTAAGAGACTGCTAAATTCTGTACCCTGGCATAGCCAGTGGGAGTTTTGCTCAGTTAAAGAAATCGACATTTAACTGTGTGCGTTTCTGGCATTGTTCAAAGCACAGCTACTATTTCATGTGGTCTGCGCTGCAGCAACTGCACAGGTAGTGAAGCCTCCTACAAGGGACAGAACGATGCAGCAGATAGAGCTGTCTGGGAAGGAAGCCTCTGCAAGGGGACATTTCATGGAGATCCACAGACAGAAAAGTGGTCAGCTGTTATTAGCTTAAAAGCCTTACCACACCGGAACTGAGGATTCAGAAGGATAATCCTTGAGGCCATCACCTTTTCAGTCTGCTTCAGTATTTTGATACCTGTGTGAGGTCAATATACACATTAGATAAGTTCTCAGCAAAGAGTTGTAGAAATGCTCATACGCTATCCCCATAATCCTTCTCTTATTCCACAATCTCACTCATCTTTTACTATGTATGGTACATAATATTTACATCCTAGATTCTGCATCTAAATCTCGCTGGGTGCATCTACACGTGCACCGTAATTTAGGTTACTACACAGTAACTGAAAATTACTGTGCAGCACGGGTGTGCATCTACATATGCATGCCTGTAGTGCCCAGTAACTATAGCGACTTATGCCGATTTGGGCATAAATTTGCTACCTCCCTGATGCAGATAACAAATTTACACCTGAGTAGTTACTGCGCAGTAAGACATGTGTAGATGCCTTAGTGTACAGTAACCCTGTGTGAGTGGACTGATTTGGGACTAACTTTACTCCCAAGTCAGTCCACACACAGCATTACTGCACTGTGACTCCTGCACATGTAGACAGCGGCGTAAAAACTGCTCACTGCACTGTAATTTACTGCACAATAAATTACTGTGCAGTAAATGCATGTATAGACATGCCTAGTAATACAGATTCCACTAGTTTCTTATGGGGGCAGAAAAATGATCATCTTCAGGGTGGAAAAGACCTGATGTCTCTTTTGATCTAAATTTTGTTCGGTTTCTAATTTCTGGAAATGCCTAGGTTTTTTCCTGTTATGCTTTATTGAAAGAGAGAAACTGGCATTTCTTCAGGTGATCATGTAACACCTCCCTCGGTCTGCACTGTAATTGTGATCTGATTTTTCCGAACGGTGCCCCAGGAGTCATATCCACTCAACAAGGACTAATAGCTCCACTAAGATTCCCACTGCAAATCAGACTTACTCTCTGCAAAGAGCGCTAAAACCTGGTCACATGCCTGGCTAGGTTTCTCTTGGGTGTGTGAGGAGGTAGATGAAGATGAAGAAGGGTCTTTTTCTTGTTGTTTCTCTTCTTTCTCATTCTTCTTCTGCTCTGGCTTCATTCTCAACTTCTCCAAGTCCTGGTGGAAAGCCTTTTCCAAGAAGGCTGTGGTGTCATTGTGTTCTTCCACCAGTTTCTATCAAGGATCAGGAGTAAGACGTGAAAGCTGGTAAGGTGAGATCCATGGGTAACACAGCCTGTCACTGCACAACACTACCCTCTACTCACTGCCCTGGCATAAGGCTCTTCAACTCTGTCCCCTTTATCCTCTCATGGATGTAGCACAGGGGTGGGCAATTGTTTTGGGCAGAAGACCGCTTAATGAGTTTTGGCAAGCCATCGATGGCCGCATGACAGTCAGCCCAGGGCAGATTAATATTAATTTTCTAAATTTTTTAGGGGCCCTGTGGGTCAGACAGAATGGCTTGGTGGGCCGCATCTGGCCCTTGGGCTGCATTTTGTCCACCCCTGATGTAGCATGTTGCAGTTGCCATTGACATGTGTCATATTTGACCAACCCTCCTCTATGGGGCTGAATTTCATATTTAACATAGCATGCCATAGTTGGCAACTGCCTCTATGAGCAAGGACATAACCTTGGGATTGGTGAAAGACTGTACACTTGCCCTGAGTATGGGCAAACAAAAGCAGTGTACAATAAGAGGAACAGAAGAAGATGGTAATGATGATGATATCTAAGAGGTCCCTTTATAGACTTTCCATTGTATATGTGCCATCATGCTGCAAAATGTACATTTTGGGACCAGGCCCTACATGCATCATCCAGTTCTTTAGGTCTCCACACTCCAGCTGATCCTGCAGCTTTGCTCCTTTATCTGATATTTGCCATCTGTGAGATTCCTCCAGCTCCAGCTGCTTCTCTTGGAAAATCTCCCAGACCTCTTCCCCTTTTCCTCTTTTATTTTCTGCTTCCAGGGTGGGTTTTTTGATCTACAGGGTAGAAGGGCTTGTGTCATTTGCCTTCTTTTAGAATTGTGGGGTTTGGAGAGATCTCTGGGGTTGTCTAGTTCAACCTCCTGCACAAAAACCTAAACCACCCCTGTCATATGCTCATCCAGCATCTTCTTGGAAGCCCCCAATGAAGGAGGCTCTGCATCTTCCCAGAGCAGCTTGTTCCATTGCCTTTCTGTTCTGCACAAGTCATTTGTTGCTTACAGAACAGTGCACGGTCAGACCGGCATATAGTGCAATAAATGCAGTTTGAAATCATATGGGATGTGCTGTTTTTTCTACCTGCACTGGATGAAGGAGGCTTGGGGTGTTTTCCCTAGATCTTCTATTGCCCATGGTTAGTTTCAATTGCTGGGTCAATCTCCTTATTGTCTGCTCTCTGAATTCCCGCAGTCCATCAGTTGCTGTGTTAGCATAATCCACAGCCTGTAGAATATACACATGGAAGGATTAGAAAACTTAGAAAAGCAGGTATTGTTCACAGAAAGAAAGGTTTGTGGGCAAGCAAAGAGTTATGATGCAATAACAGCAGTAACACTAAATTGCTCAGACAGCAGCTTTCATCTGAGGCGGCCAAGGCTTCTGCAAAAACATTAAAGCTTTGTATAGTCTCCCTGGGGTAGGTAAGCGCTACAGTGCAACTCTGCGGGTGTATTCAGTGAGGCACGGAGGAGTGAGCTGGTCACACAGGAGTGAGGTTGTAAGTGCCCATGTAGGAGGCAAACCTAGGCACAGAACCCAGGAACCCCCAATGTCATGCTGAACACAGTCCCTCATCAGTTTTTTGGTTATTAGACGATGCCCCTTCAATCAAACACGACATTGGTCTGTTGAGACTCTCCAAAACATTCTTTTTCAGATAATATCCAAGTCAGGGCTCAGTATAAAAGTGTACAATGACAGATTGATACAACTATGCTCATTTTGTACAGTCTGTAGCAAAAGTATTGAAAATATTATTCTGACCTTTGCATGGTTTGTTAAGGAAAGAGGCTGACAGCAAGGAGGTTACATGCAGAGCTCGAGAGTGGGTACCATCATCGTTAGATAATTCTTTTTCAATCTCACCTTGTCCAAAGAATGGTCTTTCAGGCCACGGGCTACTTCTCTAAATTGTTTCTCTCTCAGCTGCAACAATTTGGCAGCTTGTTTCAGCTCCAGGACTGATGATCTGTGCTCCATGTGATCTTTCATGAGATGCAAAATACTCTTAAGATCATCATCGAGCAATGGCTCCTGAAACACAAAAGGTCCACGGGTCACATAATACAGCAATGCAACACTAATAGGAGCAGAAAACCCTGTTTGTTTTCTTGGTTATTTTGCTCTCTGGAACGCTGCTTCTCAGGAAAGTACAGAAGAGTCATCCAGGGCAGAAGGAGTTACATACCGGTAATAATGCATATAGTTCTTCTTATCTGTAAATCCCAAAATAATTTTCAAATAATTTAATAGGCATTAGCCCTAAGCATATCCATTGAGGGGGGCCAGGTTTACAGAATATGTGCACTGCAGCTACATCACTCAGTGTTGGAAACAGGATCTCAAATGCAGAAATCAAGTCACACTCACTTATCCCTATCCTTGTGCTTTCTCACTTAAGAGGCAGGCCTTCCCAAATGATCCACATATTTGCTTCTAACTTTGAAGGCCTCAGTTACTGGCTGCCCAGCTGCAGAAGCCTACCTGGGGATTTTTTAAAAGAGCCTGAATTAAATCTATATTAACATATTAAGAAAATAGCAAAGGAATGAGGTACTCAATTCTTGTTGAGGCTCCTTTGAAAATCCCAGCCTTTGAGACCAGCTTTTTGATTCCCAGCTCCAGGTGAAGCCAGTGAGAGCTATGGCCCATAGCATAAATACAGCAGGGTAAGCAGTACCAGCCCTGAAGCAAACAAGCTTTACCTCTATGGCCAGCTCCTCCAAATGCCCATCTTCACTCTGCGTTCTCTCATTCATTGTTTGGAGCCTGAAGCAGTCTTGTAGCATTATTACTGTTTGCCGCAGGTGCCTCTGAGACAGGATAAAATATACCAGGTGCTCAGCATGGTTTCTTAACTCCTGTCTTTCAGCTTTGTGGATCACTTGCATTTCTTTGGCCTGCAGCTAGGAAGAAAATATTGCCATGCCTTTTTAGAGTCAGTCCCCTACAGAAAAATGAGAGCTTGGAAATATTCAAGGTCTACCAGCAAGGTTTGAATGAAAGAAATCAAAGAGCTGTGTTGAAGAACCATGGGAACTATGCAGCTAAGAGGCCTGCAGAGGATACTCTTGATGAAGTTGGAGTCCTGCTGGAGGTGGCTAAGCCTCGCTGTGGATAACACATGATTCAAATGTTTGGGGGCTACAAATCATACTGTTGTATGCTATATGTGCCTGCCTCTCCTGTGTAGTTCCAAAAGCAAAGGGGGGAGGACTAATACTGTGGCTACTGTACCTTGTCTTCTGTTTGCATTTGAAGCTCCATTTGGAATTGTTTCTGCAGATGTCTCAGTTTACCCTCTGACTCTTCCTTTAATCCAGTGAGCAAATCCCCCTCTTGGTGGTGCTTTTGGAGAAAAGTCATGGCTCTTGTGACTTGCTGCTTCTCCACAGCCTGGGCTACCTCCTGAGCGACTGCTTCTCCTGTAGCTCTGTATTCCAACTGGTTTAGGATCCTTGACACACCCTCTGGGCAGGCCTGTCTCTTACGTGAGAAAGCACAAGGATGGAGATAAATGTGTGTGACTTCTGCATTTGAGATTCTGCACTGAACATAACCCCGTGCACCCCCGCCATGTAGCAGCAGTGAACATAACCCCGTACATGCCCCGCTTCGGGCTAATGTCCCTGCACTCAATCCTCTGCTTGATCAAATAGGATCAGGGCGCAGAATTTATCTGGGGAGCTTGTGCTTTCATGCAAAATGGATAAGCCTACTCCTAAATATGCAATAAGCCTACAAGTAAGTGACAGTATGGTAAGAAATTGGGATTAGGATGAGGTTTGCATATTGCCTGGCAAACCAGGGGTCAAAACTTGTCCTAGACTACTAGTAGCTTTAGAATTAGTCCAGATCTCTGCTGCAGCCTAGGGGAGTGACACCAATACATTCAACATCTGGTGTTACACTGGAATCCAGCGTACAATTACCCCAGTGAAAAATCAGGGGTAGAACTTCACTGGTGAAAGTCATATTGGTGTACAAATGGTGTCCACAGCCTCTATCCCTGTAGCAGTTTGAAGACAAGCTATTAGATGGGATTCCCATTACCTAGTAGTGAAGCACAGTAATAGCAGCCTGCCACCTACTATTCTAAAGTAAGCTGCTCTCTATCTGCTGTGGATCCCAGGATACATTACATGGATGTACAAAAGTGATGCAACTTGCACTGGTGTATGTGTGTCATGTGTTCACACCTTCAGTAAGAGGCAGTTTCTCAATGCCTCTCTCTCTCCTGTACAATAGGGATAAAAACACTTCTCACTCCCCTGCCCTTGTCTAAACGTTTATATCATCAGTTCTCAGGCAGGCATTAACTTCACCTGGGAAACAGTGAGATGAAGAAAGGCTGAAATGGAAGTACCTGGAGATCATTGTAGAGATCCAGCACTCTATACAGACAAACTTGTTTCATAGCTTCCAGCTTTACTATTTTGACTGCTGAAGCTTGTAATATTTGAGTCGTTGAGTCTGGAAATAACTTTTCTTCCAATGAATAGGCTGTCTGTGGAGTAAAAGAGAGGAAAAAAACATACAGGAGAAACTCATTCTATATCCACATCATCCGGTGGGTAGCATTTACACCACTTTACGAGCACAATGCAAATTATTCCCACAAGTTGCTGCCTAAACCATCTGTGTTGCTTTCTTTACAGAAAGGACAATATTGCTTTTTAAGAGGGATGTGTCCTCACAAAGTTTGCCAGGCATCAGCATGATATGCTTGCAGAAATGAAATGGCAAAACCTAAGTTGCCAAACTTCCTAGACGTGCTTATCGAGTTGGGAAAAATCTATTACATTTTACTGTAAAATGCAGTGCAATTAAAGAGCAGTGTCATGGCCACTGGCAAAGCAACTCTTCCTATCCTCTCCTTCTCTATTCAAAGTTTTAATAGCTAGGACTGTGGCAAAAAATTGTGTGTGTGTGTACGTGTGTGTGTGTGTGTGTGTGTGTGTGTGTGTGTGTGTGTGTGTACATAAGTGCAACAGGAGGGAATATACCAATAAATCTTGCAAGACACAAGTATTTTAAAATGTTATGTCTAAATGGCAGGTGTGTTTCCTCTATATTGTCTTGTATCATGCTCATTTAAAATTAAATTCTTTTCTGAAAGGCTGCTTAATTCCATACTTTAGCAGTAACAGAAGTGACCTGACATTTAGAGGTATTGAGTGCTCAGCATCTTCCGCTGAAATACCTCCAGAAGGGGGGCTATTTATCTGAGTGTCAATGTACAAGCTTTTGAGCCTGGATTTAGATGTCCCTTTTTTAAAATCTTGGTTTGTGTAGGATTTCTGTTTTTGGCAGGGTTCTCTTCTTGGCTAAAATTCTTATCACTACTGAGATTCCTATATATTGTCTTGATGACAATCTTTTTACACTTTACCCCCATTTTTTTACTCTGAATGAAAATAGTTTTCTAGGGTCGTCTATCTGAAGAACCATACTATTGGCATTGCTTTTTTAAAAACACAAATACCATTTACATGTGGATAGTAATGTGCTCCTCATAGCTACATTTTTAGCTATGCATCAAGAGATTTATTTTGTGATCAGAAACATAGTGATTGCGTTTAGCACAAATAGAGGGGGGCTGGACCCGATGATCTGTGAGGTCTCTTCCAGCCCCTAACAATCTATGAATCTATGAGGCTGAGGTTTCCACTGATGCTTTTGAGGCATGCAGTCAAGTCCATCGTCCTTTTTTATGGAGGAAAACATAGGTCAGAAAAGCGATAGGCGTGCGAGTGTAAAGAAGGCTCCTTGAACTTACTTCTTGTTCTTTAGTGACGTCTGATCTGATGTGGGAATCAGAAATTCGTGACCCAGGATCAAGCAATGAGAAGTGAGGTGGAATTTCTTCCAGGAAATGCAAGGTGTTTTTGAGTGTTCCTAGATCCAGACTGAGCCCTGAATTCTTGATGTCTTCCCAGTGCTTCTGGCGCAGGGTTTGTTCAGCCTCCTGGTGGTATTCAGCCAAGTCTTGCAGAAGGGTGTCCCGCTTCCTGCCCATCTCCCTCTCTTTATTGCTTTTCATATCCTGAAACCAGACACATTTCTGCTTCAGCCGCTAACATTTGGATGTCAGTAACATTAAAAACAATCAGTAATGCTAAGTGCAAGATTTGGGGAAAATGGAGCAGAAAGATTAGGCCTCTATGTCCATAGATAGGCTCTTAAATAAACAGCCTGATGGACAGTACTACCAGGCAGACAGTAGCTCTGATTGAAACTAGGTAAGTAGCAAAATAGAGAAACAAGAACCAAATTTTAGGTACCCGTTTTTTGTTAGCTTTTGCATTTGGCTTTGCAATGTTAGAACTTCAGGATCCCTCATGTTTTGGAAAGAAAATCTGTTTTGCTTCAGCCGCCTGTGTTATATCATTGGAGGGAAATGAGATGAAACCAGTTCAAAAAGGAAATAAGAAAATCCCCCTTTCCCACTCTCTGACTGAGAACTGCAGGCTGAGGCAGCACTGCTCGTACCTGGCTTTCTTTATGCTCTTCCTTTTCCAGAGCTTTGGATGATTCATAAAAGGAGCAGATTGTGTTTATTTCTTCTGTCATTAAGGACAGCTCTAGGTGCACCAACGCACTGGCATGTTTCTCCAAGAAAAACCTGCCAAGACAACAGTAATAAATTAGAATAAATTAGGAGGGACTTGAAGTGATCATGAATTGATGTAAGCCTTTACCTTGACATACACACATGGGTACACATTCATGGAGCATACATGCTCCAGGACGGGTACATGTCATCTACCAGTGGGATGAAAGGCAGCAACTGTCCATGCAACCAGCACATAACACTCGAGGACAAAAACCAAATGTTTTTCTTCAAAGAAAACTGCAGGGAGTGTTTAAGGGAAAAAATGGGGAGAAACCACATTCCTCACCTTGTCTGGACTTCTTGCTGTATGTGTGGGATCCTCGATGGGGATAAAGAGGGCCAGAGAGGTGAAAGCAGGGTAGGTGGAGTGACTTCAGGACCGCTGTGAGCCAGGAATGCCTCCGAATGAGCTGTTGAGGCCTTTAAAGTGCTCTGTGAACAATAGCCTTCAGAAAGAAGCAGAGAGGAGCAGAAGACCTTAGCATTCATTCCTGATCCCTTGCTCCTTTCAGGGCCGTCAAGCTCCCATCCACAGGTCTTTGCACGAACTACTTAAAAAACTCTAATGCACATCTATCTATCTTTCAACTCAGCAGTGCACTGTGGTGCATCTGGCAATGCTTCGGGACACAAGGAAAGCAGAGGACCCATCTGGACATGTTCACCTGCCTGCATACATCAGTCACCCCCCTGTAAACCTGTGACACAGCTACATGTCTCTTTGTCATTAAATCTGGAAAGCTGGGAGACCTGCATGTAACAATACTTGACGTGTACCCTGTCTACTAAGAGAGAAAATCCTGTTCATCCCATTTGCCTTTATTAAGCTATAAATAAATACATTTCTGCAGCAGATAAAGCTTAACACACACTAGAAAGTACTGCTTTCAGTACTCAATTCAAGGATTTTTCAACCCAATTAGCACTCAATACAAAGATCTTTCAACCCAATTTCAGTGCAGCAATGGCAATCCAAATACACAAGATTAACCATGGCTTGAGAAAGGCAGGGAAGGCTCCAACCAGTTGGGTCTGAAATGCAGACAGATAAATAAGAGTAGCTGCTGTGGCAGAATCTGAGATTATTTAAAGGGAAGTCCAGATCTGAGATTATTTAAAGGGAATAAAATTTGTGAGGCCCTGGCTCCCTACTTTGAATTGCCTTCTTCACATTTCTAAGCACCCTGTCCTACTGAGTCAAATCAAACAGAAAGAAGAGACGATTGAAGTGCACCCTGTCTGCTTTTCCCCTGCAAACATCAGACAACAGCTTTTCCCCATTTGTGCTGGAAACAGTCAAGCAATAGCAGCTGAAATACTGTTACAGGAAAGGGAATCAATATTAGCTCCTGAGGGAAGAGGAATGACCATTTAATTCTATGTGTATTAATTATTATAATGCAGTCTTGGTAATTAAATAATCACTAATTATTTCTAAAGTGCTGACATATCTCCACACTTCTTGGGTTACCTCCAAAGTTAACTAAAACTTTCAGTGTGTTCCAAAAAGACCGACACGTGACAAAAACGTGGAAGTAAGTGGCCGCGTTGCGGAGCTGCCACCAGATAGCATGGGATTCACTACGGTTCTCGAGCGCATCCTTAAACTGGGCAAGAAATTCCTTGCCCAGGAGGACCTTCCATCACCAATCCTCCTGTGAAATATGAAACATCCTAACTAGGAAGAAGCAGCATTCAACATCCTGCTTGCCATCAGACACCTTTCAGGTAAATAGACTGCTCCAACTTTTATCCGAGCCTAATGAAAAATGAACTTCTCCAGCCAGGAGACCCTCCAACTCTCCTGTGAAATGCAAATTTTCATTTCTACCTGGGAGAAATGTTACCATCTTTGCATTCTCCTATGCCTGAGGAAAGGTGCATGTGCCTGAAAACATGCAAATAAAGATTTTTTTGTTTTTGCAACTGTGTAGTTGGTCTAATAAAAGATATTGCCTCTAGCACACTGACTCCTTAAAGTGCAGCATGCGATGCTCACACTCATCTCCCACTGAGTTCAATAGGACTCAAGCACAGGTTGCCCTGGGGCCCTAATCCATCCTCCTTTTCTAAAACAGCAACCC
>NW_017728980.1:13524887-13527449 GCF_001723915.1 Gavialis gangeticus | reverse complement strand
ACAGGTTGCCCTGGGGCCCTAATCCATCCTCCTTTTCTAAAACAGCAACTTGCCAGCAAATGAATGGCACTGCACTGCGCCTGCTAGCATCACGGATAGTGCTTGCAAAAGGAGAGCTCTGAAACACTAAGCCAGATCTTACTGTTAATAATCTCAGTGGCAATTTTAACCAGTAGGAATTTAAAGCTAAAATATTCTTGTTACAGTTCTGGGGAAAAAAACAAGGAAACCAAATCTTAACTTTTTAATTTGACTCTTTTATGCTGAAAGACTCAAAAGGAAAGTGTATTATGAGAGAAAGCAAGAATAAAGGCAAAAAGAAGCCATTAAACTGCTTTGAGAATTTCCCCATTTTTTTCTCTTTGGGTTTGCAGAGACGCATTCCACACTGAGTGAATATTTGCCTCCTGAAATGCATCCAACATTTAGACAGCTTGTGCATTTCAGCTCTGTTTGCCAATAAAGAGCAGTTAGATCTTTTATGTAGCTAAGAGTCTGGTTACATCACGATTTACTATGTGAAGGCTCACAGGAGGGAAAGTAAAAGTGCTGCTATTGAGTTTTAGGTTTGTTCCATGCTTCCTGCTGCCAAACTGAGACTAAGCTCCCCGTTCTGCAGCCACTTCTGATTAGCCGGCAGAATTAATAGAAGTGGAGCCAACCATAGTGCAACTAATGCAGGCCCATGAGATTTACATATTTTATCATTTCTCAGGATTAAAACCATCTTGTTAGGCAGAAAGACCTGGCATAGTACAGGTCACCAAGCCGGCTTCATTTCACATGTGTAAAAAGTACCACTGCCTCCAGTGCAACTCCTAACACATACCAAGGGCTCATTTTGTGCATCTTTGTGCTGCTTCCATTTGTAACATTTTGGGATCTAATTGTACCAGCGACCATTTTAAAGGACTCGGAATAAAATAAATTAATCGGTCGTACCTTTATCCGACCCCAGAACCAGCATCTCAGGAGACATAGGACTCCTTTTGCTTTCTCCCAAGGTCTGAATCAGAGACTTCAGCAGAGGAATCAGCTTTCGATGGATAACTTCGCTTGCGCCATGGGGGACACCTGCAAAACTGTAAAATCTGGTCCCCGGGTAGCTCTCAAAACACTGTGGTGTCCCAGAGAGACGAGCCTGAAATAGCACAAATCAGGTAAAAGCAAACACCAGTACTTGTAGCTCATTATATGCATTATTAGTACTACTGGAAAAGCACCCTGTCACGCTGTACTTCCATGCGAAGCCTTCATTGCCAATTTACAGCTATTGCATGGGGATCTGCAGCTCTGAGCTTGCCTCATGGCAGTTTGTAGGCCTTTGGTTGGTAATGCAGCTCCAAACTCTTTAAATTATTCTCACTCCTAAAGTTGGTGTAAAAGTTTTAAGAAAAACAATTTAAATTTTATTACATGTGTTTAATGGCATCCGTTTATATGGCATCCATTTGCAAGAACCAAGCACATGATAAAATACAGTCTATTGCATGCACTACAGTATAATGGCCTCATTTCATTTAAAGTAACAAGTTGGAAGCGAGCCACAGATGCAAGCGAGAGGCTTCTAAGGAGTGAGAAGCAGCAGCGAAGTGAAGAATAGGGGAAGTTTCAAAAGAACTGGCACCAAGAAGGAACTTGGAAGCAAGGGAAAGGGAAAGGGAAGGTGTTTTCAAATTCCCACTGCTCCGATTATTCCAGTGATCAGACTTCCAACAAAATGTCACATAAAATGGGATAGGGAAACTAGTTGTTCCAAAGAGTGAGAGCCTGACTCCAAATCTAACTTCAACAGGATTTGGATCAGGTCCTAAAAAGACACAGGTCTTGCTGAAAACACTGTATCAACCACATGGGTGAGATTGCTGAAAGTTAGTTAGATCTGAGCTCTTCGCTCACTCAAGACTGAAGATCCTCAATCACTACTGAAGATCCTATCCTGAAACTATGAAAGAACAGTACAGGCAAGTGGTGGAAATAGTTTGCTGTTTCCTCTGCTTTCAGCAGGCACACTGAAACTTCATAGAAGGCAGGGGCCTTACAGCACTAAAATATAGACCCAGTATGACACATTGCAGATAGCACTAACAGTGCTGCTATAATACCGCATTTTTATTTATGTGTTTATTTATAATACTATATTTTTTATTTTAATTTTTATTTAATTTACAAGATTAACAGTCTTTAATAAAGGACATTCTATTTATTTATAGCAGCAATATATAATTTATATGAATATTAATATATCTGTTCACATACATATTTAGGCATATCACTACATATCTACATCTATATATGTGTGTGTGTTTGTGTGTGTGTGTGTATATACACATATCTATAGATATATCTATATATATATATCGATATAGATACACACACACACATATATATGTATACATGTACGTATACATATGCATATATATATTTCATTTATATATAATGTATATATATTTCAGATATGTTTTGCAATTCTCAGATAGGGTGATTTAATTTGCAGTTATCTGGCTCTTGGATATTCTCAGTTCTTGCAAACTGCCCACCATGGCTGTTGGAAAATGCATA
>NW_017728980.1:13524199-13524746 GCF_001723915.1 Gavialis gangeticus | reverse complement strand
GCCACAGCCTCCCATTTTCTTAATGAGAACGGGGTGAGAGACAGTGTCAAAAGCCTTCCGGAAGTCCAGGAAGACTATGTCCACTGCTACCCCTGCATCTAATGATCTGGTGATCTGATCATAAAAAGCCACCAGGTTGGTCTGACAGGACCTGCCACTGATGAACCCATGCTGATTGCCCCTAAGCAATTCATTTGTCATTCATTTCATTTATCACTTGTCTCTGATCTCCAGGTGAACACAGTACCTTTGCCTGCTGGCCCTGGATGTTCGACAGCTCCCTGAGATACTCCAGCCTGCTGTATGCAAACTCCACGCTGCCCTGTTGTTTCTTTATATGCTCCTGAAATTCAGCAAGGAGATGGAGTGTCGCCTAGAGGGAACGGGTAGGAAATATCAAATGAGCAGACTGGCTGCATGAATCCTGCCTTTCCTTGTCTTCGTGAGCGATCACCCGGAAGACTTGCTCTAATGTGGGTGTGACACCACCCAGTTTTGTGCATCACTTTTTGGCCTCCCATTACTACAGAAATCACAACAACTGCAA
>NW_017728980.1:13500855-13519199 GCF_001723915.1 Gavialis gangeticus | reverse complement strand
CGTGAGCGATCACCCGGAAGACTTGCTCTAATGTGGGTGTGACACAACCCAGTTTCGTGCATCACTTTTTGGCCTCCCATTACTACAGAAATCACAACAACTGCAAGTGCTTTGGAGAGTGGGAAAGATAAATAAGGGATCTTACAGAGGAAGACTGAAGGGAATAACTGTGACAGTTATGCGGAGCAGTGAGTGGGGACATAGCAATGATTTGCCAGGATCTAATTGCTGGGGACAGCAAGATGGCTGGGCTGGGGGAGCACAAATGAGAGTAACAGGGTAAAATTAAAAGGCAAGATTCCTGACAGGCACTGGGCTAAGGTCCAACCCACAGGCTTTGAGATCCGCCTTCCTCCATGAGGCCTGGACTGGGTCAAGGACACAAGGAAGCTTCACCTCTAAAGACATGTGACACTTGGTTGAAAGAAACCCTTGAATGTCTAGTTAGGGAATGGTCTTGCTACGGTGTTGGGGAGATGGCCTGAAGAATGTGGCTATACATACTAAACCCAACCCAGCGTCATCACCTTCCTGGGTCTGAGGCTCCTCGCTGTCTCTGCTTTCGGGTTTTTGCTCCTCTGCAGTTCTTTTTCCTTCAGCTGAATTTGCACCCGGCTTTCTGCCAGCTGCATCTTTTTAATAAACTCCATCAGTTTTTCCAGCATCTTTCTGATCACCAGCAGAAGCTTCACTTCTTGTTCTCTCTCATCTCTGTTGACTGCAGATACCAAATATTAGCAATTGGCGGCTCTCAGGTATGGGTCTAATGGGAACTTAGAAAGCAGGTATGAATGAGTCAGCATAGGAGGAGAACTAAACAATTTCTTAGATGGATGGAAAGCAATAGGTTAAGTATCTGAACAGGGATTTTTCATCCTTAGTTTTGATGATTCTGGGATATGGTGGAGAAAAAATGAGACTCTTTCTCCCATTTTTTTCCACTTTCAGCTCGTCAGGCAGCCCTAGAGAATCCACTGCATGGTCTGAATTCTACAAAACCACAATGCAGTAAAAAACCCCTGATATCTATAAACGCATCGCAGGCTGCAAAATGGTCACAGCAGAACAGCGTGGCATTCATTAGGCAATTAGGAGGCTCCTGCAGGAATTTGCAGGGGATCTTGACATTTCAATATCAGTGCAATGGCACTTTTCAGGTCTGCAGTGACATTTCTCAGCTTGAGGTGAAGTTTTCCCCTGTCTAGAGAGCCAACATGAGGCTTACGCATCACTGAAATCCCACTTCCCCCCCACCCCCTGTTTTGAGTGCTTAAGTGGAAGCTGAGGTCTGCATGAGGGTGCATGGCACACAATATGGACAACACCGCCTGTCTCTGTCTCTTCCCACCTTTCAATTGCAAAGATAGCTCCAGGCCCAGTAAGCTGCTCAAGTCCCGAGCAGTTCTCCTCTGAGCTTCCTGCAGAGAGGATTCCTCAAGGAAATGGCACATTTCCTCAATGTCCTTTAACTTCTCCTTGTATCTGATCTAAAAGAAACAGGAAAAAGATGTAACCATAATGTTACAGGCTCACCAGATTTCCTTTTCCCATTGATATAATATCCCGTGGCACCAGGTTCAAATATGAGGGCTGTATTATAAAAAGAAGCCTTTTCTGTTTGCTTCCTTTTTCTCACTACTCTAGCTGCCAGAATCCAGCTGGACAGAGGGGTTATGCTCTTTCCTAACCTTTTCCTTCTCCTTCTCCCTCCTCTTAATCTCTTATTGATTGCAGATACAATAATTGACCCAAGGCATACAATCATAGTTGGTAGTCTTTCCATTGACTTCACTATGCTTTGGAAAATGCTCACCCTGGAGGTTTCTCTGCTACTAGGAAGAGTATAGTTATTCAAAAAAACAGACCAAAATCATGGACTCATCTGTACCAGGAATTTTGGCACAAGTGTAATTGCACTAATGAAGCGGATTGCAAACTCTGAATGTCTGGGGAGTGCTGGCATAAAAAGGGACAGCTTGGTAATTCTGGCAGAGCTGCATTGGTCCGTCTACCTTGTGAAGCCGCATCTCCAGCATAGATGAGCCCTGACAAAGGAACGTGGCAAATGTGCTCATTCAAGAGAGGAGCTACTATATTTCTATTCATCAGCTTGGACATTCAGTGCATCGTGCCCCCACTACAGAAAGGATGTGGACAAATTGGAGAGAGTCCAGTGGAGGGTAATGAAAATGTTTAGGGGGTTAGGGTGCACAATTTTTGAGGAAAGGCTGAAGGAATCGGGCTTGTTTAGTCTGTGGAAGAGAAGACTTGGGGGGCGTTGACAGCAGCCTTCAACTACTTGAAGGGTGGTTACAAGAAGGATGGAGCTGGACTGTTCTCCGTGGTGGTAGATGACAGAACAAGGAGCAATGGGCTCAAGTTGCAGTAAGGAAAATGTAGGTTAGATATTAGGAAAGACCTTTTCATAAGGAGGGTAGTAAAGCACTGGAACAGGCTACGGACTCTCCATCCCTGGAGGTTTTGAAGGCCTGGCTAGACAATACCCTGTCTGGGATGACGTAGTTGGGGCTGGTCCTGCTTTGAGCAGGGGGCTGGACTAGATGTGACCCCCTGAGCTCCCTTCCAACACTAATTTTCTATGATTCTATGACTTGAAGAGGGAAAAATGTTTTCTGAAGAAAGCTGCAAAAGCCACTGCACCTTTTTGACCTTTCCTTCCTCTACAGCATCAAGGATGTCGAGAAATACAAAGTTCAGCTCTTTCTGAAGGTATTCTTCCTTCTCTCTCTGGCAGTGCCAATAGTTTTGTCTGGAATTTATCTCATTTTCCAGGAGATTCAGCTGAAAAATACCATAAGCAATAGTTTTCTGAGAGCAAACACTTTTCCCATGATTTCTACAAATAAATGCTTACGTAGCTTTACAGAGATGAATGATTTGCAATGGGAAATCGCCATACAATTCTACTTACTGACACTGAAAGCTAGGAACAGCCAACACCTGCTTTACAGATCTCCCATGCTGCTGCCCACAGATGCCAAATCCCACAAAATAAACCCAAGTGGATTCTCAGATGCATCTGGCCACCAAACCCTTTTCAAAAAGGTGATTAATGTAGCAGCACTCTCCTCCCAGCACCTCCCAAATTCCAGCGATCCTGGATTCACAACTGTATCAGCTTCAGCTCTAAACAGCATTATATTCTGGAAGTTTACTGCATTACTCATGTGCCTAGCACAGACACCATATGAATCTGTTTATACTCTGGCAGGCACAAACATATCTATTGACAGAAAAAAAAATACTTATGGTCTATCTAGCTGAGTCTCTGAAGCAAGAAGAACAGTTTCCTGCAGTTTGAAAGCGCTAGCAAGCAACTCCCTGAAGTTGTCAAAACTGTAAAACAACTGCAGTTTTCTGGGCTTCTTAATTACCAGATCTGGGTCTGCTACTCCTCTTGGTAAAGCTCCCAATGACTGAACTATAGGAACCACCGTGTTTGTCCAAGGGTTGGTTCGAGTGCCTATAACCGGGCCAGGCTCCCCTGTGACAGGATCTATTGTTCTGGCACCGACGGTGATGGGGACAAGACCTGCAGGCAAAATAGTGGAACAAAATACTTAAGGCTCAGAGGATGAGTAGCATGAGCCATTCAGCTTTTTGTGCATCAAGCTTATGGAAAGACTTTTATTAAAGTGTAACAGGAAATGACAATACTCTCGACTATCCTGCTTGAAAAGAAAACACATCTCCACACAGCAAAGGCAATACATACCCTGTTGGGACTATTTTTTCTAGTGATCCCCTCTGGCCAATGCAAGAACCAGCTCTTGAGCAGCTAAGGCAAGCCCCACTGGGTCACTAATCTGTACTTTAGAAGTATTAAAAATGCTGCCCGAGTACAGGGATGTAGACATACATGGGCAAACTGTTTCCATAGGTTAAAAGGGTCTCACTCCAGTCTCTCTCTCTCCCCATTAACCTGAAGCTGCCTTTGACTTTGCATGAGGATGTCAGTTTATTCTTTGTCAATGCATTTTATCAATTCTCACAATGAAAGAGATGCCAACGATAGCACAGCCACTGCCTCCCCTGGCTTTGTGTTGTATGGACCAGTTTTCTGCTCTACCTTTTCCATCGGCATCTTCCATCGTTCCTGCCAGCGGGGTTGGGAGCCCGGTGTTCCAGGCAGGTTCTATTCCCAAGATAGGCACCATCAAACCTGAGCCACCAGGGTCTGGGATTTTCACTCCAAACACAGCTGGGATCCACATCTCTGTGCCAGGATATTTGATCATCCCTAATACATGTGGAAAAAGAGAGAAGAAATAAATATGCATTTTTAAACCAGACAGAGGCTAAGGGATGCAGTTCAGATCCTGTCAGTTTGGTTATCAGATCCAAATGACACCTGGAAGATGTTCGCCAAGTGTCTCCCATCCCACTGTCAACCTCGTGTGACACAAAGTGACCATGCAACTTCAAGCCAGATCCTCTGAGGAGATGGGTATCACGCCATTGATTTAAGTGGAGGGTCATCCATTTACCCCAACAGAGACTTTACCTCTAGGTCACTGCAACAGGAGAAGATTACTTTTGCTGTGGTTCATCATTTTTCAGTGGAAAAAGATGTTATGAGCTACCCAGGGAAGTTGCAGGAATTGCCTTCATTTGAGGTGTTCAGGAGGAGGCTGGGCACGGACATGGGATGGTTCAGAAGCAGCAAATCCTGCACCTCTGAAGGGAGCTGGGTTAGGTGACCCTTCCAGCTCCTTCTAACCGTACAATACCCCAATGGGTTTTGTGCAGAAAACATACCCAATTTGCCACCATTGCTTTTGAGGCTTGAAGCTATGTCTCGTTGTGTCTCCAGACTTTGCAGCCAGTGCATGTCGTGATGGAGCCTGATGGATAATGTCTTCTTCATGTCTTCTATGGCAGCCTTCAGGACTCTCTGCCTGTCCACAGTGACAGACAAATCCTCACAAATTGAATCCTGGTACTGCCGCAGGGTTTTAACCACGTGCATCTGGGCTACAAGCATGCTGGCTTCCAGCAGGGCCTTGTATCCTCCGGCGTGAGGCAGCACTTTATCTTGCTGAAGGAAAGCACCATGCACACATGCAGGCTTCCCACTCAGAGGCTCAGAGAAGGAGTCCCCAAGAAGAATCGGGCTCCCTGAGGGTCCCATCAGCCCCCCCACTGGGATTACATCTCCTGTAGCCAAGGGGTAGAGAAAGGAAAATCAGAACATCATCCATCCTGGTGCTGTTCCTCTGAAATTCAATTCAATCTACTTCAATGGGAATAGGATCAGTGAACACATAAAATGTATCATAACACTGACTGGAATCGGTCTTGGTTTAGAAGGTTTTATCATTTTAATATATTTTAAATGCTTCACTTAGTTTCCACTCTAGAAAAACAGGTGTATTTCTATGCTGTGGAGTGATATCCCAGCAAAGCCTATGAAATAGGAAGCTTTTTAATTGGCATAAAAGAGCCTTGGAGCCGTTAGGGTTAAGGTTAACCTGATCTAAGCTAATAGTTGAGAGAATCATTATTTTTCACTAGAGCTCTCCGTTGGCAATCTTTTGTCAGGGATCAGACTAGACAGACTTACTCCATTGTTAGAGAAGGCATTAAATAAAGGTCTCTTTTGATAATATGAAAAGTGAAAAGTAAGGCAATGTGGGAAGGGCCTGGGTAATGTATTTTTGCATTCCTATCCAATGGCCCTGAACCACGGCTTGCGGTGGGAAGAGCTTCATGATCTCCACATTGGCAGTGAAGCTTGCCTGTTTATACTGGCTGGGAGTTTGGCCCCAATATATATACTGCACTGTCCTTCCAGCAACAGTGCCGCTGGAGTCCTGTCATGCTTCCTGGTGGGGCACATGTGGTTTGCTCTGGTTTTAACTATGATGATTTCTAAATTCAGTTATAAAAGAACAAAGAAGGTGTGAAAAATGCATTCTATAAATGTAGCCTGAACGATCCTAATGAACAGATTTCATACCGGTCTAATTTTATTAATGCAGCGATTGAACCATCTCCAAGAGAGCTTTCGTAGGCTTTTCTCCCCATGTAATTAATGAATACATGCCCTCTTTAGAGTTGTCTATCACCGTCTCTTCCTCTCTTTGTCATCTTTATGAAAAACGAGGCAGTTTATTGATTTTAAGACAATAATACCATGAATGAGGTTCTGGGAAAGTGAAAGCTATTGAGTATCTGCCTCCCCAGGAGAAGCCCAACATGAAGAGGGGAGGTTAGTGGTGAATCCAACGCTGCTCCTATTGTGAGGAGTAGCATACCCCTGGAAGGCTGCAGCTACCTCCTCTGCTAAGTGCCAGTACGCATCCACGCAGAGCAGAGCTCTCAGTGAGTCTCTGCTTTTACTAGGATGTAGTATGCAGTCTCTGGGGTCCTGGCCAGATGGGTTTTTACACTATACTGCCTCTGTGGCAAAGCCAAAAGCAGCACTGGGACACTTCCCCAATTGCCTTCCCTCTTTCTTGGAGTGCACCAAAGCCCAGACAGGCATGATAGCCAGTTAGTGCATGCCATAGCCACTCTCAGGTTTCTGTTTCAGCCATGCCTCTTGGCATGTGTTCAGGGCTGCGCTAAACTGGCTACATGGCCTAATTATTAACAGGCTTTGGCATGAGCTGAGCATGAGCGAGTAGGAGGGGTGTATATCTTGGCTGCACTCCCAGGCTGCCAACAAGACAGCGCAGAGATGCCCTACAAGTCCTATATGCCTGTTGTGTAGGAGAGCATCTGTCTCAATGCTGTAAACATGGTGACTGGCCATGTGCGTGGGCGAGGCGGGGACAAAGAAATGCCCTCGCTGTGGTTTTCCATCCCCGTAACACACTCACCCGTGTTACTGTCCACATTGACTCCAAGGATTGGAACTATTTTTCCTCCCTTGGGCTCATTCATGGGCCCTCCAAGTTCGAGTGGTGTCACTGTTCCCGTAAGGGGATTTAGGTATGTCCCACCCAAGGACAGCTTTTGCCCTGTTTGGGGATGGATGGTAACTGCAAGCACTGGCACCTCTATTTCTGTGGCTGGATCTAGCATGAGTCCTCCCAGCTTAAAAACTTTTTCCGGGTGGAGAACTGGCAGGTTAGTCTTCACGGGCAAACCTGTACTGGGACAGATGGGATATGGGACATAGGGGAATACGGGTGCTCCAGACTTATGCAGCTCACCTGAATATTGAAACAGAAGACACAGTTAGGACAAAGTTAGAAAGCATTCTAGCCCCCAGAGATTACAGCCTGAATGGCAATATCAAGCCTTGGTGTCAGAGATAGGGCAGAGGTTTCAAAGGACATCCATGTTACAAATTTCTCTTCCCTTAATTTCAGAATTAGATTAAGGGAGAGCATTCCCTTTTCTGCAAGTCAGAGTTCTTCTCAGATTAATTTCAGCTTTCACCATTTCCTTGATCTGGCAAGTGCCTTCATATATAAAGTGTTGTACAATTTAATGAGCAGAAAGGGAAAAGGCATTGGTTAGTGGAAATACTTAAACGTTTTGATGTATGTAAGCCTTGTATGCTTGATTAACCCTGTCCACAGCAAGATCTGTTTTGTGATGAGCAAAATCTCCTGCTGGTGCCATGCAAGCACAGAGGAAGACTTGGATCAACCTGCATGTAAGGTTTTTGCTACAAGAAAAAATGTATATAGAATCACATGAGGCTTCCCCCAAATCCCCTGGTATCACAACTATATCCCACATATAGGCAAGTGGGTGTGTTATGTAACCTGATGTGGTCTTACCTGAAGTAGAGTCAACAGCACAGACTAGTTTAGAGCTAATGGGATCATAGCCAATGTTACCAGCCACAGGGAGCACTTTTCCAGTCTCCGGGTGCAGAAACAGATCTCTAGACACAGGCACAAGGCAGTGATTTGCCAGCAGCATGACGCATTCTGGGTCGGGAGTTAAGAGCCCAGTGGTAGGATCTATGCACACAGCATCGAGTGCCCTCATGGAGCCATCTGGACCTGAGAAGAGCAAGTACAGATACAAGAAGAAACAGACCCTCCATTAATCCTTGAATATCTGAATGTCCAAATCTGTGTGTTTTAGGGCTATGTCTGTGCAGACATTTCTGCCTATGATCATAGATCACATGTCAGTCAGATGCTTAGGAAGGAGACAAAGACCTTAGAGATCAGCTTCCTTACTGACTTTAGCAAACATTCTCTACAGGAAGAGTGTTTCGGTGGGCACATCTATATGTGCAATTACTGCGCCTCAATAAACTCTGGCACAGTTCACACCCGTCAGCTGCTCCTGGGCCGTGTCTTTGCGTGTGCCTGGGACCGCAGCAGTTTGAGCCAGGGCAGAGCAGTCCTGCGGCTGGCAGCAGGCTCAGGAGGTCAGCCCCGGGCAGTGTCAGGGCTGGCTGGGGCATGAGAGTGCTCAAAGTGTGCAGCCAAGTGGCTAACCCCACCAGGCCTGCTGCCGGCCCAGGACTGCTCCACCTTGGCTCAAGCGGCTTCGGTCCCAGTCACCATCCACGTGTGCTTCCTGTGCAGTAAATGTCTCCGCCATAAAATAGCACTATCCCTGACAGTACTGTCTTACAGCAGAGTTAATTCATTGCACTAATGCTGGTGCATGTGTAGACAGTGATGCTTTCCTGAGAAGCTAATTAGTCAACTCCGCAGTAAAGCTCATGTGAAGGTGTCTTCAAATGACAACAGTTCTGTTTCTCTCCCAGTAACTCTGGGTGAATCACATGAAGTTAAAAGAGTTTATGCAACTGCAGGAACGCAGCTAGCAAACTGACATTTCCACCCATTCAGTGATGCTGCCAGGACATGCGTGCAAATACCCAAGATAGATTTCACGCTGCAACTGTTCCCATTGATTAACATGACAGTAAACATATGCCTCTACTTGACCTCTAGATCTCCTAATAGTTAATTTTACAAAAGGAAAAGCAACATTGAAAACCCCCAAATATTCAGATGGGCATGAATAAACTCAATGTATTTCAACTCAGCTGCAAAATAGTTTCTTTCCATCTCCATCTGTCTTCCATTTTATGCAACAAAGCCAGTACCAAATAGCACGGCATGTTTTAATCAAAGGACCAATTAACAACAATAAAAAACTAGCCGTTGTCATATGAGACAGTGCTCAGGGAGAGTCCTGTAGATGGCTACACTTGAATAATCACCACCTGATTCATGAGACTATTGGGAGCTGACTGGAGGACCTTTTTTGGCTTTAAAAGCGTAAGCACCGGAGCTACACCAATACTCAGCTGTTAACTTCTTACAGGAGCCAGAATTTAGAGCTGGGCATTGAACCTGTGAGCTACACCTGCAGCTACCTGCCTGCACATGTGGGCTGATGGAGTGATGATCTATTGGGTCTCAGAGCTTGTAGTTACCCATGAGCTCCTCCTTGGTGAGCAGCCTGGTTTTATCTTTGTTAACAAGGTGAGCGCCAGTTCCTTCTCCCAGGACACCCCATGCCTTCAGTCGGTGGCTCTCCTTTACAATTGCACTTGACATTTTGTTGCTTGCAGCATCTATCTGGGATAATAACCTGCAACAGGATAGACATGTTTGTTAATCATCTGGACGCAAGGTAAAAAAAAATAAAAATCGCATTTTTTTAAACTCCCCCTACTTTCAGATCATTTTATGATATTCCCAGGGTAATTCTGACACAGTGACCAGGCACCTCCAAACCTTGTTAAGTGGCTCACTGTGGGATAGCACCTCAGCTGGAAACAGTTCGTTAGAGATCATGTAGGAATCCAAACCTCTTTGGACCTTAATGTCTGACTGGCACCTTTTAAATATGCCCAGCTATCTGTTTCTTCATTTCCCAGCCCTGCTTTCCACAAATATGATGCTTTTCATCCCCTGTGATTTCAAGAAGCAGACATCAACCCTTCCAGCTCTACACTAGTGCTCCCCACAATCAACCCTCAGGCCCAGCACTATACAACTGCTTTGACGGTCTAGAGGGAAATCACCTAAAATAGAGTTTTATTGCCAAGTACTTGCCTTTGACAGTCTGGTTTAGACCACATGCTTCTATCTCCTCCACAAACTATCTTGTCTGTCAGCATCTCCGCTAATCTCACTGCCTCTCTCAGGGCAGAACTGAATGTGACATAATGCTCTTCCTGGCACTTCAGATCATGGTGTAATAAGTGAAGTTGCTTATTCACACTCTCCTCATATTCAGCAGCTAGCCGTTTTCTGTGCAGGATCTCTTCTTCTGCCTAATTACATTATAAAATATAGACACCCTTATTTCAAAACATGAACAGAAGTTCATGCAGCTACTCAGTCTTTTAGACTAGGGACAGAAGTTACACATAAACCAGTTGAAGTCATCAGAAACTGGTTTAAACCTGAAACGGAACAGAAGGTCAGTGCACATAAACCAGTTTCAAAATGGCTGAAACTGGTTTAAGATAAACCTGGTTGAATGTAGTATCAGACTTTGATTTGGGTCAAACCAGGTTATGAAACTTCTGTCCCAGGCCTTTTTACTGAACAGTGACTAGGTGGAAAAAGCAGTCACGGTTGGGTATCTATCTTTACTAAGGCAGCCAAAGGCCAAGAATGCTAATGGGTTGGCTAATAATTACCTGGAGTACAAGTGACCTCCAAGTTTTCACGCCCAAATGGTCTGCTAAATAAAAGTGGCATTTAAAACATGTCCTCTAGAACATTTAAAATGCATCTTAATGGACTGAGTTTGCTTGCTTCTATATCTTACTGCATGCCTGTACATATATGTCTTTGCAAGCCAGTGACACTATTTCTATTTATAAAGAGTGGCTTTAATGCATTCCTTTGCAGACTTCGGGGCAAGTCAGCCAGAGACAATATCTGCAAAGAAAATAGAAAAGGTGGCTGCAAAGAAAATACAGAAACATGCATGGAAAGGGAGGACATTTCCAGACAAATCTTTTGCTACTGCAGAAGCAAAATCATGGTCTCCCTGAAGTAGTAAGGGAGAAGCACTGGACAGTGGGTAAAGTAAGGCATTCCAAAAAAAGGGACTAACAGTTCAGAAATGTGTCTCGTCATTAATATTCAGTCGTGCCAACAATTTTAAGCACTTAAGTGATCTAGTCTGGTCTTGCACATCAGTCACAGATGTAGCAGAAATGTTTACTGTTTAGCCTCTGGAAACATGAGGCTGCCACACAACAAGAGGAAAGAGTGAATCAGCATGACCACGTCTCATATTCTGAAGATATCTGGTGAACATCTCAGTAATTGTGTGTAAGAATGAAGCAGAGGGCTACCTGTTGTTTGGCTCGCAGATAGGTCCCCATTTTTATGCTGTCGGAAGGCTCCATCTCCTCTGGGACACCGAGTCTCGTTATCCAAAGCTCTTTAAGAGATGATATTTCATTCATAAGCTTGTGATACAAGGTTTTCAGCTGAGGAGGATAGAAAATGAAAACTAAACACATGGGGCTTGCGACTGTTGGTCTGGGTCCATCTTAATGCCCAGTACCCATTAAACTCCCTACACAAAATGAATGCCTCCTTAAATGATTACACTCCATTTAGGCGTAGGATTCGTCTTAAAATATGTTCATGTTGGTTGACTTCACCTTACAATGAAGAATCATGTTGCTCACACAAAGCTCCCTCCGTGTACAGCACGGCACAGTAATATAATCATTTTGCTACCCAGCCTTTTGGGAGATGCTCAGACCTTCAGCGCAAGGACCATCTTTGTTCTGTGCTTTTGTACAGCGTCTAGCACAGGGTGCCTGCTTGAGGACTGGGGCATCTAGGTGCTCCCATATTATAGCTGATGCTAATAGCACATCCTTCCATACTCGATACAGTTCCTGAAAGCAATCTTTGTGAAAGAGTCCTCACCCTGATGCTGCAGCGTTAGAAACACAGACTGGATGACATAAGGATGCCACTCCTGGCAAGGCCGTATGCAGGCAGTTTCATTAAAGGGAAGCAGCTTGTGGGCCTGGGTTGTCAGGCATTCAGGTGTTTGGAGGCAGCAAGTAATTTTCAGTCTGCCTCCTCTTTATCTCTATTTTACCTTTCAAGATCTTTTATTATTCTACACACTAGTGCCCTAACACAGACCTCAGATTAAAACGAACCGTGAAGCATTAAAATATGCATGTCAATAAAGAAGCGTACAAACATCTGTCTTATACAATTGTCTCTTGCTACACGGTATACATGCAACAGACTGCACTATTAGCTCCCCCTACTGTCCTTAAAAATCCTACAGAAACATGCACGTGGTCTTAGATCAGCAGCCCGATTCATCGCTTACTCCAGAATTATGTTGGTGATAAGGCACTGATTTTAACTGTGCAGCATTCATATACAGCTGCAACACCAGAATGATGAATTGTGCTCTATATTTGTCTTTCTCTCTGTCTTCAGCCAGTCCTCAACTTAGAACGTTTTGAGCTACAACATTTCTCACTTACGGAGTTTATAAATTCACACCCCGTTTCAACTTTCTGACTTTACAAGTTTCGACTTTACAACGCTTGATCCAACGCCACTCCACTGAACAACTTCGCTGCATCGCCCATCTCCCTGGACAACATCTGTCCAAACTTCCCTGGACATTTTAAGAAAGCAGACGAGACTCCAGAAAAACCTGCAGCCAAGACTCCCAAGAAGACTCCAGCCAGGAGCCCTTCAAAAAGTCCAGCCAAGTCACCTCAAAGAAGTCCTTCCGAATCAGTAAGATTGCTATTTACCATATAAATATATTCACGTAGCTATATTACTCATCTATAATTGACTGAGTACAAAATTCTGGGTTCTTTTTGGTGAAAATAGGGTATTGGGCCTTGGTTCAGGAACCAATCCCCCATTGATAACATTGTTTTCTGTGGGAAAATCGGTTCTGAGTTACGACACTTTGACTTACGATGCAGCTTTCAGGAACCAATTGTGTCATAAGTCTGAGGACTGCCTGTATATCAATTTTGAGTTCTCTAGTTTGATCTCTCTCAGGGATTTTGACCAAAAGCCAGACTTGTTCCCAGTTATTGATGGGATATTGAGGCAGAAAGGTGAATTGACTTGTACATAATCACTCAGCAGCTCACTGGCAAGACTGAGAAGAGGATTGAGATGCTCTTACACCCAGGCAAACCCCCCACCCCCTGCTGTGTGCTACGTCAATACTGCTATTTTTTATAAATGATATGCATACTCATTAATGGGTCATGGTACTGAAGAAAAAATGTTCTTTCTAATCCTAAGCCAACATGGCAGGGAATCTTGCATCTGCCTGCTACAATCATCTGTACATTCATGTGAGCACATTCAGAAATGGTTGGCTTACCTCTTCTTTGAATTGACTCAGTTTAGCCGTTACTGACAGGGACTGTGTCAGCAGGATTTCAAAGAAAATGTTGGTATTGAATGAGTCCAAGTCAATTTGTTCTTCAGACACCCACATTTCCCCTTTTTCCAGGAAGAAAGCTAAAATGAACATATTTATTTAGTATTAGTTTTACTCTTAAAAGAGGTTCGGGAACCAGAAAACCACTTGCAAACATGCCCCAAACACACTCTCTATTATAACCTCTAGTAAGTCAGAGAGCAGGAAGTTGCATTTTAGAGTATTGTAGCCATTGCACATCATCAGTAGTAATGCAGTCAGCAGAACATACAGTGCATTTGATCCATTTCCATGTTTATGGTTTACATCATGCTTTTTTTAACATCTGACCTTCTGTACCATCAGTGCTGTCAGAGTTGTTGTCCAAGCTGCCTTTGTTCTGTAGTATGGGATGATATTTTTTAACCGAAATCACTGTGGATCCTTTGGAGGAATATTTGTCCAGGTTATATTTCAGCTGCAGCCTTCGAAATGGGGGGCATGTAGTTCCTCTCTTGGCCCAACCAAGCTCTTGACAAAGAAGCTACAAAACACAGTGAAGTGCCATAAGGATGTACCTTTGCATGCTGGGCCAGGCCTTCAGCTGGTATAAATCAGCCTCAGCCCACTGAAGATCTGATCCAGGAACTGTAACCCAAAGCATTGAATAAGCGGTTCTAAACCAAGCAAATGACAAGTCTTAATAAATATTGCATGAACCAAGGAGCAGAAATTACAGTCCTCGTCAGTCTGGCTCTGCTAATGTCTGAATGACTGTTGATCATCCATGATTTTGCATCAATATCTATGATTATTATTTACCTTCCAATACTTGCTAAAAGTTCCAAGCAGTACTAGGACCCCTTTGTGCTAGACACTGCACAAACCCAAAATGTGAGGCAGACCCTGTTGCAAAGACCTTGTTTCTGTTACTTATAGTGTCTCTGCCGTCTGTTTGCTGCAGGCAGTGGGAAATGTGTCTGAGTAAGGAGCACAGAATAGGCTCTTTGTTAACAGGCACTTTGAAGACTTATTCATTATAGACAGCCCTTAATAGAAGCGTACTCAGGCTAATCAGTGGCTTTCTTATTTGTGAAAGAGAATCATGCAATTCCTGAAGAAACATCCAACATCCCAGTGACACTTGGCAGCATCTAGATGATGAATTGTTGAGCAGTGAGCATTTAATAATATGAAATTTTCCCTCTCCCCACCCACTGTGGACGGATCAATGATTTCCTAATTAAATAGCATCTTTGCAATAGAATATGAGCATTAGAATAGGGGCTGAAACACATGCATCTTCAGGTACCAAAGTTTGATTTATAGCCTCATGGACTATGCATATTACCTAATCCTTTCTCTTTCTGTGATTTTTATTGTGCCAGTCTCTGTAGCCTTGAGGTCTTTATCTAATGAGCTGGAAAGCAAGAATGATATCATCTAGTGCCCAAATGAAGCCTGGACACTACGGAAACACACAGTAGGGCTTATCTGGTGTGTAGGGCAGTGCCAAATGCCTGCACAGGAATGAATTTCTGCTGTGTGTGTACAACATACAGATTAATCCTAATTCTAAGATTTGGAAGTGAGGTGCAAGAGAAAAAAGTTAAGCTCGTTTTAGCTATGTTGTGCTTAGGTTTAGTGTCCAGGGGAAAGTGATTGTGTATAACTTCTACTTACACTGAGCAAAAGAGAAGCAATGAGGAAAACGAGAAGACCTATTGTTAATCCAATAATAGCTGGCCAGTCTGGTTTCAGAGGAAGGTTTGAGCTTCTTGCAATGCCTGCTTGTATGACATGCCTGGGAGCTGTGGAGAAGAACGGTCCTTCTTCATAGCACTGTCCACCATAGGGCATGACTCTAATGTACTATGCAAAAATGAGCGCAGAGATAGGAAGAGCAGGTCACACATACCCAACATTAGGTCCATGCATCTGAACACAAATGGCAGGTTTGTATTCTACACAGAGGACCCAATCTTCACTGCATCCCCACCTTTTCACATTCAAAAGTAACACGGATGCACGCCCCCACACATTACTCATAAATGTCCACCTATATACTCATATCCCCAGTTCACACTGTAGCACCACTACTTAATGCATATAATATACAAAGAGACTCATTGCAATGCTAGCATTTCTGTTGATATGAGGCCATTATGTGGAACATGATGGAAAATGGTACCAGAAAAGCAAATTTATTCCCTGAAACGAACCATTTTTTTGTGGTGATTGCTACTTAACCCAATGACATAGACTCCTGGATGCTGGAACTGGTAAAGGAGGAGATGGAAGTTAGCAGAGGAGGCCATGCTGACGTCTTCTGCCAGGCGACGAAATCCTCCCCAGTCAAATCCATGGTTTGTGTTGTACAGGTTGTTTCTAGGGACAGAAGCAAAAAAAAGGTTAGTTCCTGGCTTCCTTTTTGGAGGATGCAAATACTTATAATCACTGCAGAAGTTTGCTCATGAGCAGCTGTGGCTTGAAGACCCTCTCTCTGCACACATCACTAGAGCCTGTGAATTAATGAGTGTGGAGAATGGGGAATTATGTGCAGTTTTTGATTTTTTTTTTTTTTTATAAATACCATGTCCTCCAGGTTATCCATTTGATATTAACAAGCATGAATACCAGAAATTAAATCAAAAGGTGACTAAATCATGGGAAAGTCACAGCAAACAGAAGAGTAGCAAAGAGAAGGCTCCTTATGACTAGAATTGTTTCATCTCACTAAGACTGGATTTGGGGTTTAAAGTGGACCTCACACACCAGAGAAAACTTTTGAGCATCTTTAGGACAAGGGTATGCTCAGGGACTGTTTGAGAGAAGCTGATAGACGGATAAATGGAACAAATGCTGTCTGTCTCCTTGCCAAAAATGGAGTCAGTGGGGCTAAGGGTACTTACAGAATATGTTGTAAAAATAATGCAGCTCTAATAGAAGGAAAATCCACTCTCTCCTCTTCCCCCCATCCAGTGTTTTGCTCTTAAATCTAGGTTGAGGGTTATGGAAAAGCTCACTGTGATTTATATGGATAAGCAAAGCCCTGCTGGGTTCAGAATTTGTACTTACACATCATAAACTGGATAATGGTCCTTGGAAACAATGAACAGGATGGTAGCATTAACAATGATGCATGTTGTAGGATTTAAGATGCCAGTAAACGTGCTTTTTGGTGTTGAGTTGGAAGGCCTCTGGCTTTGTGCCCAGTAAGGTCCAGGTTCTTCCTTGCCAGACTTAGCTGTGAAAATAAAGATCTCAATGAGTGAGGGGCATTCTGCAGATGGCTCTGGATACAGGATTGCTGCAGGATACAGCATTTCCTGCCTCTTTTGTGGCTAAATTTTACACAGCCAAATTGTGTTTCTCAAGTAAACCAAGTTTCCAGTCAAGAGAGCACATAAATGTTGATTCCCACTCTGGCTCTTGCCTGACTTAATGTCATTAGGCGCAATCTTTTCATCTTTTTGAACTGCTCTGCTGAAGTGCCTCTTCCAAAGGGGCAGCATTGGCAATTTCCAGTTCTTATAAGCATTTAATTTTGTAATGAAACTGTACCCTGGATTGTGGGGAATAAAGCACAAGGATAACTGTAAGCATATGCAAGACTGACCAATATGAGAGAGGTTCCCTGGGTCCAATGTAGGGACTGTTCAGTTCCAGTGGGAGCTTTGGCTCTTTCGATAATTAACTTGTACTCAAGTGTCTAAATATGGACTTAGGTGCCAGACTTCAGCCAACTCAGTCTGAAAGTTTTTATCTTAATATTTTGAAAACAGTAGTTCCAACTCCAGTAAAGAATTATCCTGACCTCAGAAAAATCACTGTTTATCCAAATCAGTCGTTCTTAACTTTTTCAGACTCAAGGCATCCCTCTGTAGACTCAAGGCACTGCTCAGAAAATGCCAGCTTATAGTTTTCTATCATTATGGAAAAATAATAGAGTAATTCTTCTGTTGCAAAGATCTCAGAAAGACCACAGGAGGTCAGACTGTGTTTACCACTATAGATTCCTACTTGAAGTCTCTAGGTTTATCTTGTGAATCACCTAACAGTGCTAATGTGGGACCCTGAAACATTGTTAACAGGATTGCATGGCACCCTGGCTGAGAATCACCAATCCAAATGGTATATGGAACTAATAGAAATATTAGCTGAGATTTCAATCAGTAACGTGAGAAGAAAGGAGGACACAGATCAGTAGTAGAATGGGGAAACAGCTGTGGACACACAGTGCTATTGGATTCATGGTGACAGAGAGTCTGTTTCAAGCCTGCAGAAGTCCATTAGAGTGTGTGGGTTTTTTACCTCTGATTTCAATAAACTTTAGATTAAGCCAAGAATGAGGGACTATTTCAAAGGATTTGAAGAGGACAATGATAAGCTCTGTTCAGTTTGATTCTAGCTCTGAACTGCTTACTTCAGAGAGAGTTCAGTTTAGCTGAGGATTGATGTTGGTAATCAAAGAGAGATTTTATAGAGACACCTTTTTGCAACCTGGCTGCAAAGCCTTACCTAGAGCAGCCGCTGCTGTTGTTGCTGCTGCCGGCTCATTTTTGTGAGGAGGTGAAATCTCACTTGGCACAATGAGGTGATGCAACAGTTCTGGGTCAGGATTGTATACACCTAAAAACCCTTCCCCTGAAAGGATATAAAAAGTATTGGTCTCCTCCATTTTCATCCTGCTCGAATTTCCATTTCCTCCATTAGTCTAATTCCAGAAATCCAGTTTACAAAAAACTGAAATCAAGATGTTTCATTCTGAGCTTTGTAGGGTGATATTTGGGGCATTTCTCCACTTCAGCGGTACAGGACCTGATCTCCAGATCTCAACTGCTATAACTCACTAAAGTCATGGAATCAGGCAAATGCACCACCTGGGTCAATGGCCTGTCTCAGTCTCACAAACTGTGCATTTCACCCACAGCTTTTACTATAAAGTGCAGGAATATTTTATATATATATATATATATATATATATATATATA
>NW_017728980.1:13490986-13500671 GCF_001723915.1 Gavialis gangeticus | reverse complement strand
CACACACAGAGACACACACACACACACGCATGTATGTATGTGAATATATATAAAATATGTAGAGGTGTGTGTGGGGGGGTGTACGCACATATACGTCTAATACCCCTTGCTAAAAATCACATTAAAATAGGAGGCATGAGCATCTCAAATAGTGGCTCTACAAATAAGGGATCAGATGATAGTGATCTTTTGACCTGCAGACTTTGTGTTCTTCACACCTGGTGTTTCACAACTTAGGGAAGCAGAAAGTTTGGAAAAGTTTTGGTCTTTCCTGGGACTTAATTGGTACATCTGTCTCGAGTGCTGACACATTAAACTTGATTTTCATATCAGCAGTCTATAGAAAGCTGAATTAAACCTCTTGGGAAAGCTATTTTGACATGTACCTTGTTTGTTAAAACCATCTATCACCTATGAAATATCAAGCATCCCTGTCCTTACCACTTGTTTTCACCACGTATACAGGATGGGAAGAATCACTGTGCTCCAAAGTGCAAGCATCTTTGTCAGGAAAATATAACACATGAAGTGCCGTCTTTAATTTTTCCAGAGAAATGGCAATCTGAAAAGAAAAAGCTTCTAAGTTTGGAGTCTTATGCATAAGCTATTGTTGCAATATAAGGCCAGGTACAAAAAATCCGACATATGTGAGAGCAGAATCCATTCTTGGTTTTTTTGACAATTTCCAAGGCATCCTCTCTCAGAAGGAAGAGGAGGCCCTTTGAAGAGAATGTGAATAGATGTGAAAGTTATAAAGACAGCACTTTTACCTGGCTCTTATTTCTGTAAGAGACAGCAAGCTGAGCCCTCCCTTCTTTACAAGTAACCTGCAGAATATCTCTTTGCTGCCTTCGACACTGTGAGTTACACACCCTGTCCAGATCATCTATGCGACAAATGCAGAGGCCAAGGACCTTGTCATAGCCTTGATAGTCTTCACGGACAGCACAAACCTGGAAAAAGAAAATAAGTATACTGCCCAAGAAGAATTGGAAGGCACTATTTGCCGAGGCCCTAATCAGGACTTCTAGGAGAAACAGAAAAACCCAAGATGAAAGCAGGGAGATGTGTGTTGCCAGGATGGAAATCTGTACTTTGTATTTCAGAATGAAGAGTTGCAATATAATGTGAGGCAAAGCTTGTTGGAAAAACTCCAGTGATGCTTGCTCCATGCATTGTTTATGTGCTGCGGTAAGAATCAGAAAGATAAGGAGTACATTTTAAAGCGAGTCCTGCATGGTCCTAAGAGTTAGCTAATAGAAAAATGACACTACCTTATCTGAGCAGTAACGAGTCCATTCTTTCTTAGTCAGGCACTGTCCTTCCTGGTTTCGGGAACTGCCATCTCTACAGATGTCATATACTTGTCTGATGCAGTATCTCATCTCATCTTCTATGCTCCGATAACCCGGAGCACAGGGACAGAAAGCATCACTTGGCTGCAAGAAGAAACTGATATTTATTCAGAATCTGTGGTCTTCCATGCAAAATAACGTCTCTAACTCGGGTATGTCAGGATCTCGCGTTAGCTGCCAGATGAACATTTGGTCCTTCAGCATTCAAATATGGACACCTTACTTTCTAACAGAGTAGACAGAGGGTTACAAACAAGAGAAACTCAGAATAATTTACTGATCCAGTGATGCGGCTGTATGGGGATAGGAGAATAAGGGGAGCTGTGTAATTGGGAATAAGATAACAGATTAGAGGGTGTCAACACCAGAGAAAAATATATATTGTGTAATACCTACCAGGTATACCAGCAGGATAAAGTGAGGGCCTACAGGCTAACATAGGTTAGCCTATGGGTTATGAGCGATAGCTATGAGCACCAGAGGGTGCTCTGGGTAAGGACTCAAGTGCATTTGCCACATTCTACAAGGGCTCAGGACTGATATAGCAGCAGTTCGAGTACTTTGGCAAACCATTGCCTAGAAGTGAATATGGTACTTGCCCAATGCCTGTGTCTATCCAGAATTGCCCATTTCTCCCTTTCATGTGTAAATGCATTCTAAAAGCCAACGTAAAATGGAAACAACAGAGGAGCTTAGCATGGTTTGTTGAGTAAAATGAGTCAAAATGGACCTGGTGACCCATGAGGCCTCTTTCAGTCCTATATTCTGGTCCTGTACCTGGAACACTTGCCCTTCTCCAAGGCAGACACATGTTTCTTGACCCTCTCTGGGCTGCACAGCTGCTGAGCCACAGGGCAGACATGCCTCTTGTCCAGGTCTGGGATTAAAGAAATTCACGGGGCAGTTCAGGCAGGTGTGTGCAGGAGGTCCGTCCATGGCACGGAAGGTGCCTGCTGGGCAAGGGACTGGTGTGATGCTTCCTTCTGGGCAGAAAAAACCTTCGAAAAAGAGCAAGGGATAATATTCAATGATTCTTAGTTTAACTGCATAACTTTAATTATGGAGTAGCACTAGCTACAGTAAAAATGCCATGTCATTACAATAGAGTTCTGTTTTTTGATGCACATAATGACACTGCAGTCTAACAAATGCATCCCAATTCTTTGGCTGAAAAAGTTTTCCTAGGGCTTTTTAGAGTGTTCTTAGCATTACATTTCAGTTCAGCAAGAGTGGCAAGTGCTTTATTTTCAGAAAAGTCTGGGTGCTGTGCAGTGATCATTTATACCAAAGTATCCCTCAGATTCACAGTTCACACTGTTACCGCACAAAAGCATTTATCCAAACTTTCCACAATAAAAATCGTGTTGTCCTGTAATTGCAATATGCAGGTTACGCATGCAAAAATATTTTGAAGAGCCAAGCAAGTACAAATGCATTTATTTAAATTTAAAACCACTCATTTAATTGTAGTTCTCAAAAAAAACCAAACCGTATATATATGTGTATATATATATCATGGGCAAAATCCTCAGGTGGTTTAAATTGTCATAGCACAATTGAAGAACCTGCCCACAGAAATATACAGCCACCATGCATGTCTTTCAAAAGCCAAAAAATAATGCAGACTCTTAAACATGTTAAAAACTGCACTCTCTCCCAGGTGTGGTAAGGTGAATTCCCCCCACAGCAGGATTTCCAATGGATATCTTTCTCTATGAGAAAAAAAAAAGAAGAAAAATCTGTCTGTCTCCTGATTTTTTATTCCAAAATCTTAGCCAACAACAGAAAAGAACAGGTTTCCAAGAAAACTGGATATACTGAATGCCATTTAGATGGCTTTACTTGCAATTCTTAAATCTGTCGAACGGGGATTGTGGGAGCATTTAAATAATTCTTAGCAAATGGTTACTGGTCTATTTTTCAAGTACCTGCCGGACAGACTGATCGATTCTGTTCTCTTCTTGCACAGTTGACTCCACTCTCACAATTCCCATTGCTTTGAAGTTGAAGTTGCAAATCCCCAATGCAGAAAGACCAACTCAAGAAAATGTATATAATAAAGATAAGATGAGCCATCTTTCTGTGGAACAGAGCACCTGGTTATTAACTGGCACCCACCCTGTGAGGCTTTCACTTCAGTCCCTGAATATTTCATGGGGAGTGAAAAGTAAAGCAAGCTAATGTATTAATATAAAACATTCATGGAAGACATCTGAGCCTACTGAGCTACCCTAAGAATCATATAACAGAAGCAGTCTCCTGTCCAGGCTGGAAGGCTAGCCAGGAAAATGTGAATAGCGAACTGGGAATGGGAGTTTGGCTGTTTTTACTGGTAATTCTTGGGCATTTTGACCTAAGTTCTCAGTCCTCACTACTGAACTTTGTAACAAGACACTGAGCTTTTGGGGGATGATTGCAATGCTCTAACCTGGCCTTAAAAAAAAAAAAAAAAAAAATCAATGAATCCCCAAATAATGACAAGTTACCGTCAATGAAAGTATGGGATAAAACTTTGTATGGTTTGGTTTGGACATCATTTGTATGAACGAGCATGAAGTGAAAACCACTGCTAGCAGGTTTGGCGTCATTTCAATTCTCCTTAGTATGATCAATATAATACATCATGTTATTCTTACCTTGCCTTTCAGCTTGGTTAAGCAGGTAGTCCAAGGTCAGTAGCACTGCTTTGAGCAGAACCCCGGAGATCTGATTTCCAGTTTTTTGCATCCCTCTGCATTTGATTCTAGAAAGTGTTCCAGAAACAATAATCCTGAGATACACATTCCTCCGTCTAGCAGACCGTTTTCCACAACAGGTGGCAGCATTGCTTCTTGCAACGAACAGGAAAGAATCATCTGCACCGCATTTAAATAAAGCTGGAAGGAGCTGCAGATTTCCTATAATTAGAGATCATTAACTTGGTTTAAATACTGTCAAAACAAGAAGAAACAAACAATGTAATTTCAATGCTCTTCCCCCCCCCCCCTTTATTGCAACAAGTGGAGCTAGATGTATGGATGTGCTTCATCTTAGCTAAAATGTGGGTTACATGTTCAAAGGTGCCTCAGGACCAGATTTTCAAAGCTGTTTCGGTGCCTAACAACAGGGGGAAGAATGTGTTAAAAAATACCAGAGCACCCAGCTCTCATTACTGATAATTAAAGCCTCAAGTGCCTCTGACAATCCTTTTCTATGTCATAGAGACTAGCCATGTGGAGCTCACGTTGCACATGTATGTAGCAACAGCATACACAGCACTGACTTCAGTTTATTGTAAGCTTGGGGCCTAACTAGTGCACCCCAGGGCACCCAGGAAGCCTGTGTAAATGAGAACTTTGCTCGGGTGTCCTGCATCCTAGCCAGGCTCCTTTACTGCAAGACAACAGCTCTCTTTAGACCCACATTAGATAACAAAACATTGGGCGTGCAATATCCCTACTCCTCCCTGGAAATGCTACAAACAAATGCCCGGAGAATACCCAAGACATCTGGATTCGTTCTGATGTGCCGGCAATGACTCCGATACAGATTATACAGTAACTCTTTTACAACGATACAGCTCATTGATATTTGCTGGAGAGACTGATATTCTGTGGCAATGGGTCTTGCATGGTGAGATAAGACTTAATTGTGCAGAAGCTATCAACAATTGGCACTAGTTACTGCTCCTTGTTGCTAGCAAACATGGAATTTCCTTTTTCCGCAGAACTGATACAGAGGTGATGAGTTGTCAATCAGTTATTCGGTCATGGGATTTCCTTTTTCCAGAGAACTGATACAGGAGGTGATGAGTTGTCAATCAGTTATTCAGTCGGTGGCGTGTGGAGCCTCAGAACTCAAATCCTCATAAAAATGCCTTTCTTATATCAGGAACATAAAGAGCTGGAACCTGAATCCCTCTTAAAGGACCAGTTCTGCTAGCAAAAAAAAGGAGAAGGCGGGTTTCTTTTGTAGACCCTCCAAAAAAGAAAATGTGGGGGGCAGTACTCATTGCAACGCAGCTGCCCAAATTGTATTAGTTCTTCTTTTATAGAGGGCAGGAGAGCAGAGAGACTAGGCGAGGAGACAACTAGGGTATGTCTACAAAGCATAAATCCACGACGTCTCAGACCCCAGCAGCTACAGGGTATCATGATCACAGCTCTCTTTATGCCCTGCTACTCAGCAGGACTAGTGAGCTTAAGCGGAGCATTGCACTCCTCCCCTGGCTTCCCCATTTGGAGCCAGCTGGGTTCTACATGGCACTGGACTATGCTGTGTGGACATACTCCTGCAATAAAGTATTGTAGCCAGGACAGGACATCCCAACCGCTCATAGGTATAAGCAGAGCAAAGCAGGATTTTCCCACCATATTTCACTGTGGAGCTGATGATCAAGGCTTATGCATAATGTTGAACCAGTTTATTTTGGCCTTTATTGGATTTTTATGCCGCCCTCCTCAAAAGAGGCTCAGGGTAGTTTACAGTAAATAAACTCGAGAGAGAGAAAAACTTTACACCAAAACAAGATGCAATAGCACGGACTTCCCAGACAATGCCCCGATATATAATATGCCTGCTGAATATAATATGCTGGCAGAGGTATACTGGCAAAGCCTTCCAGGCCTCTGCCTGGCCTTATTCCCCTTTCCTTATGGGAACAGCAACCTGGCATGGAGCCCCCTTATTTCACTAGAACTGTAATTCCCTTGGAGGGATGGGGCTGTTTTAATGATAGTGGTATTGTTGGAGCAGCAAAGCTTTTGTGCCTAGGCAAGCCTTAAGGGCATAAGAAGATGTAAAATGTGTGCCCACTGAGCAGTTGAAACCTAGACAAAGACAGTTTCTGCTATTTTGCATTATGAATCCGGGCATTAGTGTTCAAGAATAATTTATAATTCTCATAACATCTGTCTCTGTATAACAAACTGACCGGGATATTGTGATGGTTGCACTGATCTAAAAACAGTAGGGAAGTTCAAAGCTTGGTTTATGTTTCTCCATGAGGTTTAAAGGTTGCTAAGTAAATGATAGATTTGGTTCAAATAAATACAGGTGATATGAAATCCTCTACCTGAGGCACATAGGCAAACATGGCTCAGAGAGGCTTTTCACTGACATCACATTATCTCTCTTCCAGATAAATGTTATTTTCTAGATAATGTTTATGATGGCCTCTGGCTCTGGGAAATGCAACCTAGGTTCTTTTTAAAAATGCCAATTCTTACTCCTAGCTTCTGCTCTGTTTCAGTGCCCTAGTTCTCCGAGGGGAAATTTATGGGATGCTTGAGTATTTCTAAACCGCTGGCTTGAGGGCTTGTGTGCAGCATTGGGTACCCGGCCCAGAAAAGGATGCTCCGTCACTTGAAGAACCCCAGAAGCAGTCCTTACAATTTGCAGTTCTGGTTTCCCTGGTTTCGCCAGGAGGGAACTGATCTGTCTCTGGCTGAGGGCAGCAGTGAATTCGTTACTGCTTCTCTGACCCAGCTTTACTGACCAGGGAGGGGGGAAGGAGGACTTGGAGCTGATATCTACCTAACCACTCTGGAGAAAAGACTAGGTAGATCCATAATTTTCTTTGGTCCTGTGTGCCGGACCCAACATCTGGGCAGCCCACGTAGAAATGGAGGGGAAACTTTTACTCCCCCCAACCCTCCAGCTGGGTATGTGGTCCAAGTCATAATCTGGCCCTAAATATATATAAATATTTGCAATTATATTATAGATTCAGGATCATCAGTATACACTGTTTGTCTGTTTTGCACTGCTGAATATTTTGTGCAATACCGTAGCTGATAATCTCTCAAAATACAGAGAAACCTTTCTCAGTGTAACAGTCCATGTCTATGTGTAGCAAGGGAGAACTGAGGGTTAGTGTGGTAAAGGGTGTTGGCACTGGATTTATGACCCAGATGCCTTGCTCTGGGCAGACCCAAACACTCAGACCAACCATGACCTTTCCATTCAATGAGAGGCAAATTTTATTGATACATGATAGCAGATAATAATAATAATACAAGCCATTCTATAGCTACCAGTTCCAGGGCTGTCATCAGAGTCAAGGTGTGTCTAGCCAGGATGTGAGCTTTGCTCTGGGATTCTCTCTTGACTGTCAGGTGTCAGCAGCCAGTTGGAAACCAAGGCCAGGGCTTGGGGTGAAGGAGACGGGTTGTGTGCTGTGCCCCATGTCCATGGTGCCTTGGGTTCCCTTTGCTGCTCTGAAATTCCTTCTTTTGTACTGCGACAGTGCACTTGCAGGGCCACGGCCTGCTGCTTTAAGGGCTGAGCCAAGCAGCCAGCAGGTGCTTGATCGTGGCAGCCATTTCAAAGCACTGGCTGCCTATATGAGAACAGTAGTTTGCTGCTGGGAGCCCGGGCAGAAACACTGCCTGGCTAAGCTGAAGCAGGAGCAACCAGACAAGACTGGGTGGCCTGCCCCAGAGGGACAGGTGGGTAGGCTGGCATGAGACCCTTGTCACATGTCTTATTTTCCACTCCTGATGACTCTTTATCCGTAGACATTGCTGACTGGTTTTTCTGTGGTTGTCATGTTGTCCACGTTCTGTCCTAACAGCGCATTCCTTTGTTTCACAAGCCCGTTACATGCACACATCCTAATTTTGACTTTCCTAGGCTTCTCCTAATTTGGTCTGTTCCCCAAAACTGGGAATCTCAAGGGCTCTGCACTTGGGCACTGTGAGCTGGAGCCACCTTATCTCATGTTGGGGAACAGCGTGGTACATACCTACAATTTCCCAGTCTGTGTGTCTATTCCTGTCTGCCCTGAAGGCTGTGAAACTGTGTGACAACCAGGTTTTTAGAAATCAATTAGCCTTTGCCGTTGCCCTGGACCATTATTCTAATACAGATCTACTTTACCTATAAGCCAATTCCCAAAAGCAAGCCTCTAAATACCGTCTTCTCCCCATCCCAGTGGATTCCTGTACTTGTTGAAACTCTTAAGTTGCTTGTGGCAGGAATGAATGAACGTGATACAAGGAAAGCATGAAATACCATTTTGCCTTTCTCTCTTTCCCACTTTGATGCTTTATGTTAATTTACATGGCAGCTTTCTTCTACTCTGATTCTTTTCTTGCTTTCTTTCAGCAAATCAAATGGGCACCTGACTGCTGCCACCTGGGAACCATTTGGGTTGCTGTAACAATCAGACAGAAAAGCCAGGGTCCAATTACACATGCTATCCAAAAAGCCCAGGTGCTGCTGGATGAGGAAAAGCAGGATCTAGGACAAGTAGGGAAGGAAAAGGCTCAGATGAGAAACTTCTCAGTTGGGGGGTCAGCCCAAATAGTGGAAGTCCTTTGTTTGCAGCACTTGCATTTTGGGGTAGTAAAGATCTGAGCTTTGGGTGTTACAACTCTGGAGGCTGATAAAAAAAATCTAGTTGAATTGTGACTTTGGGGTGTTTTGGTTGTCTGGGATGTGTTGGTAGATGATTTGTCCTGGATCAGTAAAAGGGAGGGGTTTTATTTCATCCGTAACATAAGAGGAAAGCAGCCATGAATTATCTTTTTATGAGAGTTGAATACATTGTTTGTATTCCCTACAATAACAGGAAAAATGAAAGCTTGGTATCTAAACTGATTCCCTGGGGCATGTAAATATCTTTGGGCTGGACTTTTAACAGCGTACGTGCCTCGGCCTGGGAGACGGCGTGTTTGGCTCCGAGCTGTTAGAATGGCACTGTTCTGCAGAAGCGGTTTATTGACATCCTATCGGAGGAATGATTGCCCTTATGGGTGAGTAATGATTCCAGTGAAAGCAAAAGGTTGTATTACCTGTGACTCAAATATGTACACCTACAGACATTCAATAATTACTCCTCAGAAGCTATCAATATACTCAAGCCCAGTGTGTCTAGATCCAAGTGTAGTATGTCTCCAGAGCTGAGTTTTTAGGGCCTTTCAGCAAACAAGCACATGGGCAATGCCACTCCGAGCCACGCATTTCTTGCATGATTAAAAGTGTAGCTTTTCCAACAGGCTGAGGAAAGGAGCATAGAGTTTCTTTCATCTCCTCACTTCTAGTGAAGCTTTAAATAGAGACCATGGGGATGTTCATAGGGTATATGAACCTCAGCCCTTGTGATGCAACGGGTGAATTAATCATGGTAAATTCAGGGAGCTATGCACTTTTTTTTTTTTTTTTTAAAGTGGCTTGGTGTGATTCTACAAAACTTTTCCAGTCCAGTGTAGTTTAAGTGGCAGGCTGTGAATCTCCCTGCTAGAGGTGAGCAGTTGATTACTCATGTGAGTGCCTGTTACAAATTACTGTTACTAAGGAGTCCACAAGCTGGCTGTGAGTGTGCAGCAGGGGTCTGATTCCAGGTACAC
>NW_017728980.1:13481433-13485986 GCF_001723915.1 Gavialis gangeticus | reverse complement strand
CTTTACAATCTAAAAACAACAAAAAGTGGCTTGGTGTGATTCTACAAAACTTTTCCAGTCCAGTGTAGTTTAAGTGGCAGGCTGTGAATCTCCCTGCTAGAGGTGAGCAGTTGATTACTCATGTGAGTGCCTGTTACAAATTACTGTTACTAAGGAGTCCACAAGCTGGCTGTGAGTGTGCAGCAGGGGTCTGATTCCAGGTACACAACAGTGGAAGGGACCCAAGGGTTTATACTGACTGACATCTGCACACTTTCCTGTTCTTGGGTCTAACATCACTTATGAATGCCCTGGCAAGGTCACAGTCTGCATTCCCAGCTGTGTTTGACTTTGCTTGAAACTTGAACTTGGCAGTTTAGTATCATTGCAGTCTACCTTAAAAGTGTGAGGCCTACAAAAGCTCCGTAAAGGCTTATAAGTCTGTCATTCACATCCATCTTAGAAAGACATCACAAAAACACAAGGGCTGGCATTGCCCAGATGGACTTCTCCTTGCTAAAACAGTGCAACAAGGTCTAGGCCATGACTAAGGTCTGAGATGCATCTCAGGAATTGGATCCTGAGTAAAAGTGAGCCCCAAACTGCTGCCTTTGAAACAAAGGCAATAGAGAGGGACGTCTGTCTCAAAGCTGACCGTGACAAGGGTCTGAGGTGGGAAGAACTAATTTTTGTCTCCCTGGGATCACAAAAAGCGTAGAATGTAACAACACTCTTGGACTGGCCAATGCGCCCCAAGCCTCTCATGCCACAGCCTCCTTCCCTCTGTTTTGAGGGAGTACAGTGACGGGGTGAAAAAAGGCAGGATATTGCTCAGCCCAGGGCTATGGTGTTTAATCCGCTTATCTGTGCTGGTAAACTCCCCAAAAGAAATGTGAAACCTTTAACTTGAACTCCTTGCTCTATGTCGTAGGCCCTGAGTTGACTTACCTGGGACTGCATCCTGAATGCCCTGGAACAAAGCCACGTGGTATGCTCCTTCTGAGCTAAGCTTGTGGGAAATGTAAAGGGAAAAGGCCAGTGGGTCTCTGGTGTGTGCGCAAAAGCAATGAATTAGAATATAGGGTATTTGAATAGTCAGATAAAGTTGTGTCAATTGGCTGGTCCAAAAGGGTGTCCAGAATTGCCACATACAAATAATATTTTTGTCTATTTATATTTTAAAAGATAGTAATTTATTATCTAATGTTGAAATAATACATTTATTTTACAATCAAATGCAAAAAAAACAAAAAAAAATTCTGTTAACAAACGTGTCAAAAACATTTAAAGTCATATTTCTGCCAAGAAAACTGCAAAAAAGTTACATCCTCATAAAACCAAAAGCATACTTTTTGTAGAAACTCCAGGAGTATAAAAAAACCCCCTTAAATAGGTTTTGTTGTTATAAAAGTTAAATTTATTTTCACTCTTAGTCTGCGTTCTTCCTTTTTGAGTTGATGTCATCTTCCTTTTGACTTCCAATCTTCTCACCGTCACTTTCTTCTGAGTCACAAGTAGAAAACACACTTGAAACATATTCATCTTTGCCTGAAATGTTTTTCATTAACCTTGGATTGTGATATATGGTTGCCGTCTTCCCAGCAGTTTTTGTTTTCATCCTACTTTGGTTCTTGCTATGAATGTTGCTCCAAACTGACCAGTTAGTTATGCTCTGCACAAGTCTGTCTGTAATATTTGACTGATCTTTGATCAGTCAAAAAATATGCAGTCAATTGACCGGCTTGCCAACACTAAATTACAGCTCTCTGCAAGTCTGTGTGTATGCATGGGACTGCATGCTCACAGACCTGTTTGCAGGGCTGGAAGAAGGAAGGAGCAGGAGCTGCTCTGGTTAAGGCTGCTTCTTTCAGCCTTTTCTTGCTGAATGAGAGCAGCTGGTTATCATCTTCAAAGGGCTGGAGAGGCTTGTATTACCATGGCTCTGTCAAGCGGGGGTGCAGAAGGCTCACTAAATTAATGAAGCCTCTTCCCTCTGGAAAAGTAAATACTCTGTGTTTCTCAGTAGGGTGCTATTTTTTTATTTGCTTGCTTGCTGGTAACCACAACTGTAGCATAACCACATGCATTTGCTGTCATCTCCATAGGAGACAATATTTTATGGGCTTTCAGCTGAAGATTTTTGGGACAGGGAGATGCTGTTTGTTTTGGCCCAGCTGTTCTGCCTTGTGCCAGCAACTCTGTGTACTTGGCAATAATGGTCTCCAGGATATACGTGTATTTTTAAATTATTTCTAAGGAAGAAAGGAATCTGGATTCTCTGCCGAGATCAATCCCCTTTGTTTCACGCTGGCTAACTCTCCTCATCAGGGGATTCCTCTCTAGGTACAGGACCTGGTCTACACCAGTCTCTGGCATCCTCTCCACTATACCAAGATGTGGGAGGACGAGTATTTGCAGGGATAGCCATGGTATGTAACAGAAGGTCTGAAGCAATTTCTACTCTGTTTCTTTGAGTTGGTAGGGAAGTTTTCTTCCTTTTGTGAACCCAGCAGAAATCCTTGCTGACCCCATGCACAAGTGTCTTTAGCTCTTGCACAGGCCTAGACAACCTTAGAACATTGCTTTTCATAAGAAAAGAATGAGTACTAAATGCAAACTATAACCCACCCTATAAAAAACCTGAAAAAGGGGTGAGGGTTAGAAAATTGAACCTAATTACTAGAGAATGCTGCAAGCCCAAGAGAACTATTGTAATTGCTGTTCTGGCTTTTTTTCGCTTACGCTGCTCAGGGACAGACACCTCGACAATCTCTGAACACAAATATGTCCAGTATGCACTAGTCCTGCTCTGTCAGGACGCACAGGTTTTGCACAAACTGCAGCAATCACTATGCCTTTCTTCAAGCCACAACATGCATAGCAACAGTTTTGAAACAGGCTTCCTCCTGATCCAAAATGTCCCTGAGAGGCATTTGAAGCATCAGATCTGATCGAGCTGCTCTGTCTTTCTGTACTGATTCAAATGCAGGGCTCCTATAAGCCTTTAAAGAGGATGAGGCATGCTGGTGGAATGCGAACAGTGCTTTTTTTTAAACCTCCAAAGGACTGTATTTAATTCGATTATGCTGTGCTTGTCAGTAAATAACCTCCCTATTTTAGAGGGGGAAATGGAAGGTAGTGAGAAGCAGACTGGTGCATTTAAGGGTATGTCTATTCTGTAGTCCAAAGGCATGACTGTTACTTGTTTAATCCTAGCTCAGGCATGTGCACATTGCTGTTGGTATATATGGGGTAGCTAGTGTTGAGCACCAGGGCTGGATACTGCTGCAATGAGCACTTAGTCCACTTATGGTAGGGTTTTGCATCCCATGTGGAAACCCACGTTGCTGTGGCTGCACTACTTGTGGCACCAGCACTGGATAGCTTTAAAGCTGGCTTGGCTACATCAACATCCACTGTAGTTGCAACTCTGAGTCCTGCCATGTCAGATCAGGAATTCCAACTCAAGAAACCCTGCCTTCCAGTATTTTTGCAGCTAATGTGGCATAATGTCTTCTACTGGCAAGGTTGACTGCTTCCAAAAATAGGCAAAGCCACAATTAGGACACATTTATAACTACACACTCAGAAATGTGCCACACCTGATAAATGGGTAGCTTTTTACTACCTGGTGATCATACTTTTTATGACACTTGAATGAAGACTGGCCACACTCATTTAAATTGCAAGGAATTCATACATTTCTTTTCCAGGTGGGGAATTTTCATTCCTTGTAGGCAACTCCTTTCAAAAAAGGGCATATTATCTATTCATGGGACAAAGAGCATGGGTCAAAATGCCCTTGTTAACTGGGCTTATCTAATGTCCTTGAGCCACTGTTACCTAAAGATATTTCTACATTTTATTCATAAAAGTGGGAAAAACTGCACACAGCCCAAGCACTGGTGCTACTGCCCAAAGACAAAAGGAATAGTTAGCATACCCAGACACTGGAATCTATACCAGTGAGGAACCAGCTTGGGACTTCCAGATAGAAATCCTCAGCTTAGCTCAGGAAAGCTACAGGAACTATAGTAAAACCTACTTGATGAGTGACTTGGCTGAGGGAAGGCTCCAAAAGGAGCATTCATTATTGCATTTTCCAGAGAAAGAGATTTATATAGAGAGAGAGGTGTGTGAGAGTGCATGTGTTTATAAGGTTGATCAGTTAATGTTGCCTTTAAAATAAAAATTATGTGCATGTCTTGATGAACTGCCTACACTGCAAATGCTTTTCCCTTCCCCTCCCTCCCAAATAAAACCACAGGTGAGACTGTGTTAACTTTAGCTGATTCAATAAGAAGCAGCTTCTGAGTCAGTACTGAATCAGTACCAAGTGAGGTGCAAGGGGAACTCCTTTGCCAAAGGGTGAATTCTTTATGATAAATTGTAGAACAAAAGCCTTTTAATCTAAACAAGACAAAACAAAACAAGATGCCTGTAACTAATTTCTGATGCAATCAGGACATTTAACTTAAGAGTTCTGTCCAATTAGCAATCCTGGTCAGGATAATATTGTCACCTCAAACTGCCTCTGCTTTCTCAATGCCATCCAGTATTTCCCCCCTCCCTCC
>NW_017728980.1:13470792-13481423 GCF_001723915.1 Gavialis gangeticus | reverse complement strand
CCCTCCCCACCCCCAGTCTTTCAACTCATAGTCTGACCAGTACACATGTTCTATCCTAGAAGTGGTGGCAAGGCAGAAGTGATCCTTGTGTATCCCCCTATCTTAATGAGGTGTGATTGATGCAAAGCTTGATTGGATTTTTAAAATATAGAAAGCATCAGATAAGCTGGTGCAGAACTGCAAACTATCTCTTACGAAAGACCATTCCCATTCAAAGGGGTGTAGGTTGTAGCCATGTTGGTCTAAGGACATGGGCAGACAAGGTTCTTTGGGAAATCTGGTATCTTTTTATTAGACTAACTCAAATAGTTGGAAAATTTTTTCTAGCAAGCTTTCGGGTATATGTACCCTTTATCAGGCTGAGGAAGCGTCTGCAGTTGGTGTGAGCTCTTCAAAGGCACTCTAAACCAAGTTGGTTCCTGGCGGGGCAGGTGGAGGCAGGGGTGAAGGAGCATTTTTATTGGCTCTCTCTTCTCGAGTCCCAGATCGGTTTCAAATGTACAGCCACTGATGTTTTAGACCGTTTTATAAACTATATCTTAAGTGGGAGGTGAAGGGGTAAGAGGCAAGGGTGGTGTGGAAATGTCTTCAAAAGGAACACTTCTCTTGCATTGATGTTTTATTCCTTAGGAATCTATTGGGTCAAAGACTGGTGAAGAATAATAGAAGCATGCTGAGATCCTGCTTCATAGCTGGAGGTTTAACTTATCGTCTTCAAATGTAAATATGTTAGAAACACATTCCTCTATTTAGAACTGGTTGACATCCACATACGAACTGAGAAAAGAGGCCCTTGTTACACTTGATGCTGTAAGCCGCACAAATGTTGATTCGCATAGTGCTAGCTTTGAGTCTTGCTTTTGCTTTCCACCTTTAGTAATGCTGGCATTGACCTCCTCACCCATTATTACAATGCTGAGTGTAACCAGGTAGAAAAGAGCATTTTATGCACTGTTTAGCTCTTGACCATCTCTTAATTTGTAATGTAATGCAGCACTAATATCAATTGGTAACCAAGTCAATAACATGTCAAATGAAATCTTTATTGATGGTAAGAAATAGTGAAACAACTTGGTGCATATTTTAAAGAGTTTTCATTTACCTGTTTACCAAAAACATGGCGTGAGAATTATAGATCTTATATTTCTCCTTATTGCTATTAAATATCCTCAAAACTGAATTTCAAGTTATAAATTTAAAGTTCTGCTCTCATTTAAACAACTCCATGAAAGTAAAAACAATTGGATTCTATTCTTTGTATATCTCAATTCGCTTACAGATGGAAATGCAAGTAGTGAAGCTCACCATACAACTGATGTGGATTGGTTTTTGTTTGTTTGTTTTAAACTTATATTAGTGATCACTTGTACCAAATGATTCTGTTTCATTTGTATTCTTCCTCCTCCTCCCACCATCCATCAGGTTCTGGAATCTGCTAGAGCCTTTATCTAATGTCCACCATAGATGGCGATACTTTTCCCACTACCTCAAGTGGACAGTGCATCTGGTAGGCAAATCTCATTTCTGACTTTAATAAAACTATCCAATACTACAAGATTCCATCATGCGTAAGGCACCGCTACTCCCTATACAAAAATTGAGAGGTGCACATAATGGTCTCTAAAATGCATATGATAAGATTCATCGTGAACTTTCCTTTAAGAAAGGTAGCTGAAATTGTAAAGTATATTACAGATCTCTAGAAATCCTAATTTCATAGGTCAGCTAAGGTTTTCTGTCCTTGAGCCTGTGAAATGGCTCCTGACATCCTTCATCTGGGACAGTTAAAATGCAAGCAACAAAAAAGATGGATAGAATAAAATTGAAAGTAACGAAAATAGTGTTAGTTTGAGTAAAAGGTGGGGTGAGAAAGGGGGAGACCTCCAGTTAACATTAAAACACTGAGGATTCATACAGAAACCAGGCAGCAAATATTAATCAACTTGTATAGCTAGTTTATGCAAATGATAGTATACAGTTATTTTAAATAGGCTTACTGATGTCGTTGGAGAGCTGATCATTTTTATTTGGACTCTTCCTTACTCTGGAGGAATATAAAAAAACAAAGCTAACAAATCCGGATATAGAAGAGCACTGCTGAGTTGATTAAGTTGTAAGACATTGAGCATCTCGTTCAAGCCTATTGAAGGAAGTTGGAAAATATTTCTACTTTTTATTTTCAAAGGAGTTTGGATCAGTTCTATGCACAATAGCTCCTGGAGCTTAATACCTGGATGAGGAATAAGACATGTGAATGGCAACAAAATTAAATGTAATAATAAAAATGACATTTTGAGTCTTCACTATTTGTGAACCTGATCCTATCACAATTACACACAAAAAAAACCTCCCATGTATTACAGTAGGGGGTACCTGCGAATCATCTATTCAATAACTCCTTCTGTGAGTTATAGGTTGCTCCAGATGTAGCAAACAAGGAAGTTTCATAGAAACCAGTTAATTCACAATCAGAATTTACAATAAAGTGACACTATATCTGAAACCAGGAATTAAGGTTCAGGGAAAGTAGTTACCAAATCTCTGAAATTTTCTATTGAAGAATTCAATATACATATATTATATATAATAATTTATCTTTCTAAACTGACTTTGTGATTAAATATTTAAATATGTATACAGTACATGAAAGAGACTTTTTCCCCCCCTAATGTATGATTCCTGGCAGTTTACAATTTTTAAAACTTTTGTTTCCTTTTCCAGACTAGTTACACTCTATTGTTGTATTCAAACTCTGATTGTATAAATAAAAAGCTTGGCCTTAGCTGAAAACACATGCTCAGTTATAGGATTTCTCTTTTTCTTTTAGGGAGTGCTATTGAAAATCTCTGACTTACTCCATTCTTGGAAAAATTTAAAGCTAAACTGGAGGGGAAAACTTGATAAACAATGGCAGCACTATGGCTCAGTCCTTAAGAGCTTGTAGCACCCAGAGACTTCCAACATTACAGTGGGCAGTCTGCACTTCTGAAAATCAAGTGTCTACCATAGTAGATGATCTTGCCCTGGCACTTTTGGGATTGTAAGCCAGTATTTTCAAAAGTAGGCACCAATGCAGAAATTACCTGTTTTCAAAGTGCAGAGCCCTTACAGCTGCTTTGTCAGTGGCAGCCAGGTGCTCAGCATCACTGATGAAAATTAGGTTGCTTTACATTGACTGGGGTATCTGACATTGGATGTCTCTCAGAACAAATTTGGCTTGAGGGTTTTTCCCTCTCCCCTACTATTAGCCTCTACTGAGGAGGTGTCTTCAGCAGTAGCTCAAGCTATGACAAATGCAAAGACTTTTACTGTCTGTTCTCTGCTGTTCTTCAGCAACGGCTGCCTCTCACCACCATGAGAGGGGGATAATGAGCCTTAGCAGCATTTCCCTAGAAGGCAATAAACAAACAAAACATTCAGTTCAATCTGCTGCAATATCATTTCCAATGCCAAATTTTTGAGTGCACTACTCTTCTGCTTGGCTTTGGATAAATACTGCAAGTAACAGGACTTTAGGACCCTCCCAGTACTGGGGTTATTTGTGTTCAGGCCAAGAGCAGGGGGGCTAGACCTAATGATCTTACGATGTCCCTTCCGGCCCTAAACTTCCGTGAATCTGTGACCCATTCAGAATGTGTGGCCTACTCCACAGTCTCTTGATGCCACTGAGCATCTTTCCCTTGAATTCAAATGGCCCTAGATCAAGTCGTAAGGTAACTGCTACCTTTTATGACCATCCAGCTAGGAAGCCTGCAGCTATGTAGCACAAACTGGTAATCATAACATACCTTTTTTATCAAACATCTATGAGCACGTGTTTAAAGTGGGAAGAAGCTCAGAAACTTCTTCTGGTAGGTCTGGAAAGGTCATTCCTCTCAGGCTGCTTGGCAAGCTGCAGCCCTGCAAAAAATGAAGGATTTCAAACAGTCAAGCGTTTTCCACAGGGCACAAGGGTCCTGATGAGGAATGCACAGGTCCTGACATGCAGGGCTGAGATTCCTCTCCTTTGGCAACATGCTTAGCAGAGTCTAACATGACAGCAGGGGCCAGCTTGAAATGAATTATTTTACTGTCATACAGTGTGGCTTCCTTTCCCCCCCGCCCCCCACTCATCTCAACAGCACAAATAAAAGGAGCACTTGGATAACCCTTGCAATGCTCTTACACCTAAATGTGCGGTGAATAACAACTCCATTGCTTTCAGCTTCTTGCTGGGCTCTTAGATTCCTGTACAGTCAGGAGACTCTTATCAGGCAAATTCTATCAATAAGGTAGCTGGAAAGAGGGTGGAAGAACTATCAATGCCGATGATCTGCTCAACCTTGGACAAGATGCCAATAAAAGCTTTGGTGAAATTGCAGCTTTACTGTCATTACTGACAGGAGTCCTGTTGGCTCTAACAGGGCAGGATTTTGCCCTTGGACTTCAACCCTGTGCATGGTTAAGGTCCTAAGTAGCTGTTGGCATTTTGTTGTTTATAAAGCTGTTAGGAGTAACTGAACTGCACAGCAGCAGGCAGGCAGGCCATAAAAGTCACTTAGTCAGCAGAGCTGACTTCTGATGCAAGTGCATAAGTTACTCTATGCTGGCCCCTTATCAGCACAAGAGCAGAACCACTGCTGGGATCAGTCTCTTCAACCTGTGCCCTGTGGTGACTGCTGATGCAGCACCTTAGCATCCTACTTTCTCATTAAAATGCTGTAAACCCCTCTAGCCACCCAGAATAGGGAAGGTGCAAAGGTGGCCCTTTGCCTCTCTTTAGCATAATCTCCTGCACCTGCTGAGGTCAGAGCCAGGAACCTCCACTGCCATGTTTGTATTCACTTCTAGCTTAAATCATGGTGTTTTCTTCATGGGATGTCAATTCTATAGTGGATGTAACACGATCATTCCCCAAACGGTATTACCTCTTGAGAAAAGTCCTGCCCCATGTGGCTGTGAGACTGCAGGAAAAGCATCAGCTCATGATTCTCTTGGGCTTTTAAATAGGAAGTTGTAGTTTGATAGGATTTCAGTATCTAGGAAAGAGGGAGACAAGATTCTTTGGGTAAATCCAATATATTTTACTAGACCAACTCAAATAGGAAAGAGGGAAGAATCTACAATTAAGCAAAACAAACAAATCTGGGGGCCTAACAAACAGGCGGAGGTCTTGGACTCACCTGCAGGCCATGGTCTGCACCCATTTGTAGTAAGCAGCTGATTCCCTCAAGAATTTGATCTCTGCGCAACTTGAGAAACCTCCTTGCATCGGTGGTGATGTCTTTTCTTTGGGCTTCCACCATTAACATAGTGTGAGCACGTGCTGCACAATGTAATGGGGTTAAACCTGAACATGAAGAAGCAGAGCAATGTCAACTGAAGGTTGAGGACCGAATACCTGACATAAGTCTATTGCTTGGTTATGTTGGCTTTATTAATATTGATCCTAACAAAATATGACATTCAGCTCGAGCCTTCATCCTGGGTACTTTAATGTCTGGAGTTTAAAATGATTCATCCTAGATTAAAGCCAGAATCTGGAGCCTTCAGTCATAGCTAAGGCTGCATCTCTTACCATAATGATCCGGTACGTTCACTTCCACTTGCAGGCCCCTTGCCTCACAGTTTCTCAGAACCTGAAATAAAGACACAGGCGGAACGTAAACTCTGGTTTGGGCACTGCCACAATACACAAGAACAATGAGTCTGAGGGACTTCATTTCATTGCTGGTGGCAATGTAACCATGTCACATCAACGTCAGTTTTCACATACAGAAAGACAGCTGTTTGGTGGGGGGCATTCACATGACTGTTCTAAGATGCGTGAATAAAGTCTGTGTATATGAGCGTATAATAAAAAGGAGTCTCTAGTTAAAGATCTGCTTACTTCCAAAACTCTCAAGTATCCATTCTCTGCACTGAGATGGAGTGGCGTTTTCCCCAAACTGTCCTGTTCATTGACATTAGCTCCCAGGGAAATCAGGTCACTGGCCATCAGGTGCTGGTTCTTTTCAACAGCTAGGTGTAAAGCAGTCTGAGAATAGGAGAGAGAATTCAGAGTACACGTTGGAAAGGCTTTATGGCAGTATTGGCTATAGGCTGGAGAACAGATGTGGAGTGAGCACCTCTGGCTGTGAGTGAGAAGTGAATTGTAATGGCTGCAGCAGGCAAAGCTCCTTGGTTCTAGTTCTACCTCTGCTTCTTATCTGCTTTTGTGCTCTTGTGTGAATCACTTCTCTTCACCTATATGTCTCATTTTTTCTTATCTGTAAAATCATGAAATGACTACTGAATTCAGTGGTGTGTTAAACATCTTAACTACTGCTTGGAAGGTGCTTTGAGAGCCTTGCCTGAGCTATGAAAGTGCCCAGTAACTTTTACAACATAGCAGCCTACCCGTTTTGCTGCGTCCTTCTCATCAATTTTGTTCAGACATGCGTATCTCCGTGCAAGTGCATAAACCAGTGCTCTCTTTCCCTGAGTGACAGCTTTGTGCAGCAGCCTGCAAGAGGATAGTTTTAAAAATATTAGACAAAGGTGGGAAAATGTTCTCAAATAATCAGAGGGAAGAAGGAATATGGCTGGGGGGTCCTTTTTGCTTTCGTAAACTAAAAGCATGCTAGTGTCTAACATTTGGGTTGGGCCAGCAGTTACTCAGCTACTCTGTACAAATTGAAGAGGGCACTGGCACATTCTGTAGTATCTGCAGACCAGTCTTACTGCACAAAGCAGGGTGTCTTGTAGGCTTCTAATTCCCTTCACCCTCCCCTTACCCCCCCCCCCACCATGAACACTGTACTATACTTCCCAGGGGTTCCCTCCAACTCTCCCCTGTGTGGGACTGTCTGTGTCCATCATCCCCCAACCTTCCCAACAGGGTCCCCATGCCCCAGGTGTATATGTACAACTCACAAGGGGGAAAAATCCTTAAACTCCAGCTGGAAAATAAAGTTTTGACCTCTGGGTGAAATTCATTCCATTACAGAGTTTGCCTCAGTACTGCGCCTATAATTGCAGCCCAGACTTTTAGTGCTTTTTCTAACCATGCCTCCATGATCAGTAGCTGCCTCTTCCTTGCATCTAACAGATCAGTCCTAGCACACACGTATGCTCATGTACATGCTTAGCCTACTGCCTTGCATGTTCTCTAGACATGCAGATTTCTGATTAAATGTTGCCCCTGTAAATTCCACTGATCTAGAGATCGATGAAGCTTTTCATTTTCTCAGCTGCAGAGTGTACTATGCACAAGTTTAAAAAATAAAATGAATCCAGATAACACTGCTGGAGATGTTATAGAATTAGCAGTGGGTGGCTAATGATAAAAGACTTACTGTAACAAGGGTACACTGTATACTCTATCATTTTGTTCAGGCACTCAGATTTGTTATTCTGCACAACACTTAGGTTTCCTTGTTAGATTTCATTTCATGTAGTGTTTCAATTTGTTGGGTTCAGATTTCTTTGACCCGTCTTGAAATGCAATCAAGAACTTAAGATTTTGGTCCTTGATTTAAAATCCAATGTCATTGCAGAACAACAAGAAAGATGGCAAGCAGGGAGGTTTAAAAGTCTGACACTTCCAGGGAAGAAATCCTACCTAATCTACATAACAAACAGCAACTCAGAACAGCTCACAGAGACACTCTCATGGACCCAGAGGGACAGATTTTCCATCTCGAGCCCCCTCTGTGCAAAAATGAAGCTTATTTCCTACCTATGGAGACTTTTTACCATCTTTAATTTTCCCAGAGCCTGATGAAGGGCATTTGATCCTGAAAGCTTGCAGAAAAAGAGATTTTTTTTTTTTTTGTGATTTTCTAGTTGGTCTAATAAAAGGTATCATTTCTGAACCACGAGTTATAGATTTTTGCATCAAGTACTTAAAGCATGTGAACCAGGATGGATCATGACTGTGCTGAAACTAAACCAGGATCACATTATGAGCTGATTCTAATATCAGTTTCAAATTGGCTATTTCATGAAGGGAACTCAAGGGTTTGGTTTTTTTCCTTTTGGCAATCAAATATTTGCTTGTTAAACACTTTACTGTAGCAAAACAGGAGCAGTAAAACACTGGCCTTCAATTCAGTTCCACTGAAGCTGCCACTCCCAGTTCTCTGGAAGTCTACTGTGTGTACAGTAGTTAATGTTATGTTTTGGTGTAATCTCCCCACTCTTTTTGTTTTATTACCAGCTAATAATAATAAAGACAATTATCTCCAGAATGTCTGCAGCTAAGAAAACAGCTTAATTGCACATCTCTTTTTTTTTTTAAGGAGTTTTGATTATATTTAATTCCCCCCACCCCCAAGTTTTTTCTGTATATGGCCCAACCTTCAGCCTTATCTGCATTCCCAATCTATCCTGATCTCAGTGGTTTAGCTATCTTTCTGCAGAGACCCCTCTGCAGGTAGGCAAGACTGCTCTCTGAACCAGTGGAACCTGATGCTGCTTGAAGACAAGGCAAATTATATGGATGCAAATGACCACTTATTGCAAGTCTCACTGTCATCCCATGACAGTAACAGCAGAAATGGGAACAAATTGCCAGTATAGACGAAGCCTTAGAATAGAAAAAGCAATTCATTTGCAGCAGAAAAAAAATCAGAGACCTGTTTCCATTTTCATCAGGTTCAAGCAACTTGTCCACTGGAATATTTCTCAGGAGATTCTCTTCCCAGTGGAGCTGGAACTGGAAGAAAGAGACAGCAGAAAGGTCCTGCCGTGAGAGGGCCCCCAAAGTTGACTTCAAATGTGTCACACAGTCTAGGGAGTTTGGACTAGTTCCCACAATCTTCTCTGGCCTTTGTCCAGGCAGGTTGTGGCAGAAATGCCTATCTTGTCCAGAAAGTCCCTGGAAGTTCCTCTGGGAATACTTGGCTGATGTAGCTTGCATCTGCCAGCTGCTCTCTTCCTTGCTTGGATTTGGGAGTGGTACTTCCGAGGACCTTGGGGGTTGCATTTTTGTATAATCATCCTCGTAATAATTCTCTGCCTGTCTGCTCAGTAGTGCATTACAACTGGGGAACAGCTGGCATGGCTGCAATTTTGTCAAGTCCTGGCAGCTTTCTGGAGGGCTACCAGCTAGTGAGGTGCTGCCTTCAGCTTCCCACCAAGCAGATGGCAGGTCTGGGAAGACTGTGAAGCAGGCTGGCTGAGGACTCAGGGACTCTAGCTTAGATTGGCTGCGGTTCAAATCTTCCTCCAGTACCTCCACCAGGATGTCGAGGTCCTCCAAGGCTTTTCGTGATTTCCCAGAACTGTTCTTGCTCTAAAACAGCAAAGGGAGCAGAGAAGAAAAATGCAGATAAGAGGTGTGCCGTTATGAACTACACTCTGTGATATGCCTGCAGAGTCTGGCAGTGCCAAGGGTGGTGTCACACATACCTGTTTGGGCTGTTTCTCTGTATAAGGGTGAGCTCTTCTTTTTTCTGTTGAGAAGAAGAAAACTGCTTTTGGTTATGGTCATGGAAGAAGAGAGCACAAATGATACTTATCCAAAATATTTCTCCCCATAGGAGATCTAGGTGAAGAGGTCAGAATGGCCCCTGAACTTTCATCTCACCCTTGCAGGCCCTACTGGAGATATAGCAGTACACATGCAGCCAAGAAGGATTTAGGAAAAGCTGAGAGCAGAAGCCTACTCTGTCAATCAGTGCATTTACACCAGTGGCTGCTCTGGCCCTATAACTTTAAGGGACTAAGGAGCCAGTGGAAGCATCTGAAAAGTGAAATGATGTGGCCCCATTTTGTGTGTGTGCGCGCGTGAATGATGGAGCATCTCTTTACCTGCTCTTCCTGAGCATCCTTTAGTTGCTTTTGTTTGTCGTTCGTCCTAAGAAAACAAAGTTTAAATGCTGTTGTCTCAAATGATGTATTAGTAGAAGAACATAACGTGCAAAATATGTGGCACGAGCAAAATGGTTCTGATAGAGCTTGTAGATGGTGGATATGTTTACACTGTGATCACTGGAGCTCTTATTATAGCCTTCCCCAAGTGATCTTCAAACTAGCAAGCCTAGGTACTAGTTCCAGCATAGGCTCAGGAATATGGAGCTGGGTAAAAATGAAGGGTTTTACCATGGGATGGGTTTTGCAGCCTATGCCCAGCTCTGTGTTGCTGCAGCTAGTGACACTAGAGCTCGCTAGCTTGGGAATGGGTAAATGAGCTGCAATGTAGACAGCCATCAAAACGATGGGCAGAGTATAGAACCAGCTGCCTGTTCTCAGTGAGAATGAGAACATTCCTTGTTGCCAAGCTCCTGGAAAGCTCCCAGGAGAGCCTCTGCTTTGGGAGGTTCAGCATGAAACTCCACATCTTGATCACCTTGCCAGGAGTGGGTCCATGAGCTGAAAGCAGCAACAGGTAGGTTACAGACTTCTGTGGCTGCTCTGAAGAGGATGCCTATTTGACTGGCCTGTAACACCTATGTCCATGCTGACTTTCCCATTTCCAAGGGATTCTTACCTTGGTGTCATTGGGGTCCATGCCTTTGGAAAGGCGAATCTTTCGCAGAAGTTCCCGCACGGGCAGTCTTACCCTCACACCTACATACTGCCTCTGAGGGGGGTCCGTGCTAAGCCCAGGGTCTAGAAAAACCAGAATATGGGACTTAAAGATTGCTACAAGGTAGTGAAATGCTACG
>NW_017728980.1:13455556-13465792 GCF_001723915.1 Gavialis gangeticus | reverse complement strand
TGTCCATGCTGACTTTCCCATTTCCAAGGGATTCTTACCTTGGTGTCATTGGGGTCCATGCCTTTGGAAAGGCGAATCTTTCGCAGAAGTTCCCGCACGGGCAGTCTTACCCTCACACCTACATACTGCCTCTGAGGGGGGTCCGTGCTAAGCCCAGGGTCTAGAAAAACCAGAATATGGGACTTAAAGATTGCTACAAGGTAGTGAAATGCTAAGAGCCATCAAATGATCAAGAGAGCATCAGGCAGGCTTGGGTGTGTATCTAAAGCCATTTGTTTTTGAGAGGAAAAGTTCCCATTTTAAATTATGTGGTCCTTGGCTCTGAATTGTTAATAATTTGTCATCTAAGGACTTGCTTTAAGTTATTTCTGTAAGTGAAGAGGGCCTCACAACTGGTGAGAAATACTAAAATAACCTGACATCTCTGACTGGGAGGTGAGGGGATCCAGGAGAAAGGACTGAACAGAGAGAGTTAAATGGCAGATCAGAAGTTGCTCAGCTTCACTCAACAGGGAGGATTTTGGAGGGTGGGGGAGTGCTGGCTGATTGTTAATCATAAACCTGTTCCAGAAGCAGCATGAAAACTGGAAACAAGAAACTCAGGGAGAGTTGTGAGGAAGGAATTTTGGAAGGATTGTAGGGAACAGGAAGGGGAATTGAGGCACAGGGCCTTAGAGACAGATTCTTTGTGGTTGTGTAAGTCCACACAGCGTGTAGTGATTTCAGTAGACTTGCACTGATTTACAGCTGCTGAGAATCAGGCCTAGAGGGTGCCTTTAAGAAGGTGTACTTGAATGCTCTGCAGAATACTGTTCCACTTAGTCATATTTTTCCATGGACTGAATTGTATTTGCTGCAGTAAATTTTTCTTGCATTGCTGCTTCAAAAGCTGGTGCAACTTCTTTAGGCTGCCAATGGCAGTATTAGAAGTTCAGATAGGAGTAAACTTCCATCCTCTACCTCCCCTATGCAAATTGAGTTTCTTTTCTACCTAGGAAGACTTCTAACAATCTTCAAATTCTCCTCAGCCTGAAGAAGGATGTATGTGCCGGAAAGCTTGCAAAGCAAGGATTTTTTTGTTGCTCTTTAGTTGGTCTAAGTAAAGATATTGCCTCTGACCCAAGATCTTTGTGTATCTCTTGCTTCTGAGACTGCTTTCATGCAATTATATATTTTTCCAGAGTTTAGAATCAATCCAGTTAGGATTCTTCTATACTGTGATGTCTGTTATCACTGCAAGAGGTGAGGAGGGAGGGTATTTTTTTTTTCTTTGCGTGTCTGAGGTGTCCCTGTATTTTCCTAGGTAGTGGGAAAATGTAAGATAACACACAAGACACTATCACAAACCAGGTATGAATTCACTTGGAGTCTGAAGTGTTAAGACTCATTGTGTGGGCTGCTGAATGCTAGGAGTCTGCCAGGGGTGATGCTCCCTGGAGCAAGGGTGAGCAAAGGTGTAGTTCTTGAATTCTTGCCCCCTTTTTGCTTTAAATAACAACATGGTGGCCTAGAAGGAACAGGTTATGCATAACTCGGGTAAGCAAACCCTTCAGGGACAGAAGCCATATAAATATACACACAACCTGAGATGCCTGGGCCAAAATTTACCCAGAGATGAAATTCTCTGTTGACTGGCTAAGTCCTCCCCCTGAAGACAGTCAGAACTCTTGACATGTCTCCATAACTCCATAGCATACCTATGCCCTCTAGGAACCAGTTTCACATGTGTAGACTTGTGTCACATGGGTTTGTTTCTGTTCACTGATTAGGGAAGTTGAAACTTTGCAGCGGGAGGATAATGCTAAGTAACAGAGTGTGATTTCTGCAACTGCTCTGGATTGTCATTTGTGTTAAACTCTGTGGAAAGTTTGGGATTTCTGAATACTCACAGAAGAGCCGTGAGTAAAATACAACAACATACCATTTACTTTATCTGTCGGCCAGCTTTAGAAGTGTGGATTACATCTATCTTAGGCTGGTGTTTTAAAAATGCAAGCACTTACTGTTTCAAGTGCTTTGAGAGGTTGGATGAAAAGTTGTTCTAGAAGTACAACTTTGTTAGTATTGCCTTTCAGATTATTTAAAGCCAGATGATACACCAAGATACCTGCTCAAGTGCAGCCTGGGAATTGAAGTATTCAGTAAAGGTGATTTTCAGTATATGCATCAGTACAGGATCCTGTAATTTTTCAGCAAATCTATATAATATTTATATATTTGCATGTGTGTTTTAAATAACACAATAATTGCTCTTAGATGCAGAACCAAATGTGATTCAGAAAGTAGATGAGCAGTAAAATGTTATTATACAGGGTACACCAGTGAACAGAAATGAGGGAATATTACTATAAACATATGGAAGACGATGGGGGATTTTTAGGACTAGATCACAGCGAAACAAAAATGAACATACTTCTATACATCAGTCATTCATCATCACTTGGAATTATTATGGAACAAAAATCAAGCCGCAATTTTTGCTTGATTTTTTTTTCCCCCCCCTGTATATTTGCAGCCAGCTGGAAATCAATATAATTTATTGCTTGTAAAGAATGTTGTTGCCAAAAGCTGTTCAAAGCATGCAGATAAAGTTTTGAGCTTACCGGTCAGAGCAGACATCTCCTGCTGTTTACCTAGGGAAAGAGGACCGATCTTGGGACTTGCAACATTAAATTCTGTTAATCCAGAGTCTGGCAAGCATGGGCTCTGAAAACAGCTTCGGGGGCTGGCTGTTTCCCCAGGCAAAGGAGATCCTTGGCCTATACTATAGGCAGAAATTTCATTTTCGCTGATGTTTTGCTTGTCCAGTAGTCCAGGACTCATTTGAGCTGTTTGCAGCATTTCCACTAGGCATGTGGGGAAAAAGCTAATTATTCAAGGAAAGATGTAAATCCGCATTTCACTCTGAGAACTGGAGGATAAGTCTTTTGTTGCCTAATAGCTGGTTCTACCTTCACTATTGTCTGCAACAGGAAAGTGCACAAGTTAGAGAATGAAATCCGTCTTTAAATCCCAGCGGTTACTGGAACCTGCTTTTGTGACTGTCTCTGACTCTCCCCAGCTTCTTTATACTTAGATATGGTTTGAAAGACGTCAGCCTGCACGTGCCACACCCTCTTCCCCAGTAAGCCAGAGCAGCAGCATTGTCGTAGGAACTGCTCAATAGAGCTGATCAAAAGCAGAACTGTTATATATATTTGCCAAATGCAAAGAAAACCAGGTCAAGAAAGGGAATGTTTCCAAGGTCTTCAGCAGAGAACAGCAAATTGATCTTGCTCCAAATACAAACATTTTTACTAATCCTCCTCTCTCCTGCTCGCCTCCCAAGCCTATGTTAAAAAAAACCAACCAAAAAATCCCCCAAAACCTTTCTACCTGTGACAGTCAACACAGAAAAAGAAAGCAAAAGTCAGCATCTCTGTCTTGATAAATCAGAGAAGCCAGAGAGAGGAATTTAATTCATACAATGTGATACACTTTACCCTATGCAGAGTTTTTGACCACATCTATGGACAAATAGCAGAGACTCAATGTAGTCTGTTAAGATCTTTGCTAATATTATTGAGGTTTATATTGAAAGATGCTCGGAAGCATGTGTTAATAGGTGGTGGTATAAAGTCCTGTGAGGCGCCAGAGAGGAGCTCATTAAATAAACTGTATTTTTTTTTGCATCAGCAGTATCACGGTGCACTGTTCTTATGAACTTAATAGAACAGTTCAGTACAAGAGCTGAAATTGCCTTTGTTTCTTAGGGAAGGATAGTTGAAGCTGTGCGTCCATACTTGGGTGTTTTGAAACCTAAGCTTTCCAAGCTAATGTGACTCTGAAAGTGTTTATCTTGAAAAAGTATGTTGCCTGCTGTAGCAGAAGAAACCACAGCTTTCCCCAGCTAAGCCCCAGAAAGCTTACAAAAAGATTTCAGTCAGCTAAGAAGGTTTCAAATCTTCCTGGTTAATCATAAGAAATAATTTGCAGATAGATTGCACTATATCTAGTGAACTGAGCAGAAAACTAAATACTGACAAATCTTTCCTTATTATCCCATTGCCAAGTCTCTATGGACTTACTGAAGTCACTTCACTGCTCTGCATCTCACTGCCGATTCAATAGATATATAACAGTTCCAGCCCTGGGGTAGGAATGGTGGAGTTTACTTGGATACTGATAAAAAACTTCTGAAGATTTTTATGAAGGGACTGATACTTAGAAGTACTGAGCACACCTAGGTCTTGTGGGCTTCAGTGGAAGCTGGAGGCACTAAATAGTTTGAGAAATCAGGTTGTAATTCCCTACATGCTGTTTCATCAGCTGTACTTCATACAGGAAAGGTACAGAAAGGCCATTGTATAATCTGAGCAGGTTGTGCTTTCTGGCTAGATCTTCACTGCTCTGAGTGCAGCTGGAGATGGAGGAACACCAAGCCAGCTAAACAAAAACTTTACTGCACAGTGAAGGCAAAGTGCTATGGGATTCAGCACAGGATGCAGGAGCCTGCTGGAGACCGTGGGCATGTGCTTAGATGGCTAGCTGGCTCTCCAAGCTGCCTCTCATCTCTGATGTTCCCATTACACCAACCAGGTTGCTTAAACCTGGAATAGGGATGCCTCCTCACATTGCTGTTATGCTTCCTAATTACAGTGCAGACATCATTTTAATGACTCCTGTCCACTCACACAAGTCCAAAGTGTACGTTTAATGGGCTTGTAAACTTGAGCTAGAGGGCAGGGGGAAGTGTGAGTGCTGTTTATGGTTTCTTCCTTTCTCCAGTCCCACTGGCTCCAGCAGTTGGGTGGAGTTAGTTAGATGATTTCTAATCATCACCAGGGGATCAAGCCTCCAGAACTGCCTTTCTGCAGGCACAGTGAGAACAGGAAACCAAGTAGGCATTTTAAGGTGGAACTGGATAAGTTTATGCATGGGACAGTTGCTTGGAAAGGGTGCTTTACAGCTTGGCATGCTTTCAGTCCAGTCTCCCATGTTCTCATTGGAATTGCTGTAGGCCACTCATCAAATCTGCTGAGTAGTTCCAGCATCATGTCACACTGCCAGCTTTCACCTAGGCTAGGCTAGCTCCAGCGGAACAACTTGAATGTTTGACCTTGGGCTGACCATTGGGCTCAAGACAGGTGAAGAGAAGCTCTTGTTCACAGCCAGGCTGGGGAGGCTTCTTTTGGAGGACAGTTGGCTTTCCAACACATAACTATCCTCCCTTTGGTAGGCTTAGTCATCCTGGTGCTTAAAATATGGCACCAGGACTTGCAGGAGGTCAGGTCTTTCAGATTTAAAGTTGTACAATAAGCCAACGTCCTGGGCCCTGTGTGCTAGACTGAATAGTTTGCTGCTAGAGAGAGATTTCTAGGGAGCCAGAAACTGTTTGTTTGACCTTTTTAACTCTGATTGAGTCATCAGACTGTGTCTGCCTTCTGAAATGAGAACACATATCGATCTCTTGGTGTAAATATTTTCTTCCTGTTTTAACCACACTGCCCGTTATCCTTTAGCTACCAATTGGGCAGACTGATACTGATTCTGTCCATCCTTTTCTCATGTTAAGTGGCCTTTTTTAAAATTTCTTCTGAAATCCACAGGGCTTGTAGCCTTGGATTGAGACACTGTTCAACCTAAGTAGGAGGGCAGATTTTGGCAGGATGAAGACTGGCCTGCTGCAACAAAACATTTGATTTATTGAAGTCTGAGTGGAACTGAGACACTTATTTCACATCTTCCTTTATTCAGCATTTTGTGCAATGCATTTCACGGTTCAATTTACAGCGCACTGTTAACTTCCCACTGAAATTGGAATTTAAATACCTACATAGTCTTGAGAAAACCAAAACCTCTCCCAAAGCAGAGGAGAAGAGATGTCTTACGCCCCGCAAAAATACTGAAAGTGGAGAGGTTTTTTGCCATCCTAAGAAACTGTTTTTAAGGATTTAGTTTTCATTTAATTAGGATTCCTGTGGCTTCCACCTGTCTGCACTTCAGTAAGTACCTGATATTTTATACAAGCACACTGCTGTATTTTTACACCCCTCAGCTTCTGCTAAGGTTGGGACCAGAAAGAAGTATTGTAAGAGACAGTTTGTGTAAGAACTGAGATGTCCATTAGATGCAGTCACTTGCCCTACTGATGACAGCTTTGGCTAAATGTACTAAGAATGGTAGGTATTGCATCCTTTTGTAGGTCACATATGGTTACCATTAGTACCTTTTTTTTTTTTTCACATCTGTTGACATAAATGTTTAGTCAAGCATTTACTCAAAGAGATTTCAGGATAAGGAAAGAATACCCTGCCCAAAGCCATAGGTATATCAGTGATTTTCTGCAATTAAAATGGCATTCTGCCCCACTCACCTTACCTCTACTGCGTGCTTAAAGCTTGGCACTTTCTCTCTTTTCTTAACAAGGTCTGGGATCGGATAGAAATTGTGTTTTCGAATGCTTGGCTTCAGAGTAGGATTGACAAGCCATGTTAGGACTTTGCAGGAGATAACGTCAGAAATCGAAGTAGATGCAGAATTGTTCAGGCCTTTAGAAAGGACAAAAAAGTGGAGAACGAAGATGCTTATAAAGCTACCATTTTTCCTCAGTAAATGGAGATGACTTGGTGGGGAAGGGTATGAAATTGTTGTTATAGCTACTGGAGGCCTCCACTTTGAGACTGGAGCCCCATTGTCCTAGGTATCGTGTGAACACAGAACTAGAGACCGGTCAATCCTAAAGAATTTGTCTCTAAATAGGCAAGATGTGTGAAAGTAAAACTGAAACAAAAAATAATAATAAAAAAGGGACAAATTTGGCTAGATTTTGTGACCCCACATCCATGCTTTTAAGTGGGATGTTTTAAGTGGGATAGCTAAAATATATTTTAGAGTCGCTAGGTAAACATTTAATTTTTTAGAAACCTGATTTAAAACTGGGAGGAATGTGCCCCTGAGAGAGGGCTAGCAGGAAAAAGTGAAGCACCTGGGAATGTTCCAGTGTCTCCTGCTTTCCTAAGGCACAGGCTGGATTGGATACCATTTGCTTTGCACATTTTGTGGAAGGCTACACACCTGGACTTTGAGGGGTTTTTTTCCAAAAAAGAAACCTCTCTCACCAGAAACATATTTGAGCTATATTGGAAAAATACAGTAGTGCTGTAGTGAATATCCGTAACTTGTGAGCCTGAGGTTTTTAGCTGCAGGTCAGACAAATAGTTGTCTGGAGCAGTTGGCATAGGACGGAGCCAGGTGCTGGACTAGACGACCTCCTGAGGGCTTGTGCAGCCCTGTTTTTCTATGATTCTGTGATTTGGCTGAGAGGAGACAGTGAAAGGCCAAACTCTCCTATTAACTGGGCAATGATTACATTATTTGTCTTTGCTGTGGGCAATGCTTGGCCTTTGTAGCTCAGAGCTGGAGACCTGAAATGGTTTCTAGTCTGCTTTCTTACTAGTCAAAAATTCAGAACATGAGTGTTAAGACACGGTGTTGAGAAATGGTGTGTAACATTTAAAGCTTCAGTTGGGGATTTCCCAATTTGAGGTACCTTAGAAAACACTTTGCTCACTCGTTGTTAGGGTTTTAGGCCTTGTGTTGTGTCAAGGTTGACAGTGCAGTTCGGTTAAGAGGTAGACAGTGGATTTGTACAAGATGGTTTGGATAGGGGCTGATCCTACCTAGGGCAAAGTTGGACTAGATGACCTCTTGAGGTCTCTTTCAGCGCTGTTTCTCTGTGAGAGAAACCTGCTCTTTCAGAAGGTGCAAAATGCCGCCTCTGAGAAATATAATCCTTTATAAGTATCCTCAAGGCCAACAGTCAATATTTGAATAATTCAGAACAGTAGTTGCTTTTGAAAATCATAGCTTTATCAGTGTTGTGGTTTGGGTGTTATTTGATATTTTTTTTTTTTAATTGTTGTTCAATTAAAAAAGAAAGAAACAGAATCCTGGGAAACTACCTTTTCTGAAGGAACCGGTATTACAGCCAGATATGTCCCAGTTTCCAACTTGATTTGGAACCTCTCCCATCTTTCTCTGAATCCTGCATTTCCTTCTGTGCACATCTCTTTCCATCAAGTTTGGCCATGAGCAGGAGGCTCCACAAGAATGTTTCTTTCCAAGATCATCTCGTGGCAGCGTGTGGTGAGAACTCGCCAAATCACCTTTCAGGTTCTGCTGCCAATAGGTGCAGCTCCTTATCCTTTTTGATTTATTGGATGCAAGGCATTTTCTATAGCTTCCTTTACCCCTTGTTGGTACATGTTCTCCTGCTGCACACACCCACAACTGTGGCATTCACTGGGCTTGCAAAGCATTTGGGTTTTTTGTTTTTTGTTTTAACCCTGAGATGTATTTGCTCTGCCAGTGATTCACTCGGATTAATATGAAAAGCTGCACTGTGAAGATCTTTTTTACTGTCATTCTTCTCCTGTGAGTGGAACAGAAGGCTGTGGGTGATATTCTCCCCTGTGCAGAGACCTAGCAGAAATCCCATAGTTAAACTTTCAGCACCTGGGTGGGAAGTAAATGATGGACAGGCCTTGTGCTGGGCTTCTGCGTGGGGTTATTTTCCACACTGGGGTTAAGGAGGAGCTACATTTTTTTGAAGCAAATAGTGGCGTTCATAAATTAAGCTACTCACAAAAAATAGCTGAGATTCCAAGTGGGTACAGGTCATTTGTGGGTGCAGCACAGCACGTGTAGAGCAGTATAATGCTCGTATGGGTCACGCATTATACCAAGTATGCTAGACCAAATCTACAAAGTGCCTCCCCTACCAAGCAGTGTCATACTGCTGTGCTAGGGGATTCCCAGTTTGCATGCCAGCAGCAGCCAGTTTAAAAGGTGCTTTGTTATGTTGATGCATGCTCTGTTTCTCCCTGATCCGTCCCCTCTACCTCCAAATGTAGCATCCGTGCTGGGTTTTGACATTGCCATCCAGTTTCAGGCTCATGTTTTGATGAGGAACATAAATATGTGATAACTGCTCTAGGACAAACCAGTTGGGTGATCCTGTTTGGGATGTATTGTGGAAGTGGTCAGCATTTTGTACATCAGAGGAAAACCAAATATACTGACTGACTGGGAGAAAATCCTTCTGCCTTATCTTTTAGCCTGGCTGTGAAAGATGAACCTGCTTCATCCCTTTCTTTATGAGTAACCCCATGACTGTTGTTACTAGTCTGAAATGATTTTTAAATCATTTTTTTTAAAGCTCCAGCTCTGAACTCTCTGGCTTCCAGAGGCCCTGAAATTCAGAGGCTCATTAGAGGCTGAATGGAGAAGCATTTTCACCTGATATGGACTCACCTGCTACTAATTTTATCTGGTAACCTTTTGTGCCCTTCCCTTGCCTCTGAATGCCAGAGTGATTTGGAAGGGAGAAATGTCATCTGTCACTAGATTGTACCTTCTTCCATACTAATTACCTAATTCATCTCTTTTTCGGGCTTAATGACCCTAGTTGCTGTGACCACCCCTGCATCTCAAATCATCATTTTTATCTGTCTCTGGAGAGGAAGAAGATTTCTGTGGGTAGGCTCAGAATTGGGAAGCCAGAGACTTGTCCATTTGTACCCTCAGCTCTGATGCAAGTTTTCTAAATTGTCTTAGGTGAGCCACATAACCTCCCTGTTTCACTGTCTGCATACAGGGATACAAACATTTGCCTACCTGCTTGCTCCTCAGTGCATGGCAAGGCTTGCTGCAGCACAGCAAGTGAAATGCCCTGCTATAAAAGTGCAATATAGCACTAATTATGCAGTTAAGATGAGGTGAGTGCAACTGAACTCAGGAAGTCTTATAATGAGTCACAGCAGTTTTTGTATGATCTTGGTTAGAATATTTCCCTCTGTACCAGATGGACCTTCACTTCTGAGAGGATTCTTCAACCATGGAAGACCCCGCTCCACCCAAAGAGGACCACCGCGATGAGACTCTATATGGACTGAGACACTTCCTTCGAACCGCTTCCTCCACCGTTGTGGACCATTGTAACGGGTTTGTGTGTATCTATCTCCTTTCTCTCTCAGCAGAGGACCACCGCGATGAGACTCTATATGGACTGAGACACTTCCTTCGAACCGCTTCCTCCACCGTTGTGGACCATTGTAACGGGTTTGTGTGTATCTATCTCCTTTCTCTCTCAGCAGAGGACCACCGCGATGAGACTCTATATGGACTGAGACACTTCCTTCGAACCGCTTCCTCCACCGTTGTGGACCATTGTAACGGGTTTGTGTGTATCTATCT
>NW_017728980.1:13447578-13450556 GCF_001723915.1 Gavialis gangeticus | reverse complement strand
CCCCTTCCCCCCATCCCCCACTCCTGGGCTTAGATGGCTAACCTTGTATCTCCTGTAACCTAGTTGTGTTCCCCTCCTCACCCCCATCCCTCTATTGTTAGTCCCTTGATCGGGCGATCTGTATTTCCCTACCGACTTTGTCATCTTTTTTGGATTCCCAATCCTAAACATTTACTAATAAAAGTCAATCTGTTTTTATTTACCGGCTAATTTACTGCAGATCCACAGTGATGCCTAAATATTTCCCTAGGTCTAGCATGTTCATATTTTATTAACTTAGGTGCAATGCATTACTTTTAAACCATTATGAATGTCCATTGTCATGATGCCTGTTTGACTTGCAGTTGTCCAGCATTATTAACTGCAACAACTTAGTTAATCAGTAAACTTCCCACACTCCATTCACTTACCCCTTTGGGCCATAATCGGGAAACTGGTCCCTATTCAGACCACTGTGGCATTCCACTATTAATGTTTGTTGACCTCACACTACAATGCACAGCAGCAGTTGCTAGTCTGAAGCATCCTGTTCTCTTCTGATTCAGGTGATGAGATCTGGAGGTATCACAGCTGTCAGTACAAGGAAGAAACCACTCCATGGCACAAGAGACTTTTCAATGGGTCCAGCAGGGCTCTCTGTGAGTGTATTTTATTTCTTGATATGACTGCGTGAAGTAGCTGTCGTCAGTTGAATGTGTTTCTCTGGGTGTTCATTTTGTTATACATTGCAGGGAAAAGCAATGAAGAGATCCTTTGGGCCATTGCAGATGATGCAGGATGCTGGGACTCCTCAGCTCAAGAGTGCCATATACCTAAATTAAGTGCTTTTATGGCCTGTGGTTTAGTTCTGGTAGCTACCTTCTGTGAAGCAACAGTGACCTCCTATGGACAGCTAGGCTGCTTCCCTCGGTAAGGAGTTTTTGAGCGCGGTTTCATTTAACTGAGCTAAAGAACTTGTTATGGTAGAAATCGGCAAAACCCAAAGTATTGGCGGACTATCAACATGCAGGCATGTACACATTTACACACGGACAGAGAGATTTGATAAACTGACAATTGAATCTTTGCTTTCCAAAAAAGGACTGGTGAATTCACTGCTGGAAGAAAATGCCATGTTGGCAAATTTGGTGAATGATGACATGGTTTCATGCTAACACCATAGTTCTTTTAATAAGCATATTAAAAAGCATGTTCAAGTACAAATGCACAAATCAAGGCTATATAACTTCAATGGGAATCTTTTGCTTGACTTCAGCAGGCTTTGGCTCAAGGTCTTACATTGTACTCTTACAGAGTGGGCTTAGATTTATTGTATATGGCCCCACTGATCTCCTGGTGGGATTGCGTATTAACCTCTTGCATGTTACAAGAAGCCCATTATTTTCTTCAGCTCCATGTGTTCTTTTTTTTTCAGCTGGATCATTCTGCCTGCAGGAGGAGAAGAAAGCTTTCTCATGCTTGCACAGGAGGGAATGTCTCTTTGATGATAAAACCAGCTGCCTTCCTCGGGGTCTGCAGGCTGTTCGCATTGGAAACGCCAGTGAAAGCTCTGGATGTATCCTGCAGGTATTACTTCACTAGAACACTGGATTCTTAGCAGGCAGACAGTCATTTTTAGAAAGTGGAGGTGCCTCAGTTTACATGCTTCTTGGGCTACACCCCAAACGGGTGTAAGCTTACTCCAACTGAATAGAGCAGATTTATACTCGCTGAGGATAATCGGCTTTTTTAAACATCTCTCAAGCATTTTTTAAAGCATCTATGTACTTACTACACTCTCTGGAAACAGTGCACACTTAAATGACCTTTGAGTCTTATTGTTCATCAAAGTCTGTGAAAATTATGCAGTTGAGAGAGTTGTGTGGTTCAGGCCTGATTTTGTTGTTGTTGGTGTTCTCATTTACACTAGTATATAGCCATGGGCCAGCTATTCAGCTGTCATGAAGCAAAGTATCTGTATGGAAGTCAGCTGGACTGTGCCAATTTATGCTGGAAAAGGTCTAACACATGGGTTTAATATGTACAGAATTCAAATAAATTGGTATTCGGGGGATGACTTTAATTCTGGGAGAGGGAACATTGGAAGAGGCTGAGGACCAAACAACAAAGAAATGATGCAGGCAAAGCCTACAGGGTTTTTGTGGATCATGTCCTTAAAATAAAAGACGTGTTCCTTTCTCTCTGGGACAAAGTTGCCTTATTTTGTGCAGCTTACCAGAGCTGCAAGAGAGGATGGGGGCTGGGGAATACTGAAGCAAAGGGTGAAATAATAGGAAGACAATGAATCAACAGTGTAATATTTTCTTTAGATCAGTAATCAACACAGTTCCTTCAGACCTGCTTTACAGGGAGCTGTACTTGCCTCAGATCTAAGTCTGATTAAGTACAAGGGGGCAAAGGATAAAAAAACAGCCTTTGTTGTTGTTGTTTAAAGCTAATTTGAATGCAGTATTTGCAAACTGACAGTGCTCTGACATCACTCAAGTGAATCACTTGTCAGACTCTGGAGTACCAGCACCTAACTGAGAGGGAAATGAAGCGCTGCCAAAATAAATTGACACATGAAAATTTTGGTGTCCTCCATGTGACCTGCCTAGAAAGCACGAAAAGGAACAGAAAGAGGCTATGTTCTTATGGCAGGAACTGGGCGACTACTAACTTGCTGTCTTTAACTATCAGGAGAGGAAGTTAAAAGAACATTTGTTGATGAAGAAATTAGTTCACACCAGTGTAGGATGAATGAAGCATCCAGGAGGGGCCAGCAGGGAACGGCATGCTCAGGGGCAACCAGCATGGGTTCATCAGCGGCAGGTCCTGTCAGACCAACCCGGTGGCCTTTTATGACCAGGTCACTAAATCATTGGATGCAGGGGTGGCAGTGGATATAGTTTTCCTAGACTTCAGGAAGGCTTTTGATACTGTCTCTCACCCCATTCTCATTAGGAAGCTGGGGGACTGTGGCGTAGACACCCATACAG
>NW_017728980.1:13420730-13447329 GCF_001723915.1 Gavialis gangeticus | reverse complement strand
CAAGGAGTGACCAGGAACAATGGTCACAAGCTGGCGGAGGGAAGGTTTAAGTTGGACATCAGGAGGCGCTGCTTCACGGTCAGGGTGGCTAGAGTCTGGAACCAGCTTCCAAGTGAGGTGGTGCAGGCTCCCACCCTGGGGGTTTTTAAGAGGAGGTTGGATGACCACCTTACTGGGGTCATTTGACCCCAGTGCTCTTCCTGCCATGGCAGGGGGTCGGACTAGATGATCTGCTCAGGTCCCTTCTGACCCTAGAAACTATGAAACTATGAAACTATAAGCTAAAGGGTAACTAATTCACGATGAAATAGGAGATACAGTCAAGCCAAGGGTAGGCAGCTAGAGGCCCCAGTCCAAATCATCATTAAGTAGCATTGGTTTTAATGAAATGACATTGTTGCTTGTACTCTGGAAGTGCTTACAGGTCCCGACACAGAGCACAGACTAGTGAATGCTGTACAAATGCGTAGTAAAGAGAGTCTGCGCTACAAACAGTCGGAAGCTAAATAAGGAAGTCAAAGGGTAGAGGTGGAGACTGGACTGTGCTATCCTAGACTGTGAGCATGGAGTTCCTTCTGCATAGAGCTGGGTGACACTTCTGGACCAAGCCGTTCTTTACCAATGCATGCAGGTTCAGGTTGATCCAAATGGTTTGTAAATTGGTGTTGAAATCTCTTGGCTGAGAGAGGCAAAGTGAAACCTTCCATTACAGCATTTCTAGAAGTAATATTTTAATAGTAATTTTTTCATTTTGAAATATTTTATGATAATTTTGGCTTCAATTTAATTCTAAAAACATTGTTAAGAAGCCCCAATCCCATTAACGAAACATGTAATCTTAATATTAGCTTTACTCTTTATTTTTCTGATTCAGCTAGTGCATAAAGAAAAGAGCTATCCATCTTCCCAGTTCTTGCCCTGAATGAGGAAAGGACAGCTTGGCAACCTGCTGTGGCCTCTGATGCTGCTCACTGGTACCATATAGAGATTTCATTGGTTTTTAGCTTTTTCCTCCTTGTGACTATCAATTGAAGAAAAAAATCCAAGCATCAGCAAACCCCAAACAAAATCCTGATCTCTTATTCTAGTGCTTCACAGTAATCTATGAATTTGCCGCTAGATGGTGCTGTGAATTCAACCAAAGGAAACTGAGGAGCAATAAAATGGATACTTGTGCTCCGGGCACAGTCAGAACACACCAGTGTTTAGCAAGGAATTTTGGGGATCAGAATTGAAAGGAAATTATTTCTTTGCCTTTTGGAAGGATAAGGTGAATCCATGCATGGTCAACCTGACCAGGGAGCTCTGAGGCAGGGCTCATCTGTATGGTATGTTTGCAGAGTGACAAGGACAGCAAGGCCCTAACAGAAGCAGGCTTGTCCTGGCTCTCTACGTTCCCTCTAGTACTGCAAAGCGAGGGTCAGTGTTGTCTGATGAGCATACTAAAAACTTAAGTGCATCTAATGTCTCATCCTGTGAGATCTACAGATTTAAAAAGGTGGCTTGTGCCACTGCAGTGGTTATAACGGGAGTGCATGGTTGGTAGCTAAACAATTGACTATATGATTTCTCTAACCCCTGTTACAATGTTCCTTCCCATCTGGTGAAATCAATAGCTAGCACATGGTGAACCGTTTTGCCTACTTGCATCAAATCATAGAATCATACGAAAATGAGGGTTGGAAAGGACCTCAGGAGGTCACATCTAGTCCAACCCCCTGCTCAAAGAAGAACCAGCCCTGACTTGTGTCATCCTAGTCAAGGCTTTGTCTAGCCAGGTCTTAAAAACCCCCAAGGATGGAAATTCCACAAGATTTCTTGGTAACCTGCTTTACTACCCTCCTCTTGAGAGAGTTTTTTCCTAACATCTAACCTAAACTTCCCTTGCTGCAACTTGAGCCCATTGCACCTTGGTCTGTCATCTGCCCCCACTGAGAACAGTTCAGCTCCGTCTTATTTGGAGCCACCCTGCAGGGAGTTGAAGGCTAATACTAAATCCCACCTCGGTCTTCTCTCTGTAGATTAAATAAGTGCAGTTCTCACAGCCTCTCCTCATAAGTTATGTGCCCCAGTCCCCGAACCATTTTTGTTGCCCTCCACTGGATTCTGTCCAATTTGTCCACACCCTTTCTGTAGTGGGGGGCCCAAAACTGGACACAGGACTCCAGATGTGGCCTCACCAGTGCAAAACAGAGAGGAAGAATCACTGCTCTTGATCTGCTGGCAACACTCCTACCAATGCAGCCCAGGATGACGTTAGCCTTCTTGGCCACAAGGGCACACTGCTGGCTCACATTCAGTTTATTTATCCACTGTCACCCCTGGGTCCTTTTCTGCAGGGCTGCTACTTAGCCAGTCAGCCCCCAGCCTGTACAGGGGCATCAGGTTGTTCTGGCCTAAGTGCAGGACTTTGCACTTGTTTTTATTGAGCCTCATGATATTTCTTTTGGTCCAATCCTCCAATTTGTCGAGGTCTCTCTTAATCCTAGCCCTGCCCTCTAGTATAGCTATTACTCCCCCCCTGCTTGGTGTCATCTGCTATCTTGCTGAGGGTGCATCCATCCCATCTTCCAGGTTGGTGATGAAGATATTGAACAAAACTGGCCCCAGGACTGATCCCTGGGACGTTCTACTTGAAACGATAGTTCAGAAGTTACTTCACTTGGATGAGTTGTGGGTTAAGAGGCTACTCCATAGGAGTAAAGGCAGCAGAGTAGCTAAATAGAATTGAGCGTCATGGTAACTTGTTCTGGCATTTCTAAAGGGTTCTTTATCTTTTCCTTTCCCCCTGACCTCCTCTTGCCCTAGCAGGCTATAACATTCCTGGCCAGCTGTTTCCTCCATATCTCTGGTTCATCTCAAATCAGTGGTGATCTCTAGTACAGACAGTGTGTGTGGACATAATGTAACTCTTTGCCTTGTTTTTTTCTCACTAGTCCTATTTGGCCCGTTCTTCCCTTCAATGCTTCAGTGAGCCATTTAAGTGCAAGGAATGAAGCACAAGTTCAAAGTAAAAGATACGCTTGCATTCTTCGAAGTTGCTTTTATGGTACCTAAATAGTGAATGGAGTTTACTAATATACCTGCCTCAGCTAGACACACCCATAGATATGAAAGTCCTCATCAGTCTTCAATTCTGCAAATGCTTGTGCATGTGAATAACTAGGCAAGGTTCTTTGAGTAGATGTGTCGTTGGGGAAAAGTTCTTAGCAAGCTTTCAGGCGCAGTCAACCTTCATCAGGCAAAGGGAATAACTAAGCACACATTGCATAATACTCATCCATTTTACTAAGTTTACCGTAAGATCCTGGAGCTGATAATTCATTACAGGATTGCATATAGGGTAGACTGTTAAATTGGCGCTAGTCATTGGGCGGAAATAACACCAAGATGGGAATGGCACAAGTAACTATGTTTTAAGAAATCACAGACACTTCAGGCTTGACAAAGACTGAGACATAAAGGGCTTTGACATGACTGGACTCTGCATTTTGCCTACAGTGCATTACATCTTAACACTGAAGGCCATTGAAGAATAGCTTAAACTGTACAGATGATTATCTGTTTCTTTTAGAGGGAAATTAACGTGTCATGGATTACAATGCTGGTACTAGTGGCTGGTAATAAATATACTATGATTCAGAATCCTGCAGCATTTTCTACTAGTGCAATGAACTCTAGATATGCAACAGCACAGTCATTCATCTCCAAGTTTCTGCAGCCTTCAAGCTGGACTGAATCCCAGCTACCCTTAAAAAGCACTTTCAGCAACTTGCTTGCAACACCCATAGTAGAGAATTTTTGTCAGCAGCTCTATGGCTCCAAAACTCACCTCTACATAATTCGTGTCAGAGAACTCAAACAAAAATTTAAATGTTACTCCCAAACATCTATGCATGAGGGAGAGGGCAAAATAAAAAGCAATTTGTCATATGAAAATAGGAACAGCTACATGCATTTCACCTTAAATATTAACTTTGCTAAAGTACATATAATTCCAATAAATTAACTGAAAATATTAAGAGGAACTGAGTAATAAATGCCCTCCCATAAAGTGCAGCTGAAGTACATACATTTTTTTGAGCTATTTGCTTGCTTTGGGTTAATAAGTAAGGCAGTGTATACGTGAGGTAGGGAAATAGAGATTCTAAGCTCCCCCCCCCCTTTTTTTTTTCTTTCTCGCTCCTAAACAAATACAATGAAAGTCACAGCAACAATGGCCTGTAATCTCAGGTCAAGTTTCATACGTTTTTTCCCATGTGTAGAGATTCTGTTCTACTCTTGATGGATCCAATCCAGCTCTCAGCAGTCAGCAGGCATTAGCACAAGCTCTTGGCCAAACAAACTTGTTTGACACAGAATTTGACTTTTAGTCACAGTCCAAAAGAAGGAGGGAGTAAAGTGTTACCTTGCCCCCCGCCACTCCCAGGTAGCTACAAAAATATTTCAAAGATGCTGCTATGGGGAATGGTTCCCACCAAGATTACCTGCAGCACTAATAGTTGGAAAAGAAAGTTATTTTTCTGTTGCTCTTCTAATTGTTTACAGTATTTTGTCCCATTATATGCAGCCATCCATGGTTCTACCCACACTCTGCTCAATTGCTGGTTGGGTGGTAATGACCCAGAAGTATTGCTTGGCCTACTAGAGTGCCAAGATCCTATGCGTGGACAGGGCAGAGTCTTCAGTTCCTCTTGATGGCTGTGTAGGGCCTTGAAATAGTCTTCCCCATGGAGGGACTGGGTAAAAATTTGACAGTGGATCCAAAATGCTTATGCTAAGCCTGGACAGAATTCAGAGATGTCTGACTCATGCTTGTCATTTCTGATCATTTGTCATGTTTTTCTAAGAATTTGTACCTAAGCATGCAGTGATAATCTCTGTTGCCAGCACTGGAGAACACCGGCTGAGGTTACTATAATTATCTGTTTCACAGCCATGCCTCAGGTAGCAGAGTAGAATTTGATGCCTCATGCACTGAACAACCCTGCCTTCCATAACCAGGTAATAATGCTTCTAAAATGATAATGGAATACCTACCTCTTCTATAGCACTTGCCATTGGCAGATCTCTGCATGCTTTACCACAGAGGTCACTTGTGATTAACCCCATTTTACAGATGGTAATAGCTGTGCTGTGTACCAAACCCCCCAGAAGCGTGATATGATTTTGGCTGAAAGCTAACAGTGTTGTTGTGGTATAGGTATTCTATTGTGCTGTGATAGTCTAGAGGATGAAGCTTATTGTGTATGAGGCTTTGACTACACTGTGTGATTTGATATGTACTTTGCCAAGCTACCTCAGTTAAGTAACATGATGAATATCTGCATTAATTTGGAAAATGATCTGCATAAGATTTCACATAGATTACTAAGCCATTTTATTTGTTCAAAGTTGTGTGCGCGCATGCTTTTTCCCCAAAAATAATTGTGACATCTGGTATTTATCTAAAAATAAGGAAGTAAACCTTATTAATCAACAAGGCTGAGAAATGTGTTCAGCTTCATTCAGTTCCTTTGCAGGAGAATAAACTAATCCCTGAGAATATTGTGTATGCAAAGCTCAGTTGTAATGGAGCTGAGCTTCTATGCCTATCCTCCCACTAAACCCAGATGCTAAATTTATTACACCTAGAAAACTGTTACAATAGAGCAGGGGCAGGAAGAGAAGTTTTTGTTGGGGCAAAAGAAGGGAGAGTTATATAGGGTTTAAGACTGGTGCAGCAGGTCAGCAGTTCGACATGATCAACTTCAAGTTCTTTTCTTGGCTTCAGCGAGGGTTATTCATATGGTCAGATTTGAACAAAGGCTTAAGTGTTTTGCTCAAAGAGAAACCTGCTGGTCTGTCAACCTGTGTGTAAACCTTCTTTGTAGCTCTTTGGCACTGCTTCCTTGTACTGCAGTTATCATTTTAGTATAAACCCTGCCTAATAGATGGATCTCCCATGAAGGTGGATCTTCAGTGTCAGATCTCCTGTTTTGGTTAGCTGTCCTGCCCCAAGCCAGTTCAGACACCCCCCAAGAAATATATACATAGATCCTTTCAAAGGAATGAAACCTAAATATTGGCACTGTGGAAAAACAGGAGCCAACCAATAGGGATATTTGCAAGAAAAGAACATTACAGTTTTCAATGAAATGTGTACCATGTGTTCCTCTAGTTCAAAGCATTCTCATTAAGAATAGCTGTGCAAAACTGAATGGACCAGGCTGTGTCCACTGGCTTCTGGGTAGCGGTGCTAGCCAGGCCATTAACAAGGTACATGTATGGCACATGCTGGCAGTGGGCTGTATCACGTGTTACAAAAATACATTATCGAGCATCAAGGACCAAATTTTAAAGATGTTGTAGTTTAGTGCCAGGTTTAACTTTACAGAAGCTGAGTTTGTATAGGGAAATGAGAGCATGCAAAAACACAGGTGCCGCTTGGAACTAGCTCTTCTTTATCCAGGGTCAATGAGCTAATTGAAGTCTAGCTTGAGCAAGGAGTTCTCAAAAATGATTAAATATTTACTGAGTAAAAGAAATGCAAGGCTGCAGAATAAATACATGGCTCACTCTGTTATCATTCCAGTAATTCCATAAGAATAACTTGGAGCAGAAAAGACATCAAAAATCAGCTAGAAGGCCCACACCTGGGCAAAGCAAGGAGCAACTTGCTATCTGTAACTCTCCCTAGCGCTCTGACCCTGTTGAAGTGTCCTGCTGTTTACAGTGCATTTTTTCCCAGTTGCGCCCTCTTAACAGAATTTACAGAAGAAAAAAATGCTGAAGATTTCAAGCAATAAAATCTAGGTACAGACCTTTGGTTGGTGTAAACCGCTGTAGCTCAGGTGATGCCTGTGGAGCTAAGCTGATTCACAACACCTGAAAGTGGACTGCAATGACAAGAGTTTGTTCCTAAGGGCTTTAGCCTCAGTGTTATCCTGAACCAGGATGCATAGCTCATGTACCACTGTGGAGCCCTGTGTTCCACATTTTGCCCTTCTTCCCTGGATTTCCAAAAGGGCATCTATGCATATGCACCTTTTGGGGCTGGCAAGTCCCATAGTTGCGTGCTGTTATGCACCCAGGGGCCTTCTGAAATTAAACATGTAGGAATGAATGCTGCCAGGCTTGCTGGCACAGACTATGCAGTGAACATACAGTAAAAGTGTACGTGCACTGCCATTAATGGAATCAACAAAATCACTTTAGATTCCTATGTCCATATTCACCATATTTGCATATCTGACAATATGGCATCTTGGTTTTGTACTGGTCTTCTGCTCAAAAAGTGAAGTTCACCCTAAAGGCCATACACTCCTGCTCTTACTACAGTGGATTAGTGCTTCACGCCACAGGTGGTCCAGGGATGTCAGTGGCACTCGCTGCTCAAAGACAGGCAGAATATGGCATCCAGAAAATAAAAAAAAAGCACTTAGCCCTGGCATGCACAAAGCTTTTGTTATTCTGTAACCACGATGGTGCTGCGTGTTCACCAAAATAAATTACAGCATTGCAAACCCTAGCGGGGACATAGTAAAAATGCCCTGTGCCAATGCAGATATCTCTCTTCCCGTATACCGCTGTAAGCACAATTATACTAGCTTAGCTGCCTCTACTCAAGGGAGCCGGTATAATTTTAACTATATTAGTATAGTTAATTCAGTGTAACTTTTGCACGTAGACAAGGCTGTGACATAAGCTTAGCATGTTTACCAGCCAGGCTCTTGCCTGTTTGACCATGTTGAATGCTTGGAAGATGCTTATCATGTGACTGTTTCCTTATCATTGCAAGCCCCTGGCATTAACTTATAAAATAGGAGAAAATTCTTACATGCATTTATTTGTTTATTTAAAAGCAAATTATTTAAATAATCTTTGAAATACATCAAATTAAAAAAAGGGGGGGGGAGGAGTTGATACCTTCCTTATCTCCTTTTATAGGCTCCACTTTTCCCCCATGCAGGGTTTGTTATCTGTTTTAAAGAATTCTGTTGGAAGCTCAGACAATATCCCACAAACAAACTGCAGGTGCATTAGTAACTCAGTAAACCACAACAACCAGAGACCTGTAGTAGCTACAATATACTTTGAATGCACACATCAGGTGCCACTGAAGGCGTTTCTGCTGAAATAAAGGCCAATTATTTATTCAGTATCATTAGCTAAACATTTTATTGATCAAAAGCAAAGGGACAACTTTTGTACTGGGCAGATTAAACTTTAAACTCTGCTGAGAAATCACCTTGAACTCACAGTGGTTTTGTTGTCTCCTAGTATTGTGCATAATTATATGCAAATATAAAAAGAATGGCTCCTTCCATGATGATACAATACCAAAAAGCAGTTATCTTTTCTTTTAAAAACATGAAAACAAAAGACAAAAAGAAAAAGGAAACAGCATTTTTTACTTATTTGGACTGACATTTTAGGTCAGATTGACTATCTTTGCCAAAACAGTGAGTGGGTAGGAAGTGGTGCTTAGATGGCTGCCATTCTGGTAGAAGACAAGGTGTTTGTTATGGCAGGGTTTACTAAATGGCTCTTCACAATTCCTCTTCCTTGTGTGCGAGCAAGTTTTTAGTCACAAGAACAAATGTTGTGGTGATGGTATTTCTCTGTAGCTTTTTTTTCCCCAAGGAATTATGGGAAATAGCAAAGGTCTGTCTACTTCATCTCTTTAGCTAGCATAAATTCTTCAAGCAGAATTTCATCCTGAGACCTATCAGGTATCCAGGTTGTAGCTGTATTGGTTTAGAGGAAAAGGCAATCGGGACTCATAGTAGAGACGATAACTTTTATTAGACCAACAAGATTTTTGCAAAAACATTTTTTTTTGCAAAAATTTTTGTTACTCTAATAAAAGATATCATCTCTACTATGAATCCTGAGACCTGGGCACAGGTGTTGGGCTCAGGGCCCTGAAAGAGGATTATCTGTCTTGCTATTAGTCATTGCTTCTGTTCGGGGATGGCTGCACACGTAAATAAAACAAGTTACGCTAGGAGTCAACCAGGACACCACTTCACTGATTTTTTTTTTTTTCTTCTCCGAAGGGAAAGTGACTTTGCAAGGATTTTGTTAGAGCTCAACACAAGGGGTCACTGGCATAAAAACAGTAGATGAGAGACCAAAGGGAAGAGGTAGCACAATACACAGGGGAAGGATGGTCTTTCAGGAGAACTCAGGGCTGTGACTCAAGAGATCTGGGTTTCATTCCCAGGTCAGCTGGAAACTTTCTGGGTGACTTGGGACCTGGATTGAATCAGTGTAACGTGGCACCTTCCCATAGGAAGGCGGCTTGATCCAGCAGCTCATCGCATGGTTGGTGGCTTACTGCTCATATTGCTTTTCCTTGGGACAAGTTGTTTTTGTTGCTGCCAGCTGAACGGCAGCTGACACAGTCACTCGAAGTTAGGAGTCTGCAGGGCTGTAACCTGCGTTTGCTGCTTGTTTGTTCTTCCCATGGCAGAAGGGCTTGATTCAGGGAGATGGACTGGACTGGACTGTGTTGCATAACATGAGAATTTCTCACACTATCAGTTTACAAACTGAAAAAAAAAGCACATGGGAAACCATCACTGAGCTGCCATCCTGGCAACCCTGCAGGTCTTTCAGCACTGGGTAGCCACCTCCTCCAAGACCCGCCATAAGCATTTAATCCTTGAGCGCCAAGGAGCACCCTGGTACCTGGTGCTCGCCAGCCCATCCCCACCACCGCAGCCACCACCGGCTTTTGCAGGTGCTCTCCAGCCCTGTCCTGCCGCCGCTGCCGCCACTGGCTTCTGCAAGCGCTCGCCAGCCCTGTCCCTGCCACCGCCGGCTTCTGTGGGTGCCCCCCAGACTCAGGAGGCACCAGTCCACGCTCACTGGGCATGGATGGGGGGGGAAAGGGTTCTTGAGGTTAGTCCGAGCTGACCAACAGTGACAAGTAACATAGTTGGGTAGGGACCCAGCTTGGTTCCATGCAATATCGGTGTGTTAGGTGATGAAATTAAATACAAAAGGAATGAAACAGTTATTAATAACAACCGCAATGGGCTCAGCAACTCCACCGGCCACATGTTTGCCTGGTTCCCACCGCTGCACACAAGCCAATGGGCCGAAGCTCCACTCTTCCCCTCGCCAAGAAGTATATGAAGCGGGCTTCTTCACAACGGTACACCTGGTCCTCATGTAGCACAACAGCTACTCTCACAAGATACTCAAACTCAGGCCTTCCCACTACATGGAGATCTGCAGATGCCCAGGGGCGGATGAGGACAGGAACGAGGGCAGCAGAAGGCCACGCAAATGGAGGTTGCCACTCTCCCACGGCGCCAAACACTCCTGCCTGTACTCCAGTCACAGATCGAACCACAAGTGGCTCGGCACGCAGACCCTTCCATTTCTAGTCCCACACACCCTCCAACGTCACGTGATCACGTCGGGTTTGCCACTTGTCACTCGTACCGATCGGTTATAATCTTGCTGTCAATCAAGGTGGCTGCTTGCATTTACCTCAGGATTTCCTGCCAATTCGACCTTTACATCAAGATTTGATGCCAGGTCAACCTTTACCTCAAGATTTGCCATCAGTTTTACCTTTGCCTCAGGATTTGCCACCAATTCTGCCACACATGCTGTCACTTTTCCTAAGTGGGTCGAATCGGTGAAAAAGTCACTCCTAGAAAATTCTGGAAGGGACACCCCCAGGCATGTGCATACCTCATGGTACCGTCACCTGTCCCCTCGGCTATGGCACAGGCCACGCTACCTGCGCACACAGGTTGTGTGCTTCTCACTCAGGGTCATGGATGCACTTGGGGCTTGGCTCCTGTCCCTTCCCCGGGCACGCTGCGGACCTCACGATCCCTCCCTGTCTGCCACCCTCCGGACTTCCCCGACGTGTTTTTCCACTCCCTTCCAACCTGCTCCGCTGCTCGTGTTTCTGTGCCTTTTCCAAGCCACAGCTTTGTTGTTATCTGCTCGGCAAAGAGTCAGCCTTGTGGATCTGGACAGTTACAAAGGGCGGATTAGCAGCCAAAGAATATACTATTATTATTATTGTAAATCCCTTTTTTAAATGCACAGCTCTGTGCGATATGCTTGGAACAATAATAATCCTGCCAGACATGCACAGGGAAAAGTACTTCGCACACCTGGGGAGGACACAGTGCTGGCTTCTTTCAAGAAACATGGGGGAAGGTGAATCAGGAGTTGAGCCACCCCTGTTTACAGTTAAAATCAATGATTTTGGTGTTGTGCTCTGTTTCTCATTGCCTCTGGTTTTTGACCCTCTAACAGGCCTCTGTTTCCTCCTCTCTCTAACCGAGGGGAATAGACACTTTTTAATTCTTACTTGGCGGGAACCGGGGAGCCTTGAAGCGCAAGGCCAACTTCTACGAGGCTTCAGGTGGGATCATGAGAGCTGTCGACACAAGTTATCTTGATTTTTGTTTTCCCCCCATAGGATGTGGTTGCATTAGGGACAGGGTGATTGCAGGGGGCTGGCCTGCATTCTCTTCAAGAAAAAAATAGGGGACATAAAGCCGTCAGGTTTTGGATCAGCAGAGGACAACTGGACTGTCCTCTATGATGGCCATCCTTGCGCCTGGCCACTTGTTCAGCCTCCAAGCCGTGCCCTTTCTCCTGCTGCTCTGAGTGAGGAGGTGCTCGGGCCCCGGACACTCCATGGTTTTGCTGAAGGACAAGTGGTCCTTAGCTAGATGGGGCAGCCATTTGCCGATGGAGTTATTCATTGGGTTTTCAGCACGGGGGGTTGTAAGTTGACATTCCAGTCATTAGTCAGCTGTCAGTCCAGTGAGACTGTGCTTTGTTAGGCCATTTATGCCTGGAGCAGCGTTTGTGAGGTTGGTAAGGCCACATTCAACCAGCTAGAAATTTTTTACTGCCCCCATAAAACATGCTTTGTCCTGCCTGGTTGCCATTCTAATGGAAATGTTCCAGCTGCTGAACACCATCTGCCTGGTTGAGAGGGGCAAGGAGCAACCAGGAAGTACAAGGAACAAGTTTCAAAGAGGGTTTTTAAATTTTTTTTGCCTCTTGAGGTATGCACACCCAGCCACTGACTCAGCCACGCTCTAATCAGGAGCATGAAACGAACCTGATTTAGCTTTGCCGGGGCACAGTGAGAGAGGCATGCACACAGCCTTCACCCCCAGGAGGTCCCAATAAAGAGAAGACATTGGTGACACTGCAGCATGGCTGTCCTGCCATCCTTTCATGGCCTGCTCTCAGCCCTGCACTTATACTTGATCTGAGCCTTCAAGAGGCTGAGAAGCGATTGGTTCTGCTTCCAAAAACCCCACCATTTCTCCTTAATTCCTAGCGATGTCTTGAACCTTTTGCACTCCTAACAGCAATGGTTCAATGGAGGCAATTGCAACAGTTTAAAGAGCATCATTTTTATGCCAGGGTTTTCAAAGCAGCAGAAGGAATTAATTGCCTGTCTTTTATTGACTGTCAAACTCCATGTGCCTGTGTAATTCCTAGCCTTACAAGGCTAAGCAGGGAAAAGAATTAAAGCCAAACAGTGAGTGAGAGTAACTAGAACTTGGGACCCTGTCTTTGTCCTCACTCCTGCAAGCTCCAGGTGATGACTTGAGGAGGCACCTCCTCTTCCTAATCTTACTCTTGTTTCTAGTAAGCTTCCTCACAAACATCCTGGTGTTTTTGTGAGGTTTTATGCAGAGAAAGCCAAGGAGATTTTATAAAAAACAACAGATTTTCTAGGTATCCAGGTTGTAGCCATATTGGTCTAGAGAAAAAAGCAGTCAGGACTCATGGTAGAGATGATATCTTTTATTAGACCAACAAGATTTTTTGGGGGAAAAAGATTAATTGTAAGCTTTCAGGCACAAACACCCTTCATCAGGCATTGGAGAAAAGATTGGAAAAGTTCTCCTGGGTAGAAATCCAGGTTGTAGCCGTATTGGTTTAGAGGAAAAGGCAATCAGGACTTGTCATAGAGATGATATCTTTCATTAGACCATCAAGATTTTTGCAAAAAAATTGCCTTTTTAATTTTTTTAATTAAAACCCGAAAGCTTGCAATTAAAGAGATTTTTTTGAAAGCTTGCAATTAAAGAAAGCTTGCAATTAAAGAAATGTTTTTTGCAAAAAATCGTGTTGGTCTAATAAAAGATATCTCTACAACGAGTCCTGATTGCCTGGGTAGAAATGAAAGTTCTAGGAACTTTGGATTATACAAGACTTTTGGTTATTAACAAGGCTCTTACAATCAAGAGGCACATTGATGGTACTGGTAATGCAAATCAACACACAACACTGCAAACGAAATCCTAACCATGGCAGTTCCCTGTAACCAGAAATTAACACTGTCATGTTGAGACCAAAAATGGGACTCCATTATGTTTACTATAGGCCTGGTTGCACCAATTAACTGAGTTGCATTGTTCTATAAGGTGATGAATAGAGTGATGAGAGACAAATACTTTGTTCAGCTCCAATGCCAAGTGTCTGCATGACTGCTAACTAAATTGTTTGATGCAATGTGAAGTATAACACAAAAGGAAACAAAACTATTCCTTTTATTTATTGCTTTATGGTAATTGCAAGTATCTGGGAGTGGTCAACAGATGGTGCTGTATAGCTGCTTTTCTTGAGGAAGTTAGCTAAGCAGAACTCTGCTGGTACTAACTTTTGGTACTGCTCTCAGCCTGCTGGTTGTTTGCCTGAAATATTCTTATCTACATTACTGCCCACTAAGAAGAACTGCCTAAACAGTCAAGACATAATACCCAACAGGCATTTTTGATCATAGATAGTAGACAGCAAAATATGTTAAGAAGTAAAACTGATTAGAGCTATATTCCAATCTGTGACCAGGGTAACATAGGTTTTATATAACTGATATTATGTGATAACTTAGCCTCAATATAGGTAAAATTCCTGTATGACCCAAGTCATGTTACTTATACTAGGCCCAGCAGAGCACATAAGCAAGCAAATAGCATCCTGCAGAAATGTATCTTTCCATGTCATTAGCCCTCGTGTGCATCAGTTTTCTCCATCCTTTCAATGGAGACAATAACAAGTTATTTATCTAGCTCTTCAGAGAATTATAAGACTAGTGGCATCAAAAGGGGCTGCATTTTCATAAAGGCCTGACTCCTGCTCTCTGATAAACCCCTCCTTGAGGCTGCTCAAATCGAGCACTGCAAAATTGAAGCACTCCAAATCTGCACTCTCTCAGACCAGGATTTTTCAATAGTGACTTGCACCAAAGCTGAGAACTGAACTTCAATGAGATTCTGAGTCCCAATTCCAGTGCCTTGAGAACAGGAGTGTCTTTCCTTCATTAACTCTGGGATACAGTGTGTGGCATCTAGGGACTGTATCACTATTGATATGTTTGGCAGTTGATGTGTTTGGACCCAGAGGCTTGGTGTTTGGATTGAAATCCAGATTTTCTCAGACCCTGCATGGTTGGGACTTATGGATCCAGACTGACACCAGCTCAGCAAGTTACCAGCTGTTAATGCTGGAACCTGTGTCTGAGCTGAAAGCACCCACTTAATAACTTCTGGTTCTGTAGCAGAACAGTGGCGAAAGCTGCCTGTTCTCCAGGTGATAATGCAAACTCAGGAGTGTGCATCCTCTTTGTGACACAGTCATTCTGTGTCTCCTACTCTCAGCAATTAATTCAGACATTTGGGCTCTGCTTCATTGTAACACCTTAGACTTGCTCAGGGAAGGTCTGATGCAAGCAAGTTTTGTTTGATTTGTGTTCCTCAAATTATGCCAAGTCAGCAGGCATTAGGAAAACACCTAGGATGCTTTCAGTGTAGCCCAGTCATTGCGGTTTGGAATTCAGTGGGGTTAGATGGTCTCCCTCTTTTTTTTTTTTTGTGCTCAAGTGGGGAGTGGAAATCAATCACATTCTCCACTGGTGCAAATAAGCATAACTCCATCACTATATCATTAGAGCTTTCCCTGTTCCCAGCCATACAGAGTATTGCATATTATATGTATGCAACATGTAGCTGGAGAATTCAACAGAACCAAACCTCTTCCTACCTGCTCACCTGTGGAGAGCATGTGCGAGTGCATGGGTAGAGGGGTAGGGAACCACGGCAGCGAAGATTGTTCCATTCTAAAGGAGAATTCCAGCCCCTAGTTTCCATGATCAGTGCAGCTCTGGGAACAGGATGCAGACCAAACAATAACACACAGAAAATACAGGATCTATTGCTAAACGTTGTCCATAGTTTTGTATTAGCATCAGTGAGTGCTCACCAAGAGCTGTGATATACAGGACATGTCACTTTATTCACCTGGCCATGTGTGCCTCCATTTGGTATTCATAAATTTCTATGCAGCACACTTGAACTCTCAGAGAACCCAGGCCCTGATCCCTCGTTACCTACAATTGTTAAGGTATAAATGATTATGACATTGTTTAATGTGTAACCCAAGCCATACTGGGCGCTGCCCAATATGGAAATTAGGTCCTCTGTAAACATAAAAGCAACTTCAAACTCTTTCCTTGGAAATCACCTGGCCTGGTTTAATCTTAAAAAGCACAACGGACTCTTTAACATTCAGGTTGAGATCTTTCAAATCATATATGATTTCAGTTGCAAACGAGGACAAATATGAAAGGGGAGACCTGTGATAAAACTTAATGACACAGGAGCTGTGTGCCCGCCAAGACTGTGGTATTCTGATGGAAATGCTGACAGTACTGGTGAATTTTCAAGAAAAATATCTTGGTGTTTTTGTCCAATGCGAAAGAAAACCAAATACAGTGTATCACGACCCAGCTGTACCCGTGAGAGGCGAGGAGGAGGGGAAGAGGAGGAGGCTGGGAGAAGTGAAGGTGCTTCCGTCTCAGTGTGACTCAGTCCAGTATTATTTGATGTGGCTTGACATTGCCAACAGCTTGTTTCACACAAAGCACCGATCACTCTCCAGTTAAAGAGCACCAGTGAGGCTTGCTGGGGTGTCTGCTGGCACAGTAAGCCAAGATGTGAATTTACAGTACGCTAGTTGTTCTGCACCGGCTCATTGTGTACATGCTTGTAGCCCAGACTGAGTGCAAGGTAAAGTAAGTCAGTGCACACAAAGGTGCTTTTAGTGCATGGTAAGAGCATCCAAATGCCAGTGTGCTAAGTTCAGATACCACAAAGTTGGGCAGACAAGTTGTGAAAAGTCATGCCAGGTGTAAGACGGACACAGGGCTTGGAACTACAGTCCAACCCTCCTTGTGGCCTGAGATGGAGCATTCTGCATGTGCATTAACGAACCCATTCCCCCCACAGAGGAGCTCAGGTCGCTGACTTCCTGCATCAGTTCTCTGATTCTCAAAAATGGTGTCAGAGCAATCATCTTGTATTTTCAGTGTATGAAGTTTGTGAACCCATCTCCTGCTGACAGTGCTGGCATCACATGCATGCAGCGCCTGTGTCCTATGGAACGACAAAGGGATATTTTCAGCTCTGTAGCCTGCAGAACAGTGTGAAGCCTTTTGTTTTCCAAGTCTTCCTTTTTTGCATCTGTACAAAATATCCTTCAAGGGAAAATAGCACCCAGATGACTGGCAAGCTGTGACCTAATAATATCTGAGAATCCATTACACCTGAGCAGTCTGAAATATCACCAGTGGCTGGACCCTTACTGGAGCCCCCATCTCAGTCCTGATCAGCAATAGTTCCTTTCAGCTGAGGTGTTCCTCTGCCAGGTGCAGCCGAATTGTGTTACAAAAAGCCACTTCTAGGTGTAATAATTCCTCTCCTGATTCATTTCCAGCTGGTACAAAAACAAGCAGTGGCTGGGACAGAGCAAAGGAAATTTAATCTGGGAGGAAAGAATGTGGCTGAATGCCTTGCTCTAGACTGCAGTATCTTTTTATTTTCTCATGAGGATTTAGTTTGACACTGAAAGCTGCCTAAGAGAACTGAATGCACAGAGTCCATTTACTGTAATGGAAATTGGCTGCTCAAATTCCTTAGGTGTCTCTGAAATTCTCAGCATTGCCAGTGGGATGGATGTACAACTGATGTGCTCTGAGCAGTTATCCAGGTCAAAATGCAGTTACTGTTTATAAGCTCTTCTGATATTTATTTGTATGTGCTTTTCTTAAAGGTTGGCAAGTGTCTGGTGCTAAGCTTTTGGATAGGAGTGTCCCCCAGTCCTGACTGCTGTAGCTATTCCACTTTGTATCAAGACAAACATGCTGCAGCCAGTGGAAGATCTTCTACTAATCAAGCTATCCTTTCTTTTCCAACTTTCTTGTCTCTTAGTTACTCCTGGGAATGTCTCTCTTCTCCTGTTTCACAGCCGTGCAGACTGTTTCCAGCCTCGGCTACACTTGCTTTTTCCAGAGAACTGAAGAAGAATGCATTTCATGTGAAAGCTTGTCTCGGTCCATCCCAACTAGGCAGTTGGTCCAATAAAACATAAAACCCACAAAAAATCCTTGCCTCTTGCACATTTCCCAGACCATCATGAATACAACATCACTCCAGCATTGCTATTTCTATCTTATGGATTCCTATGTCTTCTCTATTAAAATTTCTCCTTAACAAAGGAATAAAATTAAGAACACAAAAGAGTATATCCATAGTACCATAACGCTTGGTTTTTTCCAATCTCATGTGGAGGCTATAACCATAAAAGAGGATGCAAGTCTGTTACGCTTGGTTTGGCAGCTGCTGAAACACAGTGACAGTTCTTCTGGCACTGTTGTTCTACACAAATGAGTTGTTTTTAAAAAAAAGCAAGTATCATAAAACTAGAGCTGAAATGTCAAGGTTCTTGTCTGGGCTGTTTCAGACTGGGACAATGAGGTGCCAGTACATAAAATGGCATGGGTTAGGGTTCTATAATGTGATAGTATTGGAGAACAGAGAAACCTGCTTGTGTTGGAGGGAATAATTCCAGACTGAATAAGGCCTGCAGGGTTTTGCCTAGTGACCTGCATGCTGAAGTCCAATATCTAAGTAAAATGTTCATAGTTCAGTAGCTACTGCAAAATAATGGTTATAAAATAGTTTTTCTGATTAGGATTAATCAGTAACTGTTATATTTGAGGCTTTAAGGGGGTCCTTGTGCATGGTGCTGTACAAACATATTGGAAATGACCTACTCCCTGCCCCAAGGAATGACTAATACTGTATTAAATTATCTTGGGGCCAGACTAGAGGCTGTAATGTGAAAACTGTTGATCATAGAGACCTTTGCCTGGCCCGCTTTGAATGCCATTCTTAACCTGGCCAAAAGGCATGACAAGACAAAATAATGTGAGGGTATAAATTTAAGTATGCAAAACCATTGATGGGTAAATGAACAGAAGACTAATGAGAGTGTCAGATGTAAAATTAACGAAGTTACTCCAGTTGGCATTTGTACCAAAATCCTCAGGCACAATAATAAAAGCAGACAATGCATCTGCAGGTGCTGCAATGAAAAGATCACACAGTAAGGAATCCAGTTAGGAAAAGAAAAGATCAGACAGTTTCCCACACATGTTCATACAATAGGAAAGCCCCTAAGTTTCTTGGGAACTTGCAATGTCTGTCAAATAAATTCTGTAGAAATGAAGCAAGGGGAAATACTCTTAGTTTCATAGTTGGTAGGGTTGGAAGGGACCTAAGCAGATCATCTAGTCTGAATCCCTGCCATAGGCAGGAAAGGGTGCTGGGGTCAAATGACCCTAGCTAGGTGGCTGTCTAGCCTCTTTTTGAAGACCCCCAAGGTAGGGGCAAACATCACTTCCCTTAGAAGTTGGTTCCAGATCCCAGCCGCCCTGACAGTGAAGTATTGCCTCCTGATATCTAGCCTGAATCTACTCTCAGTCAACTTATGGCCGTTGTTCCTTGTTACCCCTGGTAGTGCTCAGGGGAACAGGGACTCTCCCATTGCCTGCTGGTCCCCCTTGGCAAGTTTATAGGCGGCCACAGTACCATGAAGGAAATATGTGGGGTATGAGGAAAAATAAATAGTCAGATAATGAACACCATCACTTTTTAACTGAACATGTCCATCTAAGGGAAACAAAATCCCACTGAACATAAATGCTGCCAAATGATGTATATAAAGTCCAGCTAACCATCTTGAGACTTTCCCATAGGTGAAATTCTCAGCAGAGGATTCATGAAATGTGCCTATGCACTACCTGCGCCCTGCTTCAGTCTTTTAGTTGGGGTTTAACTGTAGGTATCACATGAAACTTACTTTTGGGGGTATTCTAAACGGGGCAATTTCACACGGAAGCAGTAATATAACTTTAAATATATCAAGGAAAGGAATATAGCTTTTTATGCAAGTGCAGCTGTATCAAGAACCCCACTTTAGAAGCACTGGCCCTGAAAAAAGTATTCATTATAATTAGGATTATTAAAAGCAAAACAGTTTTGAACTATAATAGCAACTATGCAGAGCACACTTCTCAGCAGCCGATACAAACTTTCTCTTTTATTTAAGTTTCTGGTGGGCATTTTCCACCTATTATCTACATAACTGATATTTGTGAGGGTCTTTTGTACACGTCAGATGTTTTAACATTCAATATTTATCTGAGTTAAATAAGAGTTTGACAAAGCAAAACATTTGTGAAAGTGCAGGCCGGGCAATAAGTTTCCCCCAGTTATCTCTTGTATTGCAGTGTGTCATAAACATAATGGACCTGGAGATGCTTTGCTTGAAATGAGGGCAGAACAGGACCTCACGTAATCATATGGAAGATGCTGCCAGCAGAATGCCTGCTAAGTATTGCTCTTTCAGCAGTGACCAGTGTCTGTTGTCCACTCACTCCCTTTTAAAACATGACGACTCTAAATCCTCAACGGATGTATAGGCTCCTAGGCACAATTTTGGAAAACAAAAGAGAGTATCTCTACATGATTATCTGTGGTTGTCCCAGGGCTTTAGTGCTCGATACAGAGCAAAAGGGCTCATTGTTTCCCCGCAGGAGCGTTGGCAGTGGCAATGAGACTAACGAAATGTCTTCGGTGCTTGAGGGGCTTATGAACTTACAAATCCACATTCTCCATCAAGCAGTCTGATTCTTAACTATTGTGAACTATATTTCCACAGCTTTCTCAGATCATTTACTGACAAAAAAGCCTTTTTCTGCACAAAGTAGATGTTGTTGCTGCAGCAGAATCACTTCTTGGTGCTTTGCTAGGCTGTTTGGCTTATGCCCTGGGTGTGCTGAGATGCTGAGGCACACCAATAACCCCACAGAGTGTGTTTGACTGCCAAGTCCTATGGAGAATTATTGCTGATTGGGTGATATGTTGTCTTTCTACCACACTGTCCTGTGACCTGTCGGTGGTTCTTTCCTTCTCATGGGATGGCTTCTCCTCTCTCCCCTTTGTGTCTGCAGTAAATATATGCCTAGACTGTTTTTACTGATTTTAATCAAAAGAACAGGTTTTCTTGGATGCTTGAAAATGTTGAAGGAAAATTTTTCTTCTCAATTATTCTATTTGATCTTACACTTTTTACATAAAAGGCTATTAAGAGAAAGGGGAACCTGTCATTTTTATGTTGAATCTTATAAGTTTCCATTTGCTGCTATGGGTGAGCTCCAAAGATAACAGTCTGTATAAAGAATTATAATCAGCAAGAACTGTTTTGATATTTCTGCAGCTTTCCCATGCAAGGCGTCCTATTGTAATAATACGAAAACCATAGCAGTGCAATTGCAACATTGGCTGGCTATTACAACCCACTTAAGATATGCCATGAAGGGACTTTATGTTGATTGGGGAAGGGAGGAGGGGGAACATATGGAGCTGCAACTGCACCTAATTAAATAGCGGGGTTTTTTGGGGGGTTTTCAGGGAAGATGAACTGAGCAGCCATTGATCATCCTGACACTAACATACTCAGGCTCCTTTTCTTGATTGGATTTTCAGGGAAGCAGCTTGCATCCTAAGAAATATGAGGCCACATCTACCCTTTTGAGGCATACAGCACAGCAGGGATAACCTACTGCTTCCTTGTGGTAGGTAAGAGATGCTCCGCTTCTCTTTACATGCGATGCAGTTGGAGACTGAAAACAGATGAGCCAAACACTGTAGATCTCAGACAAGTGCCATGTGCTGGCACCTTTGTGAACATCGGTCCCACAATACTGGCAAGACAATATCATTTTGAGCAGCTTGGTAATGCAGTGCCATATCCCTTCCCTGCCCTCCCCAGCCCCCAGCTGTGCTGGCACTGCTGGTCGCTGCCTGAGAGCCCAGCAGTAACTGGTTTCAGTAGGGAAACACATCCCTTACAGTGTTCTCCCCCCCTTATCTTGCCAGTCAGAACCTACAAAAAATGTGAAGCCCCCTGCACCCATTGATGCTATGGAGTGACAGCTACCAACCTGATAATGACTGTAGCATGTAGAACAGATCTGTGGAAGTGACCTTGGCGCCATGTGAGAGCAGGGAAAGAGCATGCATGGGGCACAGAGTACAAACTGGCATTAGGAAAGCAGATGGTAACTAGGATACGTGAGTCTAGAAACAAGGAAATGCGGCACAAACCTTATGGTAAGCTTGCTTCTGTGTGTGCAGCCAGGATGCTGCTGGAGTTTTAAAGGGCAGTCTGGGTTGGAGCTACTGACTCGCTTGAGAGGAGGAACATAGTCTGAGGGCAGCACCATCTGACCTAGGACAGGGGTGTACACTTGGGATCCACTCTGAAGCCTCTGGGTGAGCTGCACGTAACCAGAACCACCCACCCTTCCTGATGAGTTGCTTTCAGGGGCTGGAACTGAGATCAACTAGCAGCAGACAGGTGTGGCTCTGGGCTTGGGCTTTGTGTGGCTCCTGGTGTGACTTGAATGCACAGAGATACTTATTTGTTATAAACCATTTAGAAGAGCAGCAGTTCCAGAAGCAGGAGTAAGAGGAGATGAAAGACCAAGGATAACCAAGGATTAGCCAGGGATAGGAAACCAGCCCCAAATCTCTCTCCAATTACAAGCAGCCCTCCTCTAGGATGGTAAGAATAGGATCCACACAAGTGACATTCTGATGCTAATTTTAAATGCTTCATTCCTAAAAACGTAAGACCTGCTGTTTACTGGGTCAGTCCATAGGTCCACCTTGCCCAGTTTCCTGCACCGCACTGACAGAGAGATGCTGAAAGGGAGAGTGAATTGGGTCTGACCAGGGTTTTTTTTCACTGTTCCTCTCTTTTTTCAGCTTCTTGCATTTAAGATCTAGGAAGTTCTGATTCAGAGGCTGGACCCCAACTCGCATGCTCAATACCTGCTGATGCCCATTTCCACCAAGAATATAGTCCACTCCCTTTTTGAATCTGACTAAACTGTCAGCCTCCACAACATCTGGTGGCAATGAGTTCCACACTTAAATTACACAGTGTGTGAAACAAAACTAGAAAAATCAGACAGAGGGTCAGGAATGGGAACTCACTCCATCTTGTGACCCATTCTTGTGTGCTTTGAAGCTAGGGAAGCAAGCGGCAGACAGTGAATTGGCGGTCAGAATCTATGACACCAGATCACTCAGTTTCACCGGCATATTTGGAAAGTATAAAAATAAAAAGGGAACTTGAAGCCTGTTCCTGTGAGAGACTGAGCAGTGGGGGAGTCTGGACTGTTCAGCACTTCTCAGGATGGGCTCTTTGCATGGTAGAGGTACTTTGTGCAATATGTACATCACCTTTGGGGAAAAAGTTATTAATGAAAGTCATTGAAACAGTTACATAAGGGACTTCTTAGGTTGGGAGACTATTCCATGTCCTAAAGTGTCCTTGAGAACAGCTCTAGTGACCATATGGAAGGATTCCCTCACCCACAGTAAACCTGGAGTCACTGGGGTTCCACCCACTTATAAGCAGAGTGTTTCAGCTTTTTATTATTATTGTTGTTTTAAAGGAACCTAGTATCATCAAATGTAAAATAAAGAACAGGCCTGGGAAGTCTAACACTAAGCTTCCCACCAGCCTTGTCATTTGCCTCCATAGCAGCACATGTGATAACATCCTAAATGCTGTGATCCAAGTGCCAGGGGAATAACTTGGTATTCCCATTTTGCCATATGCCGTGATAATGCTGTATTGTACTTATGTAGATTTATTTTATTACCAGAGGGTCTCGGAATCAGGCTGTTGAAACTGGAGATGGCAAAGATACGTCAGCTGTAAGATCTGCTTCCCGCTGTGGCACTTCAGGATTCTTGCCCACCAGTGTTCCTTCTAGAGGAGACTTTTCAAAGCCTTACCTCCCAATGTCAGAGGCCTGGTACATCTTTGTGCCATCTCCTCCACTCTTTCTCCATCTGTAGTATTCAAACAAGTAACTATTCAAATCCAGATCCTGTACATGGGGCTAGGAACAGGGACCAGTAGGTGGCAGCTTCATCCAAGAAATAGAGATGCATTTGTAAGAGAATCCATTTGCAAAAAAATCACTTACAGTACAGCTTTTCCCACTTTCCTGTTGCACTTGTAAGCACCTTGGAGTAGCAGTGCTTCAAAGACTTCTGGTACATAAATATTCCATGTCCCTGTTACTCAGGATACGATACTTCTGTTGAAGGAAAATCACTCAGACTCAGATTCTAAGCTGATACTAAGGCCTTGAGTCAGCAATAAACTTAAGCACATGCCTGCCTTTCAGCATGTGAAGCCTACTGGTGAAAGCAATATAACCACTGACCGTGCCTTTAGGCAAGCATGCGTTCTAAGTGTCTTGCTCAACTGGGTTCTACGTCTTTTTAGTTACTTTTGTGGGTTTTGGAGCAGGCCCTAAATTATTAACTGAATTCCAAAAGACAACTGAAATTATAACTCCTCCCCCACCCCCAAACAGCCATGTTTTAAAGAAAGCAATGTTGCAGCATATTTCATCATTCCAGTGACTACAAAAAAAACAGGCAAATTGTCACTTTGAAATAGTTCTGCCTATCACTTCTTAATGAAAAAAATTAACTGTTTGCAGATTCAGCTGTGGTGATGCCTTGTGCTGTCTTAGTAATGCAAAAGAATGGGGAATGCATAGGATATTTCAATTACAGAGTAAAAAGCAGAGTAAGAAAAAGATTTACTTTCTAAAGGTGACACTGATTGTAACTGCATGCTGTACATTCTTGGTGCAAAGAAAAAACACCGTATAGTTCTGTCAGTTCCAGAATACTTTATATCTTCATTGCTACCAGCATTTCAACCTCCAGGATTTCTGCTATTCTGAGCCTACTGCATTGAATCTGAGCTTTGACTTAGCTCTCTCTGATTCTGGGTATATACAAATATGAATGAAAACATAAGTGGTGGTGTCATGTTGGAGCAGAACTAGACCATAACCTGTCTCCAGCCATGGCCAATAGCAGCTGTTTCACAGGAAGGTATAAAAATCCTTACTGAGGGCATAGGGAATGGCCTGAGCATTTAGATACAAGGCTAAGCTTTTGCGTATGACTCAGCTTGTCATAAAAGAATGAGGAAAGAGCAGCAGGAAGTCCACCTCAAGGTATATTTCAGTTTAAACAAGCCAGAGAGCAGCTGCTGATACCATTGCAGTGCAAAGAACTTGCATAAGTGACAACAGAAGGAGGAATCAGTGACTCCTCCAGAGATGGTAGTCACTGGTTCCCCCTCTGCCCATGTGGAGTTCTCTGCAGTGCGCTCAGTAATGCTTCCATTTCAGCAAGAGGTTAGTTCTGCGCTCTGCTGACTCCAGATGTTGCTCCCTTTTCCTCCTGATCATCTGCTAAATTGATACGAGACCTTTGCAAAAGCTCTCCCTGGGCACACTTTAATGCAGCCAGCTTGAGCACAAGTGGTGGGCCAGTGGGCCCCCTCAGCTTGCTGACAAAGGGAAGCTTTCTGAGTTCCTTTTTAGTCTGGATTTTAAACTAATTTTGAAAAGCTCTTGTGCTGGTCACCTCTTAAGGCAGAGGCCAGATGAAGCAGCTGTTGGCTTCTTATTGAAATTCAGGTCCTTTGCCCCAGAGAAAACTGCCTTCGTCTGAGTTTCTAGAAGGCTTCAAAGGGAGGGGCAGTTAACACTATTGCCACCTTCCTTATTGCTTTTGGTATTTTGGTCCTAAAGGGGAGCAAAATGATGTTCTCCATTAAACCCTTGAGACCTTGGTAACAACCAGAGCATTAAAGGGTGTGTGTGGGGTGGGGAGGAAGTTCACACCAGCCTTCTGCAGAACCATGAAACACCAGTGGAGAAGAAGAGGCCTTGAGGGTGCTACAAGAAGGCAGAATGAGGAAGAAACTGAGAGAGACAGGGTGCTAAGCAAGAGCTTTCTGACTGAGCACCCTAACAGGTCATAGCAGGCTCTCCCCAGGGGAGCAGTGGAAGCCAAACTGTTTAGGCCAAAGAATGAATGATCTAGTAAGCCCCTTCCAGCCTTAACTTTCATGGATCCCATCACTTCTTCCTGCAGAAGAAAATCATTGGGTGGGGGAGGGTATTGCAGGCATTCCCAGATGTTTCCTTTGGACAGCTCCCGAATGCCTTTAAAGACAGGGTTCTTCTCACCTCCCACAGGACTAACTGTGGGTTTCCCCTATGGAACTGGTTACCTAAACCAAGATCTGCAGGGGCCAGATTCATTCATACACAGCTTTTCTACCACACCCCTGCTTCTGGTTTACAAGCTACCTGGAACTTCAGACCCAACACCTGCTGTAAAAAGGAGGTTTCTTGATTAATAGAAGGGCCACAGAGAGTTAAATGCTATGCTAAGTGGCATTTGTTTTCTGGTGGATTCTCCAAGAGCCTTTTGATGGGGAGTGAGTCTAGTCTTACTCAGCCCAGCTTCTGGACTCTGTCTCTTCGTTTTCCAGTCCAGACATCCCCAGCTGGTGATCTCTGACTCCAGTAAGTGGCTGTGACCAGGGGCCATCCAGTCATCCAACTGCCTCAACAAATGTACCCAGGGTCAGAGGCATATCCCAACTAGGTGAGTTCTCACCACAAACACATCTCAAAGTGAAAACCAGTTTCTTGTGGTTCTGCTGGCAGTCTCCCAGAGGAAGTAGCTTGCACTGAAACACACTCCTCAAAGCATCTTTACTGTTTAACTAACTCATCATTGGTGTCCAGGAGGGGCCACGTATATGAGAAAGGAATGGTGCACACCCATGATTCACACCATAAGGGTACTAACTCAGGCATTTCACTTGGATGAATGCAAATTGTTGCATATGTGAATAATTCCATATTAACAGGGCCTGTTTCCACAGTGTCAGATGAATGGCAAGACCATGTGCGCTCGCCATTCTGTCCTGGGACCTGCCTTAGCCCACATCCAGTCAAGTGAGAGATTTCCACAAAGTGTTTTTCATCTAAAATTCATGTGGATGAAAAGGCCTTTGACACCGTCTCTCACCCCATCCTAGTTAAAAAACTAGGTGACTGTGGCATCGATGCCTACACGGTCAGATGGATTGCAGATTGGCTGAGGGGTCGCACTCAGAGGGTAGTGGTGGATGGGTCATATTCAACCTGGGGGGAGGTGGGTAGCGGAGTCCCCCAGGGCTCGGTCCTGGGGCCTGCGCTGTTCAATTTCTTCATCAGCGATCTGGATGATGGGGTGGAAAGTAACCTGTTTAAATTCGCTGATGACACCAAAATCTGGGGGGAGGTGAGCACGCTAGCAGGGAGGGA
>NW_017728980.1:13397492-13420170 GCF_001723915.1 Gavialis gangeticus | reverse complement strand
GTTAGGGCGGCTAGGAGCTGGAACCAACTTCCAAGGGAAGTGGTGCTGGCCCCTACCCTGGGGGTCTTTAAGAAGAGGCTGGATGCCTACCTGGCTGGACTCATTTGAGTCCCGTTTCTCTTTTTGGGGTTTTTTGTTGTTCTCCTGCCCTGGTGGGGGGTCGGGCTAGAAGATCTACTAGGTCCCTTCCGACCCTTAATCTATGAATCTATGAATCTATGAATTTTGAATGGAAACCATTTTATAGAAGTATCTCACTTGACTGATTCTGGCCTAGGACAAGTTGCGAAGTTTTGATGTAACAAGTAGTCCTTTTATTTTAATGCCATATTTGTTGTTCCGTGCTAAAATAAATCCTCTGTTAAAATTTATGACTAGAATAGATCATGTTCAGAGAGTTGCCTTGGCTAAGACCTGCAGCCAAGGGTAACTGATTTCTCCATGGCAGTTTGTTGGCTTTTCCTCATGGCAAAGTCTACCTTCCTTGAGAGCTGCTGGGGGGCGGGTGGCCTTGTATGATCATTTCTACTTTGAATGCATCTCTCTCATACCAGTTTTTCCTGGGAAGGTCCAACCAGTCTCCCTGCTGTATGACATAGACACCTTGCAGAGCTGGTTTCATGGTTCATTGTGAAGAAAACCAATGATATATTTGGCCCTGTTTTCTGTCTGCAAAGCATTTTGTGATCTGACCCTGGCTTCTACCAGCTGGAGGATGGAAGGTGGGTTGGTAAAGTTTCACTAGATAGACTGTTGGCTGGTCATAGTTGGTGCAAAGTGTAGGATCCCCTACCCAAGGCCATGCCTCTATGGGGTTCAGGGGCGTGATTGTGGTTTGTTTGGGCACATCCATGCTAGCCTTAATCCAGTTAACTCAGCTGTGAGGCTGCAGCACATAGACTTCCATTTGAGATGAGCACCCAGGGTTCCAGTTGAGCTCATACAACCAGCTCTGAAACCTTTGGTACTATAGCTTCACAGGCCAGATACACCTGTGTGTGCTATATTTGCATCTTTTATTGCAGTGCATGCACAGTCTGTGTTACACAGAACTGTTTCCATACGCTGGTTTGATGACAGAATTTTTAAAGCAGCAAATAACAAGTACTCTGGTTCATATACAGATACCCAAGCGCTCATTTGGGAACGGCTAGTTCACAAGTACTCATAGCAACAGCAACCTGGTCAAACCAGTGTTTGTGAGCAGCATTCAGCAGAGGTGTGTGTACTCAGCAGAACAGAAAGACACCAGGGGCTCACACACGCCATTCTTCAGTGTTTGCCTGAGTGGAGATGGGTCCCGGTGAAGCATGTGTGGTTTTTCCTTGTCTTACAATTCATAAGCATTGAGGTGCTAAAGAGCCCTGGCTGGTACATGGCTTCTTGACCAGTATGTGCTTGAGAGGAGATGAGAACAGCATAGACTTTCTTGTTCCTCCACAGAGAAACCCATGCGAAGGTGTGGTTCATTCAGGGAATCCCCACCTCAGCATCATGTTGTTCTGATTTCATCTTCATGGGAAACTCGTGTTTCAGTGTGTAGGTGTATAAAGGTATGAGAAGCAGTTGTCTCAGCACAGGAAGTTGCTTTGCTGACTTCTCTACTGCCACCCCTTGCACAGGACCTCCTGTAGCTGTTGGGAAATAGGCTGAGGCCCCCCGCATTCCTTCAGGGACCCTGAAGCATTTAATCTAATTTGGACCAAGCAGGCTAATTCAGCAGTGGTTTGTCTCCTTTCCCCAGCACCTTATTAGTAAAGAGTCAGGTGCCTCGTATGACTAAAACCTCACTGCTGTGAGTCATCTGGTCCCAAACTGTGCCAAAAACACCCCTTTCCCTTACACAACAGAAGGCAGGACTGCAGCACAAGGAACTAATGTTTCCCATGTCTGGCAGCTCTACAGGTGCTGTGGTAGGCACCAATGTTGGGGCTGATACTGAACATTGCGGTCAGCCCCCCCACTTATATAGATTCACTGAAGTTCAGAGAATGATGCTGAAGGGGCAAAAACATGGTCGCAGATGTTACATAGGCCCAAAGTTTGCATCATTTTTTCCCCAGGAGTATGACTCAAACATGGTAGTTTCAGGGGAGTGCTGTAGGATGGCTTCTGGGACCTTGCCTGGTGCTGTTGGACTTCATTTTGTCTCGAGGTATTTTGTCAGATGAGCTATGTGCTCTAACACTTCTCCCGTGTTAAATGATAAGACAGGACAGTGTTGGATGTTAAGTAGAGAGGGCGAAAAATGAACAGGTGGCCTGTAGTTCTGGCGCTGGCTGAGAGGGTGATGATCAGCATTCAACTCCCAGCCTTGCATCAGATTTGTGGAACTTCCTTAGCAAGACACTTAATCCCCCTATGAAGTTAGCTTCAGAAGAAGGAAAACGTGCAGTAGATGTATTGTATGGTTCAGGAAACAGCCAGGTTTCTCCCATACACTATTCCTGGGCCACAACTTGTGTTCATGCTCATACAGGCAGATCTCCCATGGGAGGCTGAGGGAATGGGGTTGGAGTGTGGGGCACAGAATTTGGATTTTTCTTTCTACAGCATGCAGGGCTAAAAGGCCAGGCCCCCTTAGAAGGGAGTGCCCTTTCCAGGCCCCTGGGCTGTCCCACATGAAATGGCGAGGGTTTGGGTCACTCCAGACTCTTGCAGTGGGCAGGGAGCTCTGCACACAGCAAATTCTGACAAGACCCAGAGAGGCATTATAAGATTTATAGCAATGCTCATGACCTCTTTTTCCCTGCAAGGCAAATCTCTCTTATCAGAGTGTTATGATCTAGCCCTTGGCATGACTCATGCAACCGATTAACTCTCACACCAGCCCTTTGCAATGAGGTGAATTTCTTTTTTGACACATATTTTGTTTTAAGTCATATTTTGCTCTAAGCACCTTGACGTGGGCTTGAGGATCCGCCAGCATCATCTGTTAAACGGTCACGGAATGTAGCATGAAAAGCGGCTCAGGGTTTGAGGCTGCCTTTGGTTTCGGATCCCTCTGAACAATGCTGCGAGCATGTTCTCGCTGGAGCCAGGTGTTTGCTGTGGACCCATGACAAGGGCATTCCTCACGGAAGGTCAGTGTCTCCTGTTTGGAAATACATTTTTCCCCCTGTGCAATGCAAATTCTATGAAGAAAAAAGAACTATAAACAGCTAGAGGGACACTTGTGCAGGCACTTCATGAGAACGGGGAAATTGCTAGGGTTTGCAGTGTCTGCTGGGCTGTCTCTGGCTTCTTTGGCAGGAGCCTCAGTCAGGGTCACACATGATTAGCGCCGGGCCCCATTTGAAATCAGAAAAGCAATGGACCACTCAGCTCAGCTCAGCTTGTTGGGCTCTTCCCCTCCCAATGGCACTCAGATCCTTCTTGCTTCCCTTCAGTTCAGTGAAGGGGAATTAGAACCTAATTCTCCTTCACTGGTTGGGCCCATTGACAGTCCTCCGCAGACCCCTCAAGAAGCTGGTTCTGAAGATGGGCAGACTTGGCCTGGTGTGTTTAGAAGATAAACTTTTAGGGGCTTGGACTGTCTCGTTATTTTTGCATGGGCCATTGAAGTGCTACTGTCATGCAAATAACAGAGATGAATAGTATACTACATCCTCTGAAATGGCCGTTATTCTTCAATCAGACATCTGCATTTATTGTTCCATAGTAGGCTCAACTTTTCATTTCTTCTATTCTTTTTTGACAGGTGAAAAAAAGCGTGTGAAATGACCTCTCTGAGGATAATTGGTATTCTGTCATTAAATTGGTTATTGTGTCCTCAGAGACAAATATTTGTGTTTTTTAGACCACAAAGCTCTCTGAAATATTGAATTACTAGTTTTGTATTCATACGGCTTGCCCTGTATAACAGGATTGGAGCGCTAATATTGACACGTGTTTTAAAAAATTTGGACATCTGTCAACAACATTAATCCATTTTGAAAGAAAATGACTTATGAGCTCAGCACTCTTTTAGGGAATAAGACAATAATGGGCCCTGTTTTTTGCCATCATTTGTTTGTAATCTTGAGAACAGTGCTTGGGTTCAAATGGCTTGATATGAGTGGAACATAGTATATTCCCATGTTTTATGACTGGAAACCCAGCATTTTCACAAGGTTATTTTGCTGCAGACTTTACTGGCAGCATATGTACAGCTCTCTTTTTTAGTTCTTGTTTTTCTCTCTTCCTGACACCTGTCACAGTTGCAGTCTCGCAAGAGTCTGGGCGAAGGGCGCAGGTTTCCTCGTACGTGCAGTAACTGTGGGTCTGAGATCACTATGACAGTGACTTCTGACTACAGACTTTTATACTTATGACTTTTGTCCTATTTGCATGTTTCTTTGTTTCCTTATTATAAAATGAGGGGTATAGCAATAATTTGAGAGCTGGAGAGACTGTATGAAGATTTGCAAGTCTGCATCCCAGCCATTTACAACAGACTTTGGCCATCCACTGGCATTCTTCTCCTACTGTCCCTAAACCTGGTAAAGAAAACTAGAGTGTCTGTCAAATAAGATTTGGGCACTGGTTTTAAAGGTAATTAGGTGTATAACTCAAAATCTAGCCCTTGATTTCCTGGCAGATGAAACTTCCCTATCCATGACACAGCCAAGTCTCCACTTAGTATGTGGCTGGAATCAGTGAAGCTGAAGTGTATGAGATCTGGGGGATCTGTATCCCAGGGTTGTACAAAACTTCACTGAAACCTGCAAAGGCAAAACAGTCTGCCCAAGCTGATGGATAACTGGATGTGCTGTGGAGGAATTTGGTTCCCGGCCCATGGAAGGGTGGACGTTAATGAGAGCAGAAAACCGACAGAGCTCTTGTTTTGCTTTGTAATGTGTTTACCCATCAAGCAATATATATATATAGAGAGAGAAACAATTGTGAAGTTTGTGTTTTGAAGAATTGTTCTTTGGTAATACATCAGAGGTTTATCTTATAACTGTGTCTAAAACATGGAAATGGATGACTGACTGTCAACCACCAAAATAGTTTGGGCTGTTTTATCTGTGGATAACATGCTCTTTTGCAACTTCCTCATTTTAGATGTTTATTACAACAAGTCTTTTAGCAGCATGGCTTCAGATAATTGAAGTATCCCTATAAAGATATCTATTAAAAGTTTAACTTTGGGAGACTTGGTGTAGCACGTGGCTTTTCAGTGTCTAGTGCATTAAGATATCAGAGTTAGATCTATTGTACCTGAACATCAACTCTGAGGCGTGTGTGTGTGTTTGCACCCATCCATAGTATCCCATGTACTTGTGCAAGTGGGGTTCCATATGCACAGAAATGTGGTGTGCAAATCCCATGAGATAGATGTCAGAATGTAGCTTGAGTGTATACAGTTGTGCATCGCGTGCATGCTTTTAAAATACTGAGACATATTTATTTGTTTTACTTGGATTTATTTATTTGATTTATTTCTTGGTTTGTTTTTTTTCCTGACAGGGGCCTCTCTTAAAATGCTGTTTCCCTTGAAATTTAATACAACCATTTAGTATTAGAATGTGAAGACTTCCTATGGAAGCACTGGGCTAGAATTAGATTTCTACAGTCCTCTACATTTTTTAATTCTTATTTGGACTGATTCTTTACTCTTGCTGAACTCCTGCTGAGTTGTGTCATTTGATGTGGGCTTAATTGTCCTGGGCTTCAACCCGGATCAAAACAGGTAGGGCACAATCAGTTACACATGTTGCCCTTCCAAGCTGAACTGTTGCTTCTCAGCCAGCAAAAACATAAAGCCTGCCTGGCTTGTCCATGGAAAAAAGTGCAGTGCCCTTACAGATGCCTGCAGCTGTGCCCCATGAAAAAAAAAACATTAGCACATATTTTATCCCACTTAGCTCAGAATGACTGGAAGCAGGACATGGGATGTGTGTGTCTGTGAAGATCCTGGGACAAAAAGCTTTATCCTGGGCATACGCAACATCTATTTAGAGCCCCTGTGACTCCTTATATAACTGCATTGTATGAAAAGGTTTTAAATGAAGCTCAGGTAAGATCAAGAGGATGTGATGTGAGCAAGGGAGGTTTAGTTTACATATTAGGAAAAACTTTCTCAAGAGGAGGGTAGTAAAGCAGGTTACCCAGAGAGTGGAGTCTCCATCCTTGGAGGTTTTTAAAACCCAGGTAGACAAAGCCTTGGCTGGGATGATCGAATTGGGGCTGGTCCTGCTTTGAGCAGAGGGTTGGACTAGATGTGACCTCCTGAGGTCCCTGCTCACCCTCATTTTCTGTGAGTCTGTGATCAGGCCCTGGTTTTGAAAGGGCCTCATTTGTTAGGAGAGGAGTTACTGGTGTTACCAGGCCAAATGTTAATACAAATTACAAATTAAAGGAGTGCTACAGTGATATGCAAAATTAAGTTAATTTTAAAGGAGAAATATCACACATTTTTGGGGAGTAGAGGCCTCACAGAGCGTGGGAAACTGTATCTAATTAAAGCCCTATTGACATGAATGAAAGACTTTCACTGACTACAGTGATCCTCAGACCAGGTCCTATCTCACCTACCCATCTATGAAGTGTTAGTTAACCAAGTGCCTGCTGTTACTAAGCTTTAACAGTAAAAAGGATATTACACTGCACAAATTGGCAGTGAATATTGCTATGCAAAATGTGGCTAATAATGCCACGTTATTTGAGAACAAATGTGGTGGATCCTGTTGCTGAACAGGAGGAACGCGCTAGGCAGATAGGCTTTGTTTTCTTTCATTCTGATTTTCTTTAGGGAAAATAATTGAAAAATAATAGAAGTGTGTTATTAATGTCGTAATATGTATATGATTGATTCTCTTTATTTGTTACATTTTCACATGTATTCAATAAATAAGACTTATTTAATAAGTTTAATGTATTGCAAAATGGTACAAGCAGGACCATGATCCTCCCCTCCCATTGAAGCTTTCTGGGGTCAGGCTCTTGGTGGCAGCCTATAAGTACATCAGGAATATATGTCAGGATCTGGGGGAACACCTGTTCATCAGAACACCCCCAGGGACGACAAGGTCCTATGGTCACAAACTCCTGCAAGACCGTTTTAGACTGAACATAACGAAAAACTTCTTCACTGTCCGAGCCCCCAAGGCCTGGAACAGACTGCAGCCAGAGGTGGTGCAAGCACCTACTCTGGACACTTTCAAGAATCAGTTGAATGCTTATATTGCTCGGATCCTTTGACCCTAGGTGACTTCCTGCCTGTTGGGCAGGAGCCTGGACGTGATGATCTTATGAGGTCCCTTCCAGCACAAATGTCTATGAAATCTATAAAGTTTATGAAATCTTAAATGAGGCTTCTTTTCTGCCTGATTCGGTTTATTGTAGAATGAGGGATGTGGTCCTGACATGTAATTTTGGAGCAGTGAATGGGAGGTCTGAAAACAGGAAGTCTCGACCCCCTAAGCTCTAGGCTGCTACTGATTTATCATGCAGCACTAGTGGACAGCCACTTTAATAGAAGTTTGGCTCCTTAGTCTTCAGAAATGTACCCTCAAGTCCAGTGTTCAGGAGTCTCCTATGCCTTCAAGCTTCAGCTCTAGGAGAGGGAGAGTAACACCTACCTGTTTCCAGTGTGCGCAGGGAAGATTGATTAATATTCATGCAGCAGAGTTATGACAAAAGGATATGTTGGGAAGTTTGTTTAAAGGACTGTGCCAACTCTCCCTCTCCATGTTCCTTCCACCACGCAGCTTCAGAAAGGGAATCAGTACCTCCTCAGTTTTTTTCTGTGGCCATGTTTTTCATAGGAAATGTTATAGCTTTTCGACAAAAACAAAACAGAAAAAAAACCCAACTGGTTTTCTTTTTCAAATGGAGGACATTTTCGTTTAATGGGGCTTGAAGTGTTTACAGGTGTTTCCTCATGGGTTCATATTTAGTGACCCCAGGGACCTAAAGATTCTCGTAAGGCAGGAGAAAACACTGAGCTCACACTTGTGTTTTAAAAGTGTTGAACATGAAAGGGCCAGATTGTCACCAGGGGTAAACTGGTGCAGCTCTGAGGCAAGTAGTCATGTCGATTTACACTAGCTGAGGTCTGGCCTCAGTTAGGTACATCTTAAACCCAAGAGAAGATCCAAATCTTATTCAAAGGTTTTCCTGCTGTAGAACCCCGCAGGCCTGTTTTGCACACCTCGCTCAGAGAAAACTCCCATCAGCCGCCGGTTCTGGGTCTTCGTATTTGTTTAAAAAATGTTTAGGTGATCCACGGTGTTTCTTATGCATAATATCTTCCAGAACCCCCTGGCCTTGGAGAAACTGTATAATGTGGTGAAGAATAACACAGAGTAAAGGAAAATATAAAAGTTCTTGTGGTTGGAGGATGTGATGACATCACACACACAGCGGGAACTCAGGGCTTTTAAAAAGCTGAAAGAAACATCCTGACAGGCAGTTATCACATCCCTTGTACAGGAGTAAAACACATTTAGCAATTAAAAAGCCAACCCATCTTCTGCAAAGAGAAAAGACTCCGTCCCGCCACAGAATATGCACTGGCAAAAATGTAAGTGAGTTCTGATTGCCTTTGTTTTTCGTAACTACAATGAAAAATAATGATCATATGAATACCGTCGCTAAGTCAGCATCAGACTAGCACAGGAGATCAGACCATAGTCACTTATTGAGACATGTACAGCTTAAGAAAGACAAATATTAAGATGTGATGCTAATTTTCCAGCCTGGATAGTAACACAGGACAGCATCACTGCTTTGTTGGTATTAATCATTCTGAATCAAATGGAAGACTATGATTCATAAAAACAGTAACAGGATACAAGGTATTCTATCAAAGATCATAGTGGTTATTTACCACACAATTTTCCTTTTAAAAGTGAAACCTGTGATAAATCTTATTTTTGTATCTGGTTTTATGTAAACACAACTTTTTACCATGAATTATATCACCCAGTCAGGGGACTATCAATTTATTTCAATATCTCAACTTGCAAATTATGCTCATATGTTTAAGGCTAGATCCTCAATAGGAAAACAGAAGGGTGCCAATAGGACTAGGCTGATTGCCACAAGCTGAAGAGCTGGTCAATAATTATTACCTTTTATTAAAAATAGACTGTATTGCCGGCCACTCTGTTTATCTTCTTATATACTGCAAGTCTTGAAAGAGAGAGTAACCTATTGAAAAAGGTAAGGAATAAACCGGAGTCAAAGCAGTACAGTTATGAGTTAACAGGAAGTAAACATATTGTCATTATAAAAATTGTATCAATGGCTTTGTTTAAAAAAATAATGTCATGCCATTTGGCGGTACTTTTCTCAGGGAATTTAGTGATCACTTTCATACAGGTAGAATTTGCTCCTTTTCTTTTCCTTCTTTTATTCTCACCATGCACATTTCTATAGATAGTATTTGTTTTTGCAACTGTGAGGATATCCTCTACCTCCCAGTACTCTACGCTATTTATTTAACCGATACTAAAGCATACCTGAGTGGAAAGGACTAATTTTGTAAATATTTTTCAGTGATTTGACTAACATGGAATAAAAATGAAGCTTCTTTTCCATTCTGTTATAGATGAAAGATTATACAAAAACCAGTTTTATGTGCATCTGTTATTTTGAGGTAATCAACAATTATGCAAGTTTTCTTTGGATCACAAATGTAAATATTTTTCCTTTGTCTTTGAATTTTTTTGGAGGGAAGTGGGGGTAGGGAGAATCATTTTTATAATTATGCTATGGGCTGCAAAATCAAGTAGCAAGGAAATATTAACACATTGGAGTGCTTCAGTGATTTATTTCTTCTCATCTTTCCCAATCTTAATAATCATTGGTGCATTTGGTGTGGAATTGGGGTTTTAAACATGTATTGCAAAAGATTAGCTTCTGTGCATCTTAGATTTTAGGTACAAGAAGGGCATGTATTCAAGGTTTGATGGCTTTGGTAGTCAGAATGACCAGCCATGCCGAATGGTATGATATGTGATTTAGATGCGCATGTAACTTTTTCAAAGGTGAACAGGAATTGCAGGCCTAGGTCAGGGGAGATGACTGCAATACGAAGAGTTGGGTGCTTCCTTCTGGCAGCCTGCAGACAATGCAGCCTCTGCGCAATACCTTCCCCAAGTTCCATCCCCAGAGCGCCTCATTACTTTTCAAACCTGGACTCAGTTATTATAGCAATACTTCCTGGATATGTTGAGAAGTAGCAAGTACCTTGATAGGCTTCCCTAACTAGGGAAAACTTTTCACAACAAGCAATAAAGTGGCCAATGGACATGCTATAATTCTGTCCAGTCCAGATAAGTGTTGTGGGTGGCTAGCTGAGTTCTGGTTTGCAGTGATGATTTTTGCTACTGATATTTTATTGTATGCCTAAGTGCATATTAGGGTATGGAAACCTATGGTTTACCCTTGTTTAAATCTAAATTAATAGTTACTTTCTAGAAGTGAAGCCCCTGAATTTTTAATAAGCTCACCACCTCCTGTTTCAGTGTAATATGGAGTTAACTGCTTTAGTTTTCTCTGGAGGGAGGAAGAAGCCTCAAGTGGTTAGGAAACTAGGCTAGGGTTCAGGAAATCTGAGATCCATTCCTTGCTCTACCACAGTCTTGCAGTGCTCCCATGGATAAGTCACTTAATCTCTCTGGGCCTTGTTTCCTTCCTGAGAAATGGGGACAATACTTCCCTGCCTTACAGAGATGCTTAAATACAAGAAGGAGACAGTGAGTTGTTCAGATGTAACAGTAAAACGGGCTGTAAGTGGATAGATAATAATCAGTTTGACGGAGCTGTTTGTCTCTTCCATTCAATTTTGAAGAGCAGATGATGCCTTACCCTAAATGTGAACTTGGAATGTCACGGGGATCGCTCTCTCTTGCTGCATGCACAGTGCTGCACTGCCACTTATCTAAACAATTAGCTTGTCCAAGCTAATAACTCAGGACTCAATCTTATAGACAGCTGTTGGGTTTGGCAGTCTCCATTCTTCAGGTAAATTGCCTTCTTATGAGTTACTCTTGTGGTCTGTGATCATGAAATGTATGTATTGCAGAATCACAGAAAAGGAACAGGGAGAAATATATGTCCATGGAAAACTAGCTTTAATCCCAGCCATTATTTCCTAAGGAGTTAATCATCTGCTAATGTGGCTACTAAGCAGGATTGAACCTAAGGGAGATAGGGACCCAAATGCCAATGAAAGTCAACGGGATTCTGGCACTTTCTTCTGTAGGATTCCTTTTGCCATTAGTCTCTTAAGGAAAGTCTGTTCAAACCCAAATGCCAAATGCAACTTCAGGTACTTGGCTACCTCAGTGATGAGGATGGAATAAGGACCTGAATAGAATAAATGTAGCTATAGTGACGGAGAGCTAGATAGCAAAGCAATACACAAAGACCACACTTGTATTAAAATTGTCTGGGTGGATTTGCAAATCCTGTCAAGGCCATGGTGCTGAAATGTCATAGCACTTAGGTCAGAGCCAGCAATATTTGCTCAGTCCCTGTAGCTAGGGGGAAGATGCCAAGAATAGAATTTGAGAGCTCACCTTGGGTTTTACAGGGAAGCTGGAAAGACGCAGTTTCATAGTTGGTAGGGGCGGAAGGGACCTGAGCAGATCATCAAGTCCGACCCCCTGCCATGGCAGGAAAAAGTACTGGGGTCAAAGACCCTGCCAAGGTGTTCATCTAGCCTCCTCTTAACGACCCCCAGGATAGGAGCCAGCACCACTTCTCTTGGAAGTTGGTTCCAGATCCTAGCTGCCCTGATAGTGAAGTCGCGCCTCCTGATATCTAGCCTAAATCTACCCTCTGCCAGCTTGTGACCGTTATTCCTAGTCACTCCTGGTAGTGCTTGGGGGAACAGGGACTCCCCCAGTGCCTGCTGGTCCCCTCTGACTAGTTTGTAACAGGCCACTAGATCCCCCTCAGCCTTCTCTTGTGGAGGCTGAACAGGTTCAAGTCCCGTAGCCTCTCCTTGTAGGGCCTGCCCTGCTGCCCCCTGATCATGCGAGTGGCCTCCTCTGCACCCTCTCCATGCTGTCCACATCGCTCCCAAAGTGCGGTGCCCAGAACTGGATGCAGTACTTCAACTGCACCCTGACCAGTGGCATGTAGAGGGGGAGGATCACCTCCCTGCACCTGCACGAGATGCATCTGTGGATGCATGACAAGATACGGTTGGCCTTCCTGACCGCATCCTCGCACTGTCGGCCCATGTTCATTTTGGCATCAATAATGATTCCAAGATCTTTTTCTGCCTCTGCACTGAAGAGAAGGGAGTTCCCCAGCCTGTAGGTATGCTGCTGATTCTTCCTCCCCAGGTGCAGCACCTTGCACTTGTCAGTGTTGAAACCCATCTTGTTCTCATCCACTCACCCCTGTAACCTGTCTAGGTCTGATTGCAGCCTATTTCTCCCTTCTAGTGTGCCCACATCCCCCCACAGTCTAAAAGGAAAAGAACTTGAGAACAGTAAGAAGTACAACAGGAATGGTACCAGCCCCTCTTGTTTCCCAGCTGTAAGGGATTGAGGGCCACAAGAATGACACAAGATTTAAATACATGTGCGCTGATTTGAAGGGAATTGTCTTATGGTTGCTGTTTATTATTAGTGCCACAGCAGAGATTTAAGCCAGGCCAGGAGTCCTTTGTGCTAAGCACCATATAGATGCACTGCAGAAAACTCATTCTTGCCCTAACCAGCTCACAGCCTAAGACCTGAGCCTCCAAGGACTTCTGCACAAGCTGTGCTTTCTTCACGGGTAGCGGTGCCCTTGAAGTCCTTGCACAGACGGTGTACGCGCCTCTGCAACCATGGGGCCCAGTGCTTCACTTTTGCAGACTAAGTGCAGTGTAGCATGAAAGAATCCCCACCCACGGCAGAATACAGTTGACTGTTAGGAGTTTCCCATGTTTTTGCAGGAATCGGATTCTAGTCAATGGAATCAAACCCTTGTTATAGCTCTAACTTGATCAGAATTAGCCACAGAGTGGGGGAAATGCAGCTCCCTCTTTTTCGGTGATTTTTTGGGGGGAATAGCTTTAATGGCTTATTTGATTTACAGGTAAGATTTTTCCAAAGTTTTGGTGATAAAGTTTTAAAAAGCGCTGAAGTGATGTGGGAACCAATGCAGTCCATCAATCTCAGGCTCCTAAATCATGTAGGCATGCAAAATAGAATTTCTAAAAACCTCTACATTCAGTGGAATTTTAATGGGAGCTGCAGGCTTAATTTCCCTAGGCACCTTTGAAATGATTTTTAAATCACATGAAGCTTTTACTGCACATAACAACAGATTTGAGGTTTTAGACACCCTTCGAAAGTGTTAGATAACGAGACTGAAAGCTGAAACTGCAATGTGTTGCATCTTGTGAGTCTTAGGTTTGGTAAAAACACTCTGGGAAACATGGATAGGACAAGAATCAAGCACATGAGTGTTGCAAAACCCAGGTGTCAGGCTCTGTGAATGACCATATTAGCAATTAAGTGGAAATCTTGTTCTACTAAAATGGAAACGCTACTGTGGGCTATCGATAGGTATTAGAAGGTGGGGGATGAGACCCACAGGCCAGTCGCTTTTCATCAGCAGATCTCAGTTTCCTCTATAATGTGGGTACTGGGCTTCTGAAAGCTGGACATTTTTCACTGACTCCTGTTGGCTTTAGTGGACCCTGCATCAGACCCTGAATGTCCGCAGGTGTTCTCTAGCTGCTCTCTGCAGCAGTGAAAGCAGCAGATGTCTTTGGCAGGCACTCCACATGGGTCCCTATGTCTCATCAGAGGGTCCTGTAAGTTTAGTGTCCATCAGTATAAAAGCAAAGCTAAGATCGCTTTTGTGGCCCTGCATCAACTTCTTGTAATCACTGGAATGGGTGCCCAGGCCTTTCACTTTGTTTTCTGTCAGACAGACTGGACAAAAGCTTTCTCACAGGACCAGAGGTGAACAACCTGTAAAAAGCAGGATTCTCACAAATCTGAGTAGTTAGTGGGCTCAAACGGTGGAGCAGAAGACGGGAGTGATCGGAAGCTGCATGAGCTAAGGCAAAGTTTATTCCTTGCTGCTCCTTACAATGCCACTAATCATGTCATTTAAAACCAGTGTAAGCATAAACACAATAAAGATATTGGGCATAATTCTTTTATCACTTGTGCTACTTTACCTTTGGATAATGCCACTGACTTCAGTGGTTGCTGCTCATTCATTCCAGCGGACAAGAGATTGGAATCAGCCCCAATCAAACATGATCAATAAATGCACGGTTGCATTTGAGGTAGGTCCAATGTTTGGTTTATTGATTTGCAGTGTTAATTAGGCTCAACAGTCCCCAGCATTCATTTCCTCATGTTTTGCAATGAACCACCACTTTGGTTCCTTAGCTCTTGCTCAAAGCGATTTTTTAAAAAAAATTGTAGAGCAAACACTCTGCTCAAATGTTTGCTTAGCGCTTTGCAGTTAACTAAATGTTTATTGAAATACCCACCCCTATTGTGACCAACAATGCATGCCATAATCCACTCCTAACCAGCTCTAATTGTCAGCATTACTTATAATAATAACTGTAATGCTTCATGGGAAATTGAGAATGTGGCCCATACTCAGAAGCTGCTGCGTGTTTGCTCTTGTGAACAGGCTATAACATGCAGAGATGTGGCTCTGAGTCATGTTATCGCAGCATTCCAGGAGAAACAGGCATGTCCATGTCAGTCAGACAACCTACTGACAGAGTGGTAAATCAATGGATAATTCTCTTCCGTGAAGTTCTGTCACTTAAATGCGATGAAGAGAGAATATCCATGCTTGATATCCTCTGTTGTCTAGTGGGACATTAGCCAGGTCAGTTAGTAATCTGCCTCCAGCTCCATCAGAGCATGTGGTTTTGGTCTGGGTCTGAAACCAGTGGGCGTGCTTACATCAGACATTTACTGAGGACTTGACAAATTAGCTCCACAGTAAAACATCACTGTCTAACCATGCGGTACTATTAGCATGGAGTTATTTAGCACCCATGCAGCGTTATTAGGATGGAGTTATAGTACTGCCAAACACAGGTACTATTCTATGGTGGAGTTATTTATTCTGCTGCACTGCACATGTAGTTGCTGGCATAGCCGGCTGGGGTACATGGGTGCTTCAGTGCAGGGCTGCTTGCCGGCTAGTCCCGCACTGAACCACCCTTGTGCCCCAGCCAGCCCCTCCACAGCTCCTCCGCAGCAGGGCCATGCTGCCCCAGCTCAATGTCCTGCAGTCCTGGGCACATATGTAAACGCTGCACCTGGGAGCAATAAACTCCACCACAAACTGCAGTGGAGTTTATTCTGTCGCACTGATTTCACATGTAGGCTTGCCCAGTGACGCTTATCCTGGTTCTTCTTCAGGTTTAAAAAGGAAGGTTGGTACCAATAGAACAAAGGACTAAATCCTGGTCCCTGTCTCATGGTGGAAGCATGTGGGTAGGCTTTTTAGGGTGTGGGTAGGCTTTTTAGGGTATTCCTTCTCTGGACTGCTCAGATTGTAAGGCAGAAGAGGCTGAGGCACGCCATGGCCAATGAAGCCACTAAGGGAAGAGGGAATTGGAGTAAATAAACTTCCTGGAGTGGCCTGTAAGAAGTGTATTTCATCAACGTGAGATGCTTTTCACTGAGGTCTGCGGGACTTGGTCAGAAAGGATCACTGTGAATCAGAATATCAGGAACACAAAAAGAATCATGTTGGCTGTCACAGATGTCTGTACCACATGCTGAACCCTTTCCATCACCTGCTAGACCCAAAACTGCAACTGTCTGAAAATAGCATTGTTAGTTTGAGTAATCAATGTAAAAATATTTAAAGACCTCTGAAAGGGATTGACTCTCCAAGGCCAATGTAAAGCAAAGATGCGAACAAGGATGATACAAGGTTTATAGTGTTATCTAACTACTGCTGAATTGACATCAGTATCTTACTGTAAGCAGGCAGTGATTTAGAATCAGTGCATCAAGCTTGTATATACATAGCTTAGTGCATTTTCTTTTCTTTTCTTTAAAAAAAACAAAACACAAACCTAGCGCGCTCTGTGCCTGACAAAGGTGTCAGCAGTTGCTTTGTACAATTCAGTTTTCAAGACTGGAGCCAAAAAAGTCAGACTGGTTTGTTAATTGAAAGCCTGGATCTTTTTTGTTAGTCACTTAACTGTTTGCTTTTCTCTGTTAGCGCAAATAAGAAAATATTTCCATTGTATTTTTTCTGTAGTCTTTTTTATTGTATTGGAGAGGTAACCGGAAAGGAAAAAAATATTTACACTAGTTGTGCTGATAAATTGATAAGCTTGTCATGTAAAGAAACACTAAATCTTCTGAAACTCTGAGAAGTGTGTCACTTGCTGCTGTAGGCAACCAGGCATGCAAAAACCCTTACAGATCAGCAATGTATTTCAAAGTGAAAATTGCCATGATGGGAAACTAGTCTGAAAGGACAGAGGTTTGGTCCATGTGTCATATGCGTATGCAGGGCAGTGAGGGCATTCAGTGATCTGAATCTTTTTTCTGCCTTGGGCCATGCAATTTTCAGATAGCTGTTCTTATTCACTTCTCATCTTAGCTATAATTATAGCTGGAATGCTGGAAACTGAGTGGTACAGGAGTTTGGTTTTAAGTCTTATGAAAAAGTATTTTAAGAAAATCACAATCTCAGTGCCAGTTTAAAAGCACCAGCATGCATGTTAGCATGTTGGGGTTGATTATTAAGAAGGAAAGCTCCTAAAAAGGCTCCATGGGGGAAACCCCACACAGAGAATCAGGTGCCGGCAAATCTTTGAGCAAAGTATTATAACTTCTCACTCAGCAGTTTGATAATGTTGGGCTCGGAGCTATGGTAATACCTCAAATAAATACTCCTCAGCACAGGGCGACAAAAGGAATTGAAGACTAAAATATACAAAATCACCGCTGGAGCCATTAATCTGCCCAGCTTTTCTCTCCTCTTTGCCAAGGTATCTAGTACAATGTGTTCTCAAGGCTCTTGCAAACCCATGATCCAGGCTTTGGGCCTGCTCCCAGCAAAGTGAATGGCAAGATTCCCACTGACTGCATTGCCAAGACTTATACTGGTTTCAGTGCCAGCAAGCCCAGTCTGATTTTTTTCCCAAGAACAAGTGCAAGAAGAGAAGAAGTGGAAAAAAGTTAAATGTGTCAACCTTGATTAGTCTTAGATCATAATAGTCTTCAGTAGGGACCTAATCCAAAACCTGCTGCTGCTGGTGGAAGGACCCACCATGTCTTCAGTCAGCTTAATCCCTAAGTACTCCATCTTATTCCGTTAGTGCCTGGCCTGGGAGGGCTCTTCAGAGACCTGGAGTGAAACAATATTGACTTTTTTTGTCTTTGTCTCTTGCCTGTTTGTCCCAAGTTCTAGCGGGGCGAGTGAACTGAGCCTGCAGTAATCTCCATCCACTGTTTGAGCGATAGCTCAGCATTCTCGGGATAGTTTTCTGAGCTGGGTGTTTGTCAGGATTAGTGCCAAATGTTCCACAAAATGATGAGCGATGACATTGCCAAACAAACCCCTGGAGGTTTGCTTCTGCTGGCGTAAGAAGAAGCAGGCTCACTAGAGCAATACTGACATGAAGTGTATTGATATGCAGAAATCTTGCTAACATTCCCTCTGGTTGTGATGGACTCTGGATTAGACCTGCAGATATTTGCACTGTTTTGACTGCTAAAAACAGCTGCTAACCTGGGTTAAAAGCTTGGGAAGTAAGATTTATAGCTGTTTTGCATTGTGGGAGCCCTGTCAAGCCGCTGAAACAGTGTAAATGAATCTGGGCCATTTGTTTGCATTCATCTTCTCAGTTTTGCTAAGCCTTTTTATTTATTTTTCTTGAATATATTCACATGCATCTTTGTGCCCACACAGCACCTAACACAGTCAATCACCGAGAAGCCTCCTTTGAAGAGTGTAGAGCCAGGGCTCCTTTATTTTTTAAACAAATCTTGCACCCGAAGCTGAGGAATGCAATGCCCATGCTTGTTTAAGTGAGAAAAATACCTGACTTTGTAGAACATCACCTTTCCTCAGGTTGCTTTTGATTTTTAACCATCCTCTTTCTTTGCTTTGCCCGACACCAAAGCAGGGAATAATTTTTTCCGCCACTCTTCTATAAGGCTCAGACACCATGTGCCCCCAAGCAGTCAAAAAGCAGCTGCACCAGCTTTATTTTTATTTCTGGAGGTCAGCTCTGGGGGAACCGAAATACTTTCTGCAGACTTGGTCACATTTGTTCAGGTTTTCTGGTTATTCTGCTAAAACAGGAAGCTCTGAATCGGTATATTTATCAGCCTTTACAGTAAGTGGCTCCTTGTTTTCCCCACAAAGTTGGGGCCAGGTACTGCCCCCTTTACTTAAAGTGAGCAGTGCACTAATCTGCAATGGAGACCTTTGAAATCAGTGGGATTTCTCAGAGCATAAGGCAATGCTCAGTCCCTGCTCAGCTGCAGTCAAGGGCAGAACTCTTGCAGGGTGACATGCAGCGTAATAATGGGAGGAGAATATGGCCATTCAAAAGGTTCAGGAAATTATAAATTAAATCATTTCTAAATGCAAATAAACCTAATATACTAGGGAAAGCACAGTGATCATCATTCCCTTCCATTCACTATAATCAGTCTCCAAGTTGTTGATACTGGGAGATTAGTCGTGATGTTTCTGGGGTGGGAAATGTTTTCTTATTGCTTCTGTGGTCCCGTGGCGGGCCTGGCTCCTTGATCAGGACACGTCTGCACAACAGCAATTGCAACAACTGCAAATTCACCTCCAACATGGCTACACAACAGCTGCCTGGTGCAGAACCTCTTCTTAGGGAAAGGATGAAAACATTTTAAACCCCTCCTTGGAATGGTATCTAGTATCACCACTATTTACAAGAGCCTTTCAACATGTTATGATTTAATGAATTTGGGCGCAGCAGCTAGCCCTTCCCACTGAAATGCAGCACTTGGATGAGATTTCCTTGCTGAAGCAGCAATCCATTTATGCATTAGGGGAGGGTAAACAGAAGGGAAGGTCCCAGGCTTGTCCAGGTCTCTAACATGAGTTTAGTTGCTCTTTTTGGGGGTAGAAAAGAAATGCTTGGAATTTAACTTTCAGTGCCATTCTTGAGGCAGCTCTGCAACAGCCAAATGTTTGAAGCACTTCTTACATTTTAAGATCAAGAAGCACTCATGTCGTGCCCAAGACATGCCAGTCCCCTTCCTGTTAAGTCAATGCTCACTTGCAGCAACAACCTCTTAATAGCAACATTTCCTCTGGTAACAATTTCTGTAGTATGCATTCAGCATCAGCGACAACCATTTAGGAGCAATGTAGCACTGGGGCACCAACATCTTGAAACTAAAGGGTAGAGAGACTGCATTAGTCCATGAAAGGTTTGTTCAATATTAGAGTGAATCCACCTGGGAGTGTGCATCACGGAAAGTCCCTGGAAATCAGTGGAACTTACATGAGCAGAGGATCTGGGCCTGTCTCTGACTCTCTTTATACAAACTACAGGTAAAACCAGTGTGGCTTTTAGGGGCCAAATTCTTTTCTGGTGGAAATTGGCATAGCTGCTCTGGCTTTGGTTGAAGCTATGTCAGGTTTTGCTAGCTGAGAATCTGGCCCGAGAGCTACATACACGTAGAGGAATTCAGCTTTATTCATATCGTGTTCTCCAGTGGAAACAAAGAAACCCATGAAACGCTGATTAAAATGCAGGGTTGATTTGCACAGGCAACAACCTGACTGCATTTCAGTGGTTGAACTGACATTATAACAAGGTTTTAGGCAAGTTTGATTTTTACAGCAAATCAGCAGTGTTTTGGCTTCCCCCTTTATTTTTAATTTTTGCAAGCAATTAATAACTAGATGCTCTTGTGCAGCAGTGTTCCCGAATGTAAATTGTACATGGGCTGACTGGCAGATATTTCAGTAGGGTTCACCAAATTCACTTTTCCAGAACCCTGGGCATCAAGTCCCCACCAGGCCTCTGTCTTGCTTAAGTTTCATTTGAGCCTTATTGTGAGGGTGTTGGTAGCACACATATCCTCTGGATTCGGGAGACTTTCATCTGTAAAGAGATCAGGAGGTAGAGGAAGGGAAGGCAAAGTATTAAACCTTTAAAACCTTCTGGGACCTATGTTTTATATCTTAAAACAGAAGAGCAATGATAGCCTGTCCAGATATTTCTGCTGCATTTGAAAATTCTGTAATAAATGTTAAAACAATTAAAATATCTATTGCTTTAACAACATGTACAGACAAGAGAGAAGCAGAATAAACTTGAATCATTTTGTTTTATCCCATGAAGAATATGTTGTATCTTTAAATAAACATTGTTTGGGTTGAATTATATTTTAAATTAAATATTTGATATGGACTTAAGTATATTCAGTTATACTCAAATATAGAAGCCAGTCAGAATCTTTAGAAAGGGAATTTATCAGCTGATGTATTTACAAACCAGAGTTCCTTGGAAGTGCGGCAACTCACATCTTGATATCAGTGGTTTTATAAATATCATAGCTTCCTGAGTTTTCATAAAATGCAGCCTCCTTGTGCCATTAATTACCCTGAAATTATAGCCTGATAAGGCTCAATAATATCAAGTACTTAAGTACTGTACTTTCCTCTGACTCAAAATGTCACAAGACTTTGTGATAGGCTTTTTCACTGGTTGCCAGCTCAGCTTTTCCAAGTGGATCTCTGCAGTTTATTGGTTTAAACCTGTGATCTGCCATTGTTATACCTGGCTGCAGAGCAAGAAGAAATCAAAGGAGCACTCTGAGAAGCAGGAAGGTTCAAAAGAAAACACCTTTAAAGTAGGTGGATTGGGTAAGCAGTTAGCTGCCACAATTCACACTCAAGCTAAGCACCTTCCAATCCTGCTGGCAAGCAATAAACAAAACTTCATTAAAAAATGAATGGGACTTCATTCAAGGTAATACAAACAGTGTTCACTATTTCAGAGAGTACTTGATTGTGTGCTTAGGATGAATTATGTGCTAAGTTATTTTTATGCAATGGTCAGTGCTAGACACCCAACAACCTGTTGTGTTATCCATGCATTACAACACAGGGGTCAGATTCTTCCTTTATACACGTGTTCTTTTATACACATCGATATATATACAATGCTACATGGATTCACATGTAGAAGTATATAGTTTATTATATGTATATATGTGTATATGATGACTTGTGTGTGCACGTGCATATGCACACACATGTAAATAATGCAGTTTCACATGTATAGTTCATCTCCATGCCCTGGAGGAACACAGCATAATTCTACAGCTGTTGTTGATGTAAAGGTCAGGAATATTGTGCTGTGTAATAGTAATCACTTTTCATGAGTTACCACATCCTCCCTGGCTCTTTAAATGACTAGACTGGTATCTCTATTTGTTTAACAGAATCAGTTCACTATGCACCATGCACAGTGTAACCCAATTCCCATAGTCTTGTTTGCAGGGGGAAGAATCTCTGGGCCTGGCTCTCAGACCTACCCCAATCCCGTGTTCTGCTTAGAGTGCTGTGCTGAGGACTGATCCCCGAGCTTTTGGCCACAGGCTGCTGGGGAACAATGTGATGTGATAGTCATTAGCCAAGACTGATGACTATGAAGCGGGCATAGGTCTGGAGGCTTCCCCTGGCAGCAGGTTGCACTGATTCCCAGGGCAGGATGCAGGGCCCTCTGGAGTGGAACGTGTTAAGAGGGCAGACTGCAAGGGAGGGCATGGCACTGGGGCTTTCTGAGGTGGAGCTGGGTTTGTGAAGATATTTGAGACAGAAGCAAAGAAAAATAAATGTTATTGCAATATATTTCTCAGCCTCCACTTCAGAGCAGCAGCAGCAGCCCCGACCCTATCAGGGCGTCCGCGTCAAAGAACCTGTGAAGGAGCTCCTGAAGAGGAAGCGTGGGAACCTTCACAATGCCAACACAACTGCAGCAACAACGGTAAGAGGGGAATGAGATGCAAGTGGTAAATTCTTCCGTTCTGCCTGGATGGGAGCTCAGTCCTTGATCCCAGCCTGAGCTAACTGGGTCTGTGGTGACCACTCTTAGCTATCAGACAGGTTTTTGCATCATACGCTGAATATAAGGAAAAACTTCTTCACGGTTCGTGTGTCCAGACTCTGGAATAGACTCCCAGTAGGGGTGGTGTATGCACCTACCCTGGAGATCTTCAAAAGGAGACTGGACACACACCTTGCTGGGGTTATTTGACCCCCACAGTCTTTCCTGCCCAGAGCAGGGGTGATCTCATGAGGTCCCTTCTAGCCCTAAACTTTTGTGACTCTGTGAAACACTGAACCTCTTTATCCCATTTTAATTAATTAGACCTCATGACCTCCCAGGAGGTAAGTAAACATTGTTATCCTTGATCTATTGGCTCAGTAGTGTAAGGGACTGAGCAGCTCTCCTGGGGTTGAATTGAGGTTGACATATTCAGTCCATTGCAGGATCCTGCCTCTTGATGGACAGGACAGAGTGATTTTCCCACATGCAGTTTGTATCTAGAGGCAATGTCAGAACTAGGACTAAAACTTGGGAAGTGGATAGTGCACAGGCTGGTACTCGCATCACCAAGCTAGGTATCTGTCCAGGGTTCCCTTTTCATAAATGTGAGGTACACTGATATAATAGGTCCTGATCCTTCCAAAGAGAAGGATTTTTTCAGGCTCTTTTGAAAATACAATC
>NW_017728980.1:13381674-13392492 GCF_001723915.1 Gavialis gangeticus | reverse complement strand
CCAAAAAGAAAGCCTACAGGGCAGGCCATGCTTTGTCTTCAGAGCTGCATTTCAACTATGTGCAGTGGACATGGCCTGAGTCCCTGGAGAAGGAAATGCAGAGGTACTCATGAAGCAACATCCACTGGCAGACAGTAGTAAAGGTTTTATGTGTCTGTCTCCAAGGCTGCAACAGCAATGCTGTCTGCACAACTTTAATTCAACTCCTGTGCACATCTGCATTCAAAATACAGTCTTAAAATACCATCTTAAAATGCATGCAAAATTTCTTGCATGCCTACCAGCCTCTGGCTTCAGTCCATCCAATAAGTTCTCCTCCATGGAGTTTGTTTTCCTGCTTTACAGTTGGCAGAAACTTCTACCTGTTATGAAGTAAAACAGGTACCAGACATCTTCTGCTCTGTAGAAAACATCCAAGTAAAGCATGAAAATTTTAAAAGCTACTAAAACCGTTAGAAAATCGGTTCTCTAGCTACTTCTTCCTTAGCCTTAGGTTAAGTGCATTCGTTCTTCCAAAAGAAAACACTTTGACTAGCTCTTCACTGAAAATGAAACTCCTTTTGTGGAACAGAGCAGCACAGCAAACCTCAGTGCCACAGATCTTGCACTTGGCCTCTGTACGAGGTTGTGCTTCACCCTGGAGCAGTTGCCAGTGTTTGTTCTCATATTTATTTGGCTAATGCGCAACTGGTATGCTGAGCCAAGCAGGTGCAATAAAGCATTGAATGGGAATGAATTTATTGTATTGATACTTCAGGCTTGGGCAAATGTTTCTCAGGAGAGATTGGGTTGAACTGTTACAGCAATAACTGCTATCTAAATGTTCTTTTCTGTTTTCCAGGTGGTTTTGCCCCATCAGCCACTACCATCCTATTCACCCATTGGTAATGCTTGCAAAAGTTTCTTTCCATTTGTCTATCAGCTTATTTTCAAGCCAGGCCTTTGGCTGATGTTTTGAACAATTCTAATCTTCTTTTACAGGCCAGCCTTGCATCGACATGGATGTCACAGCCTCTGCTTTGCCAGTTACTGAGGAAGGGGCATTGTGTTCTGGTTGGCTCTCCCAGCCTTCTCCTGCGTCCCTTCAGCCCTTAACTCAGTGGACGACTTACCCAGATTACGTGTCACACGAAGCAGTCAGCTGCCCATATACAGCAGACATGTATGTTCAGCCGATGTGTCCCAGTTACACACTCGTTGGACCATCGTCAGTTCTGACTTACACCTCTCAGCCCCTGATCACCAACTTTGCGGTAAGCTGAAGATGCCAAGAGTGAACAAAAGCCAAAATAGGTTCCCATAAAAACTGTGAGAAGCCCCTGATTTAATTGATATCTAAATTTATCTTTATTACTTCGGTGGTTTTGCATCCATGCCACGTTCCCACATATTATCAAGAGTTGTTTCTGCAGTAAAAGTTTCAGAAGTGGCACTGGAAAATCAGACCTATTTTCTTTTGCCAGAAGTAAATTTGAAGGGAGGATAGTTCAGAGGGAGAATACACCCTCAGTGCAACTGTCACGGTAACTATCTTTTCATGGTCTGAATCTCCCATGTGGTTCTCTATGTGAACTACAACTTCCAGTTGGTATTTTGTCTAATGTGAGGTTATGTCCTGATTCCCTCTCTGCTTGACCCTTAAAATTCAGGGGGATTATTCTGAGAATTGTTATGGTTTGAAAGGGATGAAAAAACGTGACTGCGCTGAAGTCGGACAGTATCCAATTTTCTCAACAAAGCTTTCATTTTCCAAGCTCCCACGAAGCCTCCAGCACTTACCACCTAATTAACACACGAGCCATTCTGCATTGTTCTCTCGAGGCCTTATCCAACCAGCTGCCATTGAAGTCAATAGTGTGATTGCCCCTGATTTCACCAGGAGCTAGATCCGGCCCATAAGCAATTTTTATCTTAGGAGAATATCGTTTGCAGTGGGAAAAAAATAATGGCAAGCAATAAAGTTCTGTCGCTATCAGATCAAGCTTAATGGGGATTCCTATGGCTTTGATTCATGGTGCACAAGAAGGTACAATTAAAGTGAACCATAAATTATCATCTCCTGTTCAGATGCATAGAATATCAGATATCAATACACAATGGGCTGTGTTGTCTGGACAGTCTCATAGGGCAGAATTGCACTTGAACGTCTGGACTGAGTGTTCAGCTAGTGCTTCAACCTTGATTGTTCATTAGGATTTTTTAAACGATTGTTGCCTTTTTCTTAAAAAAAAATAAAAATAAAACCATTCTGTGAGGTCAGGCAAAACTTTTCCTGTAAACTCTTCAAAAAACATAGCTTTTGTGTTCAGGGCCAATGTAATTTGTGAATTGGAGTCTGATTTCTGGTTGAAGCAAAATGAAATGCTTGTTGTCCGTTTGTTTGCCTTGCTGAAAAAGGAGATAAAGTTCTGTCTGGATTGTCACAGACTGATCCTCCCTTCTCCCACCCACTTCTTCCTCCATTTTGCAGTTCAGCCACTGAACTGAAAAATTCAGGATCTCCTGGACTTCATTACCAGAGGGATTGTGTCTTCCCTGCCAAACCGAGTTATGCTTAACTGTGTTTAGGAGTCGGTTGACATGATGCTGACCATGACTGTTTAACCTAGAGAATGACAAGATCTGTTCAGCATTCTGGGTGTGTCTACACATTCAATTAATGTGCCTTAGGTAATGCTCATTAAATCTAGTACCTGCATTGTGGGGTACTGGAAAGATGCATACTAGCTTATTTTAATGTGCATTAGCTAAAGAGCACTTTTTGGGGGGTGATGCTTTGATGCACATTAAAATAGGCTAACGTGCATTAAAGCACACATGTAGATGTGCCCTCTGTTGCTTACATGGCACATCCTATTCATACACTCACATGCTAACAGGGCACTGTCAAACAGGCAGCCTGTCCTAATCATGAACTGACAGCCTTGTAAGCTCACAAGAATCAAGGTGGACAGGAGGATAGAAAGATGGTGGGACCACAGTTTGCACAAGTGTGTTCAGCAGTGTGTGATCCCACCTGTTGTGGCTTCCTGGTAGATGGGTTTTTAAAAGAGTTGCATCTCCCATTCTCATCTCCATGGGCACCTACACAAAGACAGGGAAAGGAGTGCTGGTAGCAAAACTGAGAAGCTCTTACTTTGATCTCTTTTGTACTTAACAGCCCAGAAGCACCACTCCAGCTGTGGTGCCTCAGCTGGAGGTGACAGACCAACAAGCACCTCTGACCTATTTCCCGTGGCCGCAGCCCATCTCGGCATTACCTGCATCAACCCTGCAGTATCAGCCAGCTTCCTCCACGCTTCCTGGGCCACAATTTGTCCCACTTCCCATTTCCATCCCAGAGCCAGCCCCACAGGAACTGGAGGACGCGAGAAGAGTGATCAGCACACTGCCCATTGAAAAGCTGCTGCTAGAAGATGACGACAACGATACGTATGTTTTAAATAACACTCTCTCTGTCGAAGGGCTTTAAAGTTATGTATTTGGGGCCTGATGCTGCTTTCCTTGCTCACCCAAAACTTCAGCTTGCAACACAAGTTTTGAGTGTAGAAGAAAAGTAGCTTTGGGCCATTTCTTTTCTTCTTAAGATGTTCCTGGCATTCCCCATTACTGTTCCCTTGGTACGAAAATTGAACTTGCAGTGAAATTCCCCTGTATGCGGAGGACAAGGCTTACGCATCATTAATGTGCTTACCATATTAACGTTTTCAAATTGAGTGCTAGAGGTACGTAGATTTGGTGTTGGCTGTCAGCACGGGGTGAATTTCATCCTGGGATGTGCAGGGTGGTCTCAAACAGACACAGGTGTTTTGGTAGCACATTTGCTAATGCTGTAGTCCCCTTTTGTAGCATGTGGTAAGACACGCTTGCCTACAAAAGTATTAGCAGGTTTACTTTGCGGGTCTATTTTCTAGAGCTCTGCCTAAATATTACGTAGATCTAGCTTTGCTTTGTTCACTCCACCAACTCCACTGCCACCCTTAAGTTGTTTCAGAAAAGGTCAGTGACAGTGCTGGGCCTGAAATGACATATCCTTGTAATTAGACCACATTTGGAAAATATTTATTCTACATTTAGGAATAGTTCCACTCCTGTGTAAGCACAGCTTGGTAGCCAAGCAGAAGGCTGATATGAGAAACACAACTGCTGAGACTTGGGCCTGTGCTGAGATGCAGCTGGTGCTCTGTATTGCTGCAGAGCTGCCCCCAAAGAATTGGGCACTTGCATCCTGATTTCGTTCACCGAACATGGTGACCAAATTCTCAGACACCTTTTGACCCAGAGCTGCAGAATCAGCCCAGAGCTGTTAAACAGCAGTGAAGTATTTCCATGTGAAATGTTTCCCCATAACATTAGTGCATGGCCCTCCTGTAGTGGCCCAAAGAACAGACCCTGGGCCCATACCAGTCAAGGGGAGTTCTGCAAGGTGCAGCTCCATGACAGAAGGTCGTGGAAATAAATGACCTGCTAAAATCAGGCGCTTGGTGTTTCAACAAAGTGCCGGTGGGTGGCAATGCAGGCAGCTGGCAGCACTGCAGTTCTTTCTCTTACTCTTGAGCCTTAGCCATTGGAATGATGATATATCATCATGATGTATGATACAACATCCCCTGAAACTGGGGATGGGTCATGTTAAATACCAGAGCTGTTGAGGCCCCTAATGTATCTTATCAATATTCCTAGTATTCAAAAGTCTTTTAAAGTCATGGGCCTGAACAGCACCATCATGCTGGTTTATTTTTCTTCCCTGGAAAGCGAGCAGCATGCACTGCTCCCTGTAATGCAGTTGTTAAGATCATTATTGGTGTTCAATGGCACCATGTCACAGACCAAGATCCTTGCAGGAGGCTGTATCTTTTTAGCATTTGCTAATTTTTTCTTGGATTTCCAAGGGGACTCCCAGCTGATGAACACAATTTCTCTGAGTTTTTCTGCTTCACAAAGCCCAGGATCTTCAGATGATTCTATATTTGGAAGAACATTTTGGACTGAATTTATTCAAAGGGCTGCTCCCTCACACTGTCATGAGCTGGTGTCCAGTGCTCCATTTCTTAACCAGGCAATATTTCAAATGGCATCTCAGATTTTGCCTGAGTAAGGACTACAGGATGAGGTTGAAAGTCCATAAGAATTTCAAAGCAGGTTCCAAAATTAACTATTGGCAAATCTAAAGGATTTAAGCATCAGATCATATCAGCGATCATAAAGTTGTCTGAAAACTGCAGTCACTTTGGCTTATTGATGATATTAGTGGCTTAAATTTGCAGAAAAACCCAGCAAAGAAATTAACTAGCAGAGGCTTGGTTCACCACTGTTTACTCCAGGTTTGCAATGACAGCCAAGTTATCCTGGTCTAGGACTGGGGTGGCACAGTTGTGAATCAGACCTGAGGTTGCTACAATTTGTGTTAACCTTCTTTGAGTTTCTTGTATGTAAAATCCCCTGATGTGTACACAGTGATGATGTGTTGTCTGTGAATTTCTTTCTGGGTTGTTCTGTTAAATGAAAAAAAAAAAAGAAAAAAAATCTCAATAAAGATCTACAGTAACTTTTCTATGCCTAGAGTGTTTTCTTTTCCTAGCTGTGGCATTTGGCACACTATAACCATGCTGGTCTGAAATCAATAATGTTAGCTTGATAGCATATTTGCAGAAATATAAACAGAGATTAGTGATTTGGCTTTGCACTGATTTTTGGAATATAATGTACACTGAACACGGATGCCAAGACCTGAAAGTGGTCTCAAAACCTGGCTCGCTGGAGTAGTCCTTACTCTTGCAAGTCATGCCTCTGTTCATGTTTTTATCATGATGCCTATTATCTGTATCCCTGTAGTGCCTACAGGCTTTCAGTGAGTGTGGGGCATGTCACCCCAGCCTCTTTACAAACACATAGCAGGAGATGCCTCCTGTCTTGAAAGGCCTGAACTCTCAATGGGGAAGATAAACAAGTCAAGCATCTGGGTGGAATAAAGCTGAGAGGTCTGCTGACCTCCAGTCCAGTGGTTTATCTACCTGCTTGATCCTCACCTCCTAGGGAAGACAGAAAAGATTGGCATGATGGTGCGTTGGCAGGATCAGGCCAAACTCTGCTGGTACAGCTGAAGCTCCACTGTGAAGCTGTGCAATGTTACCTTGGCAGACAATTGGTCTGTGTAATATCTCTGTATGCACTTTGGACCCTGATTTGTTTCCTTCATATTGTGTCAGCCCTTTCGAAAGCAGATTCCTTTTTGCTAATTTGGCCAAGTTAACTGGCATCCTAATGCAGTTTGATGGATTGATAATGCATTAAGGTTTCAGCACCTTTGTATTTTTTCTCTTGAGGTTGAAAGTCCACATACTTTAGCTGACGCACTCCCTAACATGGCCCTAGTCCTAATAGCCTTCATTCCATGCAGACTTCTCCTTATTCTGGCAGAAATAATCTGTGCAAGAAGTGAGGGGGTGTGGGTTATAAATCAGACAAGCAGTTAACCTTTGAAGGCCTTTTCAGGCACAGTAGAATATGGGCCTGGAACAAACCGTTTGAGGTGACTGCAAAGAGCAGAAGAGTCAACTATGAAAACAATTATTCGTCCCTCATCTTTTAAGGGGAACTTGCAGGACAACATTTCAGAATGAGAAAGCAGGCCAGCAGAAGGGCAATACCACCAATGCCCACCATGTGATATTTCCCAGCGTGGAAATTTTAAAACCTAATTTCCTTTCGGTGCACACAACCAGAGAGTCCAGAATCCCCCGCGTAGAGCCACAAAGCAGAGGTTCTGTACAACTTAACCACAGGGATGACCCGTGCCGAGGCAGTGATCAGTGTCTTTATTTGCTGTCTTAGAATTCTACATATTTATGCAGCTAAAGGTATGAGGGCGTACACGCTGGCAGCCGCGGAGCGGATGAGAGAACTGCGAAGACTCGATGCCAAGGAGCACAGAGGAAAGGTAAATTTTTTTAGCTTTTTTATTTTTAAACCAGGAAACATGCCTTTTTCCTGGTAAGATCAGAAGTGCAGCTTGGTTTTTAATTCCATTGCATGTCTACCATAAAACATGTGGAACACAAGTAATGGGGGTGAATTGCTTGGGGGTGAATTTCACTCTGGGAACAATGCAAGATTTGCTTCACGGCTTCAAGCTGGTAGCTCAGGCAGGTCAAGCTTCTGTCTCTCTCCCTACTCTAGACCAATATGTCTACAACCTGGATACCTGACCTATCCCAAGAGGCATATTGCACTCTGATGGGAGCTTGGGCAACAGGAGGGTTCATTCTTCCCTGCACCCATTTTCTTTTGTTGGTAATCTGTCATGCTGTTGCCAGAGTCCTGCATTATGTTTATTTTGGTGCTATTTTCAGACTCCTCTGTTGGTGGCTGTAACTGCCAAGCAGCCAGCCATAGTCAATGATTTGCTACTGACAGGGGCAGATGTCAGTGCTGTTGATGACAAAGGGCAATCAGCTTTACACCTCGCTGCGACATATGGCTATGCCCAGGTCCTCCAGGTAAGAAGGGATTTATGATTTTAATGGCACACACTGTAAAAAAGCAATAAAATGGCATGACTGATTGAGAGATCCAGGCCTAGCACAAATACCTCCAGAGTAAAGATGCCTGGATGTAAAGGTCTTTGACTCATTTTCATGCTTTCCATTCACAAAGTTGAAGCCTATTTGCAGTGAATCCACCACTTGCCACTGTTGGAGATGGGATTTTGGGCTAAATGGACTGTTGTTCTGACCCAGTGTGACAGCTCTCATATTCTTTTGTTACACTTTAGCCTTTCACTTCCAAGGAGCTTGTTGTATCATGTCCAGACGGCAGTCGTAATTCATAATCTGAGTTCTGGGCCAAACCTTGTAGTTGAAATCTAGGCATATTATTTATATTGTATTAGCACCCAGAGTCTCAATCAGACCTGGGCTCTTTTGGATTCTGCTTCATATAAACATGTCAAACACATGCTCAGTGCTTTGAGCCTCTGAGTTAGAGTTTGCTGGTGGAGGAGACAAATGAGAAGGTATAACAACCAAACAGAAGGAAACATTTTTGTTTGTATTTCAAAGGGCACATCTACACAACAGACCTCTTCCCGCACAGCTTTTTGTTGGTTGGACGTGAGCCCTGATGGACTGAGCTATGCCAGCAAAATTCCCTACACAATCCCTACCCATATAGCTCAGCTAGGCTGGTACAGCTCGTTGTGCCTAACAGCTAGTGGCAGGTAAAGCTATATCAAGAGCAGCTTTGCCAGGATAATCTACGTCCACATTGGAAGCACTTTGCCATGACATGACAGTACAGCAGCATTCTTACACGATGGGCATGTCTACACATGCATTTACTCTGGCTTCAATTTACTGTGCAGTGAGCAGGAATAGGCTGGCATCTACATGTGCAGGTGTTAAAGCGCATTCATGCTGTGTGTGGAATGACCTGGGGCTCATATTAGTCCCAATTCAGTCCACACACACCATGTTACTGCACAAGAAGGAGTCTACACGTGCATAATTGTGCAGTAACTAATCAGGTGTAAATGTGATACCTGCATGATGCAGGTATCAAATTTATGCTCAAGTCATCATAAGACACCATATTTACTGTGCAGTATGGGTACACGTGTAGACGCACGCCCATACTGTGCAGTAATTTTGGTTACTGCACAGTAAATACACATGTGTAGACATGCCTGGTAGCAATGTGTAGTGGGCTACGTCTGTCCTGTTTCACAACCTGATTCTGATGCCCTTCTTCACACTGAAAAGCACCATAGTCTTCTACTGATTTCAACAGGATTTCTTTTAGTGCAAGGTGCTTCACAGCATGGGCATCTAGTTCAGAATCTGCCCCCTTAACAAGTCATCATTTGCTAATAGAAGCCCTTTGCCTCTCTCTGTCTCTCTCTCTCTTTCTTTCTCTCTGTCTCCATTCCACTCCCAGTATAGGCAGCTTCATGGCAGAAAGTTATGGCCACTGTAATGATGGGATTTAACTGGGCTTAGGGCCACATTTCTTCAAATGGTGGGGCCTCAGTGTGAATGAAGAATGTAGCAGGATCACATCAGTTCTAGCAGTTGAATTCCATCACCAACTAACTGCACATCACACACCCTAAGTTAAGTCATGAGAAGGAAGTTAATGTGTAACATAATGAGTGCTTAAAACAACATGCCTTTCCTTCCGCTGAACAAAGCGCTGCGTTCTCAACAGATACACTCTCGATGAGACACTTGTAAAACCTACAGAATACTTCTCTTCATCTTGTTCACTGGAATTCTTTTGCCCTGTTCTTGTTATGCAGTGTGTATTACAGCACAAGTGCTTATAATCTAAAATCTCAATCAAGATCCCAAAATATGGATGAGTGAAGCTGTTTGACAAAAGCAAGAAAAGTGTAGTCCCTTTTAATATTTCATATGAAAGGCTTCTATGCAATATTGTGCTAAATCAATCGCCACAAAGAGCTGAATGTTTCCAAATGACTCTTTCTGCATCCGATCCAAATCGTGCTCCTTTCCCTAGAAGTATTTAACTACTTTTACAAGTATCACCCTGTCATGTTTCCCACATAAAAATGTTACGATACGAATATTTCCAGTGCCAATTGACCTTTAGGAAATAAAGAGCTTGTTAGTTATTGCTTTCCAAGACAACTCTGAATATTTTTGCATTCCCATTACAGAGACAGGAGTGGGATTTAAGAGGCTTGGAATTTTACTGTTTGTTAGCTGAGAATTTCAATACATGAGTTTCCTTTTCTGGGAGGCATTGGCTACATTTTAGGGTGGTTAAATTTAGACTCAGAGGAGTTGATATTAAGTCCTCTTTTGAAGGTTTAGGTGGAGCCTTATGCCTTGTCCAGCAGTGAATTTCAGCCTTCATGACCTAGATTCACAAGGCTAAAAGCCACTGATGACTGGTGGCTGAGTTTAAAACCAAATAATAGTTACCTCATTTCTTGCCCAGCTGCAGTTTTAGCTAGTTGAAATTCCTGCTAATCAGTTGGCTCTGTTCAAAATGTTTGTGGATGCTTTGATTGTTTTGTGCTAGACAACACTTGCTGAGAAAGTTCTCCTGTGCTTCCATCAACTCCAGGTTATAATGTCATCAGGCCTTCCTCTGGACCTAGAAATGAAGGATTTTGAAGGTAAGGCCATTTGAGTTTTACCCTTTGCCCCCATAGTTCAATTTTTATGGTGGAATAATAAAAATAAATCATCATTCTGGGGCCCAGATTTGTAGTCAGTGAAGGCTGAAGGAACTTTAGGCCTCACAGGTTTTGATTAAAAAAAAACTTAATCATGTTCTGACATCCCATTTTATTCACTGGTGCTTAAGCAGATGCTTACAGTTAAGAACACACTACCTGAATGGAGGCTGTAATGGATTATAAAGGGCTGTATAATGGGGAATAGAGTATAAATAATGTATCCCAAGCTTTAGGGTCTGGAATCAAGATGAGTGTAGGTCATGTCCATCCTGCATCCTCCCAGCCAAGCTGACATTAGGGTTAGGGACAGACATTACACACAAACTGGTTTAAGTGATTGGAAACTGGTTCAAATGTGCAACACAACAGAAGTTCAGTGCATATAAACTGCTTTCAGAATGGCCAAAACCAGTTTAAGATAAACCTACTGGATGTAGTTTCAAACTTAACTGATTTAGATTAAATTGGTTTATTAAACTTCTGTCCCAGATCCCCTCCAGATTCAAGGTGACTCACAGTCCCCCAACATGCCAGGATGCTTTGCACCTCCCCGGCACCCGCCACCCTTGCAGGGTGGGCAGGCTAGACTTGGCCTAAGCTGTTTGCTCCAGCTG
>NW_017728980.1:13374014-13381615 GCF_001723915.1 Gavialis gangeticus | reverse complement strand
TCTGGGAGGCATGCTGTAGTGCTCCCCGGCTTCTGACATGGACCACTGCAGGCATGTGGCTGTATTTCCAGAATCAAAAGTGAATATCTGTTCACTTGCATATTGGTTCAATCTACCCAGCTTAGACTAACCTGGGAAGATTGAATAGATTCAACCTTGGGCTTTTTGAGTGTCTGTACTTAGCCTAGTTGCTTTGGGTTAAATATGTACCAGGATCCTCCAAGAACACCGGGAGCCACACTGGGAAAATAGCTGAGAATGAAGCCAAGATCTAGAGCAAATGCCAGTGACTACATAGAATTGACTTTAATTGTTCCATGTTTGTGCCAGTTCACCCAACCGAGGTGCTTCACCCCCAGGGAGGAGGAGAACTGAGACCTCCCAAATTAGGTCTAGGACTAGATGCAACTGGCAGAGGAAACACACAGTTAAATAGAGGAACATGGAGAGTGACCTCTTTCCAGCATTTAATAGTCAGTTTGGGTCCCTGGTACAGGTGGCATTTAAAATCCAGGTGAGAGACCCATCCTGCAACTTGGCCTTGAGGTTTCTATGTCTTGGAAGCACATCATGCATACATACAAAACCCTTGTCCCTCACAAATCCAAGAAAGAAAATGCTTTCCCCTTCTCAAGCTGCTATTCTGTGGAGGCCAAGTTAACCTTGTTTCTATTTTCTTGAAGGCCACACTCCACTCCACTGTGCCGTTCTGTCCCACAATTCCCTGCTCCGCGAGCAGCGCTGCCACTTCATGATAACAGAGGACCAGAAAAAAGAACTCCAGCACCAGATGGGGGAGGTGCAATTGTGCATCCATCTTCTGGTGCACATGGGAGCATCCATCTACAGTCGGGTATGCAGGGAATGCCTTTGCTTTGTGGGACTTCATTGGTATCACGTTGTAATGTAACGGCAGCATTGGCAAAACCGAGAGACATCTCCAAAACAGGACTTCAAGCCTACGGAGTAACATTTGTCTGCTCCAGACACTAGACTCTGCACCTTAAGTTCTTACTGGAGCAGGAGGAAAAAATGTCAGTGAGAAAAGGAAATAAAATATTTGCAAGAACAGTGACCTGTTTTTCAGCACTCTCTAGCTTACACCTGGGAAGCTTAAAATCAGCGGGAGAGGTGGAGCAGAGTGAGATGGTTACGGGAAGCTCTGAAGCCAATAAGCTGCAATGCAGCTGCAGTCTGATTAGCTTTTCCGTTGGACAGATTTCAGAGTGATACAGTATGCGACGCATCTAATTGCTGTTCTGCCTTTCATAAACTATAAAATATTCCTATTCTATTTATACTAAGGGCAGAGTGGTGTGTGCTTTATCATAAATAATCTGAGCAGGACAATAGCAGTGAGCTCAGGTCACAGAAATTAGAGCAGGGCTATGTTGTCGGTATATTACCAAGTGGAGCCATGAGCGCCACTCTCTTTCAACTCCCGACTCCTTTCCTAAAGCTTTGTGTTGTGCTGTTTTATTTTTTAACAGGATGTTAAAAGCAACAAGACGGTCCTTCATTACACAGTACAGGATGGGAATGTCTCTCTGCTCAAATATTTCTTAGAACTCAATGCTTTCAAGTCCAAGGAATTTGTCAACAGTAAGGTGAGTTAGAAAATCTTGTGACACAAACCAAGATGACCAGGATTTTAAATTTAAAATCAGTATCACAACTGGATTCCCTGTTGGAAATTACTGTATGCAGACATAGCAGACTATCCAAACTAAACAGCATATCAGCTCTTCCAAGCAATCTTGAACCCATGCGTTCTGCTCCTGTTTGTGGACCTCCTACCTGATATTATGGAGGAAGTTTAATGCAGAAGCCAGCTTTGGAGCTTTTCATCTTGACCACGTAGAAAGTCCTATCATTTCCAGAAAAAGAAACAATTATTTGGGACAAACAAAATGTTTCATTAGACCCCAAACAAATGTTTCATTAGACCCATTTGTTTTGAGGGTTTGTATTTCTTCTTTTAACTTTAAAGCCAAGTTTTACTAAACTTGCCTTCCCACCCTTGTTTCAGTGTGAAAAAGCAAAAAGGTTCATTTTTAAAATGCCAACACAGTAATGTTTCAACCTTTCTCTTTTTTTTTGTGGATAAAACTCTTGGCTGAATTTGATCCAAATTCATGCATGGTTTTGGTTGACCTGAACCTGCATTTCTCAGCAAGTAAATGATCCATTTGGAAAATTTCCCTCAACTCTGATGCTGAGTAGCCTTATCAAAATGCAGACACTTCTTATGATAAGTGATGCAGCGAGTGAGAAAGATAAGCAGGGAACGGGCAGTAGTTACTGGGTGAGGATTATGTGCAAGATTGTGTCACACTGCAAGTGGAGGAAACAGCTCTAAAATGGTGCAAAGTGCCTCTGCCTGTCCTGGTGTGACTATCAGAAACATGCACAATGTGTCCCTGCACATGACTATCAGGTTCATGCACAGCAGACCTCCTTGAAAACCAGCATTGTGCCTGGCATGCTGTGCCCAAGCAAGTTATGACATCCACTAGACCTAACCTTCCATCAGATACAGAACAATGCTGTCTCTTATATACCTAGTCTTCACCTTTTCTGGTCTATGTGGTCCACAGTTGCTATGAGCAAGCCTTGTGCTGGTCTCATCTCCTGAGCTTTAGCAGACAGTCTATTTTGTTGGGTCTTGAGTCATAATAGGAGGTAGCTGTCATGTTCCATATCATTGCCTAGTCTAAATGGGCAAAATATTGTTGGCTTCAGCATGGTTTTTCCTGTCTATCCCAGGTGATGCCTGGCACAATCAGTTAAGTGTATGCCTCTCAGCTTTTATACAGAATTCTTGTTTCTCCCTTTTGGCAAACACCCTCAGTCTTGCATGACTTCTCCTTCTCCAGTGCAACATTTCTCCACCTCGCACCACATCCCAAGTCTTCCCCTAAAATCAAAATGTCCCTGTTCCTCCCTTTAAATGGGAGGTTTGTCCATGTGCAATGTGCACTTGTCAGCATCCATCGCTGAGGAATGAGGAAGGAGTTATACGGCTAATGTCACAAAATTAACTTGTTATGCTACAGAGCAAGGGAGGAAGCATTAGAGATCACTGTTAGGATGGATGAGACCCTGGTGTGAATCAAAGAGCACTGCTGACACAGGCAGAGGATCCCATCTTACACACGCATGTACTCAACAGCAAAAATAGTGCTGCCCAGTCATGAGCATGCCAGAGTGACTTATCACTAGTGGGGTTTGCTTCTCAGTCTGAAACAAGATCTTGAGGAGGAATCTGCCTTATCTAATATCCTTAACAGTTCTCTACATGACTCAGCGTCCCAGAAGATTTGTATTCATTGCCATCAACCTGGTGAGGTCAACTTTGCCTTTCGCCCTGCAAATTTCTGTTTTGCCTTGTGTGCCTCAGGACAATTATCCTTATGTTCGTGGTCCTCATTCCTCCTTTATCTCTTAGGACCCATTATGCAGGCAAGAGCTTGTCCACTAGGGTCTGAGGTCTGATGCTATCTCCTGATTCTAATCTTTAGGCTCTTTTGACATTGATAGCATCACTTTGGAGTCTAATTGAACTGCAGTGTCTCCAGCAACCAGAAGGTCTCTGGATTGGGATCCCTTTGTGTATTAAGGAATTTGGAGCCAACCCCTGCCCCTCTTCTGCTCTGCTGCCTTTCCAGGGAGATGCAGCAGACTGGTCAACTGATTTTATTAATTTTTATGCAGCTCCATCACTCTGACCCACCACTGCTTCAGGCCTCCCTTGCTCTTTTTAAAGATCTAATGTGGGAGTTTAGAGGGTCCCATTTCTGCCTGGCTTTCTCCCGTTTCCCTGTAGCAGCTTGTCAAAGGAAATGTCCTTTTAATATTTACTAGCTATTGAGGTCAGGAGTAAGACATCCTGAGCAGATATTCAGGGATGTTATACTGAGTGCTTGATGAAAAGCCCAGTGAGATGAATGGGTTTGTTTTCTGAGGCTGTCCCTCAAGCCTACATAAGCACTTGACCTGGTAGATAGGAAGGGGTCAGAGACACACAAGGAGCAGGTTCTGGATTATGGATGGAGTTTGTTGTCAGGTTTTAACTCGATTTTTTTGCTGGCATCTTGTGACGATGTTGAAGTCATGCCTGTGTCTGCAGGGCCATACTTCCCCGGGATATTGAGTAAAAGCTGGCAGTTGAGATGCTGTCTTTTGGCTGGCCTGTCTCGCAACCTGCCGGCTTGTGGGCATTCAGCTGTCTCTTGCAGTACAGAAAAGATCCACTCTAGCTCCAGCTGAAGTCCATAGAAAGGTTCCAATGAAAGCTAGATCAGATCTTATAAGGGTCAGGTTGTTTGTTTAATTCTTGCTTCCTGGAGATATCACTGGATCTGCCCATAGACTGCTATCAAAGACACAGCAGGCAAGCACAGATGTTTCATTTTTAATGAGAAGCCATATAAATAGCTAAGCAACCGTCACTGTGTTTTATAGAAAGGTTAAGTTGACACAGTAGATTTGCTTGTAAAAATACCTTTCATTGGAAGTTGTTTTCCTAAGACAAGCTTGTAACAGTTTCAGATTTATTTGCTATTTCATTGTGCATTTTAAAATATCTTTTGCCTCACTCACGTACCTGATATAGAAATACTTTGATATTTTTTTTATCAACTCATACTGAAATCGGTTACACCTTTCAACTATGAAGCTTTACGCTTGAGCTCATGACACTGTTGACCAATCATCACTGTAAAGCAATTAAGTATTATTATTTTATTAGTAGCATGTCAATGGACAAATAAAAAAGGCAATTAATATGAATGAAAAAAGCAGCAGAGCAGCATCTATCAATTGTAAAACTATGTAGCTGGTAAAAGTCACGATAAAGTTCATAGAGTCTCATAAATAATGCCTTGTCACGTATTTATTTTATTAATTATTTCTCATCACACTCTTAACTCTTCTAGCTATGCATAGCTACAGATGTTAGTACCGTCCTCTACTTGAAACTCAAGTACATTCCCGCGCCACCTAGCGACCTGGCAAGGAATTAGATTGTATTTTAAGAACGTATATGATGATGAACAAAGGACCGGATTCCAGAAGGCACTTAAGCCTCTATTTAACTTTAAGCATGTGCTTAGTTAGGGTAGAAGCTAAACTCATATACCTGCTTTAGGTCTCTCCTGAATAAGGATGCTTTCCACAACTGGAATGCTGGGCACAACATTTTCCCCCTAAAATAGCCATGGACAGCTGCATGTAGTGCATCCACATAGCGCCACATTTTAGCATACGTAGGTTTAACCTAGTTTCTTCACATTTGACTTTTTCATGGTCATCAAACACTAAATACTCTCTAAGTGGCCTCTCTTTCTAAACTACTGATACGGCCTATGCCACATAGCCTGCAAACCTCTGCAAAATCAAATCTTTCTGTCTGGGAACTCTGATTGTTGGGTTGTTCATTTGCACACAAAGCTTAAAGCATCAAACCCCTCAGTCAACTGTACTGTTTCAGAATCACTGCTACCCCAGATCTAGAGCAATCCCATTGTGCCATGGCAGTCAGATTAGGCAGGATACCCTAGAGCTGCCAGTCTCTTTCAGCCTTCTCATCTCTACCTTGACAATTCTCCATGTTATAAACCCAGAGTAGGGAAGGGAGTGGTGCGCTTTATCCCTGGCCCTGACTGTAAGATGTGCCCCTAGGCTCACGGGAACACAGCGTTGCACATGGCAGCTGCCCTTCATCGTGACAAAAACCAGGAAGAAATTGTCAAGCTGCTCCTGGACCACGGGGCAGATCCAAGCATCAGAAACTTGGACAATGACCAGGCAATTCACATGGCGCCGGCAGGAAAGGCTGGGGATCGGGTAAGCATTGCATTCCGTGTGTAGTGTATATGTGTTAAACAGATATCATTTCTCTGTAAATATATGTATCTCTGGGGAGGTAGTGAGGATGAAATAGGCCAAAATTTCCCTTTTGCTCCAGTGCATTTCACTCCACTTGTACTCCATTCAGGGCAGAGTTTCTGTTAGGCTCCTACTGCAGTTGCCATCGCTATTGTAAGTCTTAAGGCCCAGATTGTAAGGGCATCATTGGTTTTTGACTGTGTCGGTTTTCGGGGGGAGGCAGCTTGAAGCCCTCAACAGGGGCCAGATTTTGGAAGATGCCGAGTGACTCCTCTCCGCAAGGGCAGGTCCCTAGAGGTGTTGTCAGTGGGGACCCAAAATTACTAGTCACTTTAGAAAAATCTTGGCCCAAATCTGGCATTCCAGGGGGGTTCCCAGCCTCCTTTCCCCCCTGCTCTAAGCAGCAGCACAGAAGAGAGAGTGTCGCTGCTCAACAAAAATAAGGAGAAATTCCTAGCTCTAGTTCTGCTATGATTGCTCCTGGTCAGAGTGAAGAAGATCTAGAACAGCTCTCCAAAGCAAGTGGCAAAGCCAGAGCCTGCTGAAGGTGATAGGAGTAATTCCCAAAGCAATGTCTTCTCCTAAACACACATACAATCCCCTCTGCATCAGCAGGGAGCAAAAAGAGGCCCCATTACAGCAAAATTCTGCTAGGATCGTGTAAAAGTATGTGCAGACAAAGTCACATCTGTCCTTTGGTAGCTTCAAAAGCAAGGAACACAATGCAGGGACTAACTGGTGCTCTGAGGAAGGCTGAGAAATGTCAGCACCTGGCTCTTCTGCAAGCGAAAGATTTAGTCTTTGCAGGCCTGTGAGAGGCTACCAGAGCCCAGTGTAATCTGTATGGGACTGTATGCGCCACGTACACGACCACATATGATTTCCACGATTCTGTTCTATTCTATTATTTGTTCATGTGTTTTGCAGGTCAGGCATTTGCTGAAGAAAGGCCGGGTCACATCAACACTTTCATCCTGCCGTCGAAATGCCCGATGCTAGATGGCCTGCAACTTTGGAGGGAGTATTTTGTGTTGTCTTTGTGATCATGCTGCCCGTCTTGCAGAGTCCGTGCTAGTAATTAACCACTGAAACAGCTCATCCTGTGGCCTGATGGTTTTCTTAGTCCAGGGAGCCTTTAAATGGAGACTTGAATGGCTTTGTAGAAGAGGCGCTCTAGTCTGTCCATAAGTTGTGGAGCTCTACACAGGCACTTCAGGGTGAAATTCAATGGCTTGTTTTGAGGGAGCTCAGACCCCTCTGCCTTTAAAATCTATGAAGAAGGAAAAGCTACGACTTCAGCTCTGAGAGCAAGTGTGCCACAGGCAAGTGGGTCAAGCTCATCTCTGTATTTCAGAACCTCTGAACCGAAGGCGTCTGAAGGGAAGGTTCGCCAGGTTGTCTTGCCGCACTGGGCCTGGGAGTGTGGTGCCAGTGCGGTGTTGTCAATGGTCAGCACACACATGGATCTGGCTTCTTGCTCTAAGAAGGGAAAGCAGGAGCTCATGGAGCCAGGTCCCAACTAGCATGATTTGAATAGCTCCACTGCTGTCCACACTGCTGCTCTGATTTAGCTCCGCTGAAGATCTGGCTCAGGAGCTGTATTTAGGATTTCAGTAACTAGAATTCGTCACTAGATTCTGTATATAAAACGACCAGGCCTGGCTGATCATATGGCCATATCCTAGGCAAATCTGCAATGACTGGTGGGACAC
>NW_017728980.1:13357605-13369014 GCF_001723915.1 Gavialis gangeticus | reverse complement strand
TCAGGAGCTGTATTTAGGATTTCAGTAACTAGAATTCGTCACTAGATTCTGTATATAAAACGACCAGGCCTGGCTGATCATATGGCCATATCCTAGGCAAATCTGCAATGACTGGTGGGACGCTGCCGCTTTAATCAGGCAGTTAAGAGGGAAGAGGAAATAAGGTTCTCCTACAAAAGTCAGGTCATGATGTTAAAAGGGCCAGCAGAGAACACAGTGACTGGTTGATTCATTGCAAGTGCAAAGGCAAACATAGACTGCCAGTCGCATGCTCTAGCTGCTCCAAAAAGGAAATCAAAGCCTAAAGAAATCCAGAGTTTGAGGCCCACTGGATTTTGCTCTCAGGTTTAAATGCGTTTAAACTTATATTTTATAAAAGTGTGTAAGTAAAGAAAACCTACCCAATATGGTGAGCAATATTCAGGATACTCATCTGAGGTTTCAGCTCAGTACCTCCTAGCAGGAATGATCATTCCAGAAGCATTAAAATAAAAGAATTTAGATGTCTCCTTGGCTGCAGCCAGGGACTGTGTCGCACGCAGGATGGGGGGTGCCAAGAGCCCCCACAAGAGAGATACAGGACATGGAAGTCAACAGAGATAAAGAAACTGCAAACTGCACATGAAGGATCTCCTGGAGGACTGGGGGCAAAGGCAGGACTGACTCTTTTACTGACATTCGTAATGGAATGTGCATTATAATGGGTTCTCCCTATTCTTTCTGTGAAATGATTTGTGAATTGCTGTGCAATTGTAGAGTGAGAATGATGTCGCTGCTGAGCCAGTAGCAATGTAGGGGAACAAAAGTGACATTTGGTAAATCAACCCTGGTAGAGCATTACTTTTTTTTTAATGATATTTAATGCTTTGACTAAGCATCTTGAGTGGCTCTTCATCACATTCTCAGGATAATGCAGACGCATTTTAGCAGGATTAAACAAAAAACTGAAGGGTAAACTCACTTAACAGAGACGCAAGTGACTTGAATAATCATCCAGTATCTGATTTTTCACAAGTACATCCAAGTTGCTTAAGAATCTTGAAAATTTTGCTGAGAATTTTAAATGTGGTGGTTAGCAGGTTTAGACGAAAGCCATTTGGAAATGTAGATATGTTGATTAGAGATTGCTGCAACTCCCAGCCCTTTCTCTAGCTTTCCTCTTCCACTATCTGATTACCTCCTCTAAGTACATCGGGTCTACATACCTGTCAACATCCTCTGACAAAAATATTGATTGTATATTTGCATGTGTTTGCATATATTTGCATAAATTCAGGCACAAGGCAGCCAAGGTGCATGCCTTTTTATTTTGAAGATATGCTGTAGCAAACTCGGATGTGGGGAGTACTTGCATTCGTGCATCACTGCCATATGTATGGATGTAAATAAATAAGTCTTCACGTGTTTCAACTGCTGTCATCAAACCCCCCAAATCTGTGCATGTCACTCACTTGTCCGACCAGCTTAAAGATCCTACTCAGGTGGAGTTTCATGTAAAAAGCTCTTTGCCTCTTAAGCTTATTTGTAAAAATGTATTCCGTGTCTCCCTGGAACAGGTGGAATAAAGCATTCGACTCTTCTTGACCTGATACAAGTGCAGAAGCTCTTACCTCACCTGCTCATTTACCCTGCCATGCAAAAGGCTGAGCGGTTAATAATACCAGTGATAATGAGACATCGCTTTTATGTATCACTTTCCAGCTATAGATCTCAGCGTCCTGTTTAACAGATGGAAAGCATCTGTCTCTTCCTTTCACCAAAGCCTGGAAGATGCTGTGACTTGCAGAGTGAGTCAGGGGAAGAGCTGGGAAGAGACTGCAGGTCTGTCAGCAGCTCAGCAGATCAGAGAGAGCTCAGCTTCCCCACTAGACCAGAGCAGGCATCCCTACAAGGGCTGCTTTCCACCTTTCCTCCCTGAATGGCAGTGCTCTGCATTCCTCCTTTAATTATGCTGTTATTGGAAGACATCATTTGTGACTAGAAACTATAAATTGTGCATGTGCATGCATGTGTGCACAACAGTAAAGCTGCTAACCGAACATGATGCCTGGCTCTGTATTGCCCCAAGACCCTTTTTGCATTCTCCCAGATAGAAAGAGGCCTTAAAATGAGAAGAGCAGCAATATCCAACAGATCTACCTCAGACACTGCCCAGGGGCCTAAGAGGACCTTGGTGGCATTGTGAAGCAGACTCAAGAGTGCTACAAATAAAACATGAGGTAGAATGTGTATTAAGAGTATTAACAGGTGCTTAATACTTTTAATCATCAGTATATTAATGAATAGTAATGAATATAAATTTTGTCATTTGACAAAAGACTCACTAGGCTGCGTAAAATCATGCTGTTCTCCTCCTCTCCTAATACAATTTCCCCCATAGAAATAAGAGCCTGGGTCTGGACTGTTTAAAATGAACCAAGATGTTTGCTTAGCCACACGACAAGTGATAGCACCACCTGATAACAGGACCTCTCCAGAGTGCCCTGTGCAGAGCACAAGTATAAGACCTGGGCACCACTAAATCCCCCCTATGGCTGCACAATAGGGCTTAAATAATGCCTGGGCTTTGGGCTGGTTCTGCCCCAGGGAAGGTCATGCACTGAACACTACCCTCCTCTGCAATTTGTCCCATTGCTCAATTCAAGGGATAAGGCACCATGAGAAAGGGTGGCAGAATCTGACCCCATCTTTGGACAGGCTTATCCTTTCCAACCAGGGACGCAGGACAAGTTGTTAGTAACAAGGAGCTGTTATCATTAAACAAATGGTCTGGAGAAGTGGCACTGCAGAAACTCTCCAACGGGTCTGTTGCAGAGAGCAAAGAGCTTGTATTTGCTGAGTTAACTGAGTGCAGAAATCCCAGATCTGAGAGGCTTCATTGTGCCTACATCTGCACATTGCAGTTTGAAATGAGAAAGCTAAAAGCCTTGATCTAAAATGTCTATAAGAAAAGGAATATCCTAATATTAATAGCGAGCGAGAGAGAGATGGACCTTTAATTAAAAAGGTATTAGCTAAATCCCCAGCTGGTGCATGTCATTGTAACTGCAGTGATGTCCATGATTCCTTGCTAGTTTGCTCTGGTTGAGGATCCAATATATTCTTTTTTTAAACATATAGGAAGGGGAAGAAAAATAGCTTTTCTTATTGTTGGAAATGCCAAGGATCAGCCTTTGATGAATTGCCTGCTTCGATCCCTGGCTTTCTGTTCATAGCCTTGAGATCGTTGTGTCAACAGCTGGCAAGTTTTTACGTGCACAGAATGTGTCATCGAAAATAAATGAAAGTCCCAAGAAACTGGAAACATTACAACAAACATCTCTAATATGTTTCCAGTCCCTGGCTCAGAGATTGATTAAACAATAGGAGAAAGAGCAGCCGAAGAACCCGATGACTTTATTCTCATTCAACATGGCTGTGAAAGGTCAAGAAGACGGTACAGTTTGTTGATTAAAAATCCTCACTTGGAGGCTGGGAACAGAAATGTCATTGTGGGTGTCCAGACTCCTGGGTAAAGCATGGTGGCCACTGCACAAAAAAACAGCCAAAGGGGCAAAATTGCTTCAGAGGCTCCACTACCAGGCTGAATCTGCATCCTACACTGCATGCTTCCTCCTCAGGGCAAGAGTGCCTGGCCTCTAGGCGTGCGCAAGGCTGGTCTGCACCCCCCATGAATCCTGGGGTTCCCACACTGCTTTAAGTGCTAGAGCAGTTTAAAGGGGCTTGAAGATGCATGGAAAGGAGATCCGTAATGGGATAGGTGCCTGGGCTTTCTTTCTAAATAGATTCCTTCCCAATCACTTTTTGACCTAGTGATCATGCAGCTTTTTGAAGGAAACACCGAAGGGAAAGGAAAAACAAAGTAGAGATTTTTCAGGGCTTCCCCTAGAGCTCAACTTCACCTTTCTGCCTTGCTGGGCTATGTGCTGGAGGATAAATGCAGGTAAGTTGTTATTTTCTTTTGTTGGTCTCCAGTGAAAAACAGCTTCTTCTGGAAAGCATTAGTGAGGGCGGAAGGGTCTGTGCTAGAAGACCAGGCTTCAATCCTCATTCCTGCCTTGACAGCCATGGATTTGGGGCAAGTCCTGTGCTATGAGATGGGAAAAATGCTTGTCTGTTTTGTTTCACCCACATCTATGTGCTGATAGTCTGGTGCTTTGGCTACCTGCCTGTGAAGCCAAAACATGTTGTTGTGCTGTCACACACCTGTCAGCATTTAGCACTGCAGTTGTTGACTTCCATGTTGGCACCATTCACCTGGTAACAGCCCAGAAGGAAGCTGGGGGTGGTAATTATTCATCTCATTACAGGAAGATAAATTAATGAATTGGCTGATTCTTCCTTCCTAAGTCTCCTTTAACATTCTGGGATTCTGCATTCAAGCACCTTTCCCTGTTTGTCACAAATTCAGGCTGAAGTTTTCAAAACTTAAGTAGACTTTGTCCATCTGTGTGCATGCATTTAATAGAAATTGGGCATCTGGACCTTAATAGATGGCTTTGAAAATCCTAGCTCAGCCTTCGTCTCCTACAGCTGTGAGCCTCCAGAGCCTCTCTTCTATATGATGAAGGCTACATCTGCAATGAAGCTGGCAGATGAGATTGCAACATGTTAGTCATACCCAAACCAGTAATGAAGCAGCACCACAAACACAGTGCTGCCCCAGACCCCAATTTTTTAGAAGTGGAGGCCCAGGCTAATCTACAGGGACCCAACCCACCTTAATGAAAGCTAGCTCTGGTATGTGCATGCATGCTGCAGTCAACCCCTTGACTGCAGTGTGGGTATAGCCTAAGTCTAAAATATTCCCCTTAACTAGTATGTGCAGCCAGAAAATGCAAAGATAATAGATCCAGGCCTATATAATGTTGGTGGGAATCTTATAAAACCTGGATAGGCTGGTTGATTTTAGCTTAAATTGCCAAAGACCTCCAGATCAAACTGAAAAAAAAATGTTGCAGAATTTGGTTAATCCAAGAGCAAAAGCAACCAGCTTTCTGTTGTTTGTAGGGGCCCAGGTTTCACCACAGGATTTCTTGACTTGCCTGTCAATATAACAACATCAATAGTGTATAGCCCAGTCTCCAGGAGAGAAGACCATCCTGTAGAGACCTTGGAAAGATTTCAGGTGCTGGGCATTTCCTCTGGGACTGGTCAGAAAACAACAGTCCCATCTAGTGAAAAAAAATACTATCAAGGGTTGATGAAATGGCATTTCTTGGTAGAAAAACCTGAATTCTTTTTTACCAGTTCTAATGTATTCCCTAGAGTCTAGTGGCTGAAAAAGAAATAATATGGTTCCTTCTTTAGTATGGAGGGGGGGAAAAAAGAGAGAGACATCTCTTCCAGCTGTGATTCATCCCTTTTGTGGATACGCGCTCTGGGCATAGCGGGCATTCCAGTCTCTTCATTTGGAAACTCCCTCTACCAGAAGTTTTCTCAATTGATATTAAAAGACAAAACAGCCAGAAGGAAGCACTATTCAAGTTAGGTCTGATAGAGCTTATTAATAGCGGTATCTGCCTTGGTTAATATGGAGGTCTGCAGATGTATGATTTTTCAGTACAAATAGGAATACAGTGTCGATCGTAGTACCCCCTACAGACTTCAGCTGATACCAAGAAGACATAGCTCCATAGAGAGTGTGGGAACTCAGCTGAATAAAGTGAGGTGCAGCAAGGCTTATCGTTAACCCAAGGGTGCAGAATACCATACATTATTTCTAGCCTTCAGAAAGAATCACCAGGAACTCAGCCATTCAAGTTACCTGGCTTCAACTTTTCACTCTCTGGCAAATACAAGCAGGATTTAGTCTGACACCTCATACAATATCTCAGTGGAGGACTTGGCCTAACCTCCACAGATGCAGCACAAGTAGCTACATGCCATCCAGTGACATCTCACCAGGCACTGGAAATGCACTTGGTTTCTGTGTGAGCAACACAACTACCTGCTGTAATCTGCATTGCACCCAGGAAGCTAGTTTTGAGGAAAAAGATGGGCATAGTCATATAGCTAAGAAGCTGGACTGGGGACATCTGCTTTTACAATTGAGCAGATGCTTAAATGCACTGCTGAATCCAAAGCCTTATTGTCCTGGTGCTTCAATTCCTCTCTAAAACAAGGGTTAGGACACTTCCAGTCTCCCACCTTCCCTCTGTCTTGTTTATTGGAATTGTAAGCTCCACCGGGCAAGGACCATCTCTTAATACTTGTATTCATAGCCCTGAGCACAAAGGGGTCCCAGCCCCACTGCAGGCCTCTAGCAGTTTAATATAAATATCAATTTAATTTGTTCATGTGCTCCTTACACACACCTTAAATAAAAAGAAACCTAAGCAGTTCCCAGGTTGCTGAGCTGACCAAACAGAAGTGAGCCGGCCAGGTCAAGCCCTCAGCTAACAAACGCTTCTGCGGAGCCCACTGAGAAAAGAAATGCAGAGAAGGAAATGGATCTGCCTAGAGATACCTGACAGCAGAAAAATGGATTAAACACACAGAACAGACTGCTGCAAAACATTTCCCCATGGATGGTGTTCAGGCAAGTTGGGAAGGAACTGAAAATTATTTTTAAAAAATTTTTAGCATATGAAAAATGTTTTATTATATGGATAGATGCAAAACTCATGTGCAAAGATGTGCATGGAAATACAGCCCTGGGATGGAAAGGCCTCCGGTGCTGGGCACTGGGTATAGAGACTTGCTGCTTCATCACTGGCCTTTTCAAAGACATCTTCCACACTGAAGCACCTTGGAAAACACCAGGGCAGCACATTATGGCATACAGCCTTGCTGTTGGGGCTGCTGAGCCCTAGCAGAGAGGCCACCAGAGGTCGTTGTGTTCCAGGTAGCGCAGGCTACACCATCCGCTTTCCTTGAAGCTGAAACCATGAACAGGAAAAATGTCAGAGAAGGCTCAGGGTCATATTTAGGATCCTCCTTCCCTGCCATATAACTAGCAAAGCCGCCTTCTGTGTCAGCCATCCTTACCCCCTTACCTAGCTGATTGCACCTGCCTATAAGGGTGCTGCTTCACCCAGCATACTATGAACATGCATGTGCAATGCCAGCACGGTGTGTGGCTCTTGACATAGGAAATGCAGCCACAGTTGCTGCCCTGGGGCGTTTGAGCACAGGCTGTTGTCTGTGGTGTGATGCAGGGAGGGAGGATGGCAGATGGAGTGGTGAGAGGGGCTCATTTTGGTGGGTGCGCTTTGGACTAACTCTATCCATGCTGTATCCACTGGTGTGTTGCCGTTCATCAGCACAGAGCTAGCAGCTGACATGGTGCAGTGAAGGGTTGTAGGAAGGCTGGAAAATGAGGCTAGGATGCGCTATGACCTGCGGGGTCAGGGAGGAGGGGCTAGCTCCTAAATTATTAAATGCCCTTGAGTCCTTCAGAATCCCACTTGGCTTTCATGTGCACAGAGAAGAAGGAGCACTCGCTCTGGGTGGTGCAGGCTGGTCCTGCAGCTATCTCAGCCCTGTCATGCCATTTGGAGGTGCCGTGTTATTCTGTACATCACTGAAAAGCATTTGGCTTGTCACAGATCTCAGATAAAAGCAACCCCGCTGGAAAAGGTTCTTTATTTTATTAGGCTGATGAGGTGTTGTACGGAAAGCTGGAGAGAGCAGGAGAGGAATAGATCAGTCTGGAAAAAGGTACTAAATGGTGTTTGAAATCTCTGGTGTTTGCCTCAGAGAGACTCGATGTGCATTGGGTGAATGGTCTTATCTTCTACAGCCGATGGGACATATAAGACGCGGCTGAGGAGACAGAAATGCTGGCCCACATCCTGGAAACCCTTACACAACTGAGTAAACTCTCACATCAGAGCAGGCCCTTTAAAATTTCCCCTTGTCCCCCTGCCTGCTTGCAAGATCAAGATCCCTGTTTCTAAGAGAGGAGCCCTGGGTGGCAAAGAAAGACAGGCTTCCTTGGAAGAACTGAGAGTCTCTGCTGGACCTTGCAGGAATGAACAAGCACCCCAAACCAGTATAAAATTATTTATTTCTCATTAAAAAAAGAGCTTGTTCACAATGAAATTGTAACGCACAGGACAGGAGAATGGCTGTGAGTGAAAACTATGGCAGCGATGGCTAACTTGCTTCAGTGTAAGTGGTGAGGAAGAAACTGGACTTTGTGTCAGGCAGTGGTGCTCCGGGTAACACCTGGAGTTAACTGGTCTTGGGACGTGTCTGTCTAAAGCCACCACCACCATTAACTGTAGCAGATGTCACAGCTCCTGTCTCTTCTAAAGAAGTCATCAGCCATCGTCGCTGGGGGCAGGTAGTCCATGCAGTCTGTGCTCGGGTAGGGGTAGTATTCAGACACCCTGATGCTCTCCAAGTGCTCTGAGCCGCAGGATGTGCAGTAACAGGCGGACGGGGAGCAGCTGGACTGCGGATGGGGGTGGGCATGGTAGGCCCACTCCTCCCCGGCATACCCATAGTTCTTGGTATCGAGAGGCGAGGGAGTGCTGTAGTTCAGTGGAGCAAAAGGAGGCAGCTGCGGTGGGGAATAAGTATAATCTAGTGGGCTGAAGAGATCGGGTGAATCTGGAGATCCTGGAACCTGCAATGTTTGAGGGAGAAGCAAATGCAGCGTTTAGCCAGTGGTAATCCTGGAGGTTCAAGTAACACCACAAACGGAAACACCCCACGAGTAGTGGCAGCCTTCTGGGTACGTGACCATGTCACACCCGCTCTGCCCCTGCCCTGTCCTACCCCTTTAGCTTTGCCCCTGCAATGGGCTCTGTGCAGAACCCACTGTGCGGGGTGGGGACCGTGCCGCACAGGGCTCCACCTGGGCAGAGGCTACTCAGAGCTTATTAGTCTCATAACACCAGCAAAGGAGCATGTGGGGAAAAATCATAGAATCACAGAAAATTAAGGTGGGAAAGGAGGTCACATCTGGTCCACCCCCCTGCTCTAAGCAGCACCAGCCTCAACTACATCAGCCCTGCCAAGACTTTATCTACCCACGTCTTAAAAACCTCCAAGGATGGAGAGTCCACTGCCTCTCTGGGTAACCTGTTCCAGCGCTTTACCGATGAGAAATTTTTTCTTAATATCTAACTTCAACTTCTCCTGTTGCAACTTGAGCCCATTGCTCCTTGCTGTGTCATCTGCCCCCACCAAGAACAGTCCAGCTCCATCCTCTTTGCAACCACCCTGCAGGTATCGTGCCACACGATACCCCAGAAGAGAGGCTGCTCGCTCCGGTTCTCTTTTGTTCTATTCCAGATGGATTATTCCACAATATCAAGTTCTAGCAGGGCATTGTCAGGGGGCACTGCACCCCCAGCAGCTCTTTGGGGTGGACAATGGGGATATCTGAGAACACTGCTGTGTTTTTCCTTCTTAAGGTTCCCATCACTCTCATATGACCTGCAGGCCATTAGAGAAAGCAGTTTAAACAAAGCTGTTCTCACCTATAAGTTACATGCAGATTTAAACCCTCCTGCTTCAAGGCAGGAGGCAGCTCTAACGGCTGAGGGTCAAGAAGGAACTTTGAACATCTGTACCACATCTGTATGTCATGAGACGGTTGTTCCACTCTTGTCCACACCAGAGTTGCCTGCACCTCCCTGAAGCACATGGCTGTGGTCGCTGTCAGAGGTGAGAGCCTGGCCTTGGATGGACCAGGGCTCTGAATCTGCCTGGAGATTTTTATCCTGGCCAACACGAATAAGGTGATGGCACTGATTTAACCCTTTGGAGACTTGCCTTTTGCCATTCCCTTGGGCCTCCCTAAGGAGGTCCCATGGGATATGGGTTGAGGAAGCAAGGTGCTGGAAGCAACACTCCTCCTCAGCTTTGCGACCTCAGGCCAGAATTGACTGGATCCCCTGATCTTCTGCTCTTGCAGAAAGAAAGCATGAGACCCAGGCTTCTACCCTCCAGCCCATAGTCAGGGGCTGTACCGTGCTGTGAAAACCAATTTCAGTTTCCAGGTCAGTCTCCAATCCTTTTCCCTTGCTGAAGGAGCTGACGCAACTTCTCTCTAGATGATACCTGTGGCTTGCAAACCAGCACCAGTCCAGACTGGTAAAGGATGCAGCCAACTTACCAGGCTTTGACTGAAAGAGAGAGGAGCTGGCTGGAAGATGTCTGGGTTGTAATGTGTGGAGGTCTGGAAAGCGTTGAGAGAGGTGTCCGAGGGCGGCTCTGCTTGGAGATAAGAATCAAACAGCTGCTCCAAATAGCTCGGGTTCTCCTCGCAGGAAATGCAGTTTGGAAATGCCCGGGGCTGGAAGTAGCTGGGAGCAGATGTGATGGGCTCAGCCTCAAAGTACGGCTCTGGGAGAGGAGGATGGAGAGGAGGTGAGAGATGGGTAAATGCCCGTGTACGCAGAGGTGGTTGAATACTGCCTTAGGGCAGGAGTCTGAGACACACAGCCAGGCTTAGCAGCCCCACTGAGATCAAAGAAAAGTCCTCAGAGTTTAGAGTGGGATTTCCAAAGCAGTTGAAGAGGGTTAAGAGTCTTCCTGCTATTCAAAGGCAACAAGGCTAGAGCAAAAACTTCCAAAAGTACTCAAGTGACTTAGGAGCTTGAGTCTTACCCACTTAGGTGCCTTGGAAAACGTTACTCTGGGTCCCTAATTCCCTCAGGGTCCCTTGAAAATCCCAACCTTATTTTGCAAGTAAATTTAGAACAAGCCTAAACACATACAGTGCAGCAGTGTGCTGCTAATGGTTTATCAGCTAGCCTGCCCCTCAGCCCTCTGACAAGCTCCAGGGATGCCGCCTGTGTTGGCTGGAAGGAGGGCTCTGGATTGGGGAAAGCAAACACCTCTTCACTGAAACAAGAAACCTCTTGTCTCACTGTCACAAGGCAGAAAGGAGGCAACAGGCTCAGCAGACAGATCAGAAGTGCTCCCCGCCATCTGGGGAGCACACGGACGGTACAGGTCTCTGCTTACTGAGCTGAGAGGCTCTTGGACCAGGTTCTCATTCTCCAGCACCGAGTGTCGGCAGCCAAAAGGGGCTGCAAAAGGCTTTGAGGTGTCCTTACAGCGTGTGATGCATTTCACGCTTAAAACATATGCAGGCAAAGCTCTTATCTTGCAAATCCTCATGCACACAAGTGGCTCTCTTAAGCTCCCTGAAGTTATTTGCACAAGTATTTTCAGGCTTGGGCCCGGAGTGTTTAGCTGGACAGTGAAACACAAACCATTCGCTTTGGAGAGAAAGGAGAATTTTCTCCTCCTGGGAAAGCTTTTGTGCATCTCACGTCTCTATTTACATAAGCAAACTGAAATTCCCAGTATTGATTATTGGACCACTTCTTTGATATATTCACACATGCACACCTAAAAAGGACACTTTCCCAACCCCTTAGCTACCAGCGCCTGGAGAACGAAGAGGTTTAAAAGTCCAAAGTAACACTCCCCCCCCCCCCCCCC